>NC_135736.1:20572727-21178863 GCF_041903045.1 Epinephelus lanceolatus
TCACCTCCCCAAGAGCAAATGTTCCACCGAAACAAGTTAACCCCCAACGCTATTTTGCAAGGGCACCATTGCTGCATCCTAGTCTTAACCCAAGATGATTGTGATTGGTGTAAAGAAATACAAACAAGCCTGAGCATTTCTTCCCCAGCAGCAGAATGATCATGTGTGCTTCCAGACCTTTCTCTAGCGCTGTGGAGATAAGTCTGGCTACGGGAGACTACACTCAAAAAAATGAGGCCTCACATTAGCTTCAGATAAACTTCTTTGTCCTCCATCATTCACAGTGCAATCACATGACACGTGAGGGAGAGATCTCTTAAAGGCCTGTGTGAACAGCAGGATGATCACAGCAATGTTCGTACTATTGAACAGTTTGTTCTCTTCAGTAAACAATAGTGAACTGAAAACCCACTGTGTAATGTTACTTAAATATAGTCAAATGAATAATCATGAAACACTGTGCAAATTGTTTACTTATGTTTACAACTCGTGACTTTCCTCATGACTTGTGTTTGACCAATCACAGGCGGAGCTGTCCTTCATGCGCTACATCAGTGTGGGCTGCGTTGTTGGGATCATTGCTGGCTTCTGCATAGGTCCAGGTAAACACTGTGCATCTCACTTGAAACCTCTTCTTAAAAACAGCACATCTCCAGTCTATACTAGATTTGGGCTGCCCTGTGTGTAAGATAACACTGCTCCCTGCTGGAGGCCTGCACAATAGCAGGCACCAAATCTTGAGAAGCAAGCAGCGCTCCCTCCCTGCTCCTCCTCTGACTGTGAAGAGATATTGTATTTCATTAGTCTTGTAAATTAGGAAATCATAACTGCCACACTACATCCATTCCCACAGCCATTTGTACACTGGATGAGTTGAGTGAAGTGAATTAAGAGGCAATAGTTTACAACTTTGGGAGCCACGTTGAGTGGACCTGCGAGGATGATGAATTAGAACAAATCTGGTTTACGTGATGTCATTCGTCAAGCCAGCAAAATCCATATCTCTGCACGCGGACGAGGATTTCTGTTGCTGCAATTAGACTTTTAATGGCTCATTGTTCATAAGCTAGCCGTGATGAATACGGTTTCCTTCAGACGAAAAGCTCGCATGCACAGTGACGCCCCCCATACATACCGCAGATGTTGACAAATTATGGCCTCGTTATTGGTTTGACGATATTAAACCTTCCTCTACGCAATTATCATGCACAGATAATGAGGACATCATTCGAAAAACTCATCATTGGAGCTTTTACTAATGCATATTTCTCCTTCATAGCTTTCACCTCTAACAATGAAGAATTATGTGTTTAAAGCCAGGACAACATCTCATAGATCCTGCGTATCAAACTAATGACTTGTACAAGTCCTGGCTAAGCTTTTCTGGTTCTTGTGGTTCTGAGTTGGACTTCTGCCAGGCTGACAAACATCCTCCTGTCTTGTCAATCTGTGATCACTGAGTACTAATGAACACATAATGAAGTACATGCAGGAAGAGATTGTAATGTAATAGCAAGTGGGGCTTGAGGAATGTTTATTTTTTGTTATATTATGTTCTGTTTCTTTTGAATGACTGCCAAAGAATAGTCGTTAGTGTGAGTATTGATAAACTAATTGATGAATGAAGACGCTGGTGTTAATCTCACAATACCCAATAGATTCATACCGCTGCTCTGAGTGCTTAAATGTGATTTGTATTATGACAGCTGGATAGGATGCCTAGTTAGATCAGACCAATAGATGAACTGTATGTGGAGTGAGCCGTGTTGTCAAAATGTGTCCTTTAAAATGATGAAAATGTGTATTTTTGTCTCTTGTGTGTAGCTGGTGTGCCTTTCCTGATCACTGCAGAGCTGTTTAAGCAGTCACACAGACCGGCTGCCTACACTGTGGCCGGATGCCTCAACTGGATGTCCAACTTCACCATCGGCTTCGTCTTCCCCTTCCTAGAGGTCAGAGCAAACACAAACTCTACTGCTGGCTTTTGATTTTAAGCTCTGCATCCTGAAACAACCAAGATGTGTAGCAGGTCTCGTGGGTTTGCTGCCTCAAGTACAGTCAGGTTCATTGTAGAAAGAGCATCTTATGTTTATCTTGCATCTGAAATCTAGTGGGCGTTGAGAATCTCAAGATCATCGTGACATTGCATTCATATTCTGTCATGGCTCCGCTCGCAGTGTCAGACACATACCAATTATGATATGGGCTGTCTGGTTTTGTTTGAATAGAGGTGACTCCCCAAATACCAATAAAATTAGCTATTAAAAGCGACCTTGCTGTCTCTCATTGTCCTCAGTGTTGGTGTAGTTGAACAGATGCAAAGTAAAGAGGACGATGATGTGCCCCGTGGAAAGGGATGTTACTCTGCATGAGTTCTGGCCACAAATGTTAACAACACACAGGCTGTCTGTGACACCATGTGGGCCCTAATCTTTTGGTTTTAATTTAATAGGAAATGTATAAATAGAGGCTTCAGAGCTGTCCATAGCTGTATTTTTAACTTGGAGCCATAATAACATTTTCATCTTGTATCCAGTCTTTGTGCTAAGCTAGGAGCAAAAAAGAAAAATGTGAGCAAAGCCTCAGACATGCTCGTCTTGTGTTGTTTTAATTTTGTAAGTCTAATCACTAGTTTCACAGTTAAGAGCCAGGTATTTCTCTTAGGAGGTGGTGGTGACTACCATCTGGCTCGGGCCGCAAATTTCCGTCTGAATCCGACCCAAGCCAGAGAGAGTAGTAACTGACTCTGACCCCAAAACCGACACATATTGCAGATAATGTACAGAAGTGCTGTTTTTTCTGTTGCCATGCTATGGTTATTACCATGGTTACAACTTGCCTGTATACCATGATTACACTCACAGCATCTTGTAAGTGAACGTCAAAAGACATTTTTCTATATACTTATCTAGCTATATTGTTTAAACACAAACACATTGTAATCAACAGTTCTAAAAAATTAAATTTGAGTCTTACTGTTGGCATATGTCAAGTCGTCATCTTCACAAACTCTTCTTGAATTGTAACTACTGTTAACTGAACCATTTACATAATCTGACCGTTGTGGTTTTGGAGTTATCATGGAGGAAGGTGATCCATCCACCATGGATGGCTTTAGTGCTGTCCTCCTGTGTTTGATCGGTCTAACAACAACTCTAAAGTTACATTCCCTGCCGCTGATGCTGTAAGCTAGAATGGCCAGAATACACCAAGCTTCAGGTAACACTTGGAGATGATATATTTTGTTTGATGTCCTCCCTTGTTAGCTAGCTAACATTAACTTACATGAATATTTACTGGCTGACATAGTCTATGTGTGGTGTTAATGTGTTGTCACATGGATAACAAACCCTGGCACTGAACAAAGAGTAGTCCAACACAGATAGTAGGTCCATCATTTATAGGTCAAACCCAACCAGAACCTGAACATCATCTGTTAATATTCATTCAAACCCAACGTGATCCATCGGGTCCCATCGGGTCCCATCAGGCACTGGTCAGATATCCAAACTCATAGACGACATGGGATCTTTCCAACCCACAAACGTGATTCCATCTCCTCAGTATTTAGAGTGATGACACCGTGTAATTAACACAATCTTGTTTTCTGCCTTTGGTTCCCACGGTGAATAAGACTACATGATCAGTTACTGAAGATCTCGTAGTGACCAAAACAGAGCAGGAAGGAGAGTGAACATTGGACTTACATTTATCAGGTGGACAGACACATGACTCCAAATGAATGTTAATGTTGCTCTGCATCTGCTGGATGTGTAAACAATAAACTGTTTGCTAATATGTTCACCACAAACACTTCATAAAGGAGATGATATGTTAATATTGTGTTTATAGCTTGTTTTTATTTTCAATTTAGAAAAAGTTAGTTTCCAAGTTTATAACAAAGTTTACAATTTACAAACAAATTGCATACATAAGACAAATCACAAATACAATAAATATATGTAAAGTGCTGTCTGCTGCCTTTGATGGCAAAAAAAAAAAAAAAATCATACACACGCCCACACGCAAAAAAAATGCCTCTTTAACAATACCAAGTCTCTTGTTTTCAAGGTAACTAATCCCTTAATATAATGTAGAGTAGTTTTCATAGAATCTACAGGAGCCTTCTATGTGTGTTCTCTGGTTGTGTTTTGGATCAAATTTATGTCGACCAGCTTGAATTATCATCTCTGTGGCATGTTTCTGTCTAAAGATCATATTTCTACCCAGATTTCGTGTCTCCTTGCAATAAGCAGTAGTTGTTTTGAGGCAGAAACTGTCGTTGAGCTATGACAGTATGGCTCCAAATTTGTCTCCCTTTGCTTTCCTTAGACAATGTTACTAAAGAAAGTCACAACTATTTTATTTGTTCATGCATATGTACTCTTTCCTCCCACCACAGATTTCTATGGGTCCTTACTGTTACCTGATCTTCTGTATGATCTGCTTGGGAGTGGCTGTCTACACTGTCTTCATTATCCCTGAGACCAGGAACAAAACCTTTATGGAGATTAGCCAGATGTTCGCCAACAAGAACAAGATCCCCAAAGAAGAGCTGATTCCCAACGGTCATCTCAAAATGGCTCTGATGAACGGATATGGATCCCTTGGCCTTGGCGATAAATAAGACAGGAGTGATGAGGTGGACTTACATGTAAATGACTGAAGTGAGTGTAGCAGAGATAAAAGGTAAAACTTCTGTGGCCATGAGGAGGTCTGCTGCTTCATGTGAAAACTACAAAGACCAGTGCGTACACACACAATAGTTCCTGTTTTAACGGTTAATCCTCGGTCAAAGTGTAGCTCCTGTACATGATGTGAGACAGAAGTCACGCGGTCATGCGTTTCAAATCAGCCATCAGTGACATTTTAATCCATTTCTCAGCATCTTAACACATTTTTACGGGAGCCCAGTTGGTTTCTCACAGTGCTCTCAGAAGTTTTAATCTCCACATTAGCCTCACTGTGTTTGAAGACATCCCATGATCACGTCATTGTTCATACTCAGCGTTGAATACCGTCTCTTTGATGCTCAATAAAGACTGAACATGTTTATTCAGTGACACAACAACAACACCTCTGAGGCAGCGCTTGTATCAGTGAACTACAGGATGGTATGAAAGCCATTCCTCTCATGTTTCACTCTGTGGATAAAAGGTCACAAGACGTAGTGTGTATAATAAAATATTTACTGTTACTGTATGTTTACAGTGTTCAGCTCAAGGGGAATGTCCTGACCAAAAACTTGAGCTTGTTTCTTCTGTCGTTCCGTTTTGATTTTGTGTCTGTTTTAAGAGAGCTGGATATTGTGGCTGCTGATCATTTCGTACATCTCGTCCAAGTATATGCACATATATGTTGTTAACAAGTTATAATTTATCAATATACAATATCACAACAAAGTAGCTGTTAAAGTTTGCTCAGTCGTTTTTTAACTGGCCTGTTTTACACGACCTCTTTGTATAAAATGTGGTGAAAATAAAATGAAGACTGTTCAAAAACTACACAGAAACATTCAAATATGTCTTCTTTATTAAACTGCTGTATTGAGCTGTAAACTGCTCTGTTGATTGAGCCTCATAATCATATCAAACATGCAAAAATAAGAGCAAAAAAACAAAAATCAGATTCATATACAATAAGCTAGTTTACCCCACTGAACCATCAAATGTGGAGCAGCTCTCCTGTGCTACCACAATACTTTAGTTTCATTTGGGGCCAATGTTTACTTCACATTCATTTCGCTGTGGTGACTGGAAGATGTCCCCGTACATATAAAATTACAATCAAGAGAGAAATCATTTACTGGCATTATTGTATCGTGCCAAAAACAACCATAAACATAACAAAAGAAGATTTGCAATCACAGCAGAAATCCACATATATCATGAGACAAATGCCTAAATAAAATGTGGGTGTTGCAAACACTACCATAATGATTCCCAACAAGGTCATCATTGAAAATAAATGTAGAACACTGAAGTCTTTTCATTCCAAAGGGCAACAGTGGAGCTAAAACTGTAGCCTGAAAAATACCAATACAGCACCCTTTACTGTATCATGGGTTTATAGGCTGTGACCAATGACTTTATTAATGATCAATAAATAGTTTAGGTAAAGTTTGAAGATTATTCTTGACCTTGGAAACAGCAGTTGAGAAAAATAACCTCTCCTTAAGGTCTATTTAAAGGTCTAGTGTGTAGGATACAGTGGCATCTAGTGGTGAGGTTGCAAAAGTGACACATCCTCCATGTGCCAAGCGTGAGGGAGAGCTACAGTAGGTGACACAAAAACATGAATGGCCCTATCTAGAGCCAGTGCTTGATTTGTCTGTTCTGGGATACTGTAGGAACAACATGGTGGACTCATAGAGTGTGCCAGGGCTGACGTCAAAACCCGGAAGTTTAGCATCGCGCTGGTTCCCGGAAGAGAAAGTCAATGTGATTTTTGCATTGCGTTTTGGATTATGTCAGAAAATAAGCTCTGTGGCTAACACAAGTTTATGATACTTACAGGTTTTGTTCAGTGAGATAATCTTCACATATGAACACCTTTCATACCGCATTTGAAGCTTAAATGCGATCGCCAGAAGTAAAAAGCTAACGTTAGGCTTTAACGGACTACATGACTACTCCACGGTCGCATGACTCTTGACATCACCGCCACTAAGCTTTCAACTGATTTCAGCTGCTTTATTTTAAAAACATTGTATAAGGGGGAAATCGGACTGTTTAAGCTAAATAAGAAGCTGTAATGGCGGACTGCCAGCACTCTCGCCTGTTCGGGGGTGATGACGTTTAATGTCCCCGACAGGGTTTGTAGTCGTATTGAGCAACTTGTTAGCAACCGCCTTTTTTTACGACACGTAAAAGCTTCAAAATTCACAAGTAGGGTATTTACTGACGTGTTTTATGTCGTAGAACAAAACCTGAAGCTTAAGCTTTTGTTAGCCACAGACCTTATTTGAGGCATTTTACCAAAATCCCATTCAAAAAACGTATTGACTTTTAGACGAGAGAACCAGAAGTGCCGGGTTTACTGGCACACTCTATTCTAAGCTAATGAAAACAACAATTCTTCATTTCAGGTGATTATAAACTAAATATAGTTTCTCAACATGACTCTATCATTGTAAGGTATTTTATTGGTCTCATTACATGTACCTTCACGCGCTGAATCCAGGCTGGATCAGAAATATATTTCAGCCTCTATGAACTGTTGTTAACTTTTCTTTTCTTTTACAGCAGTTTTACTCAGAATTAGAGCCTATAGAGACCAGTGATCAGGTCAGCCTAATTTCTTCTCTGGGGTCAAACTGAGTGGATTTTAAAGGCTAATAAATGAGTTTCAGTGTTAATGGTAGGGGTAATAATGGCTTAATCCAGGGACTTTAAGTGTCTACTCTCAAAGGTGCTCTCTGGTCATAAGTGACTTACGTGTCGGGCAGAATCAGTGTCAGGACTCAAAGGAAACCCACTATAACAGTGCTCTACCTTTAAGATAAGGAGCACTGATAACCAAAATAACCAGAATAACCAAAATAATAGGTGGTATCGAAACGTCTCCAGTCAAATGATACCCGTATTCGGGTTTGATAGCGGGATGTCATGCCGTTATTCTAAAAAATATTTATGAACGTTATATACCATTTCTACCAGAATGGCCCTCAATCCTGCACACTGGACCTTTAATAAGCCACATGGAGCTTCCAGTCATATCTGTAGATGGTCCAACATGAGCAAGAACCCCATAAAGTGCTCAGAAAATCTGAAAAGTATTGAATGTGCATGGGTTTCTCGCTCTCCAATAACCCACAAAGTCTCCACTTAGTAATGTCAATTAAAGGTTTTAACAACAGTTTATCAAGTTTGCAGATGTTAATGTTACAGCTGCAGTAATCAATATTTTTGATTAGTCCGCCAAATCAACTTAAAAGATGATGCCCCCAAGTGGCCAAAAAAAATAGTCATTGAAGATGATGTTTTAGGGTCAGAGGTCAGATTGTTCATTGGGCAGGTCTTCCTGATGAACTCTAGAGCTAATAAGACAAAGCAAGTGCTGTGCTGAAGATTTAAAAACAGTGGCCAGATGGATTTTTCATAACCTGGCAACCCAAAAGTTATTCTTGTTAAGGGTTTATAATCAGGGCCAGCCCCAGACTTTTGGGGGGCCTACGCAGCATTTGGTTTGGGAACCCCTTCTTTGTAACATGTTTGGCACTTAGTGCACTTAATGTGATAATAAGCATGTGCCGATTAAGTAAGATCTATTAGCAGAATTGCTTTCTTGTAATATACTACAGTAAATACAGTATTTGTCTATACCCCCTAACCCTATCAGTGTTTTTTGTTTGCTTGTTTGTTTGTTTTCAAACCACAGAATCCTGGGAGTGCTTGTTTTGTTGAGGACAGTAATTAACTTACTTAGTGTTCCTAAAGTGACAATCTTGCCTATCTCTGAGCTTATGGTTTTGTCCTTATTTCTTGGCAAAAGAGTCTTTTATCAGTTTTTGTTCAGGAAGTTTAGTTTTTATTTTGTTATTGTCTGTTGTTTATTTAAAAAAAAAGAAATAAAAATAATCTAAATCGGGGGCTCTGTGTAACTGCTTAACTCACTTAATTTGGTGGGCCAGCTCTGTTGATAAGTGATTTATAAAACATTAGTAAATTATTTATAACTCAAGACAGACGACATGGGATCTTTGACAGCATCGAGGAGGAAAAAAATGTCTTAAATGTCTTCTGTCCTGAGAAACAACGAACAAACTTGACTCCATCGCCTCAGTATTTATACAGATGATACTGTGTAATTATCACAATCTTGTTTTCTGCCTGTGGTTCCCCACAGTGAATAAGACTACATGTTTAGTTACTGAAGATCTGCAATTCTTTCCTCAACATGTAAGTGAGACATTTAAGTGAACGTGACCATCTCCTGATATTTATGTTGTTCACCTCAAACTGTGTAGTGTGATCATCGTGTGAAAAATCACACAAACTGCAGCGTTCTCTCAGTGTGTAAAATCATCCTGACTGCAGTCCTCCGCCAGCCTGGGTTGCAAATGTGCCATACCATGTGATGCTGTATGGTAAATTTGGGAGTCATACAGTATGTTGAAGGATGGGAAGTGGCGCTGCTCTCTCTCTCATCTCTTCTCACTGCCTTTAGGCTGGCTGATCCATCTGTCAGCCCCTGCACGAGGGCCCTGCAAACCCCCAACTGAGGCAGAATGGATACACGTTGTCACATCACAGAGAAGAGAGAGCAGAGCGTAGACCAGGCCAGAGTTAGAAACATCAGCACCACATCTGGACTGTTTTGAGTTTTGGAAAGATACAGAGTGTCGCAGCAGTTTCAGACATGGCTTCCTGTCACAGAGAGGGAAGGGAGAAAGGTGAGGCCAGCTGGGTGATTGAGAGTCAACCTTTGGAGTTGTTGATTTGCTGCTGAATGACAAATGGACAGCAGAGTCTCAGTCCTGAGAGAGGACAAACAGGGGCCGTGTGGCTGTTCATATGTAACGTCACTCCCAAACAAAGGGCTCCTTGTCACTGAGACTACAGTATATTTCTGTGGATAATGCCACAGCGTTGTGCACATGTGAAAACACACTCGCTCACACGCGCGCAAGCTCACTCCGCCTCGGGCAGGCAGAAGCTATAAATCAAACAAATAGCATCACAGCCTGGCGAAGGAAGCATTCCAACAGATAAAATGCTCTCCCACACAACAAAGCCACACTCACTGCGTAATTAATTGCAACAAATTACCTCTTCCTCTCCCTGTCGGCCCCCACCTCGCCTCTTTTACGGCACTGACAAGCGCACTACACGCTCCTGCGCGCGTGCGCTCGCTGGTGTCTATGCGCACGCGGCGCACACTCCAGTGCGCACCATGGCACCGGTGCGTACACACACACACACACACACACTCGGCCTGCACCCTTCATAAGTGCTTTAATGTGGCTTATTGCAGTGTGCGGTCCCCTTAGCCGTGGAAATATTCGCTTGACGGATGTGCTTTGTCGCCGGCGCTCCCCGGCGGAGGGCGGCTGTCAGGGAGGAGATGATAACATTAACAGGGAGGCAAGGCGATGACAAATGCCTGTTATCAGCGAACGAGGCCGGTGACAAATCGAACGGCAGCGCCCAGGCAGCCCCGGCGCGGCGTAATAAAAAAGAAGATGGATGGCACACCCAGGCAGGGCCCGCGTTAATGCGATTTCCACTGCTCTCCCTGACTCCCAATTAAGGCTGGGAGGGAAGGAGGGGTGGTGGCGGAGAGAGGGGAGAGAGAGATGTGGAGCGCAGGAGAGAGGAGAGGAGATAGAGATTGTGTGTCTTGTGGATGAGAGTGTGAGAGGAAGGAGAAGGATGGTGAGAGGAGTGAAGACTGAGACAGGCGTGAAGAGGAGGAGGAAGGTGGTAGAAGTGTGGGGACAGGGAGGGAATGTGAGGTAGATGCAGTGGCATATGAGGAGGATGGATGTCACTAAGGATGAGGCAGGAGTGACAGGGACAAAGTGGAGAAACCACAACAGAAGATGCAGCTTTAATTGTCTGCAGAGCCCATCTGCTCCCCTCCCCCTCCTCCTCCCCTCTTTCCCTCTTTTACTCACATCTCAATCAGGGCCATGCCTCAGAGGTACAGGGTTGTTATGTGTCTCTGCGGCCAGGTGGAACACCATTAGAGCCTTTCAAACCTCGACAGTAATGAACAAAACCTCTCTCTCTTGCTCTCTTTATTCTGGCTTCGACAGGTTGAAGCCTCTTGATTAGCAGTATCAGGTGTGTCAGGACTGGATCGAAGACGTCCTGCATGCTCCTATGGTTCCCTATTGGCTCGGGATTCAAGGGCTGCTCCCTAAATCAGCTCTTATAAAAACAGAGCTGACAGACAGCCCATGGCTGATAGGCAGACAGAGCTATAGAGATGAGCTACGACTCTGTCCAGGATGACTGTTCCAACTCATCCTGTCCAAGGACCCAGATGTTATCTCTGTGCTAAAAGGATCAGCGCAGGATATTGAGAGATTGCCTCGGGACGAGGGGGGCATCTGTGCCCGAAAACCCAAGGGCCGCTGTTTTGTCACTCTGACAGTGTTTTATAAAAGGCTGAGGAAGCTCTGAAGACTGCAGGAGCGAGGGGGCCATATATCTCCCGCTATTACACCCAGGCTAGGAAGAGAGGGTTGAAATGACAATGAAATATAGCCCCGGCTCAAAGGGAGAAAAAGAACAGGGTCTAAAGAGGGACGGCTGAGTCTCCTCGGGAGCCTGCAGGGGCTGTGCTCCAAATCGGAGACAGATGCACAGCAGTCCCAGACACTAACCCTGTGCTATACTGCAAGCACACAGAGGTGAAAAGGAGAAGATATGTGGTTCAGAGAGGGGAGTCCTTGGAGAGAACAGCCTCTCTGCGCCTTTGCTGATATTAGTCTGAAAGAACAAGGAGAAATTAGAGCCCTGCAGGAGGAGAGGAGGGGAGAGAAGAAGGGAAGGGGGGGGGGGGGGGTGAAAGTCCAAACTCGGCAAGGACCCCTGCATCATTAAGTTGACAAGTGGACGGGAGGCCCCGAAATATGACTTGGAGTTATTGCTGGGGCCGGGGCTGATGATATAAGAATTACAGTACATGGATCATAGCCGGATCGATAGGTAGACAAAGTCATTATGGAGGGGCTAGAGTTCAATGCCTCCCTGGGGCTGCGAGCGGGGACAGAGGGCTTAAATTTATCACCATGGCAATGTGTAACACACACAACACACAGGTGGGTAGCTGTGTAGTTATATTCCGCCTGTTGTCCTTATTTCCAAAGCTATCTGTTCCAGCTGTATCGATTGTTGGAGTCGTCTGTGGCTGCAGAAATGGATCTCTGCATGTGCGCCTTGACTTGGCATTTATTTGTCAATGCGTTTGCACCCCCAGTGAAGGATGTCTGCGCGCATGTGTGTTTACAGGTAAGCTAAATGTCTTGGTGCATGCACATCACTCAGCAGTGAACATTTGTCCTTCTTTGCTCTCTTGTCTTTGCAGCAGAGGGAAGCAGAGGGATGGGGAGCACGAGCAGGGCAGCATCGATCCTCTCTGTGCCGAGAGAAATTAGGCATGAAATTAAAGCTCCCATCAAAGGCCAGGGCCGGCACTGTCACCTGATCCAGCACTATTTATACTCCCGGGAGATGATGATGATGTCTCCATCACCCTGATGATAACAGGACAGAGAGGAGAGAGAGAGAGACCGAGGTGGGGAAAGAGAGTCGCTCCCCTCCATCCGCGGTGCCACTGACCTGCCATCATTTATACTGCCAAGGCCCAAGTGCAAGGTTAGCGCCAGCCTGAGCCCCCATAAATCACTGCTCTGCTGGACGGAGAGAGGCCGGGGTCGACGCCTCTCGCAGCCAGCCTCTGCTGATGAGAGAGTATTTATAGATCAGGAGGGAGGGAGGAAGGAAGAGGAAGGATGAGTGTCTAAGTGGCTTATGAAGAAGTGTGCGCACAGAAATACATTTATGATGGAAAATATGAATCTAAGTGCAATCCAATCCACGTGTGCTTTAGTGCTTACTGCAAAGCACGCTTTAGCAGATTAGCTTAGCTGTTCCTCTGCAGTAATGTGAAGTCAATCAGTGCAGACGTCACAGAGTTGTGAGGAAGTCAGGAGACAGCAGGGGGAGCCCATTAACCACACATCAGACCCTATATGTTGAGTTAGCTGCTTCCTTCACACTTACACACTCTAACTCAGCTAAACTGCCTTATGTCTTTGCCTCAACACATAAAGAAAAAAGTGGAAGCACGACAGCCAACCTGCAAGTCACTGACACATTAAAAATGATCAGAAGCTCAAAACTTTCGGATCAAATCCACAATTTCAAACACATATTTTCTCCAGTCACATTCTGCTGTACGCGGCCCCTGCCAAGCACAGTGTTTTGACAGCAGTACAGTGGGCCCCGCATGGTGCTGTAATGACCAGTGGCCAAAGATTGTCCAGGCTAAACACTGGTTATGGTTAACCACAAGATGACTGGTTGTCCCTCAGTCTCACTTTTTTCGCATGCTGCTGGTGTGATGCACGACGTCCACCTCTCCAGCAAAAATAAACTGTGACGCCGCGCCAGATTTTGAAGAAAGAATCACTCAAAAAGATGGTTTTCAGGATCATTCGCCCTGTCAGTGCTCGTGTGGTGGGATAGTGATTTGAAAGTTGACTCTTAACTGACCTCTGACTTCTGAAAATTGGTGAAACACTGAAAATATACAAAACTTTAGTAATTGTGAAGGGAGTTTCATGTGCAGTGTGTCTATGTGATGTGTGTTGCTCTTGTTGTGGGGACTTGCCATCCTTTTGGGGACAAAATCATTTTAATGTGAAGACTGGGGTTAAGGATATGGTAAGGTTAGGTTTAGGTTTGATTAAGATTAGGGAAGACGGGGTTCGGTTTAGGGTTAGGGTTAGACTGCAGGAAGTGATTGTAAGTCAATGTAATGTCCTCTGAAGTAATCAGACCGTGTAAACACAGGCAGCAAGAGCCTAGATTCAGAGAAGCAGGGTTGTGATTGGTTCAAATCCAAATGTGCCGGGTTTGGGAGAAAAGGTACAGTGCAATTAGATACATTTACTAAGCTACTGTACACTTTTAAAATACTGAAAGATATGAGTATTTTACCTAACTATATTCCTAAACATAATATGTGCTCCATTGCTAGAGGTTAGAACTAGTCAGTGTGAGATAATATGTTAGCTGATTTTGTTTTCAAGATACATTAAGTATGTTGTCTCCATCACATTGCATTAAGTAAGTAGTGTGAGTTTATGTTAGTACGTAAAATCAGAGCTGGATTTGTGGTGATTAAGTGAGAATTAATTGACAAGACTTTTGTCAATCAATTATCAATTTGAGTAAGTAAAGAAAATACTTGCTGGTTTTAGCTAGTCAAAAGTGAGCAGGCTTTGTTTTTTCTCCTAGTTGTATTATTTTAATATAAATAATTTATTTATTTACGTAATTTTGAACTGCTTGTCAGACAGAAGACGCTTTTTAAAGATGTCAGTATGGACTGTGAGACATTTGTAAGGGCATTTTTTGCTTTTTAAAATAACATTTCAGACAGTAAATGATTAATTAATTGATTGCAAAAATAATCAACAGATTAATTGATGATAAAAACATAATTAGCTGCATTAGTTGTAATAATTTTATTACATCTGGTTTAGTAATATATTGGGATTCTGTTTAGAAACATTATGGAAATCTTCACTTCTTTCATTTTTGATAATTCAGAACAGATTACTGTGAATTATATATTTGAATCCTTGGACAAATAGAGGTAATAAATAACAAACATATACAAATATATCAAGTTAAGGTACCAATGCTTAGTTTTTAATCTTGAAAGTGAGGAAAAAAATCTGAATGTATGACAAGTGCGTCAGAGGAGGTGAAATGTTATAGACAAAGAGAAAAGCTCCTGAATTTTTACTTTATGAAAGTAACGTATCGGTCCTTCAGACCTTCATCAGACTAAAACATTACATTACTAAAATAAAAATTGCAGCAATAAGTGAGACATTGTGCAGGAGCTCTTCTCTTTATCTTCATTCTTTAAACCCATCAACAGAAACTCTCATAAACACACTGCTGACTGGTTTCTGTGCATCTGAACTCTGATATTGTAATGAATTTTCTTTTGCAACCACAAGACAAATCCCTCACCCCACCCAGCCCATGTCTCCCGTTACAGCCTCCCCACCCAAACACCCCTCCTCAGGACATGAAGGTCAGCGTGGCAGATAGGAGGGGTGTTTGATCGATAAGCACCACCCTCCCCTCGGCTCACTGACAGCTCCTGTCAAGTATCCAGCAGGACGCGTATCAAATGGATCAACCCTTTACCCCCCTCCTAACCCACCCAGCACTGCCCGCCCCCACTTTAAAGGGGAACTGTCACTAACTGCCACTGTCACATACCAGTCAGGTGCTTTCAACGCACTGATAATGTGCCAAGGAATTTCACCAGGACTGTTATCCTAACTGTAAGGGGGGGAGAATGTGTGTGTTGGGAGGAGAGCTGTTGAAAGCTGACCTGTATTATGTGACAGTGTGTGTGTTTGTGTGTGTGTGCCCTTAATGACCCTATTTTTTGCGTATCATTTCAGATCAAGCTACAAAACGTTAGGATTCAGCTGCGTCTTTTAATTGATTTCACAGCATTTCGTATGTTTTCTGAGCATCAAGAAAGTTTTGAGTCTGGATCCAAACCTGCAAGAAATCCTCATATGTGGAAAAAAACTGACTAGTTGAGATGAGTTATGAGGCTGGAAACCTATACTTTTTTTTTCAGGGACTCCTTGTTAAAAGAGACTTGCTACTCTCCACATTTCACCAGAGGAGAGGTGCTCCTCAGTGACCCACATCACAGATGTTGGAGGTGGAGGAGTCCTTTGTGTGAAGTCTGAGAAAACTGTGTTTGTGTGTCCTACACCCGCCATAAGGCCCGCATTCTTAGGTGCTTAACACATCGACGACTGTGTCCTTAAACTGAGGCGCAGCAAAGCGGCCTCGAGGCTCACACAGTTAGTGTATGTGTGTGTTTGTGTGTCTTGGAGGGGGGCTTTAAAGGGGCGACAAGGCGATAGTGTCGCTGATTGACACGTGAAGAGTGACTAAAAAATGCTCCCCTTTGGAATGCGACAATCTCCCAGCGTCCCATGTTGCTTTGCATCTGACAGTGAATTGTTAAAAGCATTCCTGGCAGTTGGGGTGAGGGTGAAAAGAGGGTGAAAGGAGACGGTCTGGTGCTAAAAGAGGAGTTTGTTTACCCCTAAAGAGGATGAACCTATCTTAACAGGCCTGCAACATAATCACACACAAAAGATAGAGATGGGGAGCAAGAAAGGGATTAATGTCATGATAACTTTTCAGTTTATTTTGCAGTATCACCATGATGTTAGTGTCATTTTGGAAAGCACAAAAGTCTTCCCATTCTTTCTCTTTTAAAGCAAGTCAAGCCTACATTTGTGATTTTACTGAGGACAGGGGTTCAAAAGAGCCTTGGTGGTCCCTGAGCTCCCATGGTCACATACACCCCCACCCCACCATCCCAAACCCACCCACTGAGGAAAGCAAGGTGGTGGTGGTCATGCTATGAGGCGAGGTCCTATTGGAGCGGCAGGTTAAACCGACCACACGACAGTGGCAAAAGCCCCCTGCTTACAAGGTCTAATTGGTTCCACAGGTTGCAGACTACAGAGGAAAAAGGGGAGCAGGCAAGAAGAGGAGGACGAGGGAGCGGGGAGCAACAGCAGGGAGTGAGACAGATAAATGGTAGGAGGAGAGAAAGAGAGATAGAGGAAGGTACAGGAAGGAGAAACCGGGCAGAGGCCCGCATGGAGAGCAGAGCGAGCAGGTGGGGGGAAACGTAGAGCACAGATAGAAAATGAGATCAGTAAGGTGGAAAAGACAGAAGAGGGACAAAGCAAGGAGGGGTAGGGAGGGCATGAGGAAGAAAGGAGAGATCGAAAGGTGAAGTGGGAGGACGGGGACGGGAGCGGAGGGGTCCTGTTTCCATGATGCAACTGTAGGATTTTACAGTGACTTTTACTGCAGTATTGAGACTTGTTTCATCAGAGAGAGCTGGATTAGGATGGCAGCTTTAAACCCCAGGTGCATCACTGAAAGACTGATCACATATAGTGCAATATTTTAAATAGATAGATAGATAGATAGACAGACAGACAGACAGACAGACAGGTAGATAGATAGATAGATAGATAGATAGATAGAAAGCCATCAACAAAGCTCGTTCCAAAGCGAGAGTGAATCTGGAGTGACAAGTGACACATTAAATACAATTGGTTTTTGAGAATCAAACCTCGTGTTTACTGTGTTCGGGTCAATGACAACATGAGATCTAACACAGATCAACGAGACTAGGAGTCTGCAGCCCTGCTAGTGATCTCTGCAAGGCTGTACTTAGGCATAGTGGAGCTTTGAGCTCAATGCTAATGTCAGCATGCTAACATGCTCACAATGTAATTCCATGCTGATCTTCAGCAGGCACTGTCACTTCCTGATCCATGCTGTAAACTAGATCTGTTAATGGCATATTCCTTGATCGATCGTCTGTCCTGACCAAGCCCCCAAAGAACAGCACCAGGCCTTGAAGCCAAGTTTACATAGTGGCCAAATGTGGCATCACAACATTTGGGTCTGTCACCCAATGCCAATCATTTTATCCCCATTCGAGTTAGCAGAGGGCTAACTTGGAAGTTAGCCACACGGCCAATGAAAGTCTCTAGTACACTTGCTCTGTGGGCCCCATTATGCAAAGATCCAGGTAATTTTATACTGCGTAAATCAAGCTTTTTTGACTTTCATAGGAATGAACGGGGACTGCCTCCAAAGCTGTATCCTGTTCTCTTTCTAAATCAATGGTCCTGACACTTTCGAGGTCAATGTCTAACCCCAGCTATCTTTGCACATGAATAGAACAAATAGGCTTTACAGTACTGGATCGGGCAACAACAGGTACAATCTTTACTATGTTTAACGTGTTACTTTAGCTTGCTAGCATGCTAGCATTTGCTAATTAGCACTAAGTTCAGCTGAGGCTGATGGGAATGTCTTCAGTTTTGTAGGTAATTGTTTATAAACCAAAGAATTGGACATAATAAAAGGTAGAAATCTCCGAATTATTACAATTCATTGGGAGGACATGAATGTTTGTACCAAATATTACGTATATCCATGAAATAATCATCAATAGATCACTAAAAAGTGACAATCTTATGTTGGTGCAATAGAGAAAAAAAGCATCACCAAAGGCAGTAGGACTCATCTTCTGTGGATCATGAAGATGTGTATAAACAGTCATGGAAATCCATCCAATAGTTGTTGAGGTGTTTCAGTCTGGAGGAGAGTCTGATATTAGAGGCCTTTTAGCCTAACTTTTATGCACCAGTTTGTTCAGTGTCCTTATCAATTATATTTAAAGACCATTCAATGTTTAAAAAGCATCTTTGTGTATTCTCAGTGGCGTGTGATGCTCCAAATGCTCCCTGTCCAGTAAAGACTTCTAAGTTGTCTAGTAATTATGGGTGAAGTGATGAGGTTTTTTGTTTGTTTGTTTGGTTGGTTGTTTTTTTGTGATCATGTGTCAATCCCATGGGGAACTTGAGATCAGAGATCAGATAGCAGGGTCAGAAACAGATTCCTTGGACTGGAAGCCAATCAGCAGGGCGACTACTTGTTGTCATTCATGGAGGCTTGAACATGGGCGTTTGGATTTAAGGTAACACAGTCTGAAAATCTACTTTGCCTAATTAGAGTTGGAATTCTATCATATCTTATAACTTTGCTTTAATCTGCAGGGAGATGCAAAGATTTCACAGGCAAACAGTCTTTTAGGCAAAGCCCATGTGTGACGTTCTTTTGTCTATTATCTGGAATTTTAATTGTTGAATATATATATTACCTGTTATTTTTTAGTCTGTGTGACAATGAACAAGTCACCTGAATGACCAGAGAGCAGAGCACAAAGCCTCAAAGTTGTAATGCCACTGAGAAGTAAAATCTGGAACTGTTCAGCAGACGAGGGAGTGACTTTGTGAGTCCTCTGAGTATTTATTTCTTTTTATACCCCAACGAGCTTTAGTCTGTATTATTGGTAGTTATGGAGCAGAAAATGGTATTCCCAGAAAAATCACCCTGGGTGCTGTCACACCGCAGGAAATCTTACAAGTCATTTAGTCTAGTTAGGGCTCTTAAAATATTATTTTTCTTAAAAAGACGGTTGAGAAAAAATCTGCCAATGGGGAGAAGTAATTTAACATACTCTCAATGCAAATACAGGTAGAAAATACTTGAAATTTCTTCAAGAGTTTCCTTAAGTGAATGCCTTTGTGATACTACTGCAGCAATCCGCCTTGTTATATATATATATATTTTTTTGTTTTAGTGAAATCTCCGAGACATCTGATACGGAGCTGGGAATACGTGGAATTACCTGACTTTTATATTTCACATTTATTAAGAAAAACATGATGATATACTGTTTTATTGCAGACACCGTCACCATCCTCCATAGTTCATTTCTTTTATGGAACAGGTCCAATTTTACATCTCCATGACATCTGTCCTCCACTGTCTAGACCATAGTAATAACATATATAAATTCCTAAAGTGACTGGCATTCCCATTTGATGTAAAGTGATCTGCTGTGTGCTTGCCAGGACTGAGTGAACAAGATCACTGACACTATTCCTCTTAGACAATTTATTTGAAGGAGTCACTACATTTGAATGTTCAAAATCCTTGGGCTTTTGTACATGATACTGCAGCTGTAAAAATGGACTGGAAAGCACTTATGTCATTTAAAAGCATCTATGGAGCGCCTCCCAGCCTTTACCTACTGAAACATCCCATCACAACCAGTCTAAACTTCTTCCTGTCCTTTTCTTATCTCTACAGCTGTGAAATGGTCAGTTCTCCTGTCACACACACCTTCAGCCAAGTTACAGTACAGCTGCAGTGGAGTAATGTCATGGACAAACTATTAGGGTCCAGATGTACTGAAAAGTATGTATCACAGATGTTAAATGGTGTATTCATAGATGTGTTATGAACGTGTCAAATATCTAGTAAATGTAAGCCCTCACCACGTCTTTTAAATTAAAAACTACTTAAAAGTTAATAGTGTAAAATCTGGTTTCTCAACTACGTGTCAGGACTTTAAACGTGTTATTGGAATCTATCCCGACACATTTATAGAGCCCAAACCCATCCAGCGATTCAACACAGTAATGAGAGCAACACTGCAATTGGGTTGGATAGCAAGACAGATGGTTAACTTAGACTGTTAACTTTAACAGAAACAAAGTCAGAAATTACAGATTTAGACATCAGTGAGGAGGCCGCTCTGTCTGTTTTAACTCAGTAATACCTCCTACACCACATTACGGTAGTTGGTCAGGAGAGTCCTAGACCCTAAGCAGGATTTGGTATGGGGTCCCCAATCATTGTAATAAATTGCCACTTGACATGCCACTGAAACAACTTGTATATTGTAAATGTTATTTTAAGGACACATAATGTACAAATAAGCATGTAAAGACTAAGTTAAACCTTTTAGCAGCAATACTGCCTTTAAATAGAAGACAATAAATACAGTATTTGTCTTTTACCCAGTATACTGCTTGTGTTGTGGGGGACTGCAAATTACTAAATGTACCTAAACTGTCCATTTTGCCTGTCCCTGACTTTATTGTTTTGTTACTATTTGTTGGCAAAAATGGTACGAAATGTTATCAATTTTTGTAAAGAAAGTAAAGTAAATTTGCCTACCAGCACCTCTAAAGGACAATAATTAAAACAATATATCTACTCTGGCCTCCTCTTAAACCACAGTGTCTTACTTTTACACTTTTTATACGGAGTTAACATACAAGAAATAATGTGTTCATTAGTAAACTTTAGAGATGCTGGTAAGTAGATTGTTTTTTACATTTGGACAGAGCCAAAATAGCTGTTTCCTGCTTTCATGCTAAGCTAAGCTAATTGACCATTCGCTAAGCCCTGGCCCTTTGTGATGGTCCGACAAGCTGTCAGAGTAAGCATGGAGCCCACACTGTAACTAACTGCACTCCCTGAAGAAATATTATCATATTTTTGGAAAAATGAAAGAGTGATTCCAGAGAGAAGCAGACAGAGGGGTCTACAGTCTGTGTTTGAAGGATATATCCAGGATGTCAAACTGACTCAGCAGCAACAACAGGTTAAAAAGACAAAGATAGTTAGAAGCTAAAGCCGAACTATAGGCTACAGATCACAGTGTAAAAGAGAACCATTACATCACTGCTGATCGCCACAGAAGACAATGAATATAAAGGCAAACTTTGCTGATATTGAACCAGCTGTGTGGCATCACTGTGTGTGCAGATGAACTGTGTTTGGCTTCCCGTGCCGCTGCCAGCAGCCAGACCTCTGCCATTGGACGGGCAGGGATCTCCAGGGGGAAGTCAAACAACGTTCATCTGCACACACTGTGATGACACACAGCTGGTTGAATATCAGCAAAGTTTCCCTGCTTCTCTTCACTGGTTCCTGTACAGCAGGGTCGGTCTTTGTTTCACTGTTATAATCACTAAAAAGCAAAAGCAGCATGTGTATACATTCAGTAGGCCATATCTTCAGTAGCTAGCTAGCTAACCCTACACTTTTCAGGGACTAATTTTGGTTTTGGAACAGGGTAGAAACATATATCTTTTTCCAACCTCTCCAGGTAACGAGTATCATTAATACACGACGTGCACCAGGCACAACATTTGGCTCCAAATCCACAAAACCAGCCTGAAAATGAAGGAAGTCTGAAACGACTGCATTAGAGTCAATGGAGCACAGCTGTGTGGTTGTCGGACCCTGGTCTGAGCCGACCAGATGCTACGTTATGATTGGTCAGTCTGCGTCCAGACTTAGTAAAGGGTCAATTGGCTGTTGGCAGTAGCTTCATATTTGCCACGCAGACATTAGAGTGGCATCAGTCTTCTCATGTAGCTCTTGAAAAGAAAGCAAATTATTAACCCTAACTATTCGTGTCATCTACACCAAAGAGATTAAACTCAGCAGTGTAGTGGAGGGTTTTCACAGGTATACAGGGTATCCACACGTCTTTTTCTGGCCCTTTACAGTATACCCACTTATCAACCAAAATCCACAGGAATATATAACAGAGTACCCACTTCCTCCTCAGTAACCTACCTCATCTACCCAGTAGTACACCACGCACCTCATCAGCTGCCACTACACCACTGGTTACAATGTCTACCTTGCTTCTATATGAGTAGTTTACGTTTTTACATACTGTGTCACTGTGACCCACCTGTTTCCACTTAAATTTGTTGCACCCACTGTTGAAAAGCAAACTATTCTGCAGGCAGTGAGCACCAGTCCAGCCTGAGAGTGATTCATCTTTGTGAAGATGCTTTGCTGTGTTGGACAGGAAATGTGTGCAGAGTCATCAGTTGGCTCAGTGTCACAGGGTGAGACATTATATCAATCAAAAGTGGATTCCAGAGACTGAAAGCACACTAAATGAACATAAAGGGGAAATTTGATCGTATATTTCAAGATCATCTTCATCTTAATCCTGAAGGGTAATCATCTGAACATTTAAGTCTGACATTCTCTTGGATATGAGCGTTTGAAGTGTTTCAAGGGTTAAGCCCTCAGTAAGTTGGAGGAGATAGGGGCTGAGAGCAGCCCATGAATCCTGCGGTCTCTGCAGGCACACACAGCATGGTAAAATAATTAAGCTTGCCTTTGAAGGGGACTAAACAAACACAACAGCACTCAACACCAGCCCCGTCCACTCTCTATCCTCTTTTCCTCCCTGCCTTAAAGTGGACTTTCCTTCTCTGCTTTCTTACTCTGTTACCTGCCACACTTAGCCCCTTGTGTTAACCAGCAACCCCCCACCCAAACCTTTCATCCCTTTATCTTCCTTTTTTGTTTCACATTTTGCGGTCGTGCTCTCTGTACAGATTCTCCTGGGGAGGAAAGGTTGGGAGTGGGAGAGAAAGAGGGAGAGAGAGAAGGGCCAGGTGATTCACAGGTCAGTTTTTTACATCTTCTACAGTTGGCTTTAAACTGAGGGGGGAAACTGAGCTGCTGAAATACTTAACCAGTAATCCATAAGTGTTATGATACTATTAATGTCCCCTCTGTTAAGTGGCCTTTAAAACACTTGACAATACGGGAATGGAAAACGGTTTGGTTCTTCTTGGTATTCCAGGTTCCCCTAATGTCGTTTTAACGTGACAGAGAGGGAACTTCCCTGTCATCAGAGAGCGCGTTTTTGTAGTTTTCAATATTCTGTGCACGAATGCCATGAAGAAGCTATGATTCTGTCATATATTTAAGAAGAAGACGATGATAAAAAGACATTTAAAGGATCAGTGTGTGGGATTTAGAGGGACATTTTTAGCAGAAATGGAATTTAATATAATGAATGTGTTTTTTATACACTAAGTATAATCACAAGAAAATAAGAAATGTTGTATTTCTGTAGCCTTAGAATGAGCGGTTTACATCCACATAGGGAGCAGATCCTTGTCCATGTAGTCCGCCATGTTGCATCGCCCTGTTTCTACAGTAGGCCAGGACAGACAAACCAAACCCTGGCTCCAGATAGGGCCATTTGCATTTTAATGTTTTTGCATCAGCCACAGTAGTTAGCAGTCCCTGCGATGAGCAGCATTGGAAAAACACTGCTTTATACTGTGTATTTACCAGTTTAAATCACAGGATCTGTTTGCTTTATAGAGGAACAGACCTCTGTGGATAATTAGACTCCTGGTAAAAATCTCCTTAACATGTGGATCTGCAATTAACAGGGAAAAAAGGAGAGGACACATTAGCAGGCACTCGGCTAGTTGCTGACGAGCCAAACTGCATCAGAGAAACACTGATTTGTAACGTGAAACTACTTTATTCCATGTTTTTACTGGTTTATATAACCTGGCTGGTTTGTTTTGGAGAGGAAGAGACCTTTGTGGATAATTCGGCTCCTGGTTAAAACCTCCCCAACAATGTACACTGAAGGAATTTAAAGTTTCAGCTGGTTGCAATCTGCAGTCCTCACCACTTGATGCCTCTAACCCCCCCTAGATCTTGCATACTGTTCCCTTAAGGAGAAGATGATGAATAGACATTTAAGATATTGTGTGCTGTCTGATTCAAGTCACTATAAAAAACACAATAGTACTGTATGTTTCTAAATGATACTCTTATAAATAACCGTGTATCTGCTTGTCAACATGGAGTATACAGAAAACTGAGCAAAAAACCCAAAACAAAACCTGAAGTGAAAAAGTCTTGCATGTCTAGTTTTTGTGCAAATTAAACAAGTGAGATATAACATGTTAGCTGTTAGCTAACGGTTTTCCACTGCTTCCAGTCTTTATGCTAAGCTAACCTAATAATAGTTCTGCAATTGAATCCATACCGTACTACCTGTGACTGTTAGCAGCAAAAAAACGTGCATGTGGGGAAAACACACATGGCTCACACATGATATCAAGTGGAATAAATGTCCATCAGTGATGTGACCGCAAAAACCACACATGGCACTTGTTAGCTCAGAGGTTCAGCACACCAAGGAAAGTCAATTACACCAAATTGAGCATCTGCGTACTTGACTACTCTTATTCCCACACACACGCTCCCTGGCCAAAGATACACATCCTAAAACTTGAGATTGCCATAAGTGCACACTTATGGCAATCTAAAGCAATCATGAAACCAAGTCACTACACTGAAACATCCCAGCGAGCAGAACGCTGTCCAACACAAACAAATCAACTAATAGAGACAGTGCACGGTGTGGCTGGTATGTTCAGAGTGGCAACAATAGGATTAGAAAGTCTGAAGCTGAGCAGTTGTAAAACAGAGAAGCTATTTGAGCAGCACCCATGGGGACGCTATGGATTGTCACCAATTGCTCATTTTTTTTATTATATCCCACCACTTGGAGGAGTGTGAGGAATTTTAAAACCAGGACGGTGATCTCACCACAGAGTGGACTGATGGTGATGATGCATGAGGGACATTACGTTCAGCTCCAAGACTCCAGCTCCTCTTTCTTATTTTTCAGAAGCTGAGGCTGAAATACATTACGCTGGGAGATGAGAAATTTGACCATTAGTCTTAGTTTCATGCTGCCTTTAATGTGAACATTAGAGCCCCAAAAATGAGATGCTATTGTAACAGTGCTGCTGCAAAAATATAATTGGTTATGTTTTATACTGAGCTGAAATCTTATATGTATTCAGTGAGCAATGAAACAGTTAATACATTTATATTACAGCTACGCATTCATTTAGATGCCCATTAATTAAAAGCTGTAAATGATTTGTCAATGGTGCACCGGTGGAAAATAAAATCATGAAGCTGCATACTGGGAGCAATTCAGGGTTCGATGTTTTCTTTAAAGAGTAGTAATTTAGCATTGCACTCCTATAATAGTGTTGGACTCACTCTTCTAGTCTTCATCCCAAATGTCACTGAGGCAATTAATCAGACTTTGTGCAGCTCCCTCTGGAGCTGCAAAGGGCTTTATACAACTTTTTTCACATATGGAGTCGTAATCTGCAAGACCTGTTAACACACTTTTATGTGTAAAATCAGTTGAGCTAGAGATGAATCAATAGCTGAGAGTGGAATATCAAACAAGAAACACCAAGCGACAGATGATTGGCTGTTTGGTTGAGTCTTACCCACAGACTGCATTAAAGAACTGGATGTAGCCATTGTGATGTCACCCACTGTGGACTTGTGGACAACCATTTTAAAGTCTTGAGTTGGCAATTGGTTGTCACCATCTTAAATTTTTGGAGCCAGAAGTGACAATATTTGGATGAGAGGGAGAACCCAAGGACATCGCAGTGGTAGTGTCAGTCACAAGGTAGCCACGCCCTAAAGCATACCCTGCGTTATTGTCTTTTTTACTTTAAATGGTACCAACATTTACTAAATGAAGGTCATGTTGTGTTGAAGAAGATGTGAAACTGACAATTGAAAACATAAATTCATTAGGAAAAGGTTTACTGAGGTAATAAATCAAGTGAGAAGTAGACCCCTTTTTGTTTGTTTGGGCAGGTTTGAACACAGCAATCACACTTGGGTGCAAAACTATCGGATAGAGACCTTCTTGAAGAGCCAGTACAAACAAACTCTGATACGGTTCGTTTGTAATATGAAAGCAAACGAACCAGCACCAGGATTTTATGATAGCAGATACTTGATTTTAGTGTGATTTCAACAGCTAAACTACAAATAAATTTATCCGCTGATTGTGAAATCTGTTGGCGAATTATCTTTATCAAGCCTATAACCTATTAATGCTAATGCATATGTGTAGCCAGAGAGTTTTTTCCCTTATAAACCTGTTAAACTGCCATGATTGCATCCGACTCCGTGTACTTTGTCAGTTTAATAAGTCCATTAAGTCAGAACGATCCCACAGTCATAAGCCTCGAATCAGTACTGTATAGACACCTCCTCTTCATCCTGCTTCTACATTAGTCATTTGCTGATTTGTAGTCTAATAACAGCCAACTAAGAATGCTTACAATCAGTTATTTCTCCATGAGCTCTTTTAGACCAACATAAATGTACACATCAAAAGCATTTAAGTGCTAAACATGTCAGTCACCACAATTTGATATCCCCACATGTGCCCTGATGATGCAGGATAACAGTCGCCAGAACTGTCCAATCAACAAGTTACCTGTCAGTCAGCAGAACTTCATGTTGGTTCAGCAACCGTACCAGAACTGACATGCAACAATAGATCATTTCCCCCGGTTCAGACCAAACAAACCAAACTATAGATATGAAATCACCTTTACATACAATCACAGTTATTTTTGCAACCACTAGAGTTCCCCCCTGCTGGCCTTGTATCTTTAAGGCATTTCTGTATTGGCTTCACTTTCAATCAATCAATCAATCAATCAATCAATTTTATTTATAAAGCCCAATATCACAAATCACAATTTGCCTCACAGGGCTTTACAGCATACAACATCCCTCTGTCCTTATGACCCTCACAGCGGATAAGGAAAAACTCCCCCAAAAAAACCTTTAATGGGGGAAAAAAACGGTAGAAACCTCAGGAAGAGCAACTGAGGAGGGATCCCTCTTCCAGGACGGACAGGCGTGCAATAGATGTCGTACAGAACAGATCAGCATAATAAATTAACAGTAATCCGTATGACACAATGAGACAGAAAGAGAGAGAGAGAGAGACGGAGAGAGAGAGATGCAGGACAGACGGTATTGACAGTAGCTTACAACAACATTATTGAAAGTAATAATATTATAGTTATAGTTCTGGCTACTGTGGTACAATATGTTGAAAGTATATATTAATATCTGGCAGTATACATGTGTGATAATAATCATATGTGTATAAAAACAGTAGAAGTATGACTAATGACTAATGATGGCAGCAGCAGCAGCAGCAGCAGGAGGCATCTGGCAGGACCACGGCAGCAGCACAACCACACACGTCACGCTGTCCAGGCACCGCTGCGATATGAGTTAATCTGAGAGACAGTGGAGCACAAAGGCTCCGGAGAAGAAGCCGAGTTAGTGACATCCAGAATGGCCGAGTTAGCAAGATGCAGTAATAGGATACGAGAGACAGAGAGAGAGAGAGAGAGAGAGAGACAGAGAGAGAGAGAGAGAGAGAGAGAGAGAGAGAGACAGAGACAGAGAGAGAGAGAGAGAGAGAGAGAGAGAGAGAAGGAGAGAAGGTGCCCGGTGTATTATGGGGGGTCCTCCGGCAGACTAGGCCTAAGTCAGCCTAACTAGGGGCTGGTACAGGGCAAGCCTGAGCCAGCCCTAACTATAAGCTTTATCAAAGAGGAAAGTCTTAAGTCTAGTCTTAAATGTGGAGACGGTGTCTGCCTCCCGGACCGTAACAGGAACATGATTCCACAGGAGAGGAGCCTGATAGCTGAAGGCTCTGGCTCCTGATCTGCTTTTGGAGACTTTAGGGACCACGAGTAACCCTGCATTCTCAGAGCGCAGTGTTCTGGTGGGATAATATGGCACTATGAGCTCTCTAAGATATGACGGAGCTTGACCATTTAGAGCTTTATAAGTTAACAGTAGGATTTTAAATTCAATTCTGGATTTTACAGGGAGCCAGTGCAGAGAAGCTAAAACAGGAGAAATATGATCTCGTTTCTTAGTTCCTGTTAGTACACGTGCTGCTGCATTCTGAATTAGCTGGAGAGTTTTTAAGGACTTACTAGAGCTACCTGATAATAGAGAGTTACAGTAATCCAGCCTTGAGGTAACAAAAGCGTGGACCAATTTTTCTGCATCTTTTCGGGTCAGGATAGGCCTAATTTTTGCAATATTACGCAGATGAAAAAATGCAGTCTGCGAGGTTTGTTTTAAATGAGAATTAAAAGACAAATCTTGATCAAATGTTACTCCGAGGTTTCTTACGGTAGTGGTAGAGGCCAGAGCAATGCCATCTAGAGAAACTATCAATAGAGAGACGTAAGTGAGCGCAATTAGACTGAAACCTGCCTCATGAGGCACAAACTAAGACAAAGATGTTTTAGCACAAGCAAAAAATGTGCACTTTTATGTATCTACTTGATAAATGTACACAGATGAGAGTAAGAGAAAAGGAAGCTAGAGGAAAATGACGGGAAGAACCGAGTTCCTCATTGAATCCTCAGTAAAAGTAGTCCAATAGGGGGCAGACTACAGGTCACAAATATCTTCCTTAACCTTCATCTTCAAAATATGTCTTTGTTTAAACCTGTATATGACATAAATTATAGATATGTATTATAATATATGAGAATTAATGTCTTTACATGGACAATATGAAGTTATTAATGTAGCAAGCACCTAGCCTAGAATAAACTTTAGCTGTAAAACTTAGTTCAGTTCAAAGAGATGTATTTCTTTGGGGTTTTGAGACTAACATAACAGACTCCCTGTTCATCTCTCGTATAGCATTCATCAAACATAGACACAGCAGAGGAATAAAGTAAGATAATGCCAAATGTCACACTTTTATGTACTCTCATTAGTTGTATTTGCAATTTTGGCCTGACTTATGTGACAGTAACCATTGAAATAAACTGGCAGTAGTGAAAACAGGTCTCAAAGCAGCAAGTCTGAAAGATTTATTGTTTTTAATTGTCTAATGATTAATTAATTAAAATGGTTTACCATTAAATTTGAAGGGAAAGCTTGCTTTATTTCATACACATGTTGTATGTCTTCTGATTTAAAGATTTACAGACTCATGTACTATACACTGTGCTGATGGAGTATGATGTTGATAAATATTTTAAATTTTACTAATAATGCACAGTGTTAATTTTGTAGATGGAAATCTTGCAGAGCCACAGTCAATCCAAACCCTTTAGGACAGCAGAAAACAGAAAATATTAATCATTAAATAAATTATTAAAGAGGCAAAGACCAACACTTTTTTCATTTTTGTCAGGTTATTATGAGACTGTAAAGGTTTAATTTCCTGAATTAAATTTCTCACAGCTGAGTTTGGCGCTGCTCCTGGCCTTCTTTCAGTCCATGGTTGACCTTCACTGACGCCAGGATTTCTTCCTGCATCTCAATTTGTTTTCAGGCAATTTGGCCATTTAGCGGTGAAAGGGAGCAGGAGGAGATGTTGTGTAACAGACATGTGAATCTAAAGCTGAGCTGTTTGGGGTTTGATAGAGACAAGTTGTAACTGCGAGAGCATAAAGATAAGAATAAGACTGAAAGACAAGACTGAGAAAATGTGGAAACTCTGTAATGAGCAAGCAAGAGAGAGATAAAGAAAAACCAGGGGAGGATAAAGGTAGAGAGAAAAAGAGGGAAGGAGAAAAAGAGCAAGAGAGAGGCACGGGGAGGTATGATTCCCAGAGGACCATTGAATTTCCTTTCTTTCTTCTCTGCGTTTTTCATGGTCCTCTCACTCCCAGGTCTACACAGCTGTTTCAGGGCCGGGGGCTTCTTTCTCCAGAGCCCAGATGAAAGAGCCGCCCTAAGCAGCCCTGCAGGTAGGTCTGTTAAAGCCATTGCTCTGGCTGTCCACTGCCCAACGCATGAAATAAAAAAAGGCAGAAAGAGAGCGGGGGGGGGGGGGGGGGGGGGGGGGGGGGGGGCGGTGTAGAAGAGGGTGAGAGGGAAAAAGAGGATGATATGAAAACAAGGGTAAAGAGAAACTCAAAGAAGAAGGAGAGAAGGAACAGAGGACACAGATGACAGACAAGGGAGAAAATACAGAGATGGAGAGACGGAGGAGCGAGGGGGGGAGTATACCTGCCCTCAGCCACCCCGGACCTCCTCCCCCTCAGCACCCCCTGATACCAGGAATGATGTCTGCTTTTATTGACTTTGTTAAACCATTTTCAATGCTACTTCCTATGTGTTTACAAGACAGTAAATCACGCTCCATTCGGGGTGGGGGGTTACAGGGTGAAATACGGGGGAAACATCCAAGTCGCTGGAAAGGAAGACCACTTTGACTGGGCCAACGACAACTTTGCAGCTTTCTACCTCACTGCCAGCACACACACACCTTTCCTCACAGAGAATTGATGGAGGACGCCACTGTGGGCCCTTTGTCTTCATCTCTTTCAGTTTCATCTGTTCTGACATGAGCAAATGAGCAATTTAAGACTCACTGAATGATGAAATTGTTGTTGAGATACTCAAAAACAAGCCTACCAAGAGAAATAGCCAAACAGAGCTGCTATACTCAACAGTTGTTAAAAGCTTAAACAGAGAGCTTTTTAATACCACCAGGAACACCGCTCAAAGTCGTTATGCAAACACGTTTGGGTTATGGCAAAATTGGGTCCCCTTAATCACTTCTACACACCGGGGTCATTCCCAGACAGTCGTTTCATCCAGTTAAAAAGCCATTCAAGCTCTCCGCTGCGCTCGAACACGAGTAAGTACTTCAAACGTCATTCGGTGGCAAGAACTTTGACTTGATTTTCCAAATTTTCTCACCGTAACAATTTTCTCAGGCGCTGGCGCTGTGACACAGCCACATACACACTCGCTCATACACGCAGCACACTCAGCAAATTATCATCACTGTGTGACTGAGCTGCTCCGGGTGACTGAAAGGTAGACAGACACCCCACACCCCGCCCCACACCCCACCCTGATGACCTCATTTTAATGGCACAATTACTGTCCCTCTCACGCTGTCTTTCCATCAGTCCAAATTAATTTCTAAGATGACAACAAGAAATTAGACTCTGGAAGAAACTCTAGAAGGTATAGCATAGGTAACTTCTTCTTTTCTATCGTCATTTGAATTAAAAAAAAATGGGCACTGAGGGCTATTTATACTCCCTTTGCGTACAAAAATAGAAACATTCATTTCAAATGTTGTGACAGTCAACGCCCAAATACTTTCATTCATTCTTCATGTTGGCATAGATACATCCCGTTGATGACACGAAGAACGCAGAGCCAAAAGCCAAAAGAAAAAAAAGGCAGTAGTGTGGAGGAGGTCGTAATATTGCACCTTTAAATGAAGGCAGCATCAGAGCGGTGGTCAGTGAGGCTATTAAATACTGAGACATGTGGATGGAGAATTCTTTTCACTTTAGCTAAATTGCCAATTCATTCTGTTCTACCATTTTTAAAATGTCTCTGTCATGTCCTCGCTTGACCTACACCAACCCCACAATTTTTTTGGTGGTGCTTAATGAACACAGAGTACGGACAGAAGGCTCCATCCCTGTATTCATATATAACATGGATCTTAAATCAACCTATATGGGCATTGCATACAAGACATGCACGTGCATTATACAAGTTGTACGATAACTCTAATTGGCTGAGTCAGGAATATGTCTACATTACAAGTCCTCCATCTCATAGGATCACATAAGTTGTTTGTTCGTACCTTCTAATACAACCATTTCCTAATTAGTGCCCCTACTGGTTAGGTTGGGTTTAGATAAGTATGTTTAACTTACGTATGTACGTAAACATCACATCGTCCTGTTACGTAGGCTACTTAACGTAATGTTACAACCACACATTACGTGACGTTATGTGACTATGTGCCATTAAAGCAAGGCAATGGCAAGGCAAATTTATTCATATAACACAGTTCATACCAAAAGGCAACCCAAGGTGCTTCACAGATTGTGACGTTACAAACATCAGTTAACATAGCTCAAGATTAACTTTTGGTTTCACACAAACCTGGTTTGTTTTGATTTTATCGCTCGTTATACTACATCACCTGACTATCTCCTTTGCTCCTGTCATAATTACTACGGCCACTTAAGGTCACCACCTACAATAAACATACATATGGATTGTAATAAGCTGCTGGTACAAACAACCCACACTACACTGTGTGGTGTCTCTTTGGGGGAGGAAAGGCCACTCAGGCCACTTTCTAATAAGTCACCATTTGTAAGGGGTTTATAGGTTGTAATTAATGTTAATGAATCAATAATCTATAATACATAAATAGCATCCATTTGTGTGTTATCACATCGTAAAAAATCTCCTTCATAATATCAAGTCATTAATAAAGTAATTAAAACAAGGTTCTCACGTTCTAATAAACCATAGAGTCTGTAGTTATAAATATAGTTAAGGCATTAGTAACTGTAAAAAACCATCACATCTGCTGTTATAAATGTTAGTAAGTCATTAATAAACAGTAATAAACCATCTCGTCTGTTGTTATAAATGTTAGTAAGTCATTAATAAACAGTAATAAACCATCTCGTCTGGTGTTATAAATGTTAGTAAGTCATTAATAAACAGTAATAAACCATCACGTCTGCTGTTATAAATGTTAGTAAGTCATTAGTAAATAGTAATAAACCATCAAGTCTGTTGTTATAAATGTTAGTAAGTCATTAGTAAATAGTAATAAACCATCAAGTCTGTTGTTATAAATGTTAGTAAGTCATTAATAAACAGTAATAAACCATCAAGTCTGCTGTTATAAATGTTAGTAAGTCATTAGTAAATAGTAATAAACATCAAGTCTGCTGTTATAAATGTTAGTAAGTCATCAATAAACAGTAATAAACCATCACGTCTGCTGTTATAAATTTTAGTAAGTCATTAGTAAATAGTAATAAACCATCAAGTCTGTTGTTATAAATGTTAGTAAGTTATTAATAAACGGTAATAAACCATCACGTCTGATGTTATAAATGTTAGTAAGTCATTAGTAAATAGTAATAAACCATCAAGTCTGTTGTTATAAATGTTAGTAAGTCATTAATAAACAGTAATAAACCATCACGTCTGCTGTTATAAATGTTAGTAAGTCATCAATAAACAGTAATAAACCATCAAGTCTGTTGTTATAAATGTTAGTAAGTCATTAATAAACAGTAATAAACCATCGCATCTGTTGTTATAAATGTTAGTAAGTCATTAATAAACAGTAATAAACCATCAAGTCTGCTGTTATAAATGTTAGTAAGTCATTAGTAAATAGTAATAAACCATCAAGTCTGTTGTTATAAATGTTAGTAAGTCATTAATAAACAGTAATAAACATCACGTCTGCTGTTATAAATGTTAGTAAGTCATTAGTAAATAGTAATAAACCATCAAGTCTGTTGTTATAAATGTTAGTAAGTCATTAATAAACAGTAATAAACCATCACGTCTGCTGTTATAAATGTTAGTAAGTCATCAATAAACAGTAATAAACCATCAAGTCTGTTGTTATAAATGTTAGGAAGTCATCAATAAACAGTAAAAAAAATTGTGTCTGTTGTTACAAATGTTAGGAAGACATTAATAAACAGTAATAAACCATCATGTCTGTTGTTAAAAATGTTAGTAAGTCATTAGTAAATAGTAATAAACCATCAAGTCTGTTGTTATAAATGTTAGTAAGTCATTAATAAACAGTAATAAACCATCACGTCTGGTGTTATAAATGTTAGTAAGTCATTAGTAAATAGTAATAAACCATCAAGTCTGTTGTTATAAATGTTAGTAAGACATTAATAAACAGTAATAAACATCAAGTCTGTTGTTATAAATGTTAGTAAGTCATTAGTAAATAGTAATAAACCATCAAGTCTGTTGTTATAAATGTTAGTAAGACATTAATAAACAGTAATAAACCATCAAGTCTGTTGTTACAAATGTTAGTAAGTCATTAGTAAATAGTAATAAACCATCAAGTCTGTTGTTATAAATGTTAGTAAGTCATTAATAAACAGTAATAAACATCGCATCTGTTGTTATAAATGTTAGTAAGTCATTAATAAACAGTAATAAACCATCAAGTCTGTTGTTACAAATGTTATGAAGTCATTAGTAAATAGTAATAAACCATCAAGTCTGTTGTCATAAATGTTAGTAAGTCATTAATAAACAGTAATAAACCATCACGTCTGCTGTTATAAATGTTAGTAAGTCATTGATAAACAGTAATAAACCATCGCGTCTGTTGTTATAAATGTTAGTAAGTCATTAATAAACAGTAATAAACCATCACGCCTGCTGTTATAAATGTTAGTAAGTCATTAATAAACAGTAATAAACCATCTCATCTGTTGTTATAAATGTTAGGAAGTCATTAATAAACAGTAATAAGCCATCGCGTCTGCTGTTATAAATGTTAGGAAGTCATTAATAAGCAGTAATAAACCATCAAGTCTGTTGTTACAAATGTTAGTAAGTCATTAATAAACAGTAATAAACCATCAAGTCTGTTGTTACAAATGTTAGTAAGTCATTAATAAACAGTAAAAAACCATCACGTCTGCTGTTATAAATGTTAGGAAGTCATTGATAAACAGTAATAAACCATCACATCTGCTGTTATAAATACTAGTAAGTCCTTAATAAACAGTAATACACCATAGAGTCGACAGTTATAAATATAGCTAAGGCATTAATAAATGTAAAAAAACCCCATCACATCTGCTGTTATAAATGTTAGGAAGTCATTAATAAACAGTAATAAACCATCACATCTGTTGTTAATTATTTTGTCTGTTGTAATATGGACGTACACATTGCACAGAAGGAGGGAGATGGAAGGTGGAGCTTAACAGTGGCCTCTAACAGGTTTATCCGGCCATGTTAGTAATGGTAATAAACCACTAAGTCTAAATGTTAATAAGTCATTAATTACAGGTCAAGGGTTTCAAATTTTCTAATAGGCTTATAGCAAAACTAAATAAGTCATGTGTAGGTTTAAATGGTTATGTGTCTCTAAGGTTTTCTGCAATAAGCCAAGTCTGCAATTAAATGCTAATAAGCTGTTTACGAATACATGTTGGTCCAGATCCAGCGCCTTTTTCTAGAAGGTCAGAGGTCAAATGGTCCATTGGAGGAGTGTTAATGATGAGCTTAAGTGCAAAGAAGACAAAGCAAGTGCTAGTTGAGGACAAACACTAGTCACAATCTGGCAAAAGCTGTTCTTAATATACTACATTAGTTAATAATTGGCCAACATTAATATAGGTTAGTTACAACCTATAAATCCTCTATAAAGGCTAACCTCTTAAGAGTGGTTTCCATTTTCCTGTCACTTGTCATTTTCTGTTAATTTTTCATCTCATTTTAAAAATGTCATTTTAAAACCATTAGTACAATGTGTGCCGTTAATCCTCCCTGACATCCTACAAACGCACCAGGAACAAACTGTCAGCACACTCTCGAGCCAGTTGAAGGTAAGTGTGGTGAAGTGGTTACAGGCACATTATGTGGTTCACGTTGCTGCAACGACGCAGCAGTGCATAATTACAACAGGTGATTGAAGAGTTTTTCTTCTGAAAAGCCTCTGAGGTTTGGGCGGTGAGCGACACTGCTACCAGATGACACTGGGAATCACAACATCCCACATTTTCTTTCCACACTCCTGCATACACACACACTCTCATATTCTGTCCGTCTTCCTTACTGGCTCTGTTTTTTCTCTATGGTGTCTACCTTTCCATTGGCTCTGCCTTATGCAAGAGTGTGTATTTTTATGTCTCACATTAGCTAGGGGGAATAATACCTCTCACTGAATGGTAGTCTGCTCTGGGGCCTTTTCAGACATTCAGTCACTCTTCTTCTAAGAATAACCAATGTGCATCTTTGCCAAACAGTTCCTCTCTGTGATTTCTTTTTCACAGCGTCCTGTGATTGCTGTTTTTGTGCCTCATTCGCTGATACCGGGGCTTTGTATTAGTTAGCAAACTGTGATCCAAATGAGAAAAGCAGCATTGGGAGACCAGGAGAAAAGGCAAAAGAGTCGGGATCTGGGGCAAAACTTGGACCTGTGTCAACTCTTCTCAAACTCATTAAAAGGCCAGAAAAGCTGGTCACTAGAGAATCTTGGGAGTGAGGCAGCAGACAGTTTGGTATGTAAAAAACTAGAATAAAAAATGATAGCTTTTGATCATGTTTCAGAGAAACCTTTCATGTAAAGTCTGGAGAATTTTAGCCAAATATGTCTGACAGGTCACCTTAACCGAATGCCATTTACGTTTGCAGAGACAGAATTGTTTCTAAATTGTAAGTGGCTGCTGTAGACAGAAGTGGAGTCAAGGAGACAGATCGACTGTGCAGTACTGAACCAAATGTTCTCAGTCAAGTTTTTTAAGCAATGAAGATTGTGGGGCAGATCGGTTCATGATAATAACTTGCAAAGATGTTGTGTGTAATTAAAGGAATAGTTCAACATTTTAGGAAATACACTTATTTACTTTTTCTGCCTAGAATTAAATGAGAAATTGCTGGCACTCTCATGTCCATATGCTAAATATGAAGCTACAGCAAGTGGTCAGTTAGCTTAGCATCAAGACTGGGAGACAGCTAGCCTGCCTCTGTCGAAAGGTTAAAAAAATAAATAGATAAATAAAGAAAGCTGTGTCTACCACCATCTCTAAAGCTCACTAATGAGCACATTATAGCTAATTTCTTTGATCCATACAAAAACTACGTTATGGTTTTACTTGGAATTACAACTATTCCTCAACAACAAGTGTAGACTCAAGGCCCAGACATACCAAGCCAACATCAAAGAAATCTTGGCAAAGATGGCCGACTGTTGTGTCACCTCGTGTTGCCTGTGACTCAGCCATAAATGTGTACTTGAACACACTGCAAAGACTACAGCCAACGGCCAACTAGCATGTAAGTTAGAGGAAATAATTCTCCATACTAGCAGGCTGTGTGTATTAGAAACCGGAAGACTGACAGGATGGATTCAACAACGCTAGTTAGCCAGTTAGCACATTAACGAACAACCTGACGTTTGAATAACAGATTATATTTACTGTGCTTACGTGAAAAATTACAGTTAAAAACCTCTTATGCTAAAGAGCTCAGTGACAATGATCTAACCTAGTATAACAAGTTTGTTTTGATCTCGCGACCTCTTTAACTGTTTGTTTACTTTCCTCATTTCTGTTTCTCTTCTCATGCACTGAGCTGCACTGCTAATCAGAGTAATTTCTCTCACCATCAGGCTCCGCCATCTCCAACGCTGATTCAACTTGCTGAATCTGCCAAAAAAAAAGCCAACTAGTACCAAAGGTGCAGGACACACTGCAAAAACTAGGCTAAGAGACGCTCACTGATGGCCCAATATTGACTGACGACCAACTGTCTGCTTAGTGTGCCAGGGGTGGGATCAATCCTCTCATCTAACTCTCAGCAAGAACGCAAACAATCACATTCCCCAAACTTTTGAACAGTAGAATAAGTCAGGTATGAATCAGTAAAGGTGCCAATGCGAATTTTCTGTTTCAGTGGCACTTTTGAAATTAAAATTAATTTCCGCTGTCACAAACATGTCTCTCTCCAACAGAACATTTATCAAAGCTATTCACTCTAAGTGACTGCCACGCAAACAGAAATGAAACACTGATCTTAAAGAATCACAAATGAACAAGCCATGATTACAGGATCATCAGGCACAGACGCAGACCAGTTTTTGCACATTTTGTCTAAAAAAAGAACTAAGAAAGTCTAAAGTTGGCTTTGTTTTTTGTCATCATTCATGTGTAACAGCAATTACAATAATATACTGACTATTTTTTCAAGGTATTTGAATTCCTTCTCATATTTCCCCACTGGCTATTATTGTCTAGTATCACTGAAGATGTGGGAAATAGACAGCTTTCCCAACGATCAAGGCACAGAACTTCTTTCATTGTCTGCCTTTGGCTGACCCAAGACCATGACAAGAGTAGACAAGAAAGCAAGCTGGCAAATATCTTAGAGAGAATAAAAAAGCCATCTCAAGATGAAATATTGCCGAGCTTTCTGGCATATGAAACTCAGCTGCCTGTGTGAGGAGGGAATGTTGACAGATATGAACATGTCGGTGGATGGGATTGATTCATTTATCTGCATATTTTGATTAAACTCTGTCGCTTGAATTCACCCCAGAGAATAAAAAGCAAAGTTTCTGCACTAGAATAAATAATGTCTATGACGCTGAAGTTGAGTTTGAGTTATGTACAGTAGACTGTTACAAAGACCAGCCATCTCTCCAGGTTTCCTCTTCCTAATCAAATTCTCTGTAAATGACTCGTGACAGAACTAATCTGCGGGTTCAGACAGTCAAACGTGCACGTTTGATGAGTCATTGTGTGGTCTTCATAAAACTCAGTCTCTTTAATTATCATGCATGTGGATTTGAGATTTAGGATGTGCAATCATTGCTTCATAGGGGTCAAAATATGAAAGAACAAAGAGCTGAATTGTTCCAGGTGGCAAAATCACTTGTTACAGTGTCCCGCTGGAACTAATAAGGCAGGTCCATTTTCACCCTCTAAATCCCCTGCATTGGCTGAAATGACTGATTTACAGCTAAGACATTGACCAAACTCACACAATTATATATATATGTTATACTTCACTCTTAAACAGCTGGGCTGTGTGAAGGGTGCAAAACTTTCCCATACTGTTCATACAAAGAACATGGGCCTGCTTTTATGAACAATCACAGGTAAAAATCAATGTCCAGAAATCGGCGTTGGCTCATTAGGACAATAATCTAATCTGAGTCTTTAGATCAGTTAATCTGTACTGTAGATTAGCACCTCTATTCTGATCTATAGCGGTCATATAGATGGCAAAGTACAGTGTTTATGTTTAGTCACATTTTTTTCACAATTTGTGAATGAAACTCTAAATGTATTTCATCAGCACGCACAGGAAAAGTGATACTATGATTCCCATCCATATTTCTTCACTTATTAAAAGGAATAGTTCACCCACAAAATGGCTATTTGTTTATCAATTACTAATCCCATGTTTTAATTCACAAAGAACACTTTGTTTGTCTTGCATGCCTCCACGATGAATGAAGATTTAAAAAACTGAGAAAATTCTTGATGAATTGAAATCATAGGGGTCCATGTTTAACAACAGCAAAACTCCATTAAAAAACATCTGTTTACAAACTCTCACACTCTTGAGCAGAGTTCAAATGCATGTGCTTGCCCAGGTGCGCTAATCATACATTGAAGTATTTTAATTAGTGAGTTTAGGAAGTACGGCGCACACGGCTGGATAAATGAACCATTGGGTGCGTCCTGAATCCTTTTAACTCTTAGTACGTACTGCAGCTGCCCTTACAAAGTAGGCTATGAACTGTTGAAACTCAGGACATACTACTTCATCATAACATTGTGCCCTAAGCTTTGACCCCCTTGTTCATATATGCGTTACCTTGGAGATAAAACAAAAAGTTATTCACTGTCTCACCAGATAGAGACAGAGGTCAACACGGAGAGAGTTTTAACTTTTAAGTTTTTTATTTCTGCATACATTCTCACATTTTATATTCACAACAGTAAAATTAGACTACATATACATTTCTCTGTCATTGTTATTTTCATTTTTTTGTTGGCGTTAATCTTTATGATTATGTTGTTCACTTAAACAATTAATATTTCTGTTATTATTACTATCTGACTGGTCATCGGTCTGTCATCCGTCATTGCGACGTCTGTCAGCTGTCAGTGAGCTGCCATCTGTTTGCAGCTCAGTCAATGTGACGCATCTTCCACTGTGCAAAGGATTGTGGGTCAGAATAACCAGAAAAGCATGCTGGCTTGCATACTGCAAAATGCAGCCAGATGCATTACAACATCCTGGTATTTTTGGCACAGTGCATTTTACATACTATGTATTGAGATACAAAGTCTTTTTGGCATACTTAATAGTGTGGCTATTGAAACACAGTTGGATTTTACTGCAGCAGCTGTGTGAGAGTTTGTAAATGAATGTTATGAAATAGTTTTGCTGCTAAATATGAACCCCTATGGCTTCAATTTCATCACTCACTGTGGAGGCAAGAAAAGTTTTCTTCCCAAATTCGAGGTAACACAGGGTGAGTACTTGATATGTAAATGTTCATTTTGTGGGTGAGTATTCCTTTAAGACACATTTAAAATCTGGTGCAAATATCTTACATTTTTCTGTTACAATACCAAATAGAAAGACAATTATTTTTATCTCAGAGTCAGGGAGGAAATGCAACACTTTAACATCTTTGGGGTATGCATAATCTGGATTAAAGTTATACTACCTGTATTTCAAATGCAATACTTCACCTATCTCATTAGCTGTGAGAGTGTGTGGCTGTTATCCAAAAAATACACTTAATTTACTTAGAAAAGGCTACTTTAAAATCTTTATTCATAGCTATTTTCTCCCAGTGTTTGTTCATCTACACAGTTGATCAAGTTGAGAGTCTGTTCCTGACAGGCAAGAGTTCAAAGTGTCCCATGTTCCAGCCGCCCCCTTTCTTCCCTATCAGACAAGTCTGTAACAGTCATGTTCCCTTGCAGGAAACCCTGCCGCTTTGTTGTCACAAAGAATAATTACAATATAATTGCTTGATGTAGTGTACGAGGCCATGCTGAGAAAGTAGCAGACCCAGGGCCCGGGACACACTTTTGAAAATCAAACCAGGTTTGTGAGAAGTTATGGAAGAATGATTGTGAGCGAGAGAGCATTTGTATCCAAGGCGAAGGCTTTAGATGTTATGTGAAAACCATTCTGTGTCATGTGTTCACATGGAATACATATTACTTACATATGTAGGATGAAAAAGTACATCAAGGTCTGTCCTGGGGGACCACCAAACAACCTCTAACCTGCAGTCAGGGAATAAGTTAATGTAACTGTAGATTTTCTTAAGTACATGCCAGGGAATTTTTCCATGTGGACATTTATGCTTATAGAAAATCAAGTGCTGTGTGATTTTACATGGATGAAGATGCAGTAATATCACGACGTGTGCGTGAATAATGTGTGTGATTGTGGATAAATGCTTAGTTAAAAACATTTTAGAAGACTGAAATATTAGATTTTTAACCTGCATGTTAAACTCAAAAATAAGCCCCTTTGTTTATGAGAGACAATATATGTCTTTCTTTCATCTTGTTTAATTCTATACATTCAATTTACTGATGGATTCTGTATTTGTGGATCTGTGAGCAAATAGGTGCAGGCAAAGTGTTTTAATAAGTATTCAGTTTCAAATTGGCTCCAGCTCGAACGCTCCGCCTGCTCTCGCCGAGGATATTGACTTTCCCGCAAGTTAAAGTATTTAAATGTAGAGGGAGACAGATGCTGTATGTGGACTGGAGGCGACCGCAAGAAACACACGTGTGGGAGGAAGCTTGACGTTGGAGATTTTACTATCTATGCATCTTATAGAGGGACAGCTGTGGCATCATTGCCGTAACAACACAGCTGACCAATAAAGCCGTGTCGGTGCTCGTGGGATTCATTCAATATTTATTTAACCACTCATTTTCAGGAAAATCACAGCGCGCATCTATAACCGCTGATGCGTAAAGATCCGTGCGTAAAACTCAAAATAATCGCCACTGCTCTGCCATAGGATGTCAGAGAGGATTTATTTCGACTTGAAAGCTTCATTACTGAAAGAGTGATTGACACGGAGCGGATTTGATGGAGGCAGTTTGGTGACAGCGACACTTTCTCTCCGGACTTTCACGTTGGATTGGCACCGCAGCGCCTTTAAACCTTCTGGACTTTTTTTTAAATGTTTCAGCAGAGAGGAGAGCTGATCCTGTATCTGCATGGGACCCTGACAGTTTTGGATCTCTTAATTGTCACGGCTATCACCTTCTATGTGTCACAAGAGGGGGATAAAACCGATCTGAAATCCCCATCAGGAGGAACTTTATTTCCGAGAGCTTCCAGCAGCGAATCAGTGGAGTATTCATGAAGCAATATTTGAACTATTACAAGATGAGGCTGAGAACATCGAGGTTAGGTTATCTGTAAGTAAAGAGCGGTCAAGATAATATAGCTGACTGTGTGACTCAAATTCAAGCAACAGGTTTTAATTTTTTTTTTTTTGTTTTCCCTTCAGGTTACTTCAGTTCACGGCGCTTTGCTTTTACGCACAGGTAACTCACATTTTCACTTCAATAAAAAGCATTAATGTTGCGTAAATTCTATAATTAAGTAGGTAAAAGTTAACAGGTATGCAGGCGCCGTGCGTCTCTGCATGTGCAATAGGCTGCAATAACAATGAAAACATTTTATTATGAGTGCTATGGCAATTGGCAACAATTCAAACATCTTGAAAAGAGGTAAGCTCCAGCCTAAAAAGTAATTGTTAAAACACATGTGGATGGAGAGCGGCTGAAATGAGAGAAAAAAGAGAAGAAGTCAAGAAAGGGTGAAAGATCATCGGTGGTAAAAGCAACCTATCAGAGGGAAATGTCATCCCCGAGGGTCCACTTATAGTCTCTCCAAAAAAAAGAAAAAAAAAAGATGAACAAATAAATGAAAGAAGAAAAAAGCTGGATGTATTATTTAAATGTGATGAATGACATAATGAACTGTGGGCCTGGGCCTCGGCTGTTTGACTGGCAAGTCTTAGTCTGCACACTGTTGAGGCTTTCCTGAGTTGCAAAGAAAAGAAAAAAAACTGCGACATTAAAAAGTAATTCATTCATATTTCGTGACATGTGTTTCCTATTGTCCGACAGAACACTGTGCAGTCCCCTCCGAATTTCAAGCACCATGTCACCGAGCAGAGCCGGCTGTCGGACCGGATGAGCCGCAGGTTGACTCGGACCTACCAGCTGTACAGCCGCACCAGCGGGAAACACGTCCAAGTCCTCGGCAACAAGAGGGTGAACGCCAACGGAGACGACGGAGCCGTACACGGTAGGAAATTAAAAGAGTGTTGGGGAGGAGAAAAAACACACTTTAAATGACAAAAAAAACAAAACTTAATTGTGAATCAATTTAAGCAGCATGCGGGGCAGTTCCTACTCAATTTACGAGACAAATACTCAAAATATCGCGAGAATACACCTTCTCATAACCTTGTATACATTTAGCCTAGCAAAACTCACCTATAATGACGTATTTAAAAATACTACAATTAAAAATAGCCGAACAAATGTCCACATGTGCTAATATATTCAAGCAGAGAACTTTTTATCGTCTTTGAAATGATGAAGCAACTTTACTCGAAGCCCTGGTGTGTTATAGCCAGATTTATCAAACCTGCTGACAGCTAAAGGCCATCTTTTCTTACAATTCACTGCTTTTTTAAACCTCAGGAAGACAATAAAAGAAGGAAACATGCACATTACAAACACGGGAGTTGTTTAAATTCAACGGTGCGCGGGGCGGTGTTGAAAAGCCGTATAAATTCTGTCGTCTTTGGCAGCCTGTAGGAAAGTGTGTGAGCCAGGAGAAACAGGAGTAGCAATTGTAAACATCGTTAGTGGCATCAGTGTTGCCATCTTTTATGGCCTTATGGAGATGATTTATTTCTCTAGTGTGTTGCCAGCGTAGAAAGTCCTTGACACCTGTTATGATGAACTTGAGGGAGAGACTCTGTGCAGCAACCAGGGGGAAAAAGTGTCTTAAACTTAAATCCTGTCACCAAAAAGGTTTTGGTGTGTCTAGCCATCTTTCCACCACAGCCACCACCATCCATCCCCGTCTCTGTGCCTGCTGCTGCTGCCTGCTTTTTGGAGGCTTATTTTATGAGGAATTTTCATTGCTTTACAACTCAATGTATGACTCAATTTATAAGGAGCGGTGAAGTCAGCATCTTCACTTTATACCTTTTCCTCTCCTGTGTGCTCTTTTGTCTTTTAAATTTCTCGGCCTACACACACACACACACACACACACACACACACACACAGGGAGAGGGAGTCAGTCATGCACACATTGGCTACACATTCTAAGTGGGTGTCACTCTTGTAAGCGGCCCAAATCTGACCGCTGCTCTGTGCTTGTGGCTGTGTCCCTGACCACAGTATTCTCACTCTCCTTTATCCCCAGTCTGAACTGCATCACAGCACAGCATTTACAGACGTCCGACAACAATCGCGCCGTGCAAAATCACTATCATTTGGTGCTATTTTGGAAGGCCTGCATGCTTTGTTAAAGGCAGCTACTGGAGCATAAAAGGGTTAAGAGGGGATTTATATGTCATCTTCGTGATTCTGGCTCACTGCTCATGATCGAAAACCATTTAGTGACATTTAATGATGACATGATGTAACTCCACTTTATTACAGTCTCCATCATATGTAGAGAATACATTTGTCTCACGCACTGTAACTTCATAACCTGAGTCTGCAGCACTATGTCAGAACTGTGTCATCTCATTACTTGTGATGTGTTTTGTCTGTGCAGCTAAACTGGAGGTGGAGACGGACTCTTTTGGAAGTCGTGTCCGCATTAAAGGGGTGAAGACAGGATACTACATATGTATGAACAAGAGGGGGAAGCTGATCGGCAAGGTAATCTGGAATTCATAGCTTTGTGGCTGCGTATAACTGCGGCAACATCTTGAAGTTTGTTTCTTCCCTGGAAATGTTATTCCAGATTTGCAGCTTATGGCAACATATTGTCGAGACGCATTCGAAGCCAGAACAAATTTGATTTTGAGTTTGTCTGCGCAGCCCTCTCAAGGTTTCAAAGGGTATTTGATTGTTTGGAATGAAGACGATGTTTCTGCTTCCTGGAAATTGTCCAAGATACCTCAACTTCTCCCCACCCTCCTCTCTTTTTCTCTCCCAGCGGAAAGGACGAGGCAAAGACTGCATCTTCACTGAGATTGTTCTGGAAAACAACTACACGGCACTGCAGAACGCCAAGTACGAGGGCTGGTACATGGCTTTCACACGCAAGGGCCGTCCGAGGAAGGCCTCCAAGACCAAGCAGCACCAGAGGGAGGCCCACTTCATGAAGCGTCTACCCAGGGGGCACTTGCTGAGTGAGAGGAGACCGTTTGATGTCCTTCCTCTGCGTGTCCCCGCACACCCTTTGAGCAAGCGGACTAAACATTCCCATCACCAGCGCCCAGGGGGCCGCTGAGGACTAAAACCACTGAGGGAGAACTATGGATGAACCAGCGCAGAAGAACCACTACAAGGGGAAACAAGTGCTCTCAGAGAAATTAACTTTTACAGTCAAGTGCCCATACACTTTTTGCCTCATTTTGTGGACTTTGTGTAATTCTTTGTACTGGATTGTATGTAACCATTGACTATCTAATCTGCTAGTTATTTTCAATTCAGACAGACTGTAGGACAGATTTTTACTTATTAAATCGAGGGGCATTTAAAGTATGATGTTTTCATGAATGAAAACCTCTGGTTAGATGTTAGCCAGCTCTGCAACAAAGAATGTTTAAAAGAGAAATGAATACAATGAAGCTAGACACGGCAGCTATCTGTGGATTTCCTTGTGGTTACAGCATCTGAGTCTCAGTTGACATGCTATCCTGCCTTTAGGAGGCCATTCTGGAGAATTTTTAACCTGTTTTTTTCTACATATATGAATATATTTTTACTGTAAAAATGTAAATTGTGTCAAATGATGGAAATATTTATTGTAGAGTGTATATTAAAACCACTAAAGAATCTGTTCACAAGCTGCTCAGCTTTTCTCTTGTGTGGTTGTTTTGGGACGGAAAGCTAGCATACATTGTTGGTCGCCCCCAAAAACTGTTGTTTTTCTTTTCTTCTTCTTCTTCTTCTTCTTCAAGCTGGAGACCCAGATAACTGAGGGGCAATATCTGTGACAGGCTACTGAATTCAATGTGCTCAGCAAGTGAGACTTGGGCCTGAATGGCCCGAGCTATGCATTAAAAGCGATGAGGTCAGCCCACCATTTTGGCCCAAACAAAGGTTACCACCATGTAGTTGCATTTCTCACGATCGCACACCGTAACCCTCTGATCAAATGGGCCCTTTGTGAAACCTCATATAAAAGGGCATGTTATACAATAGTGGGTTCGAATAATAACACGAGGAGGGGTCAGTTATCAAAAAGAAGCCAGTCACACAGGGAGGGGTAAGGGGCTGGAGGAGAGGGGGGGGAGGTTTGTGGAGAGGGAGTTGCAGAGAAAGCGTCGGGGCCTGTGTGGCAAAATGTGGCATCGGCTGAAAGAGGGGGAATGGCTGGGAAGAGGCATTCGGGAATGAAAGGGAGGCAGAAAAGAAACCCTCTTCCCAGAAGCAGTTGAGCATGACCATCAGAGGCCAAACGACAGGGGAGGAAGAAGACCCTGAACAGAGGGACTCGGCTGCTCTCACAGTGCATGAGCTGGATGTCCAATTTGTTAGTCGGTGTTTGCTGCCCGCGGGAATTTGTTTTGACAGCAGCTCCAGCTCTGAAGATTGTAAAGCATTAAACTAAAAAACGAAAATTAAGACCTCAGAATGAATACTTTGGTATTCAACAGCGAATACCTCTTACAAGCTGAATTCAGTATTAACACACCGAACACTCAAACACTACCTGATCAAGTATGCATTTTTGTCAAGAGTTTTAAAAAAAAAAGTCTCGCACAAGAATTTGCAAAACAACAGGACAGACTGGGTTCAAAATGTTTTCTTGTATTCCTGTTCTTTCCATCTGGAAGAAGACAAAGCACAATGGCGAGAGAGACCTGTGGTTTTGTCTCTGCTTTTTGCACTTGCTCTCTGGGTTTGGACAAGTGGTAAAAAATGCAAGGAATCACACGGTTAAAACAAGCTATATTTAAATGGCATTGTCTCTTTTAAACAGCACTGTTATTTTTTTATCCACTGTCTAAGTATTTCTGACTGGACAGTGTGTTTTTTTAAAACGAAAAAGTAGACAAATACCCCATTCTGAAGCGAGGATCTGTGCGATTCTTTTCCTTCTCTACATGTCATATATACATAGAACTCAAGAATCAAGAAACACGAAATATCATTTTTATATTTGTCCCTGTTAAGACAATAATATCAAATCCATTTGGAGCAGTTGCGCCTATTTCTAACTTGTGTGTGTAGTTTTTAGCCATGGACCCCAGAGTCAGAGTGACCCTCTGTTGTAAAGGGAAACAGTAACACTAGCTCACTCGTTCACCAGAGTTTCAGTAATGGCTTTCAGGGTGGCCCACTACATGCAAGGAACATGAGGGTATTCAGTTAACACAAATGGGTTGTGCTCGTAACAGTGACCCCGGAACGAACAGGGATGAGGCATTGTGTGTTTTGAGTGTTTTACAAGGACATCAATGAAAGGAGGGTGGTAGGTTATGTGACCCCCATCAAAATTGCTCCAGAGTAGGTTTGGTAACAAGAAGCAAAAATAGACACTGTTGTGATACAAATCAACTTTTTTATGTAAATACTTCATTTCATAATTCCATTCATAATGTCACAGGTCAGCTACAATTTTAATAAATCTGTTTATGAGACATCAAAACACACATAGTATGTTTTGCAGAATATGTCTGTATCAAATATAGATGGCAGAGCAACTTTCAACACTAACAACTCTAACAATAAATGAACCATCTCATTAGTAAACACAATTAGAAGCCTTAAACCATTGACAAGGCACTTTGCAAAGGTCTTCTCAATGAAGGGATCCATGAAAGAAAAATAAACAAGGGCTCACATGTGACTGGAAAATAACGCAGCGAGGTTCTGCTTTGAATGCAACACAGAATCATCCTCCCGCTCCCACAGTTGGAATTCACTGAGTCTTGCAGTCGACGTCCCCTTCGCTGGTCCCCTTCAGTTTCTTCAGCTCCTTCAGTAGCTCCTGTTCAAGGGTTAAGATCTCCTTAGGTTTCTTGTACTGGACAAGGGAGAAGAAAAATAATTACTTCAACAGTCTCTCCATCTCCCTCCTGCAAATCCGTCACTGTGATCATGTTGGAAGAGCGTGCAAGATATAAAGCATAAAAAGCATAAAAAATATTGTTGTAATGTCATGAACTTAGGAGAGTGACAGGTGCAAAGAGAGAAAAATGGAGTTCAAATTCTGGACTTGTATCTAATCCTCATGATCTGCATAAAATACTTCAATAGACAAACTTAAATTATTATATTCTTAAGATACTTTTGCAACTATTCAGATTGCTGGTTTGGTTCCCTTCACGCAACATTTAAGGTGAGAACATGTTAAAAAGAATCAAGCTTTAATGCTTACATCTTTATATTTAAAACACTGGGTAACATAACATCAGTGATTTTAATTGTTGTGTTGGACTTACACTGACAATTAAAGTATTATTGGCGTGAGTGAAGCTGAGGGCGGAGTTGTCCAATGGCAGCTGACTGCGATCTAAATCAGCAACACTGAACTTCTTATAATACCTGGGAAGACACAGAGAGGATGTCATGGGTTTGTCACGCCACTGTATAGGCGAATGCATTGTGCACAGTGCCATCTATAGGGAGGACACAAGGATTACATGCAACAAGTGTACAAGTGTGGTAAGTGAATGAAAAGATGGAAGGGGAACCCCAGTGTTCTCATGCATATTTACTTTTTGTTGGAGGTTTTTATGATGATGCATCTCTCAGACGGCTCCACAGAAACGCTGAAGACGTCTTTGGGGTAGGGGAGGTTGCGGATTCGCCACTGGAAGCTGGACTTTGTGTCTTTACGCATGAATACAGGCTGTGGAAGCAGAGGCATTCAAATCCATTTTACAGACATGACATTTACTGGAGTTTTTCTTTAAAATGGATCAAAGTGAACTAAGACAAACAAAAATGCACATCAGATAATGAAGCAGTTAAATTCTAATTATAAAGTCACAGTCACAAAGAACATAAAAGAAACCCACATTGGAGCAGTTCTCCTTGATCACATCCGAATCCAAAGAAGTGACAGGGCCCGCAATTGGCTCCCCAACTTCTACCTGCCATTGGCCCTTTGCTCCAAGTGTGCTTTTATTACGCCACTTTCGTACTGAAAAGTATCACACATTTTGATAAGACACATAAACGTATGCCATTGAAATTCAAAATGCCAGAAGCTATATGCTGCTGTGTGACCCTCAAGACCTGTTGCTTACCGATGAGCTCATCTGTTTGTAAGTCATACTCCTCTGCCATTTCTTTTCCATCTGTAAAGAGGTAGTGGATCTTCCTCTTTCCTTAATATGGAATTTGGAAATATTTTTTATACAAACTAGACAAAAACAAACAAAAAACCTAACAAAAACAAAATACTATAATGTGTTTCTAACACAAATCAACTGGTGTCAGTGCTAACGTAACATTACATGTGATGGTGCTAGAATAGTGAGTATTATATTAAATATGTTGTTCATTTTGCAAACTACAATATTAATTAATTTTTGGCCAAATAAAAAAGCTATAATTTCTGTATTCTGAAACCACTAAGAATACTAAGAATAGATAAATGGTACTATTTCAGGGATCAGTGAAAAAGTCAGCAGAGATGCTAATAGAAAGGTAAACCAGACTCCTTGATAAGAGACATCTTACAATCTCTTAACTAGACTGTAAAGACACCCAGAGAGCAGTGAGTCACAATGTGCCTCTTTTTCTGAGACAGAAATTGCGCGAAACTGGCGACAGGCTGTTGAGAAATTATCTAAACGTCTTTTAATGTGCGAGGTTTACCGTCCATTTCTGTTAAATCAACATGTATAATGTGCTAAAGGACCAGTTGTACCACCTGCTTGCTGCCTAGTGATACTAATGTTAGCTGGGAAGCTAACAGTCTGAGTTAATTCAGGCAAAATGATACTAATAATGATCAACTATTCACGCTGTCTATCTATTATCTATTTGAATAACTTGCTCTTCTTTGTAACTTACTCACCATCGTGTATCAAAGCTGTTTTCTTGGACGATTTCAGGATATCACTCCAGCTTTGCACAGCCATGTTTCTAAAGCTGTTTCTGTTGAAGAGAGCCACTTCCGGACTCAAAGCGTAACCACAGCAACCGAGGTCACAAACGTATTAAATTAGGAAATTATTTTTAGAATTAACACGAATTTATAAATCTAGAAGTTATTAAAAGCAAACTCGATGTATTGTGTACAGTCAGTTTATAATAAGATACAATTTACATCTAAAAAGACAAAAAATAAATAAAATAATAAAATAATAACCCGGAAGTGAAACATTTAAACGGAATGTTGTCCGGTTTGGTTCTTCGTGTTTTGTGTACGTATGGTTCCATCTGAACAGGGGTAAGAGCCAAAATATTACACTTTTAAGAGTTTTATGCTTCAAATATTAAATTATATTCGGATATGTTGAAATAACCTAAAGCTTAATTTAAATATTGACTGAAAAAAGAAGTTAAAGCAGTCTAATTACCGACCGTTTCCTCGTTCTAACGTTATAATAAGCTAAAGCGAGTTAGCTATCACTAACTATATATCTTTTTTAAATGTATGTTATTTTTTGTATATAGTTATATCACATAAAGATTTCTCAGCCTGTTTTACGAAGCAGAATTAACTGCTGTGTCAGCTAATGTTATCTGGATATTATTTACACTGAGGACAAGCCCAAACAGCTCCCACTTCCTGCTAGTCTGTGTCCAAATTTGATACTATGAAGGCGTCAATCAAATTGCAGTGGTGACATGACACAAATTACATTTACTTTGGTACTGTAACCTTAAAACAAATTTGAGGTCCTTGCAGATTACTACTTTACTTTCAACAGAAATGGTCATGTTATCAGTTATATTGTTTTGTTAATGTAGATTTTTCTTAAGTAATTAAAATAACCTCTACCATGACCAGATTCAACATTTAAATAATAATAAATTACATACAGATTAATGTATTAGTTTTATAAGATTAGATAATATAAAGATATTCAGGAATATATTGACAGGGGGCATCATGATTCTGCTGTCTATGTCACAGGCCACTGGTGCCCCCCTACAAGAGAGAAGATGGAGCCTCGTCACGGGATTATGAAAGCTTTTCCCAAAGTTAAAAGAGCCAAAGTGTTTCAGGAAAAGGATGCACCCCCAGTGAAGAAGAAACCTGACGAATGTGAAGTCACAGGTGTGTGTGAGAGAAGAGTTAGGATGATTGGCCTAAAAAGAAATTCTAAACTTGCGTAAAAGACATAGACCACGAGGAAAAAAAACACAAAAGCAGAAGCCAGAAAAAGCAATATATTTGCTCATTGTAACGCGCTCTTCTCTTCTGTCACAGGAAACACTTTTAATGGTATCACAGTGTACATCCTGCCTGCTGGAATAGGAAATGCCAGATGCCAGATCTTTCAAAGACAAATTCAGCAGAATGGAGGACAGACAGAGAGTTCACTGTGTCCCATTGTCACTCATGTTGTTGTGGATGACAACATGGACAGCGACAGGGCTCTGCGTTTACTGAAAGTGGATTGTATGCCCTCTGGAGTCCATCTGGTGAAATGCATGTGGTTGAGTTTGTGCATCAGTGAGAAACAACTGCTGGATGTTGACAGCTACAGTCTTCTTTTACCCAAGAGGTAAGTGACCCAATAGTACTGTTTCAGAATGCTTATGTGTATCTGATGATGTTTCCAATTTATCACATACATAGACTTGTGCTCGTTAGTTCACTACAGAGAAGTAAGCCATAGTGAACAACATTTATCTACTTTTCACTTGTAGGTCACATTTACCCCTTAAAATTAAAGTATTTACAAAACTGTGTGGACATTGAGGCAGCAGATATTTGTAAGAAGATTCAGTCAGTCCTCTTACAAAGTTTTTTCATTTTTTCCACGTTTAGGGAATCTGAAACACAGCATGAAAACATTAAAGAGGAGTTGCCGAGTGTCAAGCCTGCTGTAGAAACTATTGTAGAGCCTCTGCCTGATCAAACCAAGCAAGACGAGACCATAGACACGGTAGGTTTCCAGGTCATGTTTACAGGTTTTACAGGTTCTGCAGACTTTCAGTCACTAATCACTTGGCACAATAGGAAAACAGAAGCTAGACCTTGAACACATGAAAACAACAAGTCTGTGTGCGTTGGATTGTTATTATAGTTTAACATTCCATTTCACTATCAGACATTCCAAGACACCAAAGAGGAAGTGCAAGGAGATGAAGATGGGGTCTCTCAGAATGACCTGGAAGCTCTCATCACTGGCCAGCACCCCAAAGAGCAGACTCCAGGCCCCAGCCTCGACCCCGGTTCAGACGCCACTGCTCAGAAGGTGGTCTCAGGGAAGTGGGTCTGTGCCCAGTCCTCTCAGTCCAAAAATAACAACTTCAACAAACACATCACAGACAAACTGGAAGTGCTGGCCAAGGCCTACACACACCAGGGGGACAAGTGGAGGGCGCTGGGCTACTCCAAAGCTGTCAACGCGCTGAAGAGTTACCACAAGCCTGTTACCTCATATCAGGTAGGCTAATGCAGATGCTTGCAGAAGACATACCATGCAGGATTTTCCAAAAAAAAATATAGACTCATATAGAAGTAATGCCTCTCAGTCATCACTTATGACCCACTGGAAGTGTGTGGCGGTGTATTATTTTGCAGAAACTCTGCCCTCTGCCTGGCTTTTCTTATTTTCTTTGCTCGGGACGTTTATGGGTGTGTACCCTAACAGCGCTCATGTGAGCTCAGGGCTTTATATAAAAGGTAAACTAATGCAAATGTAGTGAAGCGAAACACCAAACAGTCAGTCTGGAGTTGGCTTTTACTTTTACTTTCGCTGGTGATTGGGTTTACACTAACCAACAATCCTGCACAGTATGCCTTTAATATTATGTTGTTGGTAGTGTCAGTAATGTGTATGTTTGTTGGATATACTGTATCAAGTACTTTTTGTTGCATGACAGGCAAATATACAAATTATTTTGGGTATGAATAAGAACCTTTATTAATTTGTTGTAGGAGGCTTGTCTGATCCCGGGAATTGGAAAAAGCATGGCCGACAAAATTGATGAGATCATGGAGAGCGGTCACCTGCGGAAGCTAGATCACATCGGGGAGGCTGTGCCAGTGTTGGAGCTTTTTACTAACATCTGGGGAGCAGGAGCTAAAACTGCACAGCTGTGGTACCAACAGGTAAGACACAAAGACACACATTAAATTAGAATATTTCAGGTAACAGGTTTTATTTACCCGTAGGCTACTCATATCAAAGTACAATTAACAGCTTGGTGAAAAGATAACTGCGGGTAGTAACAGATAATAGAAATACAGTCCAGATTGGTCCAGATTGAAACTCTGGATAAAAGCTGTGCTGATAAATCCGCCGGGCTGATATAGTACTGATATCAGTTTATTGCGTAGATATTGGTGTTTAGGTGTACATTGTTTGATAAGTAACAAGGACTTGCAGAAAGGCAGGTTACTAAGAAATAGTGTCTTCCATACATAGTTTATCCGCCAGAGAGCATGGACAAGTTTATTTCCAAACTGTAAAAAGACCCTCTCATCTAACTCTTATATAACTCTTTAAAAACCAAATTTAAAGGGACAGTACACCCCCACGTCAAAAATACATACTTTTCCTCTTACCTCTAGTGCTATTTATCAATCTAGATTGTTTTGGTGTGAAGTGCCTTGTGTTGGAAATATTGGTCGTAAACTCAACAGCAATGTCTCTTTTCAGAAATCATGACCTGGTTACTCAAGATAATCCACAGACCTTGTTGTGAGCAGTTTCATGTAGGAACTATTTTCTCTCTACTGAACTACATCCTCCAATTGCACCACTGGGCAGAAGTATAGCGTGAATCTGCCTCTAGCTTACCTAGCACCACTGAGCTAGCTAATGTTATAGCTCAGCCGAGGAGGACGCCATTAATATTTACATCTCGAGCACGAACCTCTTGTCCATGAGTAGATGCACTCTTCCTTCTGCACAGTGATGCAGGTGTAGGTTAGTAGGAAGAAAATAGTTCCTACTTGAACTGCTCACAACAAGGTCTGCAGATTATTCTGAGTAAGCGGGTCATAATTTCTGGAAAGAGACATTGCTGTTGAGTTTTTCAAATGTACTTTTTTGGCGCTTTTAGCACCACAGGCTCAGTGCCATCTAGTTCCACTCTGTTAGTGAGAAGACAGACATCTCTACAGCTGATCTTCAACATAAAATATTTGTTATATTATGCATTGCATTCATCAGAATCTGTAAGGAGTAGAAGTAACACTGTGGGGTAATTTTTTTTTACTCCTAATTAGGTTGATAACTAAGGAAAGAAGGAAACAGAAGGCAACTGTCTAATATACAGCAGTCTGTATTCTTTGAAGAATTTCTTTAAAATGTTATTTGTCTTCCAGGGATTCCGCACACTGGAGGACATCCGCACAAAAGCCCACCTGACCAGCACTCAGAAAATAGGACTCAAGCACTACGACGACTTTCTGGATCGCATGCCCAGAGAAGAAGCAGCAGCCATAGAGAAAGTGGTAATGCGTCTTCATTTGCCATGTATGATTCTGTGATGATGACTGCATCTTTCACCACTTTAATATGTTAAGTCAAGAACAAAGAGGTGAGATATCTCTGAAAAAGATTCTCCCTCTAACCTTCAGTAATTTGGAAGCAGTAAGCTTGAGGTAGGAAAAAGTTTGTGTCAGCTTTCCTTGACTGGTTGATAATGGGAAAAGCAGACTGTGTTCTCACAAAGTGGAGCATCCCAAAGGGGAAAACTAACTCTTGAAACTCAAAAAAGTAGCTGCATCTTAAGTTAGCCAGATACCTGTTCACTCCAGAGCGTTGAGTACAACGCTAGTTGTTTTCATATTGTATTACTTGGATTTTCTTTTTCCTTCAAAGCTGCCAGATAGAAAGTGCACGTTAAATAGATGACTAAAGCATGTGTACTCCCTCAGGCTTGTCAAAATAATATGTGATGCTTTAGAAAGCCTACCTCCCAGTATTTGGCTGCAGACAGGTAAGAGCTTACTTGTTTGCCAGTGGCATGGGGAATACAAGAGAACATACAAAATAAACACTGTGCTTTTCTATTATTGAGAAGCCAAAGATAAAAAACAAAACCAAAAAAACCCCTCATCACTCTCAGATAGATGACAGCCTATATTTTGTCTCTCTTTTGGGTGTAGCTGAAGGACGCGACCCATGCAATAGACCCAGGCCTGGTGGCGATGGCATGTGGCTCCTACCGTCGGGGAAAGGCCACATGTGGAGATGTTGATGTACTTATATCTCACCCTGATGGCAAATCCCACAAGGGGGTTTTCAGCAAAGTGTTACAGATCCTCCATGACAGTGGTAAGCTCCTTCTTCCTTAGCTGTTAAGGATTTTCTCATGTCTTATTCGCAGGTTTGTTTTCTTGAAGTGAAACCTTAAACAACCCAACTGTTTATTTCTAAGGCTTTTTAACAGACGACCTGGTGAGCCACGAGGAGAATGGCGAGCAGAAGAAATACATGGGTGTGTGCCGTTTGCCGGGACCCGGCCACCGCCATCGCCGGCTGGACATCATTGTTGTGCCCCACAATGAGTTTGCATGTGCCATCATGTATTTCACCGGGTCAGCACACTTCAACCGTTCAATGAGAGCCCTGGCAAAGACAAAACACATGAGCTTATCGGAGCACTCGCTGAACAAAGATGTGGTGCGACAGGGTAGTGTCAAGGTGCATGGCGGCACTCCCTTACCTACACTGACAGAGAAAGATGTATTTAGTCTTATAGGCATACCGTACAGGGAGCCTTATGAAAGGGACTGGTGATGAGTTGCCAATCACTAAGCCAATCAGAATGCCTTAACTGGTTTTATAGAAGAATGATGATGATGATGAATGATGACAATGAACACTGCAATCATGCTCAACAAACAGTTTTAAGAATGTTTACTACTCAATAGATCATGACTTGAATGCTAATTTTATTTTACAGTTTAAAGGGTTGGGTTCACTCAAATAGCAATAGCAACATAGTTTTCCTGCTTAACCACACTTGTATCTGTCCTCGTAGACTGTTTAAGTGGAATGTGCTGAAGTTTTGAGATGTCCACCTCTAACACTCCTAACCAAGAACATTGTTACAAGATAAGTTGCTGTTAAGTGTTATATCGATTTGTGAAACGTCCATCAGATAAGGCTGGCAGCAAAAGTTTCAAAGGTGAATATTTCAAAACTTAAACAGGTAAATCCAAGACTATGTGCAGGGCTAGATGCCACTAGAGATAAGTGGAAACTATGTGATTTTGCAATTTGAGTAAACCGGCTGTTTTAAAGACATTTTAATATTGGAGATGCTTGATACTGTATTTATCTGAGAAATGAGTAATGATAATAAAATACACCAGAGAGTAATAATAATAGCAGATCTGTTCCTGTGTCTTGCTTCGGTGATCAGAACTGTGCAGTTGTTAATTGTTGCTGGACGGCTGCGACTCAGTAGTAGAGCGGATTGTCCACTAATCTGGAGATCAAGGGTTCGATCTCCGGCTCCTCCAGTCTGCATGTCAAAGTATTCTTGAGCAAGAAACTGAACCCTAAATTGCTCCATTGGCTGTGTGAGTGTGTTAAATACTGAGTAGAAGGTGGCAGCTTGTATGGTAGCCTCGCCAGCAGTGTGTGAATGTGTCTGTGGATGTGACTCATGGTGTAAAAAGTCCTTTGAGTGGTCAAGTACAAGTCCATTTAGGACTAAAGTTTGGAAGACAGTTCTAGTTGGAGTATAAACTGACTGCCATACTACAACTTTCACTGGGCTTTCTCCACTCACTTATCTGTTTTTACACTGACTACCAGCAGACTGTAATACAGGAGGATAAGAAAGTTGAAAGGTCACGAGGCAATAAATGTCTTCTGAACATGTGTTCCCATAAACACGAGAAGGGGAACCCAGGAAGATAACAAGCCCATGCACCAGAGACGCACCGATCAGTGATTGGTCAGTCCCATCCCAGCTGGCCCGGACTGTCCAATCACGCATCAGTCCGCAAAACCAGTGGCGATCCACGCAACTGAACGCCCATCACGTTGCGCACATGGATCGGGTCGAGGTGACCACGCCACACCCAGCAGACCGAGGCAATCTGGCTGTGCTGAGGGAACGGCTTGTGTAACAGCTGTATCAGCCAGTGGCACCGACGGCAGCCAGTTGCGCCAGCACCGTGCCTTGTTGAAATGTCCAGTACGCAGAGGAGGCGGCGCATGCAGCGGCCTCTCAGCACCACAGGGGCCGCGAAGTAGTTGAGGATACTCGGACATAGTTTGTGAACAACAGCGTCTTCATGTGTGTGTTTTTTCGCCGGAGCTGTAGCCACTTCGCGGAGGAATGAGAGGCGCGTGTTCGGCAGTTAAAATGGGATTGTTTTTGCACGCGGTCGGCTCTGTCACCCCCACCGAGTCCGCAGCAGACAGGGTAAGGTTGAACAGACAAAAACAAGGCTGTTAGCTAGCTAGTCACCCGGCTAAGTTAGCAAACTGTCCAACCTGACACTTAATGCTGTAACAAAAAACAAGCCCTTTAATCATTACATAATATTATCTCTACTGACGTTAGGCATTAGCTTGTTTTAACTCTACTTTGCTGTCAACAAACATGTTAGCACACATGCTAACTTCATTGCTAGCTGCGATAGCTAACGCACCTAACTAGCATTGGTGGGACGCTTGTGACTGAGGGCCTTGCTCTGTTGTGTTTATGGTAAAGGTTTGACTTTTAGCCAGAAGTGAGTTGCATAAACATTAGAAGCAGTTCTTCAGGTATAAATGCAGCCACACAGGTAGACATGACAACTAGCACGCTACTTGTACTGTTGTATTAGCAAAACAGAAAGTAGGGCTAGGACTTAATGGACTTAGTAGCTATTGTTTGTCAAAATAATGTTAGTTGTTATTGTCAGTGTGTTGACAGTTACATTGTTATAACCACCTCCTGTCATTTGACCTAGGCATCAGCTCATCTGGCAGTTCTGTCCTTTGTATAAATCAGTATTTTAAAGATGATAATTACTGTGTTATTATGTGTTGTGTCCTCTTATGTAGTGCAGACTTTGAAGTGCAGCCTCCAGGCTTTCTCCTTTCACCTTTATAATAAGTCACACCTCTGCAGATAATGAAAGCCTGTTAAATGTGACAGTAGTAACATTCACATGGATTTGTAGGGGATCAGAGTTCAGTTTTTAGTTCTGAATTAATTGTACTGCAGTTATACATCGCAAAAGTCCACAAGTCGCTCTTCAATCACTGCTTCAGTTTGAGTGAATTTACACTAAAACCTCTGAGGAGGTAGAAATCAGAAATCAATCTCAGCAGTCCTGCCTTTTTGATGCTACATGTTTTGGAGACAGCTCTGGTTTCAGTATTACATACTGTTATGTTTTTTATGACGACGCTTATGCATGCATGATTTGAGTGGGTGGTTTATTGTAGCTATATAGGGTCCAGTACTGCTCCCTATCAGCAATTGACATAATATAGGGTATATTTATTTAACAGCTATTTTTAGGACTGCTCAGTGAAAACCTAAAGGGCATGCTTAAGGCAGTGCATTGAGAAGCACTAAATCTGAGGTATATATTTTTAGGGGGGCATGATGAGTATGAATCTACAAAATTGCATAGTACTTTGTGACTGTATGTGGAAACACAGCAGATTTAGCAATGTGTTGTATCAAGCGTGTTTGACTTCCAGCAGCGTGAGTAAAGAGATACAGAAACAACACTCTGCATTCTTGCATCTGCATTTTTGCTGAGTACACACTCAACATTGCATCAGAACAACGTCTTCATGAGCTAGGCCAAAAACATTTTCATGATGATCTAGATTTAGGCCATCATTAACCATCCCCATCTGCTTTCCTCTGACTGGAAGTAAATACAAATGCAAAGCAATCATTGGTATGCTACAGTGTTGTGTTGCAGTTGCTACCGTGAGAAAGAAGGGAGAAAGCTTATCTGGTGTCACCCATATCAGGACGCAATCAGTCCTTTTCTACTAGATTTCCTCCTCTTAGTTTTATTAGCATCTAATGTGCTCAGATATCTCTGTTCGTTCGCTTAGTACTGGCTTTTTAAGTTCCTCTGTGGTCGTGCTAAGACATCAAGGCACAAAAGTCACAAACTCATGGACTAAGATGTATTTCTGCATTTGTTTTTCTCAGCAGTGGCCATTGTTATCATGTGCAATATCACATGCCGTGTCTATCTATTTGTTGTACATGTGTGAGCGTAAATCATAGTTATGTAACACATACTTGAAGGAAGGTATTTATCATTATTTTCAGAAAAACTGAAGTGGTAAAACTATGTCTTGGAACAGAGGTATGTCATTTGTTGGTGCATGTAAGGCTGATGGCCCTCGGCTGCTGGGAGACTGTAGTTGCATCACATGGCCCTGAGCTATATCTGTTATTTGCATTCACCCTGTAAGGCTTCATATGCCACAGAGTCAGCTTTATTTTATCTGTGTCACAGTATTATCATAAACACTCAATGATCTCTTGTTGGTCACACTGTCAGACATTATGATTAACACTTGACATTAGCTCTGTTCTCAGTAGCAATTCACAGCATGAATTATCTACTTCATTATTCAGTCCACAATTGGAAAAAAGGTCCCATTCACTCTCAAAGGTCAATGGCTCTATATAATTTTTTATTTAACTCGGCATCCTTTGTAAACTCTATCTACAGCCTGCTTATGTAATATTTCTTCTAGTTTTATCAGCTGGTACATCCACAACATATGAATTGTTTCATACTTGATCTGTCAAAAAATGCCCACTTCCTGTGGAACTTTGTCACCGTGATGCATTCAGGGGCTGTTGTCTCAAAACCTTTACAGTTTCTTTCTTTCTTCATTCAGCTGTTTATAGCACCAATGTTAAACAGATGTTGACTGTTGTTTCTCTTTTCACCTAATACTTTGACTAAGGAAGATTCACAGTGGTGCTATTTGGTCCGCTTTGAACAAACCCTGGTCCACTTCCACGGATAGTTTGTTTCGTTTGGGGTGGTGTGAACGCTCATTCGAACTCTGGTGCAGATCAAATGAGCGAACCCTGGTCCGCTTGAAAACTGGGAGTCTCGGTTCACTTGGTGTGATTCCCTTACAGTGGGAAATGCAAACAGACTGTCCAGCGAACCAAAGAGAGTAAGTGACGTAGAGTGCAGTGCATTTTGGTGTTTTTGTGGCGACCAAGCCGGCTGAAGGGGATGAATTTCCGTTTTTGGTCCGTTTTTGGTCGATGAGCCGGGTTTTCTTCTTCCTCGTGCTTTTTTTCTTCCTGGTTGGTGGTCGTTTCGCACAACACCGCCCCCAAACAAGCAGCTTTAAAAGTGCAGTGTGAAAGTGAACCGAACGGAATGAAGGTGTGAAATTTTTCGGCATTTCCCCGCCCAATCGAACTGAGTCCCCCGGACTGTTCTGGTGTGAATGCGCCCTAAGAGCTTGTAAAGCTGATTTGATTACAACGGTAAAATAAAGCTAACCTATAAGTCAGGGACCCTTGTCACCTTCCACCACACACTCAAACACACATCTCAAACTAAAATACCATGTTCTCTTTTACTCAGGAAAGTAAGGACCATTATTTCTTTAGCCATTTTCAAATTTCACTAGGGGCGGAGCCAGATGATGTAAACATTCGGGACTCAGCCCAAACCTAGGGGGGTCCAGGAGCATCGTCCCCCTGGGGAGATTTTTTCCCCATTTATGGCAGCTTACATGCACTATTTTTTAAGCCATTTGATATAACAGAATGTCTAAACATTTGCACCTCATTTGGGAAATACATGGTCGTTGCCAAGGGGAAAAAAAACTCTTATTTTGTATCTAATCGTTCTCCAACTGTCGTCATCATTCTAGAGCCAAAACACAACAAATGTTGAGGATGAGTAATTTTCACTCCTGCCACCTAAAAAGAGGCAAACAAGTGTCTATTGTTACTGTTTGTAAGTTACATAACAAAGGAACAATAGGAATTTGGCATAAACAGCACCTTGAGACCTGTTTTTGTCATACTGTGCTGGAGTAGAGTTCACACAATGAATGTTGAGCTTAGAAACCTGCTACTATTTACATATGCCATAATAATCTGGACAGCTACTATTGCAAATCATGGATCCCCAACAATGCAAAGTAAATAGGGTCCTTAATATCTTTGTGTCCACACTCTTGATATTTTAAAACCCTTAAAGATTCAAGGCTTTTGAGAAAACATTTGTGGCCTCAGAAGACCCTAACCCTTCCACCCCACTCTACCTCTGGTTCGTACATCTGTGCTTTTTATATAAAGTTTTTTATGGACAAAATGTTTGTAATATGTTAATGGATAGAACCAGTCTTTGTGAAATGTAAGTAATGGTAATCCTGCAAGGTATAGCTCAGAAGTCTATCATGAATGTTTAGCTTGACCCTACCTGTGACCCCTGCCTGAAGTGTCTGGCTTCAGGACACCGGTCATGTCAGCTTTAACTTGTGCTTAGCACCAATAGTTTTATGTCAGAGCTTGACTTTAGTCATTTGATAGTAACAGCTAGAGTTTGTCAGAATCTTGTGTCTAAATGTGCTGGCACACATACAGTATGTTTGAACTTTTTGGTAAAGAAGGCTGCCTGTGTTTGTTGACCTGACCTGAGTGGTGTTTTGTTCTGCGTAACCTTGATGACTATGAAAGAGCACCTTTCATTGTTGGACAGAATAATAAATAAGGGGTCAGTGAGGTCTTTACGTGCATCGGCTAACTTGCCAAGTCCTACAGGCCTGTGCTAAGTGGATCAACGCTGACTGTGCCGTCAGAATTAACCAAGAACTGTAGCCACTTATCTCCAGGAGCAGCATTCGATAGTCACCAGGGCATTTTTGAACTGCTCTCGTTGTCTGCTCATTTCAACAGCTTCTCATTATAAAGGTTTATTATTTTCTAACGCAGCGATCATTTCTGGGACAGTAACCAAATCTCCCTTTAATCTGGCAGTATAGCATGAGAGAGGCTGATTGTTTCATTGTTGCCTGTCTGGATGGGAGACAGAGGAATCTCGTCTGTCCAGATTCTTTGCTCGGTCTGCCTTGCACTATAAAAGCCACTCAAGGGTGATCTCAGATAAGCTGTTTGATTGACACCCTATCACCTCATTTTTCCTGCTGCACAAGTTAGTTTTACTTTCTGAAGTCACGTGATGGTTAGAGATTAGATGGAGCACTTTTTCTTTATGAAAGCCTGTTTACGTAGTCCCCTCAGTACTCGGCTATCTTTATACAACGCAGGCTGAAGACCCAAACACTAGATGGTTATCTGCGTTGAATTGCAAAAAGCACTCCGCCTGCCAAGTGGAGAGCATATGGTGGAGAGTAGTTAGTGAGTCAGTGAAAACAGCTGAAGTTATCAGAGACAAAGTGGAGGAACAGAACATCGTGGTTTTATTACACAGACAATTAAGCCCCTTTATGTTGCGGCTGTTCTCTTATTTTTTTTAAATGTCATGTTGATAGGGTTGAAACAGCTGAGAAGTGACTGATCTGTCAGGCTTGATTTTGTGGCCACATTTGATGTTAGCAGTTTGGTTTGTGCTGATCTGGTGTGTGAGACGAATTATTCCTGTGTTACTGCTCTGTGTCTGGCTTTCTCAGGGCTTTTCTTGCCGTTCATTCCACACTTTACACACACACGTCTCACCGCTCTGTATGCCGTATTATCACGCAGCGGCCCCAGCTAGGAGCTCGCCCTCCGCTGCTGCTTGGAAATTTCCGTAAGGCAATCCTTGTCCACTGTTTGGGCCTGGATTGGAGTGGGGTGAGGGTGTGTGTGTGTGTGTGCGTGCGTGTGTGCGTGTGTGTGTGTGTGTGTGTGTGTGTAGGTTGGGTGGACAGAGAAAGAGAGAGGGAGGCAGGGAGAGAGAGAGTGAGAGTATGTTTGAGAGCTGTTTGACTTCTTTTGTGGGATAATGACCCGTGAGGTTGGAGGGACTTGTCTGGGATTTTGGACCCTGGATCATCATGCCTCACAATCTGGGACCTGCACTGGTAATCTATAGAGAGCAAAGCTATCCTATAGAACTTTAGCTAGCTAATCATTAAGCTAATCTAGAAGAAGGAATCTGAGGGATCTTCCTGGAAAAATACATAGACCTTTCTCCTGAGAGGATTTCGATTACAGTGCTCCCTTGTCTTTTGGCAGTATGCTGCTCTGTCCAAGTCCTTTCACAACTTTTCACTGGTATGATGGAAACGCTTAGTCAGGCTGACTTTTGATCAGGCGAAGCTGGCACTTTGCTATAATAACAGCTAAAATGTGTAACATACTGTTGGAGACACATTGATTTTGGATGAAAGTGCACTGGAACATCTTTTGGTTTTCTCTAGTTCTGATCAGGCGTCAGCTAAACTTTAAGGTGAAATTGTGTGTTAGATCTGGAGCAACGTACTGAGTGGTTTTGTGCTGGCTGCGATTCAGAAATTTGCACTTGATATGGGCCTTTGATGAAATTCAAGCAGCTTACCAGCACAAGTGGTTGGGACTTGTTTACTCCATAGCTAAGTATAAATGTTGGCTACAAGATATCTGCAGTGTTATTATTATTGCTCAAAGATCAGGGCTGGACATGTAACAAATGCACTGTTACAGTCCTGTACTCACTGTAAAAAGTATGCACTTTATACTAATATTCATAGCACACTGTTTTTTGTGGTGAGTATATAAGAAATCAGCAAACTTCATACTTTTATACTAACGGGAAATAATACCTTTGCTATCAGACATCAAATATGACTATAGAATTCCTCTGAAAAATAAACGGTAACGTTGGTTTTTTTTCAACCTGGACCCTATTTTTCCATATTTTTGTATCTGAGTGACTAATTGGCACAACAATTTTTGCTAACAGGCTGCAGTGTAACCCCCGCGGGCAATTGAGCTACATCAATTTATATCCACTTAAAGGGCTCGATTTTGCCCTTAACAGGCTCAGATTATTATTCAGAGTGTCTGACAACGTGTCGGAAAGGATCCCTACAGAGACAGACCTCTTCGTTGAACAGTAAGATCCTTTTTGTTTAACCAGAAACAGCCAGAAAACGGTATAGTCTAGCCCACCAGACTCCATTGAAATAAACAGTAATTTTATTATTGTAAAACGCACTTAATTAAAAGTTCATAGAAGCAAAATAAAACTCAAAATAGCTGTCATGGTTCGTCTCTCCACTGTCAACAATCACCAAACCTGGTGTGGTTGAAACAGACCTTTAATTCACCCTGTTAAATTTTAAAATGTGCTGGCTCCATACATGCTTAAATTACTGTTTATTTAAATGGAGTCTGGTGGGTTTGGCAATGGCGATTTAAGGGCTGTTTCTGGTTAAACAAAAGGATCTCATCCTTGAACAAAAAGGTCGGTCTCTGAAGAGATCCTTTCCATAATGTTGCAAGACACTTAAAATAATAATCTGAGCCTGTCAGTGCCAACAACAAGCACTTTTAGTGGAGGTAAATTGATGGTGCTCAATTGCCCACAGAGAGAAAATTGCAACCGGTGTTGCCGCTGCTGGTTGCAGCATTCTCACTCAATACTGGACCAGTTTCAAAAATTGTGTTTCCCATTAGTCAGTTAGACACAAAATCAAACAATTGGGTCTAGGTTGAAAAATTACCAAAGTTACCCTTTACATTTCCTAAAGAGAAAGGGTTTCTCTTTTTCACAACCTTTCCGATTAATTTTAGTTCCTTCACAGCCTTGAGTATTGCCTACGTTTCCTTTTGTGGTTTGCACTGTAGGACCGTAGTGCACGTCAACAGTATGCATACTGACTCTCTTTGAGCATACTCCCTTTTGCCATTTTTTCAGTGTTTACATACTACACACCATGAAACCTGCTTAGAAATATGTATTTATGCATGAAACTGGGACACAGTGACCTTTCCAGGAAACTGAAGAAGAACATACATGATGAACTAGCTCCAGCACAAATGAAATCAGAAATAGGTCTTTGTCATCAGAGATATGTTGCCATGTCACTGTAGGAAAAAGAAGAGTGTAAATAATAAGATTAGAGCTGCTTCAGTTTCAGAGTCCTTGTATCGTGCGTGCTGACTCACTGCCACGCTGTCATGGCTCACTGGGGCACTTGAATAGAACAGAGACATTGTCAGTGTTACCTGTAATGTCGTCAGTGCTATTTGCGACAAAATGCAAACAAAGAGAGGACACTCTAGAAATGATGCAAAAAAGTACCATCAGTTGTAAGTGGGGCTGTTTGATTACGGCCAAAATCTCATAGTCATGATTATACTGCACAGTATTGAGATAACAGTTATTTAACACTATGACTTGTTGACTTTGGATACATGGATTTATTTAACTTTAAAAAAGAAAGTCTTTTTAACAGTGGATTTTCTTTAAATTTAAATAATTCAACTGGGAAACAAAGTAAATAGATAAATTAAATAATTAATGGATTGTATATAAACATGGCGCAAGAGGAAGAGACCCTGTGCTCTTGGCAGAAGAGCAGTGGACTGCAATTACTCTGAGGATGCATGATAATAGATTAGAATATATTTGAAAGTATTTTTTTTTACTTTTCCCCCTCATGGTCTGAATTAATCACTAAATTTGTCACCGGTTGCTTTATGGAATAAAGTCACTAGAGAGTCACCAAGTTGTCGCCAGCAACACTGAGTGCACCACTGTAAAGGAAAGGTGTGTGCTGGATTTATCACATAACAAAATGAGAGCATCATTGCAAAACAGAAGGCAGCACAATAATTGTTTTTATCTAGATTATGCTGTTGTCAAAGCCAAAATCAGTTTTATCCCCACCTGTGAGGTCCGTGTACTTTGCGGCCATTCGTTATTCGTTTTGAAGTAGGTAAACAAAAAACAGGAAACGATCCTATTTTCCTTTTTCGTTTTGAAGTAGGTAAACAAAAAAACGGGAAACGAATCGTCTCCCGTTTCTCGTTTGGAAATTGGAAATCGAAAAACGAAAAACAAGTTTATTAACCACAAGTCGGGAAATAAAATACGACCGTAATTCTTTTAATCAAACTTGCTTTGCCTTAACCCAGAAACCATTCTTATTCTTCTCCTGCTTTGTTTGCGATGGCAGACTAGACTACGGCGCATTGCTGCCCCCTGCTGATATTACTGGTTTGCTGCGCTTGTGCCGTGCCCCGTTACAGCAGCCTACAAGCATGCTGTGTCAATAAATCAGCTCAGACACTGTTAGAAATGTAGTATTTAGCCTAATAACATCATGCTACAGCAGCAGTAATGTCAGCTTTAGTGAAATGGCTCTAGCTCTCCCGGTAAATGTCATAAACTCTGGACACATTTTCCCTGTATGTTGACATGATAATGGCCGCGTTTCCCAGATCGCTCTTAGCTAAAGATCTTTCACTAAGAAGGAGTTTTAAGATTGAGCTGACCCACTCTTAACAGTCTTCTTAGCAACCAAACGCTCACAGATCCAGCCGCGGCAGGCACATTAATATTACACTAAGCAAGGAGATGTTAAAACAGTGCGCGCCGTAGCCTATATATTTTGATCTAATTCATACTTCAGATTTATATTGTTTGGCGTTAATTGGTGACAGAAAAGCACGAAATTCATTCTGCAGGGAAACGTGTGTCCTTACTGTGCATATTGAATCTTGAATCTATATGTGTTATGAAGACCCTGTGTGCGCTCCAAGCTGTGGCACAAGTTACACACCGAAGTCTGGCAGAAGAAAAATAGCCTAATAATAAGACGAAAATTAAGTAGGCTGTGTGGGCCACCCTGATGAGGTGGTGGGTGATCGATGTGCCTGACATCGATTGATTTAGTTTCAGCACCACGGTAGTGGCCAGCTCCTGTTAAGAGTTTCTTAAAGAGTGATCTCAAGTAAAATCTTAAATGGATGCAGAAAGTGAAAAGAAAGCAATAGCCTAATTTAAAAAGTTGCCTCTATTGAAAATGCATTTAATCTCTGATTCAATTTGAAAGCTATTTCTCAAGACAAGTTCTGTAATTACCTTGTCCGTTTTCATTCTGTTTATATCTTAACAGGAGCTGGCCACTACCGCGGTGCTGAAACTAAATCAGTCGATGTCAGGCAGACCGATCACCCACCACTTCATCAGCACACAAGTCACACACAGCCTACTTATTTTTCGTCTTATTATTATTATTATTGTTATCAATAAAAAAAAAGTTTCCACTAATTATTTCGGTGTTTATTTCTTTTATTCTTAAGTTTTTTTTATTAAAATGCGTAATATAGCCAACAATATTATAGACCAAAAGTTAATGTAATTTATTATTGTAGAATGTATTTAGCAAATCACCACTTTGAACTGGAGACACGGCGCAGCAGCAGCGCACCAGGAAAAAAAAAAAAAAAAAAAGCCGACAAATAGTGTTAAGAGTGGGTCAGCTCAATCTTACAACTCCTTCTTAGTGAAAGATCTTTAGCTAAGAGCGATCTGGGAAATGCGGTCATTATCATGTCAACATACAAGGGAAATGTGTCCAGAGTTTATGACATTTACCGGAAGAGCTAGAGCCATTTCACTAAAGCTGACGTTATTACTGCTGTTGCATGATGTTATTAGGCTAAATACTACATTTCCAACAGTGTCTGAGCTGATTTATTGACACAGCATGCTTGTAGGCTGCTATAACGGGGCACGGCACAAGCGTGGCAAACCCGTAATATCAGCAGGGGGCAGCAATGCGCCGTAGTCTAGTCTGCCATCGCAAACAAAGAAGGAGAAGAATATGAATGGTTTCTGGGTTAAGGCAAAGTAAGTTTGATTAAAAGAATTAAGGTCATATTTTATTTCCTGACTTGTGGTTAATAAACGCATAATAGAAAATCAGATAAAGACTCGTTTTTTGATTTCCAATTTCCAAACGAGAAACAAGAGACGATTCGTTTCCCGTTTTTTTGTTTACCTACTTCAAAACGAAAAAGGAAAATAGGATCGTTTCCTGTTTTTTTGTTTACCTACTTCAAAACGAATAACGAATGGCCGCAAAGTACACGGACCCTGTGAGAACATGATGCTCTAACGATGACGGTTGGTTCAAACCACTTCAGTTGTGTGGACTAGGTAACAGCAAGGGTTTGAGTAGTCGACCATGAAATTAAAAAGGAAAAGAATAAAATAAGATAAAGCTAGATTGAAACATTTGAATTAAAATTGAGAGGCTCGAAATTAGTTAATTCCACCAGGAAAATTACTGAAACCAAATAAAATTGAATTAAAAGATTTTATAGCCTTAGTTAACCATTTCATTTTTCATCATTACCGCGCTCAACTGAGGTGTGTAGTGTTGAAGAGGCTGAAAGTACACAATGTCCTCGATATAAAATCATGTGTCTCTCCTTTATCACATACTTGTCACTCAGCTATACATGTTATGAAGCTTCTGACAGCAATTGACTGAACCAGTTGTGATTGAGGTCATGTCAGTGAGATGAGGCCAAATATTTCCCAAACCAGTTGTGTTTTACTTTGTAGTCGGACTCAATGTAGAGATTTCGTTTTACTTTGGCAACAAACACTCTTCCTGTTGATCAGTTTCAAACAGAACAAATGTAATTTCACACTGTGTGATTCAAAAATAAAACATGAAACCTGGTGGGAGGCTCTGTTATTTTATTTTTTATTGGCACTGCACTGTGTAACCGGATGCCTTGACATGGAGTATTGATAATACTTTCCTTTTAAAGCAACACTGCTTCTCTCTTGCAGAGCCTACTGCACTGTGAAGGTGTCAACAACCAGAGCTACATCTGTGAGTCGGGACACTGCTGCGGGGAGTCTCAGTGTTGCAGCTACTACTATGAGCTCTGGTGTAAGTATCCTCTTTTTACTTAATTTATCCTCTCTCTTTACCTTTTCTAGTGATGTGGGAACACAACTTGTCAAACCTTAAATGGGATAGGGTCATCCCACCTCTGCCATCTACAATCGAGGGATGGGAGGATGACCTTAACAAGTAGTCAAGCATGATTTAGCTACCTGGTTCATTCTGTTGTTACTGACGTGCAGAGGCAGGTGAATACAGGAACAAGGAAGAATGTAGAGCTGAAAAAGGTGAATGTCAAACATGATAAACCAGATCACATTCATACAGATTCGTCAACGTCAACCCCTGAACCCAAAGCTCCCCAAAACATTTCAAGGATCACGTAGAATTTAAAAGTTCAGCTCCAGTGGCTCCACCATTTCAGCTGCCGAAAGATGTCCTGTGTTACAGATGAGAGTACCCCCATACAGAACATGGTACAACACTAACCTGTAAGAGGTGTCTTACTTTTTATGAGACTTGTGTGAAAGTAAGCCTCGTCCAGGTGGAGAGGTTGACAGCCAAGACAGAGGTATGAAGTACATCAGCTGTGGCATGACTGACTGAACGTCCCCAAACGGAGTACTACTAAACTATAAAATTTCTGACTGAACATGTGCACCCACACCTTCACTGGCAACACCGCTACTAAATATGGACAATAAAACGAGGTCAAAGTCACTCAACTCCTTCAGATTCAAGGGTGTTCTGTGGGAAGTGCCTGATGACGTGACCTGATCATCCCTGGTTTGGCTTCGCTTTGGACTTCAGATCAAATGTCCCCTTGAGGGTGCCAGGTCAACTGAAGAGTTTCCTGCGGCGGCCAATTGATGATATCAGACTTGATTGCCAGAGCATTGGCCAATGGTTTAAATACAAATTCAGAGGCTTTTTCATCTTAACAAAATAGATTTCTACAGTAAAACTATCTACAGCTCTTTGCTTACTCAATGTTGTGCATTTGCTGGAGCTCTTTCCAGTTTGTGAAAATGTTTAAACACCTTAAATAAACTGTAATTTCAAGTATGTGTATGTTAGCTGTACCTCATTCCCATTTTTGATCATGTGATGTCCTGTAAGAACGCATGAGTGCAGTATTAAATGTCTTACTTTACTCAAATTCTGTTCGTCAAGCGTCTTAAAATTCTACGGCAATGTAGCCTCATTGTTTCATGAAGCAGCCATGGAATAAGATCTTTAGCATGTTCGGACATTATGCCTAGTTATGCTCCAACAGTGTTGCCGACGTGACCATGTAACCTTCTAAATCGTTGTGTCCGAATCTTCCATGACAAAGTCTTTTTATCGAGGATTTGATCCACAGCAGGAACTGATGATTTGACAGGGGCAAATACTTGTAGCGTGGATACAAGGGTTTTACACTCAAAGAGTGTAATCTTTGTATACTAGAGGAAGTGTGGTTCCAAAATGCAGTAATCGTGCTGCATGTGCTGACGGATTAGCTGTGGTCCATGGTGTTGTAGCAGCACCAGGTTGTGATGTAGAGCAGAACTCCTCGCTTACATCAATTACATTAAGCTCACATGATGGCAACAAATACAGTTAACATTTAAAGGGCAGAAATTATACGATCACAGCTGTAATCTTAAATTATTGGATGTAGTTTAATGACACATTTTGTCTTTAATTTCGGACATTAATTGTGAAAGATTTAGTGGATAATTAAAACTCAGCAAAATGTTCTTTCTACATATAGATAACCTAATTTACCCTATTACGTAACACTGTATAATAAGAGTATGAAACCCAGGCAGAAGAAATGCAGAACTTGTCATGATTCAATGCATGAACTAATGCGGGATGTATCATAATGTCCTGACGCTCATAATGATAAAATGATCAAGTCACTGGGAGTTCATGTAATTAGTTACTTATGGTAACTCACATATACTGCTAACTTTATTTATATGTCACCATTAAGGTTGAAACCTGTTATACATTCTGAATCATGCATTTGATCATTGCCTGCTCACAGAGAAAAATTAAACAGTTTTTTCTTCAGTGAATCAGTCATGTCACATAGATGATAGTCAGATGCATGGTTAAAAAAGCTTCAGAATGTTCTGCTTTTAGAGTCGGATCAAATGCATGGTGCGGTCCATTTCTATGTAACTGACTTCCAGATCATTTGGAGGCGTATACGTTCATGTATGAACCATTTGATGTAACTAGGCAAGGCAGCTTTTTTTTGTATAGCACATTTCATACACAGTGCAAAGTGCCTTACAAAGCAATGAAATATAAAACATAAAGGATACAGAAAAGAATAAAGATATAAAAGGTCAAATTTAACGCTAAATGATTTATAATTAATAAATAAAAATAAAATCACCATTAAAAATAACAAAAGTGCAGACAGGAGGTGCAAAGATAAAATGAGTATTTAAAATGATTAATCATCATCTGGGAGGTTACTCCAGGTTTGTACTGCATGATAACTAAATGCTGCTTCACCATGTTTTGTTCTGACTCTGGGGACGGTCAGTAGGCCAGCCCCAGATGTCCTCAGGGTCGTAGAAGGTTCATATGTCACAAGCAGGTCAGAGATGTATTTGGGCGCTGAGTCACAGTGATTTATAAACAAATAAAATGCACATATACGGTAACTATGTTATTGCACTTTGAAGTAAGTTATGCTCTTTTGTTATCCCAAACCATACTCATACTCTTTGTGTCACAATTAGGGCCTATTTATGTTATGTAGTTTTATTACTAAAATGTATACTCATAGAGGTCATTGATTCTCTGTAATAATAATAATAATGATGATGATGATAATAATACATTTTATTTATCAGCGCCTTTCAGGACACTACATAGAACATAAAAAATTATAAAACATTTGAAAAAGTTAGCAGCAGGCAATGACATTTAGCAGTGATGGGCTTGTTTAAACAGATATACCATGTAGTCCAGGGTTTGACTGTCACACTGTACCAACCATAAGGGAATTATAGCTAGACTGATTAATTGGCCATTATGCCATTATCAACTTAAGCTGAGAATCTCAAATGCTGATTTGGTATATCTTGATGACAGCTCAGTAGAGATGCACTTTACTGAGTACCATATTGTGTCATTCACACTCTTATTTTACAGAGAAACAAGCTGTTCGCTCTGTCGTCCTTTCAGTGAAGTTCCCACATTTTTTTGTGGTGATGTAGTGGCGTCCCACTTCTTTCAGACACACAGTAAACACAAACTGGGGAGTTTTTGAAGCCAGTTTTTGTTCCCTGCTTCTGTTTAGACTGGATTCTAGATAGCACTGTTCCACAAATAATGCTTTTGTAGCAAATGAGGACTTGATGTCATATGGAAAAAGTACAGATTGTTCTTAAACAATCACGTCGTGCTGGGATGTTTTGCTCTGGTGTCATACATGGGGTTGCTCCATGGAGATATCTGTCAGTGCTTTGTTGTAGAGATAAGAACGGACTTGGACCTCTCGAGGATGACTGAATTGATTCTGTGCCATAAAATTCATAATGCAACACAGTAAACAAGCATGTAAATGTTTCACTATGTTGGAAGCAGATGTTGGCAGGGTTTGATCTGCAGTGTAATGTTTGTGTTAGCAGCAGGCACGTCATGTTACATCATCACAAGCTGGTACAGTTTAACATTATGGATACTGTAAAGCACAGTCCTCCCAGTCCCTGTTTAAACCTATTCATCACCGTGTGAGTTTGGTTTTAAAATAGGAAGCCAACAATCACATTTTCTTTAGTCGGAGTTCCACTGTAAACATAACTTGACAGTGTTGATGTTCCCTTCTCTTCAGGGTTTTGGTTGGTGTGGGCCATCATCTTCATTTTGAGCTGCTGCTGCGTGTGTCACCATCGCCGCACCAAACACCGGCTGCAGCAGCAACAGCGGCAGCACGAGATCAACCTCATTGCTTACCGTGAAGCACACAACTACCCCTCTGTGCCCTTCTACTTCAGTAAGAGCTACCACTCCAACACACATGTTCTGAATGAATACCGAGTACTTAAAGATGCACTAATCAACATTGTCCTACAACAGATTTTTCACCAGACTGCAGATTTCTTCTCAGCTCAGTGTCTCTACGCTCATCTTTTTGGTTTTCCAGCTCACAACTTTACTGTATGAGTTCAGTCTCACTGTTCTCATCCAGTTTGTCTCCAGAGGGAACAAGCCAAAAGTTTTGATACCCCCACTGTCCACTACCTGGGCCCTATTTCAGAAAGCGGGATTAGTAAAAACTGAGTATGTTAAGCCTGAGATGAGGGAAACTCTTGGGTTCTCCTTTTCACAAAGCCAGTTCAGCGTAACCCTGAGTCAGTTACTATGGCAACATACTCCGTGATAATGGCTGGCAGGAGGTTTGCTTTACAGCAGGTCATCAGTTCAGTTAACCTCAGCCCAACACTGCAAGAATAAAGTAAGTTAAAGCAAAAATTTGAGTTGCTGCCAAGTGTGTTTGGGCCCCATCAGATTACAGAATAAGAATAAGAAAATATAGCTAATTATATATTAAATAATTTCTGTATATTAGATGATTATATTATTATTATATTAGATTAGATCACATTACAAAAAGTCACTTCACATTAGCAGTTAACACGCTCTGCAATCTTTTCCCGTGCCACGTCACGCTGTTTAGCTGCAGCTGCTGTATTCAATTTTCTTTCATTTCTTTTTAAGACATGTTCGAAGTCCACATATGCGGTCATTAAATTCTCCAGTTCAGTTGGGTCTGAAATAAGTGGCTCTGCTTTTAACTCCGCTTTCTGTCACTGAAAATCATGTCATCTGCACTCCATTGATGATGGCTTGTGGTGCTCACAGCAGACGTGCTTCCCTCAGGCTGAACATACTCAGAGTTAACTGAGCTAATTCTGATCAGCTGTTCTGGACAAAAGCTCAAGAGTTTCTCAGCTCAGGCTCAGTCAACTCTGAGGTTGGGATTAGGCTCAGAGTTGACTGAGCCTGCTTTCTGAAACAGGGCCCTGCTCAGCACCGAACAGCAGCTACAGGTTTTTTTTCTCTCAGAAGTTAGTTGAAGATCAAAATAGACCTAGAAGTAGACGGAATATTCGACTAGTATTGTAAGGTGCACAGAAACATGACAATGCTAATGTTGCTCTATGTGTGTAGACTGAGAAGATAGACAGACTGTTTGCTAACAATTCAGTTTGGTGATAATATCAATGTTGTGTTTACAGCTCGGTGGCACTGCCCCCAAGTGGCAAAAAAACTCCAAACAAACAAAAAACACTACTCAGTTTATTGGTACTTAAACTACTCATTGACCATCCATTAACGCCAGCTAGTGTTAGCTTTGTAATTACAGAAACAAGTTAATTTTATACACTAAAAATAAATTTGTAGTTACCGTCAGTCAAACTATAAAATCTTGATAATAATGGTAAACTGGAAAATGAGCAGAGTGTCAACTTTCTCAGAAGTTGGCATTCTATTTTTTCATGTTGGTTTGTTTATCACTGCTGTCAGCCTGAGTGAGTAAATAAGGCCTTGTGCTCTGAATATCAGGTTTAAATCCAAATTGTTGAAAAGTGTAGGTGTATAGTTTGTCTGGTTTGTTCGAGCGAGGTCCTTCACCCCTCTCACCCAAACATTTCAGCTTGGAAGAGCTGTTTTTTTTTTTTACCGAGACAAAGAATTGCCAGACTGCATGCATTAATCATCCCCTTTGTAAATAAATAAATAAAAAGATTTTGAGGTACAGAAGCACTTTTCGGTACTGCTTGTATACATTTTTATTGCTTGACCTCATTACTAGGCCGACCAGCTGCAGAGTATGACTTGTAGTGCACCTGCGTCAGGCCTGCTACCGAGGTGATGATGTCATATAGCCCCGTAGCTTCCTTCAGTGTTTCTTGGAAAGAAATATATAACGATAACCCTTTTCAAGGCTGTTAGTTTCTAATCAGCAGTCTTCTGGTTACATCAAACTAGTGACAAACAAGGCAGTTGTGCCTGACTCAAAGCAGTGGTCCCTGGCTCAAATGTAATGTTTGCACTGACATGTATCCCTGGTTTCACACAGCGTCAGAACCTTCCCTGTTTGCATGCCCCAGTTTTCAGGAAACGGCCAGCATTGCTCTCTTGGTACCTCGCCAGTGTTGCAACACCATCTCGCACAGTGCTGCAACAGCCTTCAGCACAGAATTGACCCAGAAATTAGCTTGTTTTGTCACATTTCCCCCTATTGCTTTGGGAATGTTTGAATAGTGGTCTGGGAAGTTCAGTGAGGTCATACTGAAATTTCTAGGGGTCATACAGTGGTGTTTATTTAAAGGAAAAAACGAACCCATGCGAGTGTTGCTTGCTTTGTGAAATGTATTAAGTTGTGTCTTTTTTTTTTTCAAATTAATGTGCAAATGTATTTTTTTTTTCCCTTCTTATTCTCTTCAGGGTTTCTGCCAAACTACCTCCTACCTGACTATGAGGAGGTGGTCAACCGGCCACCGACTCCTCCCCCTCCCTACAGTGCCTTACACACAGGCCCATCCTCAGTGGCTTCTAGTCCACTGGCTCCTGAGCAGCAGGAGGGACACTGTCCAGCCATCCAGCCCAGTGCGGTGCCCCCGGTCTCTGACACTCTGTGTTGCAGACCCAGCATAGAGGAGCCGCAGCCCACCACTTTAGACTTTAGGCCAAAGCCTGACAACAAGCCCATGCAGACAGCACAAGAGTCAGGCATGATACTGCCGTCAGACGGGCTCAGTAGTGAGGGACTTACCAGCCAAGAGAAAAGAAGTGGAAGTGGGGACGACTCCTGCAAAGACCCCCTCCTGAAGGAGCTGTCGGGGGGTTCTGCTGAGGACAAAGACCGACTCCCCAATGGGAGGAGGAGGCGATTCACAGGGGACTCTGGAATTGAGGTGTGTGTGTGCGGCACACGTGGTAGCAGTGGATTTAGTGGAGCTGGAGGGACAGGCCAGGAAGGCAAGGAGATGAGGGAGCTAGAGAGCCTGCTGGGGCGTGAGGGAGATGACGAAGAGGAGGAGGGGGAAGAGGAGACCGGCGACTTCTGCGACAGCTGCGGCCATCGAGCCTCCTACAGCGCGGAGGAGGAGCCCGTGCTGGGCGGGGTGGAGAGGAGAGTCGCACGTGGGCCGCCAGGACCTCCTCAGCTGGCTCACCAGATAGGCAGCGCTTCGCTCCACCCTCCGGTGTGCCTCCTCCTCCATACCATCAACGAGCAGGAGGGGCCGCACCACAGCAACAGCACTGAGCCGCAGGGGTGAAACACAGACAACACACCTTCGTGTCAGAGAGGGAAGGAGAGAGCACTTGAGACAGAGCATGGACACATATGCTTTTGTATCTGAGCAAGTGTTTTGTGTCTAAATAGTTTCTGAGTGAGTATTTTAAATGAATGTGCGCATCTTTGATTAAACAGGTGTGGGAGCAGGAAGTGGAATCTCAGCTAAATATGACTGAAATCCAAAGGTTGAGAAAGCCTGCTCGTCCTCACACTGGAACAGTGGCCTTAACCTGTGTATGTTTGGGCGGAACAAGCCCTTTAACAGCCTGTGGCAATCGAGACTTCTCACACTGCACACCAACAGTCCTTTTAGTTTTCCTCTCATGCAACAGAAGCTACTGATACACAGTCAAAGACGTGATCGCTGAAGCTGTGACGTCAGGATGGGACGTTCACTGCCCAGGATGAATGCAGCTCTTCTCACCAGGTGCTTGCAACAATTCTGCAAAGCTGTTCTCTGCAGGCAGGAAACCACGTAGTTAAAAAACACATAGCAGGAACGTTTGGATGGGTGCAATGTAGATTTGCCACAGTGTGTGCTTATGCAAACTGATACTGTAGGGACACTAGTACAAGACTGTGTGGGACGTCCCGTTAGAGTTACTCATACTTCTAAAGTGCTTTTTCAGCGATTAAAAACCGCTCTGCCTTGTGTCTGTTTTTTGTTGCTCTCTATCTGCCCCGCTAGTGATAGAGGAGTATAAGTGCATTTACAAATCTTCATGTGAGCATTTCCTATTTTGCACAAAGTGTATTTATCTTTATAAATGAAGCTGTTAGCTAAAAAAATAAAGAAAACAGAAAACGCTTTCATTAATTCAGTCTTAAATTGCAGTACATGATTTAGTGTCTTAGGATTTTGTTGCGACATCTGTAAGAAATGGACCTCTGTGACTTGTTAGTAGGGAATGCAACAGATTAACTTAGTACAAAATCATTTTTTAAATTATTTTAATAAGTGTTTCTAGTAGGTGCCTATCCCAAAAAAATGCAGAACTTTGATGAACAATGTTTTCAGTGAAACTGAGAGACCATTAGAAAGCAGGTACTAAAACCAAAAAAAAAGAAAATAAAGCTTTTTAGAGATTACACCTGAGATGGGCAACATCAGACCTCAAACTTTTGTGTCAGTCATCTCAGTAGATTAACACCTTCACCAGCCATACTGTATTATAACAGTCACACTCTTTGTGTTGGATTTTCATAGTAGCACATTTTACCATGCTTTTGATGTGGTCTTCATTGATGAAACATTTATAGCAGCTTCCTAAAGGGTCCAAGGCTGATTTCAGTCAAATGGACCAGTGTGATTTTCACTAAAAAGGCTCGGTAACTGTTTTTTTTTTTTTTTTAACCAATGGATGACCCTGCCACTCTAATACAATTGATCTGAGAGAAGAAATTACACTTTTAGGTAAAAAAAATTATTTAGTGTATGAGTGTTGGGTTTTCATAATTTAAGGGATATTCATCCCCGGGTGTAATGGTAAATAATACCATACCATCAAACAGCTCACACATTGTTTGTAATAAAAGCATTTAACCCAACAGGGCAATTTTAGAACAAAATGTCAGTAACAGTTGCGGCCTGTTGAGTGGAAAAATACCTCTCTGGGGACTGAGAAATGAGAAATGATTAAAATTAATCTAGATTAAAAAAATAAACCAAAACAATAAAAGCAAAGACAAGGAAACAAAGAAGCAGATAAGGTGATAGAATAACAGTTTGACAGGTGCCTGAATATCTGTTAACAAGGGTTTGCAAAGCGGGATATTTCTGAGAATTGTGTTTTTCTATGATGGACAAGTCGTTAAAGTTAACAAGCAATATTTATAATACTGCACTGTGGATAGAAACAAAGACCGCATAGTTCTGTTAATGTATCTTCTCAGGAAGACTCATCAGTTTGAAACGCTTTTAAGAGCTTGAATGTTTTAGTTCTTAACCTTTACAGGAGCTGTAATTCAGTAGATGTTGATTGATGATGAATGTACCATGAAAAATGCCACTGGTTATATAATGAATGTGCTGTGTGAAACTTTTACAGATTCAGTGATATTTTGTTTGCCCTCTCTGAAATCAACTGGAACTTGGCGATGCTACATGTCATTGTGTCATGTATTTTTTTTCTTTGTGTGTTCAGATTTTCTTGGAGCACCCTCAAAGCTGAACACAGTGCAGTGTCTGCAAAGCACAAATGTTTCAGCCATTGCTCTCACAGATTTCTATGTAAACCCTAAAACAATCCAACGGAAGATGTCTCTCAAAACTTTGAGCACAAGTTAAATTGTAACGTTCACAGTAAGATGACTGAATCTCACCCATCAATGCCTGAACACACTCTAAAGTGCTTTATATGTTAATGCTTTTTGTGAGCTAGGAAGTGATTATGTGTGATTGTGGTACGTGTGGTACCAAGACAAGCTATTTTTCATATCGGCTGAATCCTTTAAGAAAAATTATTGTAACTGTATAAAATATCAGAACCACTTTATATTTGAAATGTGTATAATATTCTGTAACATGTTTGTGAACCAAATAGTTGCTTTCATAATTTTTATGAAATCATTAGCTTTATTGTTATGGACAGACTTTTTTCTCTCATAATGGGTATTATTTTTCTGTTAAGAAAAGATTTAATTTCTTTGGAAGGGTACGTTTGACTAACAACACAGTAGATCTTTTATTAATGATCAGGGGCATCTTGCCAAAGACATGTTTTCTTTCCTCACCAGTGTGTGTAAGGTGGTTTTGCACATATTCTTTGAATGTTTTGATCATAAGCAATTTATTACAACAACCAAGATGGATGTATGTTTAATAAACATGCCCTTTTAAATTTAAGCTGTCAAGACTGACCGACTGAGTTTCTGTCATTTGTGGAAAGCTGTAGGGGAGAGCAGGGTTATATGGGACATGAAATAACCTTACATGACTTACAGGTTACTTGAACATTTATGACAACTGTTCGGGGGTGACTATTTATATAACTCAACTGTTTACATGTTATTGAGGCTTAAAGTTATGCATAATTAAGGGCCCTTTGGGCTACTGTGCTAGCTTCTAACAAAAATTCAGACAGCACACATTAGCATTAGCTGATATGCCAGAAGATCAGCTTTCCAACATTTTTTTTCACATGGCACAAATAAAAACAAAGTATATTAAGTAAGTATGGTAGAAGAAAAAAATAACAAGGACCAAAACATTACTTATATGCTGTAGATCTCAAAACTGGAATAATGTGAGGAATAGTCAGAAGGTCTCCACTTTGAGGTTGAAAGTCAAGAGGGTGAATGAGTTTGAGCATGATGAATTGCATAGGCAAAGTTGCCCCTTGCTAAAAAGGCACAGTCCCAACTGGCCTCCCTGTCCCAACCGACCCGTTCTCCCCCACTTGTACTTCTCAGTATTTAGGGAATGTGACCTATGAGGAGGGGGGGGGGGGTCAAATAATTTTTTTAGCACTGGGGAGGGACTCTAATTTTTATTTTGGCTTAGGGGAGGGGCATATACATTTAAACAGTTGTATCTTGTATTTATTTTACCACTGTTTTTCAGAGAAAAATCAGTGGTAAAATAAAAATGATTTTACATTTGCCAAAATGACACCATTTATCATGGCAGGAAATTGTAAAAACAGAAATTAAAATTTGATTTTCTTGGACACATCATGTGTGATGAACTTTCGTCCAAAAAAATAATTAAATAAATAAAAATAACATCTCATTTTGAATTTTATTCAAAAGATTAATAGTTTTCAAAATTAAACCAATTTGTACAGTTTTTTTTCCAGCTTCAGGATTTTGTCCTCACCTCGTAGCTTTTAACTTTCTGACATCGAAAGGTAAGTGTTAAAAGCACCCCTCCTCCTCTGTAACTACAGAACAGCCCCTTAATCAATCTATCTATCTATCTATCTATCTATCTATCCATCCATCCATCCATCCATCATAGTCTTGTGATTCCAGGCAGTGAATGACAGGGTGTGCTGTTTAGCAGGAAGTGCAGTGCACACTGTAATGTTCACTTTGTGCGGAGAGCAAACAACTTCTGAAAGCTCTCCTCTTCAAACAGTGGGCTTTGTCAGCTCTCTTGACAATGGCTGAAGAAAACAGGTGAGGGCACCCTCAAAACATGTCTCGTATCTTATTTATCTCACCGTATTTTTATGTAGCATTGGAGTAAGTAGCTATGAATAGAGTAACCCTTACCTGTAACGTTTAACTGGATACTGTGACAGTTGTTTTATAGCAACGACACATTAATGACGAGCTAAATAAATAAAAACGTGTCACTGTGAAGCTGTGGAATAAAGTTATAAATCTTAATGTGCTTTAGCTAGCAACCAGTGAGAGTTAGCTGTTAGCATGTAGCTAACTAAATGTAACTTTAGCTAACTTACAGTAACTTCTTTTTTAAGGTCGTGTGCAAAAGGCTTCGTTGACAGCAGCATTCACGTGGACGTAAAGGTAATGTAACTTTAACGGGCATCACTTACGATACTGTTATGTCATTTTAGCTAGCCTAGCTAATGTTAGCTAAAACGTTAGCATTTTAAATATTGATAGTTTGTAGTTAAGTAACGTTACTGTTCTTCAGTGATACTTCAGTCTCAAGGTTACTTTATTGACCAAAGTACAGCTTTGACGTGTTACTATGGGTTACGAGTCCACCGGAAATCCATCCAGTCATTACTGCACTGTTTACTGTACTTACCTGCCATGTGCTAACTGATAACAAGCTGTTGTATGATGAGGAGCAAGTATAGCTTTCTGTCCTGCGCTCAAACAGGATTACTATGGCAAGAGGCTGAAGAGCTCCGCAGACCTGAAGAGCAATGCCTGTGTGGCTCCAGCCCAGCCCATCCCTGCCTTCATCCGCCAGGCTCTGAAGAAAGTGCACCCTGAGGTCACCGCCAGGTCACTGGGCTGCTGTCACACTCTCAGTTGTTGCTTCAGATGTATTTACACTGATCCACAGATGCTCACAGTGGACGTCCTTCTCCCTCAGGTACTATGGCTGTGGTCTGGTGGTGCCAGAGTGCTTGGAAGGCTGCAGGATACTGGACCTGGGCAGTGGGAGTGGGAGAGACTGCTACATGCTGAGTCAGCTGGTGGGAGAGAAGGGCCATGTCACTGGCGTTGACATGACTGAGGACCAGGTACTGTACATCACTATTACAGTGCAATGCACAGTGAATTATCAATACGGAAAAGTAAAAATTGCTCCCATTGGACTGTTAGTGAAGGCTAGTAGTCAGGCTAAGTGCTGCTTAAGACTCAAATTCAGCTTGAAATGCAACAGTGTGCTCTCTCCTAGCTTGCACTGGCCGGGACATATATTGACTATCACATGAAAAAGTTCAGCTACAAGAAGCCAAATGTCAGTTTTGTCCAGGGCTACATAGAGGCCCTTACAGAAGCGGGTCTGGAAAAGAGCTCATTTGATATCATCATGTAAGAAGTCTTTCTTGTCACTCTCATTTCATTTGTTTTGTAAATGCTGTGTCATTCTAGAGAAATTGTGTTGAAATGTTATTTGTTTTTCTGCCACAGTTCCAACTGTGTGGTGAATCTCTCTCCAGACAAGAAGCGAGTACTGGCTGAAGCCTACAGTGTACTCAAGGTACACTGCTTTCGACTTGAGCTTTGGCCTCACTTTATAGTCAAATTGCACAAAACATGAAGAGAATGCTACAGCAGAAGGGAAAACAATTGACTACATATTGATGTTTGATATAGTATTTGATGTTTAGGATGGTGGTGAGCTGTACTTCAGTGACGTCTACAGCAGTGGAAGACTAACAGAGGAAATTAAAAATCACAAAGTCCTGTGGGGTGCGTCAAATTAATATCCTACTGCCATAAAAGCTCACAGACACATGCCAGATTATCACTGTGTAATTTATCTTGGCAGGGGAGTGTCTTGGTGGAGCGCTCTGGTGGAAGGATCTGCTGCAGTTGGCTGAAGAAGTGGGCTTCAGCACACCACGGCTGGTTACAGCCAACATCATCACTGTCGACAACAAAGAGCTGCAGGACGCTCTGGGTTTGATACTGTTTAGTTATTTTTTTTATTGCAGAGTGGGTCGCAGTAATGAGCATTCATTTCTAAACTAAAATTACATAAATGGCGTGCCACTAATACAATGTATTTTAAGACTGAACTTAATTTTAAACTCTTTTACTTATGTACTTCTGTTTAGTTTCAGCCAAGATTGATCCAAAAACATATTTCTTTAAAGGCCTTACAGGTGTTTCCACTTATTCTTGCTAATTAGACTTCTGCTTAGGTTGAAGAGAGCAAAGAATTATATGAGGTAACCAAAGTTCATTAACCACTTGAGTTTATTGCCTGATAGGTGCAATAAACTCTACAGGAGAGTGAGGCAGATGTCAATCAAACATAGTGTGCTCACGCCTACAGAGAGGTCTAATAGCCTTATTAAGTGAAAACACCTGTGTGGATGGACCATGGGTCTGTAGGACAGCAAAACTACATCAAAACATCCATTGACAAACTCTCTCACAACTCGTGCAGTATAATCCAAGTCTTATTTTTCCAGTCGTATGCTCAGTACTTCCTAAACACACAGGCATTTTTGCTAAAAAAAAATGTAGTATAGGAGTCTGGCTTTGAAGAGGGCTTAGATAAGTTTCATTTTCAGTTCAATTTTAAATAGTTCAGTTTTGGCAAAATGCTTGTGTTTGGGAAGAACCGAGGAGATGACTGGATAAATGAGACTAAGATCTGCATGAGTTGTGTGGGAGTTTGAAAATGGATATTTTGATGTAGGGGAGACACGGTGGTACAGTTGTTAGCATTGTCGCCTCACAGCAAGACAGTTCCTGGCTGAAACGTGGAGGTGGGGGGGGTCCCCTCTGTGCAGAGCTTGCATGCTTTCCCAAAAAGCAAAGACATGCACATTAGGTTAACTGGTGACTCTAAGTTGACCGCAGGTGTGAATGTGAGCATGAATGGTTGTCTGTCTCTATGTGTCAGCCCTGTGGTAGTCTGTGGAACTGTCCAGGGTGTACCCCGTCTCTCGCCCAATGTCAGCTGGGATAGGCTCCAGATTTTTGTCACTCAAACTGAATTTGGACACTACAGAAAAACTTTTGAAACCTTAAATGCCACCATTTTGTCTGTTTGGTTTCAAAGATTTACCTGGAGCCCACATTTGCAGTTCTTAAAAATCACATTAACATTATTGTTTGTTACATAGTGGCAACACCATATGCAAAAATATGTGATTTTATTAACCCTTCTGTTCATTTTGAATAGATTTGATTTTGTGATTTTTTTTTAGTGTGAGTGATGTAAATGCTTAAATCATGTTTAATAAATAATTATTATCTTGTTTTAGATAGATTCAAGTTTTCAGAATTTAGATAAATAAAGCTGGAGCTTTGTTTAACGCTGCACAGCTCTGGTTAATGTTTAAAATTCATTAAATTGGGTTCTACTAAACTGTTATCACTAACTTGTGTTTGTGCAACTTGCAGATCAGTTGTTAATTTTTCGGTAGATTATTGCTTAGGTTGACTGATGCATTTATTCATTCCCTCTTATCTGTTCTGGCAATACAGGTGACTTCAAGTTTGTCTCCGTCACATACCGCCTGTTTAAGGTCCCCAAAGGCAACACCAAGCCCTGTCAGGTCATATATAACGGGAGCGTGACAGGAGTAGAGGACACCTTCCAGTTTGACTGTCAGTACACATTCAAGGTCTGTACATCCTGCAGTGAAAGAACAGCTCAGTATATTCAGCTCATGCACTGTATGCAGATGATGTCAGATGTGGGTGTATTTCACAGGTCAATGAAGTAGTGGAGGTCGATGGAGAGTTGGCTTCCATCCTGACCCACTCCAGATTTAGGGAGGACTTCACTATCCAGCCACCGGGAGGCCCAAGTGAGTCTTGTGGAGTCAAACCTAAGGTCAGTGTCACAATTGAATTCCTGAATGTGGAAACGTCTTCATGTGTCTTTTTTTTTCTTTCTGAGCACTAGAGGTCAGTGTGTTCGGCCTATCAGTTTCAAGTGTGTGACACACCCAGAGAGCCCCACTGTCTAAACTGCGCATAGTCACACATGCATGTGTGCACCAGGGCGCATGCTGCAAGTCCTTACACACACACACACTCACATACCCATTCAAACATACATACGCACACATCCTCTCGCACAAGGTCAAGCAGCTGTCTTGGAGTCATAACCAGACTGTGGAGTCATGCTGGGGAACCTTGAACAGGAAGGAATGTTCTCTTCTCAGCTAATGGAATGCCATCTTATCGGCTCTCATGGTCATTCTGTGCACAAAGACATCTACAAACACCACTATATGTTTTTCAAAGACTACACTAATCCTTTAGTTACTCATGTTGTTCTGCTGTTGAGGGATCTCCATTTTGTTTTCGTGAAGCAAAGACGGAAACTGAAAATCCCAGTGATTTATCTAAATTTGTCCCTGGGTTTAACCTTCGGACGATAATAGTAGTAAAAAGCCTTTGGTCTTGTTGTTGAAAGCACAGCTACTGTGAAAAACATGCTGTAAATGAACAACCAGTGTTTGATAAAAGAGACACTGATACCAGGAGTAAACACTGCATCAACTTTTTATTCTGCTATTACATAAAATGTTCAGCACATTAATTGGTGTTTAATGCTAGATAATCAGAAAAAGAGAGTTCACTATTCAAAAAATTCTCTACATTCCTACCAATGGTCTTGGATGAAATACAGTTATTATGTATGTCATTTTTAAATAGAACTGGATGTAGGTTGTGAAATCCCGCTGATTTCTACCTTGTTGATGTGTTGCAACAGCCAGGCATTGTGGATCCTTTCGAGCTGGCCCCTCAGCTGGAGAAACAAGGTCCAGGTTCAGCCACAGGGGGATGCTGCAGCACACGGTCTGCTACCTGCTGCAAGTGATGGTGGGAAGAGCACTGACAAATAAAGGCCCAGCATCATACTGTGTAACAGCAGTTCACAGTATGACAGCACTCACTTAATTATACCCTATGCAGTGTCATTATGTTGCATCTTATTAACATTTGAATGAGATGTCAGCAATCGAAATTAATTACTGCTGCATGAACATCTGTTATTGATGCTCTGTGCACACTTGCCTGTTTATCGCCTCAACATGGGGACGAGAAAAGACTGAATACATGAATTTAATTTATTCAAATAATAATATTGCTGAAATAAAATGACTTTTGGTTTGTATTAAGGCAAAATCAGAACACTAACAAATTCAAAACATGTACATAATCTTGAACGGTATTGGTGCCTCTTCTCATAATGCGCTTGTCTATGGTCTTAGACATTTGAATTTCTAAACTGTGCCATCCACACCTTTATCAGGACTTTCCCACCTTTGCCTTTACAAATGACTGTACTTCTCTTGTAATACCTCGAATTTAATTGATTTGTTTTAGCAGTATATTACCAGGTTATGCATCAGTGTGAGCTTTGCAAAGTTCTGTTAATTATTATGTGTTATTTCTGTTATAAGACAATAAATACTGCCAATCAGATGAATGTTATATGTTCATTTTTGCAGATATCATATGGTGGGTTATGCACACCTGCATTGCATGAGGTGCCTTTAAGTCTGCTGAAACAGGCCTTTATCACTGGTCACTGACAAATACACACCCACTCTGAAACTATATACTGTAGGCAGCAGCTCCCAATCTGGGTGTCGCAACACCCCATGGAGTCCTAAAAGGCATAAAAGAAGGATAAAGGGGAAATATATATTATTTTGCAACATTTTTTTTTACATTTCTGTAACTGTGCTTTTTCTGGTGAAACACAGAATCCTTTTCCCTCTCCGCTTCTCTTAAAATCCTTCAAATAAAATATTAGAAGAGAAATTATTATTTGGTTAAACTAAATTAGACCTATAACTCACATCCACATTAATGCCAAACCTGTGATAGAAGGTGATAAGGAGATAACACTTCATTTTAAGGGTTTGCATCTCCAAAAGTGTGAGAAACACTAGTGAAGGAGTAGTGGTTTAGCATCAATGTGCAATGCAATGCCAATTAAACACACAGTGCCTCACAGATTACCATGAAGTTGAATAAACACCTCTGACAGTCTCAATTTAAATGTGACATTATTTCAGTTGTATGGCATTGCATTACATTGTGCAGGAGCTCGTGCTACTGTGTCCATCGTTATTTATATGTCAATTTAAATTAAATGCACTTAAATCATGTACATTGAGTCTCATGTAGTAGGATGTATGTTAAAAAAGTCACGAGCAGAGTCCTGTCTGTCTCTTAACATGAGGTGCACTTGTTTTGGAATTTGATTCGCCAAGGAGGCTGCAGACGCCCCGCCCCACGGCCAACGGCCCCTCCTGATTGGTCGCCGCCGTCGCCTGTCTCGGGGACATCAGGGGAGGCACGAGTTGGCCCGTAAGCCTGCGCTCGCGAGTCATCAGTGTCGGACACGTAGTGGGAACGAGCAGGTCCCGATGCACAAGTCACGGCAACCCTCGGCGGAGATGAAGGCGGACTCCGACTGGCTCTGATTTTTAAAAGCCCTTTTCATTCAGGCGGTCGGTTGCCAACGGTTATCAATATGGCAGAGCCGTTATCCCAGGCACCCACCGCTGCAAAAATGGCGTCACTTAACCGGGTCCGAGCTTTGGCGATGATTTTCTTAACTGTCACTGGCTGTTGTGTCACCCCGACAAGTGGCAAGGAAGGGTCCGAGGAGACCGTCATCATAGGGCTCCGACTGGAGGACACGGACGACATTTCCTTCATGGATAAAGGCTACCTGCGGGTGAGTGAGCGGTCTCGGGTGAAATTAAGGGTGTACGGGCAGAACATCAACAACGAGACCTGGTCCAAAATTGCTTTCACGGAACATGAGCGGAGCAGGACGGTAGGGAGCCTTGACAGTTCCTCGGGGGATAACCAGAGCCAAGAGGACTCGTCCGGCTTGCATCCCTGCGGTATTAGGACTTCGGATATAATTATATTGCCCAACATCATCCTGAATCGAAAGACGTCCGGAATAGTTGAAATTGAGGTCAAACCCCTGCGGAAGACGGAGAGGAGTAAAGCGTATTACCTTTGCATCGCCACCGCGACACCGGCCGTGGCCGGGATGCACGACCCGTGGACGGAGAACACCTGGATCTACCACGATGGGGATGACACCAAAGTGATAGTGGTGGAGGAGAAAAAGTTTCTGCTGCCTTTCTGGCTCCAGGTCATCTTCATCTCCATGTTGCTGTGCCTGTCGGGCATGTTCAGCGGGTTGAACCTGGGGCTCATGGCTCTGGACCCCATGGAGCTCCAGATAGTCCAGAACTGCGGCACGGAGAAGGAGAAGAATTACGCCAAAAAAATAGAGCCGGTCAGGAGCCAAGGGAATTACTTGCTTTGCTCGCTTCTGCTCGGGAACGTGCTGGTCAACACCACGCTGACCATCCTGCTGGATGATATCGCCGGGTCGGGGTTGATAGCCGTGGTCATGTCCACCATTGGAATAGTCATTTTTGGGGAAATCGTGCCCCAGGCTATCTGCTCCAGACACGGCCTCGCTGTCGGGGCCAACACCATATTCCTCACCAAGTTCTTCATGCTGCTCACCTTCCCTGCGTCCTACCCGGTGAGCAAGCTGCTAGACTACCTCCTGGGACAGGAGATAGGAACCGTGTACAACCGGGAGAAGCTTCTGGAGATGCTGCGCGTCACGGACCCCTACAACGACCTGGTGAAGGAGGAGCTCAACATCATCCAGGGCGCGCTGGAGCTCAGGACTAAGACCGTGGAGGACGTCATGACGCCGCTGAGAGATTGCTTCATGATCCCCGGGGATGGCACCCTCGACTTTAACACCATGTCCGAGATCATGAAGAGCGGCTACACGCGCATCCCAGTCTTCGAGGGCGAGAGGTCCAACATAGTGGATCTGCTCTTTGTCAAGGACCTGGCGTTTGTGGACCCAGATGATTGCACCCCTCTCAAAACAATCACAAAGTTTTACAGCCACCCGTTACATTTTGTGTTCAATGACACCAAGTTGGATGCAATGCTGGAGGAGTTTAAAAAAGGTGAGACAACCAAATAGAGTGCACTTTGTTTCTCATGTATCACTTTAATTCATGCTGTCCCACTAGATGAAGGTATCAGCGAGCCTGCTCTCTTTCAGTTTAACCTCTCTTGACCCTTAAGTGTCAGAGGTCACTGCTCAAGATGGTTGGCCTTTCACCTGTCCACCCTCCCCACCACTGAATGAGGGAAAGGTGAATTACACACTTTGTCCTTTACTGAATGCATGTGCTGCTCTATTCATTAAAAGGTCAAGGTGTGTAAGTGAGTCCTAAATGCACAGGCTAGATTTCAGAGGGGGGTGCAGAGGCCACCGACCTCTCCATATTTAGAGCATGTGCATTTATCCCCCACAATTAAAACATAAAGTAGCAGAGGACTTTTATTTTGATTAAATTAAATACATTTCTGCCTTAAATTGATGCAAGAAAGGCACAAACCGGTGCGTAGAAATTCACCAGAAAACATAAATTTAAGTGTTTGATGCTCCAAATTTCCTGGGAAAGGACTTCCAACCTCCCCCGTTTCATATGTCCCTCTCCAATGTTGAAACGAAATCTACGCCCTTGCCTACAAGTTTAAAACCTGATCTTCAGGAATAAACGGGGGAGGACAATTTGTGTCTCCTTAAAGACTCCACAAGAAATCAAGAAAGGGTTGTTTTGCCTAGCAGAGCACTGAAGCAGCCACACCAGTAGTGAGGTGCACTTGCCACAGCCTCGCTGGCCACTTCCTGTAAAGGGGAGGCGGAGGTGTCCTTATCTCTCTCCATCGCTTCCATTCAGTGTTAATGTTCACACGGTTTCTCTCTCTTTCTCTCTCCTCCTGCTTTCCTCCTATTACCTTGCCCTCTCATTCACTTTTTCTTACTCTTTCCCCTTCCTCTCTCCCTCTCTGATTTGTGAATGCATTAGGACATGTGGGAATGGTGCAACGGCAGTGCTAAGGTTATCAGGTGGGGGCATCTTGTTTGAGAACCTGCTTAAATCCCTCTCTACCTTTGGTGTGCTTGCCTCTGAATGATGGTGGCGATAACTCCTTTTGTCGAGCCCTGGAATGCAGTCGTGTGGATAATGAATAACAGCCTCTAACACCCTCGAGCCCCCCATGTGTTGTGTGTGTGTGTGTGTGTATGCACATGGAGTTTGAGAAAGATGTTTACCTCACCCACAGTTTACCTGATGTTTTGCATAGCCACCCCCCCTCTCTGTTGTTGCCTCTGACTAAGTTATTCCTGGCACTGTGTGTGGATTTGAGACTAGTGTGTTCTTTCTTTACGCCGACATACGCAGCTATAGGAGTCACCCAGTGATACACCTGTTCAGCAACTGATTTATCAATACTTAACATGTGGGGGAAAGCATGATTAACACATTGCGTGCTCATTAGAATATTCACTTTGCTTTAAGAGGATTGGGAGGAAAACAGAGCAAATCATTCAGCTCCATTACCAGAAATTAGGTGAAGTTCTCCATGCCAAATTAGCATTGCATAATATACTAGTTAGGGGGGTTTGTTTGTTTTCATCACAGTTGACTATTTACTGACATGCACTAGTGGCAGGAAACATTGTGTGCCATATTCTGCTGCATTTTTAATAATTATCTTATCAGCAAATATAACCCTTGCAGTATTTGTCACCTTAATTATTCTATTAGTCCATGTGGACTGTGAACATCTGATGTTTAAGCACTACATTAGGTATAAAAAACAGATGTATAGAAGAATCAGCTGACAGCCAGCAGCTAAAATCAAAAGTCACTGAATGCAACATTATGTTAAATTTAATGACACATACAAATACATATGTTTTCAGCTCTTTAAACAAGTGATTGGATGCAGTGAGATCTCTGACTGTGGATACAAAATTTGCTGTGCTGATGCACAATCAGTGACTAATTACAGATTACTACATCTTTGTCATTTGATTTGAACACAATCAGATTCTGGTATTATTTTAAAACAGAAGTATATCATGATGAAATACCTAAACTGAAGTTTAACTCTTAAAGGGACAGTTCACCTCAAAATCAGAAATACACATTTTTCCTCTTACCTGTAGTGCTGTTTATCATTCTAGATTGTTTTGGCGTGAGTTTCAAGTGTTGGAGGTATCGGCCATAGAAATGTCTGCCTTTACTCCAATATAATGTAACTAGATGGCACTCAGCTTGTGGTGCTCAAAGTGCCCCAAAAAATACTTCTCAACAGCAATGTCTCTTTCAACAAATCGTGATCTGGTTATTTATCATTATCCACAGACCTTGTTGTGAGCAGTTTCATGTAGGAACTATTTTCTTTCTGCTGACCTTCACCCACTGTGCAGGAGTAGGTGTGCTACTCACGAGAAGCTCATGCTCGTGGCAGCGTGAGAAACATAAATGGTGCCCTCCTCTACTGAGCTGTAACATTAGCTACCTCATTGGTGCGAGGTGAGCTAGCAGAAGATGCACGCTTCCTTCTTAGCGGTGATACGGTTGCCAGGTGTAGTTAAGTAGTAAGAAAATAGTTCCTACATGAAAAATGCCCACAACAAGGTCGGTGGATTATTTTGAGTAACCAGGTAATGATTTCTTGCAAGAGACATTGCTGCTGAGTTTTTCAAATTTATTTTTTTGGCGCTTTGAGCACCACAAGCTGTGTCATCTATGGCTCCATTATACCCGAGAGAAGGTAAACAACAATCTAGATTGATAAACACCGCTACAAGTAAAAAGAAAAATATATATTTTTGATTTTAAGGTGAACTGTCCCTTTAAAAGAGCTTCCATGATACATGGTCCTGTTGTCTAAGTTAACAATGCTAAGCGAAAACTAAAATAACTATTAAACCAAGTTCAGCAAGTAACATAGCATGGGATATTATTCGAAAGTAGCCTTATAGCCTCAGTGGTAGGTTTATAGTGCCGCCACACGGCTATGGAATGAGCTTCATTCACAGTTTTTTAGAGACACTCCTCAGTTTGCATCAGGTTGTTGTGGTTTGCAGTGTGTGTGTGTGTGTGTGTGTGTGTGTGTGTGCGCGCTCCTACTCTTCTCATCACGTGCCCTGGTGCATCAGGTCTTATCTCCTCTTGCTAGCTCCAGTATGTTCCTGACGTGTTTACTGCTGTTGGGTCTAGGCACAGGATGAGGTTAATTCTAATTTAGACATGTGTTACACATCTAAATGAGAGTAATGTTTTCACTCTTCCAGCTTTGTGCACACTTCAGTTTGAAATCCTTTAAGCTATACTCTGCAGGGAGGTCAGTTACTGTTTATACACATGCTGAAGATGAAAGTAAAAACCAACCTCAGATTAATTTTCATTTTGTCGTATTTTTGTATTTTGGCACTATGTCTCTTGGATGCCTACTGCTTATGGTCTGGCACCTGGTCGTTACCTTTTAATAAAGCCACAACCTCACCTTAGTGCCGTGGGGATACACACTCATAAACATCCCAAACTCAGAAAATAAGAAGAAAGAAAGAAAATACAGGCAGAGCGTAGAGTCGCTGCAAAAAATACACTGCCACATACTTCTAGTGGGTCATAACTGAGGACTGAGAGGGGTTACATGTATGAGTCTATACATTACTGTACAGGAAAATCCTGTAGTGAACTTGGACAGTGGGGCTCTGTTGTGTATGATGCAATCAAGGTGTTAACCTGTACCTGATATACAGCATATTGTTATACAGTGATATCAAAACCTTTAGTTATTATTTGCATTGTATCAGTTTTGTCCAAGTAATGTGGCTCTAATGCTAGCCTGACACTTGTTGAATAATAGCCTGAATTGTAAATCAGCATAATAATGTTCATTTAAAACCCATAGAAAGTGTAACACGGTCATCAAGTTAAAATCAACAAACACTTATATTGGGCTCAGGTGTATCTGTTCACTCAAGTTAGGTTTTATTTTGTGAATTCTGTTTGTTCCCTCCCACTAAAAATCAAAACGCAGCATGTTCACATTTATGTTGCTGACGTTTAGCACATCATATAGGTCCAGTCCTGGTGTGTAGTGGCTGAGGCAGACTGTTTCTGTGGCTGGCCCTGCGCCAGAGGGAATTCGCCTTCAGCCTCTCATGGAAGTCATAAGCAACTGTTGTAGGGAGGGCTGTGGGGCCAAAGTTTCCCGTCAATCTGGCTCTGTTAGCAGCGCACACTCAGTTCAAAGTGCTTTGTATTGTAAGTCATTGTTAATTAATTTGATGCCGCTTGCGGAGCTGCATAGTCGTCTAAAGTCTGTTACAAAAACGAAAGAACACCCACAACACGCTTATATTAGAGGCTGTGTTGCAGCACTGGATCTTAACTTTCAGGCGACGTGGTTTTTGTTTGCAGGTGTGGATTTGTAGAAGACATTTTCAACTCAATTAAATATCAGAAAGTAGTGGAACCTGCCCTGTGTAATTTCCCAGAGCCAAGGTGACGTCTTGAAATCGCATGTTTTATGTTTTTTTGTACATAAAGGGAGTATAAATGAGCCATAATCGATTAATCAACTAATCGTCGCACCTCTAGCGCACATGCAGATGTTTCACCCAGCTGAACCCAGGCCCTGGGTTAAGGGGTTAGGTTCAGATTCATGCGGGAGCTTTTTAATTCAGGCAGACACCCCTCTGGAAACTTCTGACCCCTTCATTAATTACTCTCCGTCTGCGATTGCAACAATTACTGTCATCCAGGGGCTGCTTGTCAAGCTGCAGGTTTACTGCTTAATGAGTGGGTCAGTGTGTGCCATTTGGGACCAAACCAAGCAGTTGAGTCAGAAACAGGAATTTAAGCTGCCCGTCTGACTTTGAGTTATGTGTGATATTCCTGAAAGTGAAAGTTATTCACTCACTAGCTCACATGCAGTGTAACCAGCCTTGTGAGAGGAGGAAGAGATCTACTGTATGGATGTTTGGAGAGCTCAGAAGCAGGTTATGTGTGGTTTCTGCCCCTGGGGAAGGCAGGCCACTTGTCTAACTTGAATATGGGAGTCCAGAGAGGGACTGGGACTTGACCCAACAAAGGCAAGGGAAACCTTTTCACCCAGTTGTCTTCTTGTTTTGGTAACAACAGACACAAACTCAGTTATTCTCATCACTAGCTTGAACCGGGTGTCTGCAAGTCTTAAATTCAATTTTATGAATATTAGGCCTTAAAAGTCTTTAAATGGCCTTAACATTTATTCTAATTTCATTTATTCATCTTTTAATTTCTTTTTGTCAAAATGAGTCAAGTTTTTCTACATGGAAGTCCACATTTCTGATGTTACAAATCTTTAAACCTACCACTGAACCTAATACTGTCTTAACTTAACAGTTGCACTTATCTGTTGGCAAAACGTAAATGAATCTAACTCACTCTAATAATCATGTTTCTACATAAAACCTTCCTCATATATACTAACCGTTATATTATCTGCAATGCTTGGATAATAAAAGATGAAGTGTCCAAAAATCAGTCTTAAATTAGGTTAAAATTATCCTTAAAAGGTCTTACAATGCATTACAGTTTTAGTTTCTGATACCTGTAGAAATCCTGTTGCAAACTAAACTGATGTATAGTTATGTTGCCTTTGTCCTTTTTTTCCTTTTTAAGCTACAAATTAAAGTTCTGAAAACCTGTCGATGAATATTCTGAAGTTAAATGACCAAAATTGTCTGTTTAAGTTATCTGTTCATCTAGTACCTCACAGCCCCGGATATATATGCTTCCCTGTTTGAGAGTATGGTCCCCAGTGTAAAAGAGCCTACATGAGGCCTGGCACGTCTTGAACTAGTTCCCCCGATCGCTGCAATATAGGCCAATCTATGCTTAATTCAGATTCAACAGCCTTCACGGTCTCTCTGCTCAGTACTTTGTCTTAAAGTGAAACTCTTTTTCTTCCGTCGGCCCTGCTGAAACACTGACAGCAGTTTTGTGGCTTGCTCAAAATGCTGTTATTCTCCCTGAGTGTTTGTGCGGAGCGTATCATAGCAAATGTCCAGAAATTGTGTGTGTTTGCCTGGTAACCCTTGGTGCTAATGCTGCAAGGAGTGTTGGGATTAAATGGCATCATGTTGGTAAGAACACTTAATGTTTCCTGATGAGGGACACCCCTTTGAACTCAGCAGGACTTCTCCTGCCAGCCGCTCACTTTATCAGAACTAATTACCTTGAATTAAAGGTTGTCTGCATTTCACTGTACTTTGTGTTACAGGAGATGGCATTAGTGGTAGATTTATTTTCTTGTACAGGATGTATTTAGATATAAATGTACCTATTACAACACATTAATACATGCTGTCAATTTAAAAAGAATAACATCTTATTTTCATATGAATGCTGTCGTGTTCCCTGCTGATTTGTCCAGTCACCTGTGCTGCCTTTTGAGACTTAACCCTGACGACATAGTTTATGAATGAGCGTTTTCTTCTTTTTAATTAGCACCTGTGTATCATTTATCATAAGTGAGTCCTCATATGTGCTAATGCAGCTTCTTTGGTAGCACTTTAAGAGCGAAGGCAAAAACTACTGTTGTAGAAACCTGTTGCATGGTTACTTTTCCTCTATTGTGCTCTTGACTTTCAATTTAAAGGACCACCTGTTGTTTTGCATGTTTTAGCCCATTATACTACGAATGATGAATACGTTATATTACTGCCAGCAGTTTTTTTTCCCCCAAAGCATAGTTTTGCACAGACTTGAAACCTTTCTGGAAGTACAGTAGGTGATCCATCACAGTTAAACCCAGATCAGACAGAGTATGTAGCAGTCTGGGGCGTTTTTTTTTGTAAGTGTTTTTAATGAGAGTGAGGCATCTTGCTCGCTGTTTTTGCGTTGCTGAGCACCTTGCGTTTTCTCGCTGTATGCGCCTTATGTTTTTGCAGGACCATTCACTCACTTTTATCATCGCCCTAGAGAAGTTGCAAGACATATCTGAACAAATTCTAGCCTCAAATAGTTTCTTATATTTTACATACCCTAATTAGGCCCAATAATTGACAGCACATTATCAAACTGTCTCCAACTCGTCCTAAAATAAGCCTTCAACTGACCATCACCAAGGAGAAGCTCCTGGACAGGATGGGGATACTCCATGTGATTTCTTCGCTCTCTGAGGGAATCTCTGTTTCCCTGTGTCAAGTCCCCAGGTCCCCTCAGCCTGTCAGTTTTTTATGCAGATTTGTGAGTTTACTTCACAGCAAAGTAGTGGTTAAGTTAAGGACAGATGCCTGTCAACAATTTTAAAAAAGGCTCAACAACCTGCAAAACACGCTCCGTCTGATTGAGGCCTTAAAGTCTTATTGTCATTTCGTTACAGTTGGGCTAACAGCAAATGCTAATGTTGTTGTTGGCAGTCTTGTTAGCAAACAGTTTCCTATTTTGTCAAGTCAGTTTCATACATCCAGCAGACATGTAGTGACATTTGAATTCATTTGGAGTATTTTTTTTCCAGCCACCTGGCGATATAGTCGGTATTAACTTTCCTTCCAAAACTCTTTTTATTCACACCAACTCCATAAGGGAAGTATGTGGCATTTTACCTGCTGAATACTTAGGTATGTTCACCAGCTAGTCACTAACTATGTCTGTGTGCTGTGTGATGTGGGACAGGTAGCATCTAGTGGGTTTCTTGATGTTTGTGTGTGCAGTTTGTGTGTCGGAAAAACAGAAACAAAATGCTAAAACACTCTGTAGAACTTGGGTATTAATAAGGTGATAATCTTAGTGTTATTACGAGCAACCCCTCCACATTACATATGTTCAATCGTTTGACTGAACAGTTATAGTAGTGAACAATAGTAGTACGTGCAGCTTTGTGGGGTTTCCAGGATTCCAGACTTCTTTGCCTCACTTCAAATGAAAAACAACCAACCAGACTGACATTATCTATTGATAGCATGTTTGCTTATTGTTTGTCTTCTCGGTTTGTTTTTCATGAAAACATAGCTCAGGATGTCAGAGTATCCTTCAGTGCACAACACGGAGAGTTTTCAAAATGTTCCCTTCTAAGAGCTGCTGCCACACCCCACAATAACATCATTTTGACGAATATTTAAGGTGATGGAATGTTTATTTTGATGTGTGTTGTCAAGCTAGATCCAAGTGGAGTTGAACCTCACAATTTACTTGTTATTTATATTAAATTGAATGCAAACTAGTGGTAGAAAATCAGTCTAAAACATTTGTTTAGTCTGCTTTGGGACAGTGATTCCTAACCTGGGGGTCCTGCCCATCGCTGCAGGTCGTGTAAAGGAACTTAAAAGAATATTTTAAAATAATTCTTAAGAGGATAAGGGCACGGTGAAGACCTGAACACAAGCTACCTTCGTAGAGCCATCACTCTCTGCTAAACAGCCCTGTCCTGCATTAGAAAACTACATAGTTATAACAAACAACAAGCTAACAGAGCAATAGCTTAGCATCAGGGAAACAAAAACATTGAATTTTTCAATAAAAGAATCCTGTAGAATATGTATGATTGTTACAAATTAAAATAATACATATTACAGTCAAAGAATCATATAAAAAGTTCCTAAAAAAAATCAGGAAAACTCATCTCTGATGCAATATTTTCAAGAAATAATCATCTCAAATCGCTCCTTGTACACAACTTCCTGTAGTTATTGCATTCACTATTTGGGTTAATTGTACATTGTGTCAGTTGGGTTGTACTGTTATTGTGCATTAAGTATATGAAATATCCATAAAATATGTCATTAAGTAAAGGGCCATCAGTTTACACAATGACCGAAAAAGGGTCTCTGCTCTAGGAAATCCTTAGCAGTAATATAAAGTTGATGCTATTTATAGTTAATGGTGTTAAATTTCTCAATATAGCATTAATATAGGATGTTTATGTTGAATATAGCGACATAGTAGAGTACATTATGCTGATTATAGAAATTCCACATTCATTCATTCATTCATCTTCTAACCCCTTCATCCTCTTGAGGGTCGCGGGGGGGCTGGAGCCTATCCCAGCTGACATCGGGCGAGAGGCAGGGTACACCCTGGACAGGTTGCCAGACTATCGCAGGACTGACACATAGAGACAGACAACCATTCACGCTCACATTCACACCTACGGACTTCTTGCTGTGAGGCGAGAGTGCTAACCACCACACCACCGTGCCGCCCAGAAATTCCACATGTGATGTGTAATAAATGAATGAATGAAAAACCTGGGTCGTCAATTTGAATGTAAAATAGTAATGACTGAAAACATGATTGACTTTTGGTGATTTAGATATTGTCCAGGTCAAACTCTTGAGTTTGTTGTGTTCAAAGACTGGCTTCTGAATTGGCCTACATTCCTCAGATTCTGGTACAACATGGAGTCGGCTGTTAAGACCCGATTAGTACAACAGTTGAGGAGTGTGAATCAAGGCGCAGTGCATTCCCAAAGCCTGTCTGATCTGGCATTATGACTTTTACTTTACATGTATTTCCCTCTGGGCACCCCAAACAATGTATAGAACACAAAACACCACAGATTTGCTGTTCAGTGATGTGTATGTCCAGGCGGAAAGGTGAAATGTTTGTGTGTGGTCAAGTCTTCAGATCGGTAACATGCTTCCCTACAACTCCTGCTTTGTTATTCAACGTACAGACAATACTGTGTTGGCGTCAGCCTGCTATATTTTGCATTAGGTGGAAAATATTTTGCCTCCAAATTTGGCCCACTTGGCAAACCAGTGTGCAACCGACTAAAAGTGCATCAGAAAATACAACGTGTGACTGTCTAAACTAAAAACAAATCACAAGAAGGTCTCTGTATTGCCTCGAAGATGAGGTGCTGTGAAACCTCACTTTGAACTGCAAATTGTGTGAATTTCTTTCATGGAAGACTTTTGATCTAAACCTCTGTGATCTGGCCACCTGGCCTCTGGATGGCAAAAGAATGCTTATATTAGAGGTACAATGGGTTGCTATGAATGTCTACCAAAACAGAGTAAGTTAAGATAAGTCCCATACTGTACCCAGGAAGTGAGTAGGATACATCTGAGGAATTTATTGTATCAGATATACTGGTCTGTCTGTATTACTAAGGTCTCTTCTGGTCAGAAATCTCTCACACGCAAATCACAACAGTGGTCTGTATTCTACATTTATCTTTGTCTATATTGGACTATATTGCATTTCAAAGGTTCTTTTCTTCATAATAACTTGACCGTAGACTCAGTTGCGACTCACTTCATTTCTGGTAGCCTCTGATGATGCCTGTTCCTGAAGAAAGGCTTTGGTACCGTTGTGTTGTGGATGTAGTTAAGGAGCTGAGTCGGCTTCAGGCACATGTTGCCAGGGATCTGTAGCCATGCACTACTGAGGAAAATTTGTTATTACGCAATCTAGAATGCAACCACCCCCACGTTCCTTTTAATAAGCTGTTTCCCAAAACAGAGATCACACCGGACCTGTGTGTGTGTGTTTTTCTATTCTTTCTGAAGGGCCAAGGTGTTAACAGATTATTTCGACTTTATAACTGACATTATAGGAGAGCTATTACCATAACAGCCATCTGCAGTTGTTTTCTTATACGAACTTTCAGTTTCCCTTTCATACATGTAGCACACAACAGGAGACTGTCTGAGTCAGTGTTTGCACTGGAAATACTCCATTTGGTTCAGGTGGGTAGAGCGTGCAGGAGGCAGGACATGATGCGGATTACACCGCGGCCATGTAGCCTGTTTGTAATTTGCTCATAAACAACAGTCTCTTGCCATTCTTGAATTTGTAGGACGATTTTGGCCCTTGCCTTCAGAAGTTCCTGGATCTCTTTATCTCTCCAGTTAGACATTTGCGTTGCATTCTTTGTATAAATGAACCTTCTTCTTCACTCTTGGATGTTTGTTTTCTTCCGTTTTTGCGTGAACCGCATGATAGAAACATCAACTTGCCAACTCGCTGGCTTTGGATTCTTGAGACAATTACCTGCTCTATTTACACATGGGCTCAATCGGACAATGCAGACTTTGTACAAGGGAGCTGACAGGATAAAGTCCATTTAATATACGATCCAACCAATTCAGACATTTGGTTCTGACATACAGCTTCTCTGGGTAATGTCTAGGTAATACTCAGGTTTGCAGTGCATGTGTAAAAGAGGCTTAAGACTATTTGCTAACAGCTAGCTTTGGAGTTAAAGAGAGGTTCGTAAGCATGTGCTGACAGTTTCTTTAACTTAAAGGGGACCTTTAATGCTCATGTTCAGGTTCATGCTTGTATTCTCGGGTTCTACTTGAATATGTTTACATGCTTTAATGTTCAAAAACACTTTATTTTCCTTATACTGTCTGTGCTTGAACTAGAGATGTACCGATACCACTTTTTCCTTCCCGATACCGATTCCGATCCCTGAACCTTAGGTATCTGCCGATACCGAGTACCGATCTGATACCAGCGCGTAAAATAAAAATGCATGAGATATGAATTGTTGTATGTCTCAACTCCTAAAACTCTATGTAAAATATTAAGAAATAAATACATAATAGTAGAATGAATGCCATAAAACTTTTTTTAATTATTATTATCTAGTGTTGACACAGATCAAGACACGGGTTAAAGTGCAGCCACACAATTTAGTGAAAAAAGACATTTTAAAGGCTACAGTAGAATGCTTTTTAAACTCTGCTCCATTTCCGTTTCATTTGCCTGCGTAATGACGTGAGGCATTACGTGGTATCGGATTGGTCATAGGCTGTACTCGCCAATACCCGATACCACATTTTAGGCAGTATTGGAGGCATTTCCGATACTGGTATCAGTATCGGTACAACTCTAGCTTGAACACCTGTATTCATCCTCCTTTTGAGGAGGCTCCGTTTCAGCGCCTGTGTCTTGAACCCAGTCTGCTCTGATTGGTCAGTGTTTCCAGGTCTTCCGTATCTCGGCATCACTGCAGCCTGCAGCCATGAGCTGACGTCAGCTTGTCTCAAATATAGGAAAAACGAGGTTTTTGCTCACAGGGAATACTTTTACATTTACATCTGTATTTGGCCACATTTAATTTGAACATCTGACACTGTAACATTATATATCTGACAGAAAATTAGGAAAAGCATATTCAGGCTCCTTTGAAAAAAAAAATCCTTTTGAAAACTCACATATTCCATTTAATTAAATGTCAGATGAGCATCTCTTGAGTTGTCACTGCTGATCACACTACAGATTGAATCCTTGGTTTTGTGGTCTCCAGCTTTGTGAGACCCTTGTCGATATCCACAGTGTTCATTAAGTGGTCCAAGGCAATCATGAATTTAATGGCAGATCTCATTACTCCAAAGGAAATAAAGTTGATTCAAGACCATTCAATCAGCATTGGGAACATCAAAAACTCTCCCAGAGCTAAAACCCACTTAACCATGAGTGTAATCTGTAATGTTACCAAGACAAGCCAACTCAGAGATGCTCATTTTGCAGTCAGAGGCAGATCTTATCTCAGTAAAGGACATAATCAAGGTTAATTCAGTTTTTGTTTTTTTGCAAATCTTTGATACTGTCTTTAGTAAAAAAGCCATATTCATTTTGTCTCTGATGAGAGGAAAACATAACAGACATGTTTGTTTTGACTACAGTTATGTCTTTAAGATATTATCATGGTAATTTGGGTGTTGTGCATTATGTCATTCTCATAAAATGAAGGGAAATTGCTGCTATTAGCGTCGCTGTATGATGATTAGGAGGAGGAGAAGAATGATGATGATGATGATGATTGCTATGTTGCAGTGAGGGCTGTAATGTGCAAATTTGTGAAGCTTCCACTAAATGTCAGGTTTGCTGTGAACGTCGGGCCCATTTTCCTCCCAGTAACAGGCTGTCACACTGGTTAAGTTATTGAGCTGCAGAGGTACAGTGCAGCGGTGAAACAAGGGGGTAGTTATACTTTATGAAAGTCATCCATTTTGATATACTGGCTTCTCTTTGACACCCTCTGAGTCTCTGATGTACATCAAAGCTGCAGTCAGACTCATTGCATCTCGCACAGTGTAGAGCTGTCGATATTTCAGTTATTCTTAAAACCAAACACGTCTTTCTACTCACAGTTAGTTTCCTCTGCATTTGCACTTATATGTGTACTATGCAAAGTTTCTGTCTAACTCTGACTAACTCAAGAGGAAAACTAAGGCCCTTTCAGGCTGTGCCTCAGAGGGACAGAAAGCCCTCCAGCTTGGTCAGCCTAGTAACCAGGCTCTGTGCAGCACACTCAGGGAAGCAGAGCCACTTGCTTGTGCAGCGAGCAGTCCCATCCCCCTCCTCCCACATTCCCTCTCTCCCTCTTCTCTCCATATTGTCCTCTTGCCCATTTCCCTCAGTGTTATAAATTACAAACGACACAAACCTCCAGGCCTAATGCCCTGCCATGGACGCCTTCCAAGCTGCACTTTTTGGAGAGCCAAGAGGGCTGGCTTCATTGATAACACCGGGCACACTGTCCGTCTCTCCATTTACTGGCAGGAGGAAAAGCCCAAGACGGGCCCTTCACAGGCCCGAAAGACACCAGCGCTTTTTTACAATCAGCTGATGGAGCCTACTTTTCTGAGACTTCAGCAGTGCTAGTGTTTTGTTTCAGCCGGCCACATGAAACACATCAATAATGCATATAGCAACCGAAAAGGATTGACCATCAAGACTTTAGACTTACTCTCACATGATGCTGTATGATTTATAATTAATGAAAGTTTATAGATTTTAGATGTCTGTGGGAAACTAATCAAAGTCTTTGTTTTGCTGACATGTGGAAAATTCTCACACCCCTGATTTGGTTTGTGAGAAGTTGGCACCAGCCACTTGTAAGTATTTATTAGCACAAGCCAATGGGTCGTTCTCAAAAGTGCATGTGACCATTTCATGCCCTCACACTGCCACAGTTACTTTTTTACTAAAATAACAGTGCAAACAAAAGATGTATGGATTATATAGATTGTCATTATTCCATTAATAATCTTAGTTCCACTCAAAGTGGCACCTCGTATCGGTTAAACTGAAGGTTGCTCTTTCCACCGGCATCTTAGGAACTACAAGGTGCTTTTTCCTCATCTTAGAAATACAAATAGTCCCACACTGCAGACATTTTAGTCTCTTAATGACTTTATGAAACGCACACCGTCATCGTGTAGTTTAGTGCCACTCCTGTTCTACTTTTACAAAAGGCCAATGTGGATGTAGCTGCTCATGTGGAAACTATGGCCCAGGGTGTTAGTCACCAATTAAAATTTAATTGAAACAAACTCCAAAAAGTGTCACATTGGTGTCTTTTAAGACCCAATTCAGATTTGTTCTTACATGTCTTGTGACACAGATGAGACATGTGTTAAGTGTAAACAGGGAGAAAGCAGTTGAAATACACTGTTTTTCAAATCCACGGAAATAAACCAGAGAGAAACCAGATATCTGCCAGTGCTGCTTTTGTTGTAAATGCACAGATGCATTTTTTTTTAGGTCATTCAGTTCTCTTAGTATGCCTGCACTTTTTCCCTCTCTGGTGTCTCCCAGCTAACAGCAAGGGGGGAAACTGCTAGTAGAGCCCCACTATGGTCTGCAGGCCCCTGCCACTGCTCCAGCTGACCCTCCAGATTCAGATCCAGGCTCTGAGCCTTAACCCCATCCACAGCTGACACCCCGGCTTCAATTATTATTCCTGTCCAGTTTGCAGCCATTGCAGATGGTGAATTTGTTCAGTGATTGTGCTGTGCTTATTTAGGGAGTTGTGTTCAATGAGTATAAGTAAATCTTAACATCCTGATTTCTTGCTTCAGGTGACAGCTGTTTGTAGATATTGAATTTTGTGTTCAAAATTGTTGGAATAGCTACTCTATTTTAGGTTGGATTTTCAATTTTGGGATAAGAACGACATGTGTAAAGCAACATGGTATATTTATGAGTAATTGTTAATTCGGACCTCATGTTGTGAGAGACATGTTTATGGCAATGTGAGAGTCACAGGGTCAATAAGTTTAAGGGACCTTAACAGCTCTTTTCCACTGAGATTTACAGGGCAACTATTAAACTCATATTCAGATCCATACTTGTATTTTGGGTTTCTACTAACATATTTACATGCTTTAATAGTTAAAAAAAAATCACTTTATTTTCCTTCTACTGTCTGTGCTCTGTCTGAGACGCTTCGTTTGGCGAGCTTTTTCTATAAGACACCCTCCTGAAAAAGCCCGGTCTCAGGGTTCTTAAAAAGTGTCTTAAATTCAATGTTACAACAATAAGGCCTTAAAAGTCATTAGATAGTCTTAAACTTGAATTTGTGAGGATTTCATTAATCCATTTTTTAAAATTACTTTTTGTGAAAATGAGTGAAGTCTTTGTTATGTTAAAATCCACATTTCTAATGTTACAAATCTTTAAAAACTATAATACTGTCATTTTAATTCATATTTGCACTTACCTGTTGACAAAATGTAGATTGACTTAACTCACTCTAATGACCATATTCCTACATAACACCTACCTCTGCACTAGGGGTGTGCCATATCATCTCGTTCACGATAATACCGCTATAATTTTTAATATTGTGAAAAATTCATGTCGGGATACTCGCGATACTACTTGTTGACATATTGAAGTCGTACTGCTACCAACGGCAACAACAAGCATGGCTGAAACCGAATTTATTACAGACATGGTTCCAAAAAGAGGAGCAGCTTCAGTAGTGTGGAATAAACTGTGGCGTCACTAGGCCTGAGCGTCCTGAATGTTTTATTAACAGCCCTCTCAGACTTCTCAGACTCTTTTAGCGAGTTATTGCGAGTTACCCTCCCTGCAGAAGGAACTCATTCAGCGGCTCCTCTGGCAGCAGCAAGCATCTCTCCCTCTCCTCTCTTGCCGTGCACACACGGGAGTCAGTGTGGTCAAGTGATTAAACCTTTGGCAATGTAAATCTACGTGATGCTCGCGGCTTGACAAAAAACGACATATATGTGAATGTTTAATAGTTCTGGTATCATAACAGCCTGTCACAGGTTACAGCGTGATGATTACAGCAGAAATGGCAGAGCATAACACCACCTGTTCATTTACATATATATATATATATATATATATATAGATCCCAGGGTACATTTTTTTGTATTTGGGAGCTGTTCAAAACTGTAATTAGTGGTAGATTTTATTTTGTTGAACTGTTAATATTGTATACAGAATCTGAATCTCACTGAGTTACTGTTGTTGTTTACAAACTAAAGAAATGAGAGATAATTTTTGTTTAGTTTTTACTGAATATTTGAAGGCAAACTGTAAAACTAGATCCCTTATTTTGTTGCAATTCCATGTTCTTAAATTAATAATAACTAATTTGCTAATTAAATACTGAAATATTGTGATATTATTTTAGGGCCATATCGCCCACCCCTACTCTGCACAAGACCACATATATACTACTTGCCTGCAATGCTACGATGCTTAAATAAGTAAAACATTATTTGTCCAAAAATCTGTCCTAAATTTGGTTAAAGGTGTCTTGAATGGGTCATAAAAGGCATTAAATTTAATTGTCTGATACGTGTAGACACCCTGGGTCTGTCCTGATTGCTAAGTGTTCCCAGGTCTTCTGTAGCTTGGTGTCTCTGCACCGTCACTGCAGCTGTCGAATGACTGTAACAGAGTATAGTTGAATTTCTACTGTGAAAAATCACCAATAAAAGCTTCAAAACAATTTTTTCCAGCAGGAATATGTTGCAAAATTGAGGAAAAATTTAAAACATCAGCAACTAAAATTACATGTCTCCCTGATGTAAGCATGTAGCTTCATTTAGCAGCGTGGGCTACACAGTGTAAACACTTGGAGAAGCGTGCCTGTGGCAGATGACCATATAAAGAAGTTTGGTACCCTATGATGTCATACTGTTGCCAAAACAGAAAAACAGTTTGAAACAGAGTATTCAGAGTGGTCTGAGGTTTTTGCTGGCATGGATAACTTTTACATAGGTTTATATCTTTATTTGAAACTTTGGCCACTTGTTGAACATCCTTCATTGTGACACTATAGAATACAACATACACACAATACAGAAAAGCATAAGAGGTTCCCTTTAACTACCAGCTGATTTATATTCTATCAAAATGTTGATATATTAACAACAAGACTTTAAGCTACAGTTATTAAAAGTGTGAAACAAAGCAATTCACCATGTAAGGCCATAACTAAATCATCATTTGAACAGGGTGTGAATGAGATATAAGCAGGATATTGTTCTTAAGATTTTATCAATATTTCAACTGGAGTGCATATTTATATATATATAAAACAGGATTATATTATTCTCATCCTGGTGACACATGTGGCCTGTAATATAATAAAAACAACACAGGATACTGGAAGTTCTGCATGTTTCGTGTTTTCCTCAACAACCCACATTCTCAAAGCTTATTGCACAAAGCACGGGAGCTTTTTTTATAGACTACTTAGCTCATTCTAGCTTTAAGGATTTCGCCACGGCTAATTGTTTTTATTGAGGTATTAATTATGAGTTTTAAAGCTCCGAGTGCTGGGTGCCAAAAATGCGTGTTTTCAGGTGTTTAATTAGCTCGCTGTTTCTGTGTCACTAGTGAAGAGTGCGTCAGATGATTGGGCTGCAGTAGTGACGGTGCTGTGTGACATATTACTGCTGCGGAGGATGATGTTGATAGTCACTTATAAAGTTTGTTGTTAGAAGTATGGTGCAAAACACTTAGTGGGTGTATCCATTTTTTGATCAGTGATTTCTTACACCCTGGTTTTCCTACAGTATCACACTTTAGTATGTGCTTGCAAACAATAATTCACAATAAGAAGTGACTTAAATGAGTTATATAGCAAATGGCTGTATTTGCACAGCACTTTTATACAAAGAACTTCACAATTTGCCTCTTTTTCACCCACTCACACACGCGCATACACACATCACAGCTGGGGATCGAACCGCCAACCCTGTGATTAGTGGAAGATCCGATCAAATGATCAACGGCTTACTGCACACAAAATTTGCACCTAATAACAACCTGGCAAGTGAGCTAAATCTTGTGTTGTAGTAAAGTTTGTGTATAATGTGTCATATTGTATATAAAGGCAAACAGCATTGAGCTTACAGGCAGTTGGAGTGTCTTTACCTTCCATAGCGTGATGTGTTTTTAAGTGAAACAGGATAGTAGGTAGAGTGTAATTATGAGAGGGCTTAAAATCAAATCCCTCAAATTTGATTGGATTGCTCAAAGCGGACGTGGATTAGCGAATGCGGCACGATACGGAGCTGTACAGAGATGCAGAGCTGTAGCAGACTTCAGGAGGAGGATGATGAGGGAAGAATTAAAAAATTAAACCTCAACCACACTCTTGATGGGCAACGTGAACTTGTCGCCCAAGTCATAACTTATTGAATCAATCTGTTTAGATGCCCCAAGTTCAAGATGAGTCATCAAAACTATTTTAAGGTTTCCCAGGAAGAGAGAGGTTTTAATATAAAACACATTAAGACTCCCTTGGTGTATTACATGTTTGAGATATTTGGCTTATACCAAAAAAACTGTACAATGTTTATCTATAACATATTAAAACAATGTGTAGCAGCAGTTCAAGAAGAGAAGAGTCATGACTTCAGGACACAACAAAATCTAAGGTTGGCTAACATCAGAACAATAGCTACCCTAAGCTACGGGTCATACCAGACCATGTAAGGCTTTAGGCACAAACTCCTGCGTGTATTGAATTGCACATGGTTGTATTTTATTATGCCTCCATGCTGTTGAGAGCTGTGGCCAGAGGTGTTCTGCTTTTGGGTTTTCTGTCTGTCCATCAGTCCGTCACATTCTCGAGAACACAATATCTCAATAATGCCTTAAGGGAATTTCCTCAAATTTGGCACACACGCCCACTTGGACTCAACGATGAATTGAGTAAAATTTGGTGAACTCAAAGGTCAGTGTGACCTCACAAAACATGTTTTTGGCCATAACTCAAGAATTCACACACTAATTATAACATCTCACACAAATGTCCCACAGGATAAAAAGATGAAGTGATTACATTTCATATCCAAAGGGTCAAAGATCATCTTCACTGTGACATCATAATGTTCTGCAAAAACACTTTTCTGGTCATTATATTATTCAACGTCATATGACAGGAACACAAGGGGAGACATTTGGCCAGATTCTTAACTGGTGACACTAATCCTGGGTGTCCACCTTGAAACTGTGCTGATTGTACAGATCTCCAGTGTTGCTGAGGGGAAGATGTGTGTGAAACATCCATGTTTTAGGATTTGTAGCCTCTTAGCGGCAACACCCATATTTGAAACATTGTCAGCTGCCATGGCTACATATGAGTCTGGACAGACATGGATGTAAACTGTAGCTGCAATGTGACTGGTTCACAGAGGCACACAACAGTGAGGTGATAATTCTAGTTGCTCATGTATTCAGCTTTCAAAAGTTATATTGTCATGCTATAACTATAGAGCTGGCATCAATCTGTGGATAGCTTAGTTTAGCATTAATGCCAGAAACAGAGGGAGACAAATTGCCTGGTTCTGTCAGTAGCAAAAACATGTATTTTATTTGATAAACCTATAAATACAAAACAAAAAATGCAATCTGTGATTTTTGCGGCATTTATGTGCTGTAACTGTTTAGTGTTTGCTACTTTATTTACCCATCTACCCAGGATATCTGTGCAGCCTCTTCAGCTACAGTGAGGGTTGCCAGACATGGTTGGTGGGCACAGGTTTTGATTGTGATCTCTTTAAAGGCAGAATGGTACCAAAGCTATCCACCTCACTGTGATGATGAGACTTGACAAGGGATGTGTGTACAGTCACTGCACCCAGCTGTTGTTTGTCACGTTGTAGTATAACGTCCCCACAAATTTCAGTTTGCACAAATTGAACAAATGAGGTACAAGTTTAAAAATATATCTCAGTACAGTAAACTTTAGAGGTGTTAATGAGCTTTTTTCACTTGGAACCCAGACTGTTCACCCTGTTTCCAGTCTAAATGCTAAGCTAGGCTAACACCTCTCCATCCCAGCTCCAAACTTCATGCACAGAAAGGAGACTGATATTGACCTTCTCTTTTACAAAATTGTAGTGTCACGCAGGAAATGTTGCATTTTTTTAAATGAATAAAGTGATGATAAATTTCAAACCAATGTTTTTACTCATTTCATGTGTTAAAAGATTCAAAGTGCAACCGACTGGAGTTGCAAATTCTGACCCTCTGTCGCTGTTGCACCAAGGTAGTGCATAGAGTTTGAATATGTCGTTGTCAAAGAAAGCATACTAACATCTGATAGTGTAGAGATAGATGCTATATATCACGTGAGCAGCCAAACTGTGAAAGAAGTAGAAATGACACATAATGACAAACTAGTTGCTGTTGATTATGTGAACGCAATTTTGTTTTAAAGTTAAAACCCTAGCAGACACAGATCTGCTTTCATGTGTTGTACTACTCAAAAACACCCCTGGTTGTTGTCATCGTTGAGTGATGTGATCACCATTCAGCAGTTGCAACACTCACATAACAGAGCAGCACCTGACCACAGGCCCATTCATTTATCCCCACTGGTTTCCCATTGATGCCTCTCCTTATGACTGAGGCCCAAAGGAATCTCCACCCAGGGGACCTTTCAACAACAAACGCAGCCAGCTACGACAGCAAGCTGCTTCTCTGAATGAACAACAATGTCATTCCAACAGTGTGTGTGCGCGCGCGTGTGTGTGTGTGTTCTCACTGTACTGTATGTGTGTGTGTAGTGAAACACCACTGGCTAGTAGCAGCAGAGTGATCTCGTGACCAAGGCCCCTTAATGACAGTTAGGAGCTGTGAGCAGACTTAACTTCTCTGTGTTACTCTAGTTAGTTCATATCATTTTCTCCGGAGCCTTTGTGCTCCACTGTCTCTCAGATTAACTCGTATCGCAGCGGTGCCTAGATAGCGTGACGTGTGTGGTTGTGCTGCTGCCGTGGTCCTGCCAGATGCCTCCTGCTGCTGCTGCCATCATTAGTCATTAGTCATACTTCTAATGTTTTTATACACATATGATTATTATCACACATGTATACTGCCAGATACTAATATATACTTTCAACATATTGTACCACAGTAGCCAGAACTATAACGATAATATTATTACTTTCATTAATGTTGTTGTAAGCTACTGTCATTACCGTCTGTCCTGCATCTCTCTCTCTCTCTCTCTCTCTCTCTCTCTCTCTCTCTCTCTCTCTGTCTCATTGTGTCATACGGATTACTGTTAATTTATTATGCTGATCTGTTCTGTACGACATCTATTGCACGTCTGTCCGTCCTGGAAGAGGGATCCCTCCTCAGTTGCTCTTCCTGAGGTTTCTACCGTTTTTTTCCCTGTTAAAGGGGTTTTTTTGGGGAGTTTTTCCTTATCCGCTGTGAGGGTCCAAAGGACAGAGGGATGTCGTATGCTGTAAAGCCTTGTGAGGCAAATTGTGATTTGTGATATTGGGCTTTATAAATAAAATTGAATTGATTGATCATGTAACTGTATTGTTTGACCCAAAGGCCAAGGGAGCGAAGCATCAGCGACTGAACACAAGCCCCAGACTGGTTGAGGTCACACAGAAATAAGTCTGCTTTATAGTGCAGCAGCAGCTGAGTTAAATAAAAGGTTAAAATAAGTGAGCAGGTACACATCTACTCCTTGCTGGTTTCTTTTTGTATGAAGTGTATGACTTAAGGATTAGAAGACAATGTCCTGTCACCACTGGAAACACCCTGTCTCATGATATGCATGCAAATCCATTTCCCATAACCCCCATGCCATGTGCCATTACTTGCTGTCGCTGAATTGTCTGATGAACCTGACAATCTAATATCAGTGTAGAGGCTGGTAGCTGTCATCTCTCTTTCCTCCTCCTTTATGGTAATGTGCTAATATCAGGAATGTACAAGCCATCAGATCCATTGGAGATTTCAAACAGTTACAGTCCTCTAAGGCTGAAATTCTGGAAGTATTCAAGGTGGAAACTCTCCATGTGAAATAAGAGGAAATAACACGATTAAAATGGAAATATAAGAGGTTTTGCTCTTCTTGCTCAGGCTGTGTTTACCATGTCATACAGAAACAAACCTTTTACCATATGATGAGCAAACAAAATTAATTAACTTGCCAAATAGGTCCATTCACTTGTCAAATACATTGTGAAATGTGCCGTGTGGTGAGTTGGCCAGCTAGCAAGTTAACAAACGGGGAAACAGTGGCAAAAAGGTTGTTATAATGGGCCTCAGTACCTACTGTTATGACTGGTCCTAGTGCATGTTAGTTAATTACAGTATGAAGCATGCACATACACACATACACACAGCTTTGCTACGCTCTCCTCCTGTTCCTTTCTATTGTCTTTTCTTAATGGCACTTTTATGTTTGAAAGGCATGACAGCTCACTCGGCTTGCATCATTGCATATCTGTATATGACAGAAGGACAGCAGAATGTATTCCTTTTTACTAGCATTTTGGTTGTTTGGTAGTGCGGTAATTACATCAGGCCCTGGTGACATGCAGCAAAGAACACAGGCTGAAACTGAACCCAGGCCTTTTGGGGAGGACTTAGCTTTGATAAACAGTGCTTCTGCTCTACCAGGTGAGCTCCGGAGGCGCCCAATAAATCATTAATTCATTCATTTATTATAGCTATGATTTAAATAGTTCATGTAGAACAAGCAATTTTGTTATAGATTGCTGTTATTTTAAAAAGAAAGAAAACAACAATAAGATTGCTTTGTTTTTTCAACTGCATACTGTAAAAATGTAAATGATGTCATTTTTAATTTAGTGCGAGTTCCTCTTTGAACACAGGCATATTTCAGAGGTGTCAATTTGTATCACCTGCAAGGGCCCGTTCTCCACTCAGCACATCCTTAGAAGGTCCATTCTCTCTATGGGCCCCCACCCCACAAGCTCCAGTGCAACCGCACTGCCTGCAATGTTTATATTTAAGTCCTGTAGGGAAAGGTATTTTAAAAAATTGGGGTTGGCAATGTGGGCTGTGTGGAAAAGTAGGGTTTAAAGTGAACAACTAATAGATGAAACTCCTCAGTTAGCATACTCAATCAAGCTACATCCCACATGGTATTCAGAAGAGAAGATAAGTAGGTAGGAATATTGCCAACGATAAATAAAAACACACCAGTGACTGAGGCGGCGTGTACATAAAGCAGGCCAGTTTACGTTTGAGAATAAACACAATGGTGAGTAAAAGATTCACAGATTGTAATGAGTCCCAAAGCAAACATGATACAAGCTATCCAGCATGTAAAGACAACGAGCATGGGCATTGATATACAACACATCCCTATAAGCAATGACAGGTAAACAGGTACACTCCACCACTTCTGTTTGACTCAAAAAGAAAAGCAAGGCTTGTTTCTGAAGTAAAAGCTTTCGCAATGTGCTGGATATGCACCTCAAAAGACAGGTCGTCATCAATTAAAAATCCTAGGTATATAAAATTTGATACCAGATCAATTTGATGACCATTTCTGGTAGCATTTTTCAGACGGTGTTGAGTTCACTGGTCTTGATGTAGTAAAAAAACAACAACATATGTTTATTTTTTTCTGCATTTAGAACAAGTTGCAGCTGATAAAGATGTTCTTGTACTTTATCAAGTGTGTACTGAAGATATGCAGAAGCCTTAGCAGGGGTGGGTGCAAAACAGTAAAGGAAACTGTCATCAACATAGAAATGAAAGACATAGTTTGGTGTATTCTTCCCATTGCATTTAAACATATATAGTAAATAATAAAGGGCCCAGAACTGACCCTTGTGGTACCTCTTGAGGACTTGCAGTACCTTCAAGTTGGCACCCTCTAACTCAATAGCCTGAGTTCTGTATGTGAGATAGTTTGCAAACCACCCAACTGCAAGCTCAGAAAAAACAATATCTGTCAGACGCTTGATGAGAATATTGTGGTCAACAGTATCAAAGGCCTTAGAGAGATCTTTGGAAAGAGAAAGACAGCAGTGCTTTTTATCTAGTGCTTCAGTTATATCATTTATGACATTTATGGCAGCAGTAATAGTACTATGTTTTTTGATTGAAATGTGGTCAGTATAGAGTTGGTAGCCAGGTATTCTTTTATTTATTTATTTATTTTTACTTTTCAAGCACCTTACCCAAGACAGAGAGTTCAGAGACTGGTCTATAATTGTTTGGGTCACCTTTTTTCAAGAGTGGAACAACATAGGCGGCTTTCTAGTCCTTAGCGATTTTATTTGTAGATAGTGTTAGATTGAAAATGTGACATAGTGGTTCTTAGACAGGCTCTAAGTTATCTAATTTTCTCAGATTCAGTCCTTTTAGAGCTTTACTGACCTCTATCATGGTAAAAGGGATAAGGTTAAAAATCTGAACACTGCCAGTGGTCCTATCATTAAATAGAGGTGCTCAATGTGGATTATCAGGGTTATATAAGAAACTAGAGGAAATAAAATGATTATTTAAAGATTCTAACATTTCTGTCTGTGCTGGTCAACTGAAATATCATAAAATATATTCGCCCCCGTAATATAATCAAAACTTACTTAAAAGCATGTCATCCCTTGGCTCAGACAGTGAAGTAGTGTTGGCAGTAGTGTTGGTTGCAGATATGATGGGCGCCTGCACTGTGCATGCAGCCGGTTGTAATTTTACTGAATTCCTATTTAATAGTATGCTGGCAAAGTATCTGTACATGTGATGGAAGAATGTGCTGCTGAATGCAGTACATGGTTACAATTCAATCATCCATTTAATAGTATTCAGTGTCAGCAGTATATTGTGTCTGTCATGTGTTGCTGTTGAAATAGTGAATTAAGAATTCAGTAGAGGAAATACGAGATATGAATGTGGTGTGAAGAAATAGACCTACAATGTGTCATTTGTAATTCCTTGTGTTTGCTTGTCAAGGACTGTTGAGCTTGGTTAACTGTGAGTGTGTGACCATGTGTCATGTGCATGTGTGCATGTGCTGTTTAGCTGGATGGCCAGTGAATTGCAGACCATCCCTCTAACTCAAAGGAGAATATGACATCCTACATGTTTACAGCTACAGGTCACTAAGAAAATAAATGCTGTGATGTTGGACTTGAGAATATGTTTCCTCACCATGCTGAGCATTACTCTGCATAGGTTGGAGAAATAATAACTACTAATACAACCTGAGCTCTATAGCAATTTGTGAGAACACTGTGTAGGAGGAAGACACACAAACAAACACTGTGACCCAACTGTTAACATGCCAGCCTTTTTTTGGCACAGTGGGCCAAAGTGACTGCTGATGCTCAGGGAAAAATAGTATTAAGTCACATTCCCTGTACAAAGCTGATGACACAGTTTCTCACAGCTTCACCTAGATACAAGGAGCAATAAGAAGAGAGGTTGTCTTGAATTATCAAATCTCAAGCAGCCTTTTAATATTGAGAGATTTAATGAAACAAGTAATACAACACATTGCATTGTTAAATCATGCCAGTGTTTCTATGTAGAGGAACATTATAGTTATTAAAAAACAAACAAGCAAAAAGAACATTAAAGTACAAACGTTCGGAAACAGGAAAAATATTCTGTATTCTGTGTATTCTCTCTAAGGCAACTACAGAGAAAGTGCGTTATTGTTTTCTGATTTCCTCTTTTCACGACTAACTCTAAAGAGGCTGACTGGTTGGTTTAACTTCCTGTCTGGAAACAGGTTCATAGTGATTAAGAAAAAAATCTGTAGTAAACAGCTAAGTGATCGACACCTGGGGACGTTTGCTTTGGTGCAACCTCTAGAAGCAAGTTTCAGCTGTAATGATTGTCATTATGACTCGTTCAGCCATTCACACGTCTATTTAATTCAATATTTCACAAAACATGCCAAAATACCTTGCAGATCCTGTTTCTGTCCCGGTAATGTTCCAAGTGCATATTCCAAACAACTGAATGGTGAATGAAGGACAAAATTAGCCTCTTTCCAATGGCTACAGGTAGTTTCTATCAGGTTTCTATCATCCATAATGAAATGCACTTCCTTGTATTGGACACTAGAGGCATCATCTGTACATTTACAGATCTACGGACACCAGTCACATACGAAAGTGGAAACGAGGCAAAAAAGTTTCAGATAAGGCTAACTGCAATGTTTAAAGTAGTGTTAGCTAATATTAGCATTAGCTTGTTCAGTTTTGTTCAATATTAGCTGCCTGTGTCTTAACGAGAGTGTGGAGCACCAGCTTCTCCTATTCTGGGGCAAATTTCTTTTCAAGGGATTAATCTCTGCAGGTAACAAATGCAACCTAGTGCTCTCACACCACAATGTTTTAAGGTGTGTTCAGACCAAATGCAAAGCAATTTTTCACCCTGCAATACTTGCGCGAATACGGCTGCTGGTAAGAAGGCAGAAGTATGTCAGTAAAGCCAGCTGTGCTAACAGTTCAATCAATCAATCAATCAATTTTATTTATAAAGCCCAATATCACAAATCACAATTTGCCTCACAGGGCTTTACAGCATACAACATCCCTCTGTCCTTATGACCCTCACAGCGGATAAGGAAAAACTCCCCAAAAAAAACCCTTTAACGGGGAAAAAAAACAGTAGAAACCTCAGGAAGAGCAACTGAGGAGGGATCCCTCTTCCAGGACGGACAGACATGCAATAGATGTCATACAGAACAGATCAACATGATAAATTAACAGTAATCCGTATGACACAATGAGACAGAAAGAGAGACAGAGACAGAGAGAGAGAGAGAGAGAGAGAGAGAGAGAGAGAGAGATGCAGGACAGACGGTAATGACAGTAGCTTACAGCAACATTAATGAAAGTAATAATATTATAGTTATAATTCTGGCTACTGTGGTACAATATGTTGAAAGTATATATTAATATCTGGCAGTATACATGTGTGACAGTAATCATATGTGTTGTTGTGCTTAAGTTGTGTTTACTAACTGGGGAAGGAGACTAATGTTAGCGCTAAGTACAACCAACCTATGGCTTCGCTCACTTTTCTCCAAGCCCTTTACTTTTCGTTCTGTCTCTGTACAGTCCTGACATTAGCCCCTTTTCCACCAATATTTCCAGGAACTTTTATTACCAGGAATTTATTTACCTGGGTAAAATAATTCCTGGTAATCTGTGTGGTCTGCATTTCCACCGCACCTCAAAGTTCTGGATAATGTTTTCAAATTAGCGTGATGACGTAGATGATTCGGCGTGTGCCCTGTATTTGGCTCCTCCAGATTGGCTGGCTACGTGCTGGTAGAGAGTTGGTGCTGTTTGTCTCAGCCAGCAGCTAAGTTTAAAAGTAAGTGTCAAACTAAGTTAGTCTACATACAGACAGCTGTCATTTGAGCTTAGTAGTAACAATTCACAGCTGAACCAGTGTGCTGTCCTTGTGTAAGACATAACGTTAGTGTCGGTGGATGAGAGACTGTGGACAGAGCATATTGAATATCACTGTCTGCATGTTTACATGTTCATGCTTGCTGAACACATGTATTGATAAAGTATTGGCTTCTTACTCGCTAAGGTTTAATGTCACTTACAGTAACGAGTGTAACTGCCGTCAACTCGAGTCATTTTCAAGTTATCGTCACTTTGTTTCCACCGCAGCTACTCAGCTGTTCACCGGAGGGTTCAGCGCCGGCACAAAAGAACAGATACCGTTAGCGCTTATCAATACTACAGTCTTTAATCATTTAGCCCCGGGGCTAAGGGACAGGGTTTCGGTACCCATCCTTAAAGGTAGGATCTGGAGGATTTTCAAACAAAACAAAATATAGACATATATACAAATGAAATCCTGCTTAATCATCACCTATGGGCTTCTACTCATGTGTGGTGGTGACTCTGTTTGCAGAGCTCCTGCCCTTTAACTGTATTTTGATGTTTTTGTGAGCTCGGACCGCTTCTGGGCGGAGATTTCCCCAGCCAATGAGAGAGCGCAGGTGCCGTGCCTGAGCGTGTCCGAGCGTGCACCAGCGCGAGCCTTGCCTGAACCTCTTCTGTGAAGCCTTCTTCCGTACCTCCGGGCTCCGTACACCCGGGAGAGTTGAGCCTGATAGGAGGGGCCGAATTTGAATGTGTGTTTACAAACAGCAACTGGAAAATCCTCCAGACCCTACCTTTAATCAAAACAGAAACAAAGTGAAGCTTGTAGAAATGAGATAAAGTTTGCAGTGGCTGCTGCCAGAAAGTGCAGAACGCTGCAAGTGTGTGCTCCACTGATCAGTGTTCCTCGGCAAACAGCCCCGCCCCTCAAGAATTCCAGGTAATCTGAAAAGTCCTACCCCCTACTAGGAACTTTTTGCAGGGTAAATTTGGGGGTAAGGGAAAGTTTTTTGCCCGGGTAATTTCGGTGGAAACGCGCAGAGGTTTTTCAAAATTCCAGGTAATTGATAAAAGTTCCTGCTGGGGAAAAGGGGCTATTGAGTCAAGGAGCTCAAGGTGCCCACAGATGCCAAAAAGATGTTTGTCCTCTACACACTCAATCTCAACACTGATAAGCTTTTGCGACACGGCAAGTTAAAACACTGCACAGATGTTTATTCGTGTCTTTGTTTTGACTTTGTTTGTAATGGCACTACACGAAAACTTTGCTCCATGTTTGGTCTGAACATTGACAGGTGTGTAAGTTTAAAAGGGAACCAAAAAATTGGGTGACGTCACTCATAGAATTTCCTCAGAATTTTACAGAGCCTCTGTAGAGCAGTTGTACTTCTCCTTTAAGTGGCTAAATATGGTTTCTTGTTTCTTTATTTAATATTATTTAATTTATCTGTTTTATCTATAATATTTGCAGAAGAAGAAATACTGATAGATACACAAACATACAGACACACACACATTCCTCTCATTTCTCCAGACCAAGTCATGGCATGATGTTATTTTATTGCGTGTGTATTCAAACCAAATGTTTATGTAAATGAAGGAGCCTTAAATAGCCGACATGTCGCTGGCATCAGGGTAAAGTTTTTCTCTATGTTAATGGAAAAATGGGTCAGAATGGCTGGAAAATTTCACTGGAGGTAGATTAAAAAGAAAGACTGTCCAACGGGTTCCCATCACCCTAACATTGCACTATATTTGTCAGTGCTCAAATATTTGGAAAAATAGGGGGAGAGCAAGACAGGGAGGGGGGCAATGATGAGTGTCCACAACAGATACTGACCCCTCATACTCCCACCCCAACTCTCTGAGCCTTACGTGCCTATTTATAGGGGAAAATTGCGCTATGGAAAAATATGACAAAGCTGCATTCCATAAATAAGCTGGGAATGGTGGAAAAGAGCACACGGCTTGGTCTCTGTAGGCCTGAGTGGAGGTTCTCAGGCTTGGCCTTGGATTACGGATGAATGGATGGATGGATAGATAGATGGATGGGTGGATGAAAGAATGTAGGATTCGACTCGGTGCAGCTATCAGTAGTTGAAGTGCTTTTAATTTGGGCCTTTGTCAATCTACAGGGTAAAATGAGCCCACTGAAATGATTGCTGCTTGAATTCTTGTATCCTCAGTTGAGTATTTCTCACAGTATTTATTACTGTGGTGACAGACACTGTGGCGCACTGGTCATTAAAAGTTATGTTGATTTAAACTTTAAATTACTTTTGATCCCCTGGTTGTTATGTCTTTGCAACAATTGTGTGCCATGTATTAGATCAACCTGTCAGTGATGGATAATAGGGGTGGGAATCTTTGGGCACCTCACGATTCGATAACGATTACGATTCAGGGGCTACGATTCGATTATTATATTGATGCATCTTTAATTTATGTATATTGATGCACTTTTTCACAACACACATTTCTTTTTGTCTCACTGAATAAGCATTCAACACTTGCAATTTTTAAAAACAGTGCATTTGTAATAAGAAAAAGTTGAATTCATTTCCATTATATTTTATTAAGCATATAAATGGAAATGCGTGCAAACTGGAAAGTTACAACTTCGTTGTATGGAACCAAAGGTAACAACAAGTATCTTAAATCACAAGATAAAATGCGCAGTTAGAGTAACAAATGATTCAGTGGCGACAGACGTCCACGCATCACATGTAACTGCGTTCCTACCTGCCTTCAACAGTGAGGCCATGACTTCTGTTTTGGTTTGGTTGTAGGGTGTCGGTGAAATAGCGTCGGGATGGGATGGTGTATCTGGGCTCCAGTGTATGCAGCAGTCCTCAAAATCCCTGATTTTCCACAACGGAAGAAGGACGCAAATCCTTGGCAATAAATGCCGCGATGGCCTTCGTAATTCGCTTCGCCTTTTCCGATGAGGGTGGCAGCTTTCTAATTGCTTCCTCGATTGTTCTCTGGTTGGTAGCGCCACTAGTTGCCGCAGCAACAACAGCCTGCCGTCTCCCTGACTCCTCCGTCAGGTGGAATCGAGTTACATGGCTTCTCATGTTTGTTGTGTTGCCAAAGTATTTTATTTTAGCACAACACAGCTTACATATAACGTGGCTCTTGTCCAGTTCGCTTCCGCCGTCAACGTTGTAGAAGGAGCTGTTAAATTAGAAGGAGCCGTTTGGATCTCACGGCGAGGTGGGTGGCGGTCAGCCATGTTTGTTTTCCTCTGCGTGTGTGTCGGCGTGTCTGCTCCAGGTGGGCATCCCAGAGTGTCCTGGAGATGACACGTACCGAGCTTCTTAGTTCCGTATTATTTAGAACCTTCTGTATTACTCTAATTAACAGATTTAAATAATCGAAATTTGGACGTTTGTTAATCGATTCAGATTCGTCCACGTCCGAATCGCGATGCATCTAAGATTCGGAAATTTCCCCCACCCCTAATGGATAGACAGATTGTTCTCACAGTTTAAGTTCCTTCGAGTTGATACCTCGAAATGTATCGAACCCTTCAAATCTTTTGGTTTTTATGCTTTTGCAAAATATGGTGTCAGTTTCTCTGCGACACTTCGTTGTAGTACATGCATGTTTGACAGCTAGTGTTGCCGCCTCACAGAACTTCTCTTCAGGGCATTACCTGTCGTCATGTTTCAGTTTACATCATTTAAAGATAAAACATTTCTTGTATTGCATTGATTCAGCATCCCACTTATATGTAGGCTATGTAAACTCAATACGCTGTTCCAGAAATGTCACTGACCAACAATCTCGTTCTTTGAAGGACAGGAAGTCGACGTCTCGGGGTGCTTTCACACCTGCCTTGCTTGGTTCGCTTTGATCAAGCTCAAGTTTGTTTGCCCCCTAAGTGCAGTTCGTTTGGGCAGGTGTAGACACAGCAATCACACTCAGGTGTGCACCAAAACAACCAGACCAAGACCTCCTTGAAGAGGTGGTCTCGGTCCGGTTACAAATGAACTGTGGTGCGGTTTGTTTGTGGTGAGAACGTGTTCCAGAGGATTATTAATGTGCACCTCTTCCTGTATTGCCTTAATGTGTGCATTGTACACCCGATGTATCAGAACATTGTTTTCTAGTTGGAGCCGCGCCTCGTTTTCAAACTGTATGGTTTGCCTAAAATGAACAATGACAGCAATATAGTCCACAATGACCAGCGCTAAAATCAACCTGCGTAGTTGTCCCTCCATTGTGACATTAGAAAGTGTCACATTTATCTTGCAAGTGTACTCTTTGTTTACTTCCTGGATTTTTCTCACATGGAAATTCTGACCAATGAAAAGCAGCTTTCTCGCTTGTAAATGCTGCCGTGAGAACACGAACCACCACCACTAACAAAATTAGTCCCTGATTCAGACCAAAGCAGGACAACTCTAGTTCCCAAAGCACCCTCAGGTACCTCAGCAGTCTTGTGCTGTATTCATTTGGTGTCTAAATAATCCAAAAAATTAGTTCCCCATCATATTTCTCTCGTGGTCCATCTCCTTTGCTCTTTGTTGTCATTGATGTGTTGCTTAAATGCTCTGAGCAATTAAATACAACACATTCAGGAGGAGGAGTGCAATTTTGTTAGCTGTCCATTCTAGTTGAAGTGATAAGTTGATTGCTCTAATGCTACTCATGGAATATAAAGAAGTTTTTTCATTATGTATTTCAGGCAACAGCTGGGTGTGTATTACTACAAAATATTGTTTGGGGATGTACAGTAACACATCACATTTTTTGCTAAGCTGTGACTATTATATGTATTACATTTTAGTAGTAATGAGCCCATGCATGCATGTATGTAGGTAGGCCATGTAAGCCTAACAGATTTAAAAGAAATGTGATTTCACTGCTCTGATTTGTTGATACTCCTGGGCAAGCAACAGACGTACCACTTCGAGAGAACGGCTCATTGGTTCCTGTTCAATTAGTGTAGCAGGCAAATTGTCTGGGCTTAAGTCCTTGTCAGTTGCTTCTCGCTTACTCACTGTAGCAGACACCATGAAGATTACCCCTATGATAACAGCAAGTGGGCGAGTGGAAAACCTTGAGGATTCATGACCATTTGGAAAGTTCGATAGGCTGATGTCATACATGGACACTAAAAAGAGTAGTTCAAAAAGATACGTTTATTTTCGCCCATCAGTACAACCCGTCTCTTTAGAGAGTGAATGCCCTTAATATCAGAGTAGCAGGACTGTAGTTATCACTGGGGACACAGATCTGTGTATTCTTTTCCTGGGGATTAAGGGACCTGAAGTCTAGTTTGCGTTTCGTAAATAAAACTACACATGGTGAGACTTTAAAAGACTGACACAAATATTTTTAGCCACGCTAGCAGCCTGTCTCCAGACTAAAATATCTCAACAAACATTAAATGGATTAAAACAAATGTTAAACAGACATTCATGATTCCCAGAGAATGAAGCCTATTGAGTTTGGTGAACTTTTCCTGTAACGCCACAAGCATGTTTTCTAAAGCTATTAGGGGGTGACCTCAGTAATGTCTAAAATCCTGGCAACGGCCCTGTGGGGTAGCTCTTTTGCTGTTTATCGTCATCTATAGTACCCACACAACTGAACAAATGCGTTGTGGTCCCTGACTCTTTTTCCAGTGAGATTAAGCACTTCCTGGTACCTGAGTCATCTGCTGCTGTGTTGTTAGGGGAAACAAAATAATCCTTTGTGTATGTGTGTGTACGTGTGTCTTTACTTCACCCAATTACAGATGTAAACTGAAATAGCCATTTACAGGTCTAATGACACATCGGTTATTCTCAGAAATGTTGTAGAAATCACACGAGAACCTACTAATGACTAAAGCATTTCAGTTTTTGACCCAAGAAAACATGCTTCCTTAATGGATGAAATTGAAAGTGAATTGACCCCCGACCCTGATGTGTGCAGCGTGCCTGTGTGCCGGACTACCCAGCATGCATTCAGCCTCAGCCCAGCTAGACAGCCCCAGATGTCAGTGGTGGCTTATAGGACCCCAGACGACTGGTCCTCGCAAGGACACGCTCTCCTCGTGGACCGCCGCCAAGTTCCAGGCTCCAGAGGGTCCAGGGGGTCAGCCTCCCCACTCTACCTCCAGTCCCCCCTCACAAAACCCACTGCCATAACAGCAGCTAAGGAGCTATGAATAAACAGGCTGTCATTGTCTCGTAATATATTTATGGAAGACAGAAGCTGCATTTTTTTCTGTCGCTTGTGTGGTATTTTGTCTTTGTGGGAAACTGGAAAGTATGCACTCATCTTGTGGGACTGCGAGACAAAACGATTTGGAGTGGAGCTACTGTGCGAAAGGCGAGTGTGTGTGTTTGTGTGTGTGTGTGTGTGTGTGTGTGTGTGTGTGTGTGTGTAACATTGACAGAGACAGAAATAGACTTTACATAGACTTTCAACAACAACACCAGAAGAGGAGCTTACTCCTAAATCTACCATCATTTTAGAAGCATGCAGTGCACGTAATGATCAGCTGAACAAGCTGATTAAAATTTTCAGTGGGCTTTTTGTAAATTGTTACAGACATCTGCAAATAAATGTAATGTAATTAGAGTAACAAAGTATCCAAATCTGTCTATCCATCCACCTTGAAAAGTGCGTGAATTGGACAAAGAGTCCAATTCTGCTGTGTGATTCTCAACTAAGATGTCTGTTCCTCTCACTAAGTAGACTAATATTCATAATATATTCTGTAGTCTGATGTGCTTCATTGCCTTTTTGACTTATATTGCTCAGTTACAACTGGCATATGTTAGATGATACATTACCACCGACATGCATCCTAAAATAAATGAAAAAACACTGTGAAGGAAAAAAAGAAAAATACAGTGGAAGTTGTACAGTACATGTATCTGGCAGCTTGCACCATGGCTCTAGGGATGTTGGTCCGAACTGAAATATCTCAACAACTGGCAAATGGATTGCCTTGAAATTTTGTTTAGCCTTTAATGTTCACCAGAGGATGAATCCTACTGACTCATAGAGGTTTAGTCTTGTTGATGGGAAGAGTAAAGATGACAGCCATGCTGACGGGTCTGTGAGACTGCACTGTAGCCCTGTGGTGGTTTTAGCTAAATGCCAACATCTGTTTGCTAGCATGCTCACAATGACAGTGTTAACATTCTAACAGACATATCTAACTTTGGTAGTTAGCATGCTAACATTTGTTCATTAACACTATTGTCTTTAGTTTTGCAGGTATTTGGTCATTAACTAAAGTAAAAGTTGACCTAATGACTACAGGAAATGAAAAATCAGGGGATCACAAAGTGATTGCAGTTCATGCTGAGGGGGGCATAATTTATTTTTGTTTGTTTTTTTAAAGAAATTTCATGGAAATCCATCCAACAGTAATTGAAAAAGTGTCAAACCAATGGTGGCACTAGAGGAAAGGTCTGGGGACAATGAATGTCTGTACATAAGTTTGTGCCAATCTTCCAAGTAGATGATCAGATTTATCTCAGGATAAGAAAAGCCTTGACCTGCTGGACACTCGAGGAAAAGTCAGGGGATCATCAAAGTTATTATTCAAACCATGGGAAACATGAATAAGCCTTTCTGTGGTAATTAGGATTCATCATCTGGTAGTCATGAATGTCTGCACCAACTTTCTGCAGATCAGTTCAAGAGATGTGAATATATTTCACAGGATAAGTGATACGTCTGACCTGCTAGTCGTGCTAGAAGAAACGTCAAGGGATTCACCATAGTTAGTAGGCTTCATCATCTGGGCATCATGAATCGTCTATACAAACTTTAGTTCCTACCCATCCAATAGTTCAATCAGGAGAGACAGAAGAATGAAGTAAAGATAATATTTAATACAGAATATGAGTGTGCAGATTAAGATTTAACAGAAGTCTTTGGCGCTTGCACACCAGAGGGAGATATTTTGTGATTGAGGGACATCTGAGCGGCAGCAGCGTAAATCCCCCCATGGAGTTCAGACACTGGTGGTGGTGGTGGCTGATGACTCTGAGGCTGCTGACTGCTGAGTGAGGCCGATGAATTCGTAAAGACTGGGTGGTGATGGGGAGGTGGAGGGTGCGAACATCGGCAGCAAGAATGAACTACGGCAGAGAATGAACCATATTTAAAATGAGGAGCAGTAAGATGATAGACTGACAGAGAAGGTGTGTCGCTGTGCTACTGGTTGATTGTGAATCAGCTGATGACTCAATTGAAGTTCCCAGACAATGTCACCTTGAGAGAGTGAGTGAACATACGTGCAAGGAGTGAAAGAAACTTACAGCCTGAGCGTGAAAAGTATTGTCTTCCTGACTCAACTTTCTCAAGAGCTACATGTGTTGAGATGTTTTACTCTGGAACAAAGTGGTCATTCAGTCGACCACGGCCTGACATTGCCATCCCTGGAACCACGGCACCAGCGTGGCAAAATACTTTTTCGATACATGTCACTACTTAAATATGTAGCTGAGTGATTTCCATAGAAAATATACAGAGCTGTGCAATGGGAACGATGAGTATATGACTTTCTCTTTGTTGTCTCTTCCATGGAACTTGAACATTTCTTTCTCCTTGCAGTATAGCCCATGAGACAGACTCTAGAATAAACACTCTTAAACTCTGTAAAAACATGCTTCTCTTCTGAATTGCTTCCCATTCATTCTTTTCCCTCTGTCATTCTCTTCTTTTTTTTTAAACTAGTGACCTGTGTGGCCTCTGTTAAAGCTCTTAAAACGGGTCATCTCTAATAGCTAACCCTGAGTACACTGGTCTGTAGAAGGAGGTGATGGAAAGTGTTACTGATGTGGACAAACATCCTGATGGGATTAGTTTAACTTGTCAAACAAGTGAGCAGTGCTGTTATGTTTGTGTGTTTATGAGTGCGAGCACATGGCCGCTTGAAGAGCAGAACAGATTGTGTGTGTGATCTCAGCGATGTCCTCCACCTCTTATCAGTTGGCTAACAGAAAGGTCAGAGGTTGGGCCTCGTTTAGTGTCAGAAAGGTGAGGTTATGTTGACACACATTCCCATTGGCTGTTCCTGTTCCTTTGATAAAGCCGAACCTGTCATTCCACCAGTTTTACAATATATTCAATCAAACACCACACCCCTGCAAAAGACACTTAAATAAATTATTACAATGCGCACTTTTTGTTGACACTATGTCAGAGGTGTATTATTTCATTTTTAATTGTTTAGGTTGTTGTCTGTGATGTTGGATTGCATTGCGTTGTACAGTTCCTGACGTTTCTGTAATGGGTTGAATGAGTATATAGTGTTAAATTCATTTGGGAAGTCTGGCTTAGATATTAATAACTGTTTTTCTTGATCACAAAATATTCAGTTTGATATTGTTTTTAAATATTGTGGATTCTTGAGCGTGAAAGTTCATTCTTGAACTTTCAGGTAATCTCAACCCAAGGTCCATTTACAAAACCAGCTTTTTTTCTGAGCTTTTAACCACATCTCACAGGATTTGCACTGGTGTCATCATGTGACCTTGGTTTGAGCCTTACGTCAAATGATAGCAGGTGGGTGTAGAAGTGGAGATCATAACCACAAGTAATTTTGGTTGTGATTATCATTAAACATGAACAAAAAATATATATTAGTTAGAATAATTTAAGTTGAAATAGAAGAGGTTGAACGCTCTGGACAAAGCTAGTATGTCATCCTTGTTTTAAGAGTACTTGGTCAAACTTAATCCTTGCTTCTGACCTAATTTCTGAAAAGAATAGTTCAACGCTTTGGTAAAAAACAAAAAAGGCCTTTCTGCGTTCTTCCCGAGAGTTAGATAGGTTGATCGATACCACTCTCATGTCTGTATGATAAATAGGAAGCTACAGCCAGCAGCTTGTTAGCGTAGCTTAGCATAAAAACAGGGGAAACACCTAGCCTGGTGTGTCCGAAGGTTAAGAGCAGGCTTATCAGACCTCTAAAGCACACATGACATCTTGTTGGTTTATTTTATTCCTGGCATCTTGTCATCACCATGAGGTTGTCACCCAGCCGGAGGAGACTCCAGAAGTTACTGTCCCCAGCCGGGAAATAGCTCAGTACATTAACATGTTAATTAGTGAACTTCAGAGCATTGGTTCCCAACTGGTTCAACCACAGGGTCCAGATTTTTCCTTGGTCATTAGTTCAAGGTCCACACAATTAAATATGTTAAGCATCACACTTGCATTTGGCCATGTCATCGAGCTAGTTTGTTGTTTCTTTCAAGTCGCTGTCTGTTAGTCACATATTCTTCAGCAGGAAATGGCACTTCAAAATAAAAGCTCCGTGCTGGAGATTCATTGTACTTAAAAAAGCGTTTCTGTTTTTCTTTTAACTTGACTCATTTGTAGTCCAAATGAAAGAACCATTTTTGGACCGCGACCCAACAGTTGGAAACTGCTGCTTTAGAGGTGCTGGTAGGTGCCTTTAGACATAGCTGAGCTAACCGTTTTCCCTTGTTTCTGGTCTTTATGCTAAGCTAAGCTAACCAGCTGCAGTAGTAGTGTAGAATGTATTCCTTTAAATGACAAGAAGCAAATACTGCAGACTATGCTGTTATTTATTTACTGTACAATAAATAATAGTACAATAATTATTTGTACTGAAAACAAATCATTTTAAGTTATATTATCTAATTTCACTGGCATATGTCCTGAAATTTCATGTTCAGTTCACACCAATTAAAGTGACATTAAGTTCAACATTCTTTGCCCAGAAACCTAAATTTGGAAGCTTTGTTTATAAACCTGATGTGAGTGGAGTGGATGCCATTAAAGAAAAGGAAGTGAACATTGATCTGTTTCACTGTACTGTGCTTTGCTGGCCTCTCCATTTGCCTTTCCCTCTCTGGGCAGTTTAGAGTAATTGCTTGGTCAAGGACTTCTGAGACCTGATTACTTTAACCCACTGAGGCTCCATTTGTGTTTGCTCTAGTTAAACCCAACCCCTCAGTGATGAAGCAGCGTGCTCAAGATGTCATTGACATCTTAATAGAAGTGGAAGGACTCCTCTTTTTCTCAGACAAGACTTGAATATTGCTCGCCACCTGCAGACTCTTTGTCACGGTGGATTTCTGGTGTTTACATTATTAATACGGCTCTTTGGGGATCTTACCCTGCCAGCCTATTAGGTGAAACCGGAGTATATTTCTTGAAAGCATCAATTCTACATCTAATGCTCACAACATTCTCACATTAAGACTCTCAGGCTCTGCACACCGCACATCAGTGTGCTGCCATGGCATTGTGAGGAAGCAGGGAGCTGCAGTGCAATAAAACACTCTCGGTGGTCAGTCTGCGCTCGCCTGCAGCAAAGCAGCCAGCATTAGCTGAAACAGCATGTGAGCACTGACTCAGTGATGTACCTGTGTTCTCTGAAAAGAACACACACACTCACACGCGCTCGTTCACCCAAATATTCATGCACTCTGGCACACGTGCATGCACACGTACACACAAGCACACTGACGTCCTCCATTATTTACACCAAGGTGTATCTGCATGCAAACGGCCCATTTCGAGACAATCTGATCACACAGTGGAGGCTTCGCCCGGTCTGTTCCTTCGCTCGGTGAGAATATCGCCGGGGCGGAATGGAAACTTCATTTTGCAGGGGCTAATATTAGCCTGGGCCTCTGGAAAATTCCTTTTAAATGATCACAAGCTGAGAAAAGGCAAAGAATTTGTTTAGCGTTTTGCTTGACAGTATTCTCTGCATACACTGCAGTTTTTTCTCTTTTTTTTTCAGATGGTACAGCTCACAGGAGGGTCCTGGGAACACAGATGTGGAGGGTGGGAGGGCTGAGGGGACTCACATGATGAAATTAATAACTGTCTGACTGTCAGTCTGTCTGTCTGGATGTTTGAGTTTCTGCTGGCACTGTAATCACTTGACCTACCATTGTCCTGCATCCCTGGTCCTTTGTAACTGACCCAGAGAGCAGTTTCTCTGTGAGTGATCTGGACTGTCACACTGCTGAAATACAATCTGCAGCCTCGGTTTTGTGACACTCACAACACTATCTAACATGAGTGATTTGTTGTTCCTAGTTCACAGTATAAAATACTATTTATTAAGTATTTATCTGTGATACAAGTTAAAGTTCTGCCCTGTGTGTGCTTGCCTTTTTCCCCCTTGTACCACCATCACTGCCTGACCTATATTAAACTCCCTTTATCATTATATGACCCTAACTTTATGACCTCTGTGTGTGTGTGTGTGTGTGTGTTTTGCTAGGAAAATCTCACCTGGCCATAGTTCAGAGGGTGAACAATGAGGGTGAGGGAGACCCTTTCTACGAGGTGCTGGGTATCGTCACGCTGGAGGACGTTATTGAAGAAATCATCAAGTCAGAGATCCTGGACGAGACTGACTTGTACAGTAGGTTCCCATCTCGAAGCTTACACTGTCACTGTCACATGGCTGTAAGACCTAAAGGCATCTCCAGCCTATCACAGTATCAGCACCGGTCTAAAATCCATGACCTGCTATAAACTTATCGTAGCCCAGCAGTGGGGCTCTGTTTAAATGCTCAAATGCTTTAAATGATCATTTAAACCAGCAATACTCAACTTGCTTTGCCCAGAGTCCACGTTTCCAAAATGACAGAATGCCGGGGCCAGTTATTTAAAAAAGAGAAAAAATTATCAGTATATATGATAAATTAATTGCCCATTTTCAACTTTTTGAATTTTCTGTCCTTCTTTGCCAAGAGGCAAACCCAGTCGCAGCAGCCCTGCACAGATGAGGTGTAGCCTACATGAGGGTGTTTCTTAGCTCAGCCTGGACCTCTGTCTGGGGACCGGGGGAACCTCCACTCATTTTTTTTTTTTTTTTGGCTATTTTAATGCTTTTTTATGCACTCTGGCAACCTATTTACATTAAGAGTACAAAAAACACTCACAGTGTGAATCAGTTTATTGTCCTAGTGAACAGGCCAGATTTGGCCCTTGGGCTGTAAGTTGAGTATCACTGATTTCAACTAACTTAACGTTGGTCTACCCTATGCAGTATAACTATCTGAATATATGTTTTTGTAAACTTGCAGGGGCTTTCAAATAAACACCAGCGCTGCTATAGGCAACTGACAAATGTTTTATGATCATAGGGCTATATATCACGGAATTAAAATGTGACAAAAGTCATAGTGAAACTAAATGAAAGTAACGCACACCAAAAATTATGATGAGGTGCTGATCACGGGCAATAGACTTAATTGTGGAAAACAAGTGTTGCACAAATTAGCACCACTGACAATTAACAACTGATCAAATTAAGCTAAAACTGACGTAAAATTTAGTTTCAATTTTAGAAAACAAGTGTCCCGCACAGCTCCATATGCATTTCTTTTATTTCAATGACATTTTGGCCTTGGGGCCTTCTTCAAAATGCTTACTGATCTTGAAGAAGGAAAGAAAACAAAATAAAAGAATGCATATGTGCAAATTTGTGCGACACTTGTTTTCTACAATTGAAACTAAATTTTGCGTCAGTTATAGCTGAATTTGATCAGTTGCTAATTGCCAATGGTGCTAATTTTTGTGTGCATGCATTAAACTCTAATTAAAGTGCAGAATTAAAGCTGCAGCAGTCTAGTTTATATGTTACAAAGTATCAAATGACTACATGTAATGTGAAAGGTGTCGATCGTACTGTAGAGTCGAACCCTCAGAGAATTATCAACTCAGTGTTTTAGCTTCTTTCAGGGCACTGTTTTGGTTTTACAGCCCTTGAATTCTGAGTGTGTGTCTAGATGCAGCGGGCAGCTGTTTAAAACCCCTGATAAACCAACTGCACCCTACATGCTCATTACCAGACAGCAGACAGACAACATTAACTGTTAAACATAGTGGAGCATTTAGCAAATTAATGGTAGTGTTGCGCCATACTTGCTTGAGATGTAAAGAAGAAACTGGTGACAAACACAGCTTTAACAACTTGCAGTGTATGTCTGTGTTGCCTTTACAGCTTGTTTTGTTGCCTCAAGTGGACAAGAAAACAAAACAGGCTACTTTAAATTGTCTTTCAAGTACATCGTAGTGCAATCTTATCTGTCTTTGTATCTCTGGTCTGCTCTCCACTAACTCCTGAGTAAATACATGCTCTTTAGCAACAAAATGTTCACTAGCTACTTTAGCTAATTTTGTTTGTCTGCTGCTCAGGGTGGAGCAGGTAGCATACAGTTGGTTTTTCTAGATTTGTTGTAGTAAACATCTGCCTGCTGCGTCTGGGAACAACGCTGATGAGATCAGTAAGAGTTACCGAAACAAAAAGCTGAAAGATGCTTAAAATGAGGATTTTTTTTAGTTCTATGTAGATAATAAATGTCTACATGTTTTTCATTTAAGATTAGATTAGATCTGATTTTCTTGTTTGCTTTTTGTAATGGAGGAATTAATACCTTTGTACAGTCACAATTTGTTTTACATAATTTTTAACTTCTTAATATAGTATGAGCCGACTGTACTGTTACACCTCTGCTGGTAGAGGCCTGCAGACATGGAGTACGTGCCAGTCTATTTGTTGCCCTAATACATATGGCTTTAAGTAATGCTAAGAATGTGGTAAGCTAACAATGTAGCCCCCTATAGCTCTCTTTTAGTTCCGAGAAGAACGCCACAGCTACATTTCCAGAAAAAGCAATAAGCTTTGGGTAACTCCAGTGTAGTCACCCTGTGACCTGGGAGGACGCGCTCACTGTCTGCGGAGTGGCGTGGACCGACCTTTTTGCTGTTGCACTAAAACTTTTAGTTTGTGTCTTACACTTGACTCTCATGTTCCCTCCTCAGCTGACAACAAGACGAAGAAGAAAATCACCCATCGGGAAAGGAAGCAGGATTTCTCGGCCTTCAAGCCTACCGACAATGAAATGAAGGTTAAAATATCACCTCAGCTTCTGCTGGCTACCCTGCGTTTCCTAGCAACAGGCAAGTGGGCTGCGTTGCTGCTTGACTTCCCCCAGTGTGCCCTCAGCCCCTCACTGTGGGTAAAGTGTGTGTGTGTGTGTGTGTGTGTGTGTGTGTGTGTGTATGAGCTGTTTGTGTGTGCATGTGCCCGTATGGGCTTGAGTTTTGGGCAAGTGAGTGCAGGGAGGAGTGAGTATGTGTGTAGAATGAGTATCTGTTGTTTGTGTGTGTGAGCGAATGAGTTGTGTGAGGACTCACAACAAGCGCGTTGGTTTGCCTGCATGTGTGTGTGAAGCGGTGGAAGGCCTCTCGGGAGCGCGGCACGGGATGTCTGTGCAGACTGCGCCCAGATAAAAAACAAAAAACCCTCATCTGTCTATTTGCTTGCTTGTCATGCACTGAAGGTTACATGTTGGGATCTTAGCTCACAGCTTTAAAAACACCACCCTGTTTGCTTACACGCGTTCCTCAGTGACATCACGTCCAGCATTTTTGGCCTATGATCGGGGTTCTCACACAAGTCGACATACTTAGTGTAAAATGTGAAATATTTCACCCACTTTCCCTTGGGAAATGGATTTCTGAACAGGCTGCAGAACGTCTGAGCACTACTACAGCAGCAGCAGCGGTAGCAGCAGCGGCAGCAGTAGTTGACTACACCTCATTGCAGTTGGATTTGCTTCAGAACTTTGACCTAGCAGCTAAGCGTTGATTAAGTTCCTCTAAAGACTATTAGGGAGTTTAGTTCCTGGTGGTGGAGCCAGCAGCCAGCTGACACATATCACCGCCGCTCAGTTGAAGGAGCTGATTGGCCCATTGGGTGGAGGACGTAGACCAGTCAAACTGGAGACAGTGTTTAAAAGTTATAAATGACTCTTTAGTCAGGTTGTGTGTTAGCTCACTCAGACAGATGTAGTAGCAGCTTAGACTAGGGCAATATGTTTACATTTTTTAAGACGTAGTAAGGTGATGTTATCTATACAGCCCAAATGACTTCACAATCAATAACATGCATCCTTGGGATTTGGATAAGCAAAAACTGCACAAATAAAAACCCTTTAAGGAGACAAATGTCAGGAAGAACAACAGAGTAGGGAGCTCTCATGCAGGATGAACAGACATTCAGTAGGTGTCATATACACAGAGACAGAGTTACAGTATGGAGAAACTTATTGAGCCTTATGCAACAACTTTTTTTGGATTCTTATCCTAAAATTCTCGATTTTTTTTTTGTGAGGTTTGCTCAAATGAGGGTTTAAGTCAGATTCACCAAACTCTCTTTGCAGCATGAACTTGTCATAAATTGCTTGTTTTGACATATGCTAGCATTTCATGAGGAAGAGTGCATACATGAGATTTCATCATCATCCATGATCCCTAAATAAGGCCACTTTTTCAGCCCTGTTTGTGTGTGACACAGAGGTGAAAAGAAGAAATTCATACTGCAGAGCTTCAAGTGCTGCTGTTAGAAATCAGCAGACAAAAATTTTACAAATTTAGCAGTGTCTGTAGGTGTATCAGATGACTGGAAACTGAAAATCAAGAGTAGACTACTGCTACCACATAAGATCAGTCACAGAATTAAAAGTAAATAGTTTGATATCAAGTTAGATGCTTTAAAACATCTTTCTAAAGCAAAGTGGTCCATGACTTAGATGGGACCTGGTCTAAGTGACATAGCAACATGACTGAATTGTAGCCCATACGTTGCCAGGCCAAAATATGCCAGTAAAGTCAAACACCCCTGGTAAATTCGCAAGCTGGGATGGTAATCATATACTGAACAGAATTTTGATCTTGCACAGGTTTATTCTGTTTTGTTTTGTTGTGATTTTAAAGTGTCTGTAGCATGTTTGTACTCCACAGTCATTCAAACGAAAGCATTATAATTCTTAGGTCAAACGAGTTTGTTTTTGTCTCAAACAACTTGTCTGGACAATTTGTGTATTGTGTTCACATCTTATTAAGTACGAGAATTGGTGAATGTCACAAATTCTCCTGCCACTTAGGAAAGAATCTGTTGGTACAAGTGATTCTTGTATTAAGCCGGTTTTGTCGATTGGATGTTTAGTTGATAAAATGTCCATCACAATTACTGCAGAAGGTGACATCATCAAATTGCTTGTATTGTCCAACCAGCACTCCAACACTTTAAAATGTTGAATTCATAATTATAGAAAAATTCAATTAGTTGTTGTATGTAAAATGTAAGTAAAATACTATTAGCCAAAATATCACTGACTGTTTTTTTTATTCTTAGATATTGATATTGGCGCTATGTGTGTGTTTGGCTGTAATTCATGTTTTATATTACACACAGTCATTGTTTCTGTCTCTCTCTGGTTCCTCAGAGGTCGAGCCGTTCGCACCGGTGCAAATGTCAGAAAAGATTCTTCTGCGCTTGTTGAAGCACCCCAACGTCATCCAGGAGCTGAAATACGATGAGAAGAACAAGCGGGCGGCCGAGCACTACCTCTTCCACAGGAACAAGCCCGTGGATTATTTCATCCTCGTACTGCAGGTGTGTGGACACGATGAGGTGTAAAGTGAAGGGCACATTGCAGAATATCGGACCCACCTCTGGACTCAAAATTTATTCAGCTCACTTACCAGAGAACAATGTTTCATTCATTCATTAAGGAACTAATAACAGTATTTGTACCCTAACAACACACAACACATTACACTGAACACGTTTAAGACAGGGGCGTGCTGCTGTTAGTAGCTATTGTTTTCCTTGTTCCCACAGTTTTTCACAGTATAGCCATTCATCTAACAGAGCTGTACTGCAGGTTTGTTCCCACAGGGGCCACGCATCCTAAAAAGCTATGCATGGTATGATTGTACTGCAGAGTAGTTTGGATTAAAGCAAGCAACAATAGCATCGATTAATAGCTCAGTAGTAATACAAATGTTTAACCTAAAATATTAAACTCACTATAACACTTTAAATTATACTTAAAATTGTGGTTACGATGAAGAAAATGATGACAGTAGTGTCAGTTTTAACTTGAAAACACCACAAATAGAAAGTGAAATATATGTATTATGTTTTTATGCTGCTGCACTGTACATCACAATGTAAAGACAGTCATGCATCAGTTGTGTTACTGTATACCCGTCCCTCTCTTTCCTCCCTGCCACTCTCTCTTTGCAGACACCTGAAAGAAATCCTGCTATAGAGTTACAATTATTTATTCAAAAGCAGATCAAAACAAGTGCCGCTGACCTTCATGTAGCCTTACAGTCTGAAAACTGGTCTTAATGTCTGCTCTGTCTCTGAATATGTTGCCGGTGCCAACATGGAGTCTTCCTCTTTGGTTGTAGGGAGAGTATCAAGTCTTTACAAGGCTCAAGATCAAGAGGATTCCCAAATCACTGGCGCTAAAGTAGAGTTAAAAGTCTTATATCTATATACTTTGTATATGTGTTACTGCCCTGACTCAAATGAGATCCAGGTTGGACAAGTGTGGGGTCACTGCCCTTGAGGTTTTGGAGCAGATTGGGAGTTATTAAACAGAGTATGGATTTTCTAAAAAGGAAAGGAAAGAGGGGCGGGGGGAGGAGGGGTGGATTTGTTCTGAACTCACGGGTAGGATGAATAAATATATCTGAGCATGAACAGAGGCAGATTTTGGACAGGGTGAAAGTGTTAGTGCAAAGCTGTAGCGGAAATCCTAGATAGAGAGGATAATTAACACAACGAAGCACTAATGCTCCAAACTGGAAAATGTGCAATTGAGGATTAATTAGAAATTAAATAAGTGTGATGATAATAATAATAATAATAATAATAATGAAAGATGATAAAGTCAAAGAACATGGTTTGTTGAATTCTTTGTTCTTTGTCATCTCTGGATTTTTCTGTCACAGGGGAAGGTGGAGGTGGAGGCAGGGAAAGAGGGGATGAAGTTTGAAGCAGGACCGTTCTCCTTTTATGGGATGATGGCTCTGACAGCCTCGCCAGGTAAGATCTCCGACCAACACACCTGGCCTTTGTCCAAAATAAAATCAAGTTTCTGAGGGTGTTTCAAAGATTTTTGATCAGTGTAATGTTTGGAAAATCTTGGTTTAAAATGTTATTCCTTTTTTTAAGTAAACTATAAGAATGCACTGCAGCTCTGAACAAAAAATGTAAAGGCAACACTGTTGTTTTCACTCCCATTTTTCACAGGTTTAAGTTAAACATCAACTTTTGGTCTCAAATTTGTTAAAATCCTTGCTAGTGATCAGATTACCTGACAGGTGTGACATATCAAGATGCTGATTAAACAGCAGCATTTCTAAACAGGTGTGTCTTGGAATGGTCACAGTAAAAGTTCGCTCTAAAATGAGCAGTTTGATCACAACACGAGGCCACAGATGTTGCAAATTTTAAAGGAGTGTGTCATTGGCATGCTGACTGCAGGAATTACCACCAGCGCTGTGTCCCATGAGCTGAATTTTTGAATTTGAATTTGAATTTTCATTTCACTACCATCTCTAAAGTCTTTTCAGCAATTTGGCAGTACATCCAACCAGCCTCACAACAGCAGACCACATGTAGCCACACCAGCTCAGGACCTCCAGCGTCTTTACCTGCAAGATTGTCTGAGACCAGCCACCCAAACAACTGATGTAACAACTGGTTTGCACAACTGAAGAACTTCTGTGCAAACTGTCAGAAACTGTCTCAGGGAAGTTTATCTGTATGCTCGTCTTCTATGGAGATATATTTGTGTCTTTATTACATGCGAGAAAATAAATGATATGAGAGGGAAAAAAAAGTGTTTGAGAGAAAAAAAATATGAGAGAAAAAGTTTTCACACTGATAGCAAAAAATAATATTTGAGACTAAAAAAGTTTTGAGAGAAAGTATTTTGTCAGAATATAAAAAAAATAATCTGAGATTTAAAAAATGATTTCCAAGAGAAAAAAAAACTCTCAAAAACCTTTTTTTTTTACTCTCAAATATTATTTTTTGCTATCAGTGAAAACATTGAAAAAAATTTCTCTCAAAACATTTTTCTTCTCTCTCTCTCAAAACCTAAGTCTTTGCGTCAGGATTTTGCTCTCACTGTGAAAATAATGTCATGGGCGGGGCCACGTTCCTATTGGCCAGTCTCAATCAAATTGACAGCTGGGAGAGGATCGTCTTGGGAGTCGGTCATGAATCCATCATGGTGGATGAATGATTCAGTTGAATTTGACTCCCAAGACGATCCTCACCCAGCTGTCAATTCGATTGAGACTGGCCAATAGGAACGTGGCCCCGCCCATGACATTATTTTCGCAGCGAAAGCAAAATCGTGACACGAGAGCAAAGACTTAGGTTTTGAGAGAGAGAAGAAAAATGTTTTGAGAGAAACAATTTGGGTTTTTTTGAGAGGAAATGTTTTCACACTGATAGCAAAAAAATAATATTTGAGAGTAAAAAAAAAGGTTTTTGAGAGTTTTTTTTCTTGGAAATCATTTTTTAAATCTCAAATAATTTTTTTTTATATTCTATGACAAAATACTTTCTCTCAAAACTTTTTTTAGTCTCAAATATTATTTTTTGCTATCAGTGTGAAAACTTTTTCTCTCAAATATTTTTTTTCTCTCAAACATTTTTTCCCCTCTCATATCATTTATTTTCTCACATGTAATAAAGACACAAATATGTCTCCATAGTCTTCCTCACCAGGGTCTCGATCCGATTGCACTTTGTCGTTGTAAACAACTTGTGTTGTGAGACTGTACTGCCAAATTAATGGAAACGTCATTGGAGACATCTTATGGTGGTGAAATGAACATTAAGATAGATTAGTTTATTTGTCCTATTAGGAAACTTTTCTTCATGGTTCCATGCATCTTGATTGCCAACCTGACATATACACATACCCCACAGATACAACATACATTTGCCACACACACATGGATTCTCAACACATAACATACAGTATAACACAGACACATTTACACATTTACACGTGACTGCCATTTTTGAGTTTTGTTTAGTTCTGTGATGGCCTTGGGGACGAAGCTATTGTTGAATTTGATTTTTTTTAAGTTTATTGACAACAGCTCTGGCAAACATTCCTGCAGTCAGCATGCCAATGACATGCTCCCTTAAAACTTAGGAGTGGCATCATGTTGTGTCATCAAACTGCACATTTTAGAGTGACCTTTTGTTGTCACCAACCCAAGACACACCTGTGTTGCAATGATGCTGCTTAATCAGCATCTTGATACAAAACACCTGTCAGGTGGATGGATTATCAAAGATAAGACAACCATTCACACTCACACCTACAATCAATTTAGAGTCACCAGTTAACCTGCATGTCTTTGGACTGTGGGAGGAAGCCGGAGTACCTGGAGAAAAGTGACATGAGAACAACATGCAAACTCTGCACAGAAGGGCTCCCCACCCTGAGGTTTGAACCAGGAACCCTCTTGCTGTGAGGCGACAATGCTAACTACTGCACCCCTATACCGCCGCTCACAAACATGAATTTTGAAAAAATCATGATCAAGATTGGAGACAAATATATCTATGGAGTGAATGAAAAAAAAATCTTAGATCTTTGACTTAAACCTGTGAAAAATGGGACCAAAAACAAATGTGTTTACTTTTGAATTTTTGCAGTGTATAAAGAGGTCATTCATATTGAAACTGAAAGTAGTTTATGTCCAGAAAAAAATGGTCACAACTAGAGCTGGACACCAAATACCATTTTTTAATTTATTATTTTTGATTGAATAATAATTTTGCCAATTTTATGCTGTTTTTGTTTAAGCAAAGTTATTGTACAGCTGCTTCTGTTTGTGCTTGTGACAACATTGTTTAAGATTTGAGAGCATTGGCTCCTTGTAGTAAATTTAAAAAAGGTTTTGTAGAGAAACATGTTTATAATATATGAATTAGTCATGCTGTGTTACCTTGAATTTGTGAAGAAAACTGTTTTCTTGCATGCCTCAATGGAAAACAGGGAACATACTGAGTTATTGATTGATTGAGGACGAACAGTAAAACTATAACAAATCATCCGTTTACAAACTCTCACACAACTCGTGCAATATATTCCAAGTCTTATTTATCCAGTTGTATGCTCAGTACTCCCAAAACACATGCATTTTTACTAAAAAAAAACCCCATCAACAGTCATTTATTTATTCTAACTACAAAAAATTGTCCGCCCACTGTCCGCCTTCACATTATCCTTTGTGTCACCAAGTACAGATCAGTCTCAGACCGTCTTTAAGTAATAGCTGAAAACAATGTTTATAAACAACAAGACTGATGAGCCTGTCCTGCAGTGACATCATGAGAAAGCGTCACATAGTGATCCTCTCAGTTCATTCATAAAGTACAGGAACTATTCCCAGCCATCAACTCTTGTGACTCACATGGGTGGTGAGAGCTGAGAGACACCTACTGGTGAAGTAGTAGAATGACCTCCCTGTCATGTGTGCAGCACTCAGCAGTCACAGAGCAGATACATCATGATAAGACACAATGTGCATTTTCTTTGACTTATCTTTAGCTGATTGGCAGTGCTCTCCTGTTGTGTCTGGAAACATGGGTGGTTATACACGTGTAGCTGACGCTTCACTAACAGATTGAATCTGAATTTACTATGTTTATATGTGCACTGATTGTTTCCCAACTGTGACGGACTCTCCCTTCTTCTTCTTTTGTCACTCTCTCGTACCCTCCCTGTCTCCCCCAGTGCCTCTCTCTCTGTCTCGTACATTTGTGGTCAGTAGGGCTGAATCATTAGCAGGATCTCCAGGTACAGTGGCATTTTCCATCTATACATACACCCATCCTCACATATCATACCATACTAATATCAGTAATTACATGTGAGAGCTGAAAATAATAATAATGTTTCTGCTGAACAACAGAAGATCGTCTTTAAAGCTTAACCCGCATGCTTTGTTTAAACTTACATGAATGTTTGGTCACAAGAGGTGTTGATGGGTGCACGCTTGAAAGTCTGTCTGTACCTGAATGCAACATGTACTGTATATTCATGTGTGTATGCGTGAAAGAGAAAGAGGGAGAGAAGAAAACACATTCAGATTGAGACTTAACACCCTCATCCCCTGAGCCATTAGTCAAGTGGCTGAATGGTGTTGGAGACTGGAGGCCCCAGAGCGAACCCAGGCTCCGCCCCGCTCGCCCCTAACCTTTAACCCTCCGACTACATAAACAAGACCTACAGTTACAGCCCCCTGCCGGACACACCACTGAGCGCACATACAAAGACACGCACATACACATGTGTTCACATGTACTCCAAGCCACACACACTCCACACATTACTGCCACGAACACAAACACACCCACATGCATCCGGAAATGCACTTGAACAAATATAGCCTCTTCTTCTCTTCAGCAGTGACCGCCAGTGCGCCTCTAAACGTGTTTTTGCACCCTGCTGTGCACGTTTGTGTGTCTGCGTGTACATGAATGCGTTACATGTGTATTCTTGACACACGCTGCCATTTTTTTTTTTTTTTTTTTTGGATTGACCTGGCCTCTGCAGCCCCTAGAAAGTGGAGTACTAATCCGCGAAAGTTCACATGCCAGGTCTTTTGCCCACTGCGCTCGGTCCACACACACACACACACACTCACACACGTATTCCAACATGGGATTACATACATTCCAGTCGGCGTAGTAGCATTAGCGTTGGCCAAGCCGTTTCCACTTTGTTGTGTGTGATTTTCACTAGGCTTCTTTAAGAAGTGGAAAACATAATCTGCCTTTAATTAAAAAATTAAAAACAACAAAAAGAAAGAACAAGTCTTCTATGTGGTAGCACATGGAAGGAAGCAGCATCACTGGAGACCACCGACTCAATAGCTGCCGCATGAAACTCCCTTCACCTAAAGACTTTATGTAGAAATTAGATTTCCATACATCAAAGCAAGAATCTGTGCTCGTGTCTAGCATAGGACCTGAAAAATGTCAGCAGTACACAGGATCTGAGGTGCTGCTGAAGCTCCTGAGCAGCTGAAGCTATTTCAGAATCCAAACAGATGATGTACTGTACTTATTATTGTGATGATTAACAGGTTAACCAGACAAAACAACAGTATGGATCAATAGCAAGTGTCATACATACTTGGAAGTATATTAGATTCGAGCAGCAGGGATGTGAAAGATCACCATGCTAACATGATGTTAGGATGATGTAATGTCTCTGAGTGTTAGCATGCTAACATTTGTCAGTTAGCACTAAACAAAGTACACTTGAGGCTGATGGGAATTTTAGTCATTTCGCAGGTATTATTTAATCTCAGATATCTGATATCCACATATGAATGTAGGCAATGGGACAAGATTTTGGTATCGCAAATGCTTAGGTTTCCATTTGTAGTTTGAGTGCTATCGACCAATCATGTTTGAGCGGGCTACAGTTATGTGCAAAAGAGGTGGAACACACTGGCGGAAATGCAATCTCAGTATGCATCGGCTATCCTGTGATGAAAATTAAGATTTTTATTAACTTTTTTTGTTAACATGCCTTCATATGTAGATATCTCTATGATTAGTAAACAATGTCCGGCACACATAAGAGGAAGTCTTGGCCCAGATATCTGGCCTGGCCACACCGGACCCCCAAAATATTGGCTGTTGAATCGATAGGTTCCAAGATTATTCAGTCACAAACCAATGTTTATTGGACAAATTTAAATTTTTGATCTGATGATGGTGAAAGAAAAGTCAGAGGATCATCAAGTTAGTAGAATTCATCATGAGGGGATCATGATTATCTGTCATTGAACATAGTTGTGAAGTCATTCTTTGAGAACCTCAAATGTGAACCTCATGGTGGTGCTAGAGGTAAAGTCAAGGACCACCAAAGTCTCATTAGGACTCAGGTCTGGGTACCACAGAGTATCAGTCTGGACCAAAGTGGTGGACCGGCTGAACAACAGGCCGACATTGCCACCCAGAGCCATGCTGCTGATGTGGCTAAAAACGATTATGAAATGAGATCTGTAAATTCTCACAGCCAAACAAGATCAAGTTAACCCTGCAGAGTCCGGACCTTGTTCTGAAATTGTGCCTATAAGAAATCTCTACAAGCAGTTGTTCTTGCCCAGAGATCTTTAGTGGAAATGACCGTGCAGAAGAAACAGACAACAACAGGAGGACAGAGTTGATGGCAGCCCAGCATGTGAAGTGTGAGGATTCCCCCATAATGAATTTTTGCAGAGAGTAGGCTGTGACAGAAGGTCTTTGGTGCTGTATGAATGTAGTTTTTTGTAGTTTTAAACAGTTAGAAATATTTTCCTGAGATGCGAACGATGGCATCTCCATGTATTGCTACTTGTTGTTAGATAAAAACTATGGCATAAAACACAACATTGCTATGGAGGAAGAAAGGAGTATTTTGATATTCCCACCATGGCTCTATACCACATCTAATAAGAAATATCCTACAGTCTCAATATTACAGAGCACTGAGTCTGGTTTTAGTTCTTCATTCCCCCCCTTGTCTTCCCTTTAGGGAACATATATCTACGTTGCTCTATATCTAGACTTAGTTTTCTGTGTGTATTTCCCATGTTCTGGGTTTTAAATGTGTTCTCCTCTACTATCACCTCCTCACAGAGAATAAATCTCCTCCACGGCCGTTTGGACTCAACCACTCCGACTCCCTGAACAGGAGCGATCGTATAGACGCCATCACTCCGACCCTCGGCAGCAGCAACAACCAGCTCAACTCCTTTCTGCAGATCTACGTACCTGACTATTCAGTCAGAGCGCGCTCAGACCTGCAGTATATAAAGGTGAGAACACACACAGGTGAGCAAGAAAGGCACTGCGAGGCTCTATGATTGCAAAGAGCCTCGCAGTGCCTGAGGCTCTTCTCTACATATATACATAAAAACTGGTACAGAAGATTCTTGCATATGATTACAGTGTCATTTATTAATAGATTAGAGTTGAAGGTTGAAATTTTAAAAAGGGATTCATAAAAATGTTTGATTAAAGATCTGACATACAGTATTATGACTGACAAATCAACAAATTAATTCATTAATAAATGAAATTTTAAAGCATCCGGGTTTTTTTTAGTCTGAAATTGTCGCATGTCTAAAAATAAATACAACCTCACAGTGTGTCACATTTGCACACTGAGTCCTAAACATTAGTCCGTCATTAAAATTTTCAGAGGAAGTTTGATTTTCTGCATTTTCCGCATCCATCAGAAGCCTTTAGAGACCACATGAAGAAAATGTGGCAGTGGAACACATCTGTGACAAGACAGAGGACCAGGTCGCACAGTATCCTTTCCTAACCCAGATAGCTCACATCCAACAGGTCACATAGTCACATTCAGGCAGAAGAAGATGATGAAGAGGAGGATGTGTGTCATACACATGATGTGGAGACAGAGAGGGAGCTGTGGTGACAGATACATAACTCCAGTGGAGAGAAACAAACAAGGAAATGTGTCTTTTCATTTTGTCTCGCATAGTGTAAAACATGCATCGGACTCAGTGTGCAAGGTTTCTGTAGGTTTTGATTTTCTTTGATGACAGATTAAAAAACTGACTCAGTGTGCAAAGACCTTGAGGCTGCAACAGTATGATAATCTCATAAAATATCGCAGTGTCACAATATCGTGGTATTACCAAATTTATATGACCAGTCAGAATGACCCTCAAAGGAATGAAACAGAAGGGTTAATGTTGGTTGAACAAATGTTTTATTACTATAATTGAAACCTGAAACCATTTTGTTAATGGAAGTATGTGTAAAAAGTCGCCACTTAGATTCAACGTCCAGTTGAGGTTTTTGTTTTTTTAATTCAATATCGTAGATAAGCAAATGTACACAGTATGATAACCCGCACTCTGGGGCTGTTTGCCTCCGACTCCACCAAGCAGTTCATTTTTATTTCAATCGGGATAGACTCGTTTTTACAGTAAAAAGAATATTTACATGTGCACATCAGAATGAAAAAATGTGAAGTATTTGGTGATTAGACCCTGTAGAGATGGTATGATTTAAGGAGGGTGATGAATCCATAGTCCAGTAGGGAACCCCCCCCTTTGCTGAACTGAGTAAGAGTTTTGTGCAAAAGCAATTAAAGGCCTGTCCCAAACATACAGCGGTTGAGTTCAGTGATTGAAGCAGCTGCCTACCAGCCTCACAAGCCCAGTCGGTCACAACCCTCTGCTGTGACATTTGACCTCATCATGCCTCTGTCCTCTCTTGTTTCCTAGGTTACACGCCAACAGTACCAGAACGCTGTAATGGCGTCACGGATGGACAAAACGCCCCAATCAACAGACAGTGAGTTCACTAAAATTGAGCTCACTCTGACAGAGCTCCACGATGGAGTGGAGACCCCCACAGTCGTCACCACCACAGCCAACATCACAAGTACCACCCCTGCCGTGTCCGTATCCGTGGCCAACGAGACATCCCACCTGCTCAACCAGCAGCAGAACTGTGTAGGCCTCAGCAGGAGCAACCACAGCGCCCACAACGAGGGACCCATCTAGCCCCTGCCGAGCCTGGTGGAGACCCCAGACCCTCCACCCTGTCACGTGGACACACGCGGAGCGGTGGCGTAGATGGAGATGAGGGAAAGTGGGAAGCAGAGGTGGGTAGAGTGAGGGTTCTGCTCCAACCAGTAGCCCCCAGTCAGTCAGTGAGACCCTTTCATGGAGGGGCAGTGGGGAAGACGGGTGCTGTGTCACCCTAAATGCCCCCACCTGAACGCTGTCAGAATCCCTGCTGTACTACACCCTCTTACAGAGGGTGCACTCGGACAGTACCTGCGACTGAGCTTCTATTTTGGGACAATCTGACACTTTCATAGCGGTGACTTGGACAAGAGGACGACAGAGTGCATGCAAACCCCGTCCCTTTCCCCTACAAACACACGTACGCGCACACACACACACACACACACAAACACACACACACACACACACACACACACACACACACACACACACACACTCGCTGTATTTTCTCCTCAGGCCAAAGACTTTGGTCCCCCCTTCTTACACTGGACACAGACTGTTTTTGCTGACATACACACACATATTCAAGCACCGACACATTTCCAAACACACACATACACACGCACAAATGCAACTCCCCCACCCGCGCATCTTTCAGGGAGGCTCAGTCGACTGTTGATCCCAAACCCAAACAAGCAGAGTGAACAGTTGGTCAAAGACTGCACCAAAAACCGCTTTGAAAGAAACCGTTGAACCATGAACCAAGAATGTTTTCCTGTATTTATTTATTTTATAATATTGTATGTATATATATGTATGCGTGGAGACATGATATGACATAAACTGGCATACGAGCATGCGCGAGCATGTACACGAAGCCGTGCGTGGCGCTCTCGTGTCATATCAAAAAGGACATGCTACATATATGTAGACGAACATCCGTTCATGTATATGAGGAGGTGAGGGTCTTTTACAGATACAGTATGTATATTACAGATCCTGTTATTTTTACTATTATCCTAAATCAGGCTTATGGTACACTATCTTTTTCACCTTTAAAAAAATCACACTATTGCCTTTAAGAGAAATCATATAATTAATTATTTTAACAAAGTGCAATGAAAGCAATTTATTTAAGAGATGATTATGAATTAAAAGAATCACTGTATTATAAATTGACAGATATATTTGTATGTATGTATTGTATGTATATGTATATTTGTTTTTTGTTTTTGTTTTTGAAAAATTGCTAAACTGCAGCCATCCACAAGCAAAACTGTCCTTAGTCAGTCTCTCTTTCTCTTTGTCTCTTTCATGTTTTTGCATCCTTTGACCTCAAACACGACGTCTGCTCTATGTTCATATGGGAGTAACGATGCTTAGACTATTCACCACGGTGTAGTGGGGGGAGGGGGAGGGGGAGGTGAAAGTGACATGGCACCTATGCATGCGGAGGTTATGTGTCTTTTTTTTTTGCCAATTTTACGCATAATCAAACTTGATAATTGCACAGTATTAATGACCTCATCTAACATGTTGAGCATCATCAACGTCACAAAAAGTAACCTCGACATTAAACATGTCCATGAATGATACACAGCTATGCTTTTCCACTGTTTATGTGTGTGAATGTGTCGTGGCTTTTTTTTTGTTTGTTTGTTTTTTTTGTATGTGTGTTACTTGCATGTGTGTGTCTATAAAACATAACCCGGCGGTTCAGTTGATAAAGGCTATTTTTTGACAGCGGTGAATGTGAAAGAGACGACACTTTACTTGGCTCCCCACACAACGCAGATTATAATCCATTCTTAATAACTATTGAATTAATTCAAATCAAAATCTAAAATATTCTTTAAAAATGTTGGCTGCTATTAAAGAGAGATATTTATGTTGATTTCATTTTACATTAGAAACTCTGTAGCCATTTATTTTTTATTTCTTTCACAATTTCAAAAAAACATAATTAAAGAAGAGTTTGACATTTTGGGAAATACACTGATTTGCATTCTTGCTGAGAGTTTGACAGATTTTTATAATAACTCAACACCGGATGGCAGGCACATGCACCATAAAAAGTTTTCATCTTCAGGGTTTACAGCCCACTGTTTCTCCCGCTGGCCCAGCCCGCAAGTTCACATTTGGCTCATAGACTTCGCATTGTGATGACATCACAGTTTTTAAAATCGCTTTTCTCGGCCCCAGAAAAGTTTTAGAAATATAAAACCACCATGGATCAAACTTTTAAAATAAAAAAAGTCATAATTTACCTTGTTTGCACTTTGAGGTGTCGTGTCAACAGTTTCACAGACATCTCTTTTATAATGGTGGAGAATTGTTTCGCTGCAATACCCCAAGTGGCCACTGGGAAAACTGGCTGCAAGGCAGAGCAGCATTCCAGGGGGCCTGTCAATGAGAGGGTGGTGATAACTCTTAACACTAGCTGCTAGCTTGATTAGCACATTGCATTTACGTTAACTGTGATAATACGAAGGCTAATGCTAATTTTCTCTAGCAAACTACAGGTTTAAAACCATTGAAACAAAATGTACTCGACAGAAAAACTGAACATCCGACTCTTTTTAAACAAACAAAACATTACATTTGACCTGAAAACAGTCTGAATGAGAAACAGCACTACCGCTACACCTAGCTGTCATCGAATGTACGTTGTCACCATTGTATATAAAACGTAAACAGGTGAGTTAAATAAAAATTCACCCTTGTACAGGTGTCATGATGGAGGAAGATTATCTATAGCAATCCCAACCGTTCTTTGAACCAGGCTGTAAACATGTTTATTCGAACATGGGGGTCTGTGGGGACTGACTCGCTGGAGCCATCCTCAAGTGGCCATTTGCGGAACTGCAGTTTTTGGCACTTCGGCATTGGCTTCATTTTTTTGCCCCGGAGGTTGCTGCTTGACCATCACCATCTCTAAGGCTCATTAATTACTCCTGGAAGTCACTGCTCGGGGCCAAGAAAGTCTGGCACATAACACCTGTAAAACCACAACTTGATGTTTTACACTAATTAACAAGTAACAAACAGGATATAACTATAAAACTGCCGCCCCCCCCCCCCAAAAAAAAAAACAGCAAAAAAAAAAAGGATTCTAATTACAAGAAGTTGTGTTTTTTATGCTTTTAAATGTCTAATACGACTGTCTCTTGGACTGTGGCAGTGAATTCCTGGAGTAGCTGGTCATCTTTAGTCTGTATGCTAAGCTAAGTTAGCATCTCCTGACTCCAGCTTCATATTTAGTGCACTGACATGAGTCACTTCCATCTTCTCAACCCCTCGGCAAGAAAGCAAATAAGTGTACATGTCAAACTATTCCTTCGAGTCTTTTTAATGTTTATTTTATTAGTATTTTATATGTGATTGCTTTAGTACTTGCTCGCCCTTATTGTTTTACCTCATAAAGACAGGAAAGAGTTTTAAGATACTGTATGTGCTTGAAATTTTTTCCTAAAGCTACAAAAGTCTTAGTGTAGAGTAATTCTGTTTACTTCATATCTGTAGGGACGTAGATTTTTATCTCTTTGACTAAAACGTGACTTTGATTCCACTTCCAGGCCTGATCATTAACATTACATGTACTGTACGCTGGCTGTTTCCTCGCCACCTTACAGGCAACATCAGTGTCTTAAAGCTGAGTCCTCCTTATATTCAGTTGCAGTCTGTAACCACTGGTGGTCGCTGTTTCCACATGTAATCTAATGTGTGTGTGTGTGTAATGGCCCCTGAAAGCAGCACACATGGACGGACAGCCTCTCCATCTGCTCAGCCACGAGGGGCGTCTCGGTTGTATAACCAGACACAGAGTACGTCTGCATTGTTTGCAGCTGTGTTCGCTGTTGTTTATTGTTTACTTGAAAGTGCTCCTATGCAGCAGGCCCGCTCCTGCTCTGCTGGGACAGTCACTCCAGAGACGAAGCGACGAATGATGATCAGGATTGTAAAAACTGTGCTCGGGACATTCATACTCTGCTTTACAGACTCAGTGCCTGACAGGAGAACAAGAAGCATGATGGTAGAACAAAAGCCCAAACGCACAACAGGAAACACTGGGGGAAGCATCAGCTGTGACTCCATCATTTTAATACACACACACTTGTTATCATCTTCTCTCACACACTCCATCCTCTGCTGAACACAAGAGTATCATCCTTCCATTATGTGAATGCTTTGCAGGCCTGTGTTGAACTGGTCTTTTGTCCATCCCAACGCTGCTACTGTACACATGTGCTGTCCATAATGCTTCTTCTACCTGACGACGTTCCCGTTGCCTCCTCCAGCTGGTGGTTTAATAAAAAAGTGAATGATTAACAGACAGACAGTTGGTGACTCAATGTACTCAATCTAAAGCTCTGCTGCTCCTAAATGTTCTGTATTCTTTAGTGATAAAAAAGAAGCCAGTTTCTAAATATGAGTTTCCTTTGGATAACAGATGCACACTTTGTATTGATACTCACACCAAAGTAGTTTAAAGTTGAGTTTATGAGCAATGAAACACACCCTTATTCAGTACAAGACAAGTGTAGCCTGTGGTGGCTAAAGTCAGCTATGTTGCTGTACGACAAACACTACAGTTAGTTTTGAAGATCTTGCATCACTGTAAAGCTACGTTTTAGCATACCAGTCACATCTCGTCTCACTTCCACATATAAGGAGATGTTTCAATCACTTAAAGACTCAGACTTCAATAGCTGTTAGGTTAGTTACATCATCATGTTCCACACTGTAAGAGAAATAAAAAGAGGAACATTCTTTGGCTGCATGTCATGAATTTGTGTTGAGTTATGGTAATTTGTCATCACTGTCTTTGAACTCAGATTGTGTGTGAGATGCATGTCCACCAGCAGTCAATACATAAGTCTCAGGACAATGAAAACATGATCTTCTAGAAGTATCCACAGCCTCTATCTCTTTGTCTTATTGTATGTTACAACTGTGTCTTGATCCACAGCGCCGTGGGCCTGAGTTAACCTCCTGTTTCTCACAGTTTATGTGAAACGCATATTTGCAAATAGCATTTTGTTTGTAGTGTCTTGATTAAGAATGCATTTAGTCAAGTGTGCCATGTTAGGTAATAATGAGCACAATATTGATTTCCAAAATGAAGCTAAGTAGCAAGAAAATAAATATACACAAAAAAAGTGCCTCAAATTTGTACTGAAACACAGTACTTGAGTAAAAGTACGTAGTTACATTTCACCACTGGTTTTAGCAGTATATATATATAATTTACAAACTAATTGAGAATGAATCAAAATGACACAAACTTCCTGCCACATGGTGAAACACTGCAGCTGGTTTATCATCCAGTCTTGCACAGCAGCAAAAAATAAACAACACAACAACAAGAAAATTATGAAAAACTATTTTTTATTCTACATTTTTATGTAATTTACCTCAATGTACAGTCTGTAGGATAACTTCTGGAAACAAACAAACAAAACACTGTTCGGGAGAACGTGAATCGATATGCATAATAAAACAAAAGATTACTTTAGTTTAGAAAATGAAAGGTGACTCTTTTGGCACCTGCTGTTAATGTGGATGCGTTCGAGGCATCATGACAATGGATACAAATCTCCTAAAGCACTGTGACCTGTTCACCAGGCTTTAGTTAGTTCAAAGTCCGAGCGACAGACTTCTGCAGTACTATATAAAAGTTAACCAAAAAAAAAAAAGTTGAAAAACAGATAAGAAAAGAAAATGGAAATGTCTATTTACAGTTCTGTAAACTGAGACCATTTAAAAACACTAGCTTAGAAAAATAAAAATAACCCCATGGTGCTGATTACAGGTAACACATCTGTTACGGTACTTAACATGTTATTCACATTTCCCCTCATTGTAAGCTTTTCTATTTTTTTTTTTTTACAGGTTTTTCTGAGCCTGTGTAAACTACACTGACAAATGTCAATAGAAGCTTTTTCCTAAAATGATGCAGTCCACATAGAAATAAAACCAATGCTACCAGAACCACCTTAGCAGAACGGATATGCTTATCTTCACATGCATACGCAGAATATGCAAAGAAAAGACAGTCGACTGTTTCCCATTAGCAACGCAGCTGCCTCGTGTAGCATTTCCAGTTATTCTATGTTCAAGAAACAAAATCAAACTTGAGAAAACAAATACTTCATTTGTAAAGAAAGAAAGAAGAGAACAAACAGCTGTTAAAACGTTTCTAAATGTCCTACAAGCTTTTATCCAACGAATCACCAGTTCAACACATTCACCTTTCTGCACACCACGTCAAGCCAAAACCAAAAATGATGCAAAAATGATGGCGTGTTTCTTCCCTTTTGTGGCCTAAATCAACAGGCCGATCAAACACGTACACGACTGATACAGCGTTAAATATAAAGGTGAGCAAAGTTAACATTAACAGACAGGATGCGCTGGTTAAAAAAGAAAATAAAATAAAAGATCAAGTCACCATGTTTTTAAATTCAGGCAGCTCTCTAATGCAAACTAACACTGATGCATCTGAAGAGGACCTCGGTTAAAGGCCCTGAATCTGCTCCTCACTGTGGGCGATGATAGTCATACATGACAGTTTTCTGACTAAGTTTGAACAGTTTTTGTTATTTCACATGAAATATATGAGTTTGTTTTTCTGTGTGCTCTTTGCACTAGTTTAAAATGGGCGGGGCATAGTTGGAAAAAGGTGATGTCACATGCTTCCGTTTACTAATCAGGATTTAACATTTAAATTAAATTGTGATGACAGCTGGCGGGTTGTTTGTTCACCTGCAAGGTTTGATGAAAATTTTAAGCAAGAGAAAATGTCAATTAATGCATGTTTCCATCCATCCAATACTCTTCTGCAAATGTTAGTTGGTTTGAACAGTTGGTGGCGCCTCTTCTCCAGTCAAGCACTACTAAACCACTGCAGAGGAGAAGTATGCAACAATTAAAAAAGCACGTGTTCAGTTATATTTGAGGAGGGTTACAATGAAAACACACAAAGCAGCAGTGAAGTGCAGATTGCAGCTGCCACTTTGACCTGCAGCCATTTGATTCTCAAGGTTATAGTTTAACTTTAAGCGGTCAACTGCGGTCAAAAAAAAAACGAGCAGACAATCAGTGAACAGAGTCCTATGACTTCTGTGACATGCTGACCTGCGTTACAAAGAATGAACACGCCTCCCAGCTGCAAAGAAATGTCATTATTGGGGGTAACTGCACTTCACGGCATTATAGTCTCCTCATCAGGTGATGTTTTTACATGTTTCATTTTTAATTTCTTCAGTGGCAACAAGTCAAATTTACCTTAGCACATGTCATGTTTTATTGGCAATATTTGTTTTCATTGCACTTTGTCCCATTTTGCTGGAGTAAACACTTTTTGGGGACATTTCAACACCTTTTCACATTTCAAAATTCCACTTAGGTTTTTGCAAACTGAAAACAGATGGATGGAAAGGCACGTACTGTCACTGAAACCACACCAAGACGGTCCTGATGAAGCAGAATAGCTCATACAAACGTCAAATGCTTAAACTCAGAGATCTTCATCCAGTTCTGAAGTGGTGACGCAGCAAGAACACACACTATCACGAAAAGGTCACTTCACAGTGTTCACAGGCCCAACAGAAGAACACTGTACACACTCTGTGTTGACACATTTCTCCCAGAGGGTGACACTAATGAGTCACGGTCAGCAGATTAAAAAACAGAAACACCAAACAAAGCCCCAAAACCGAAGAGATAAACAAAGCAAGCTATGCAGACCTACTGAACAGAGCTTTTACAGTACATCCTTGCATACTGAGGCCACTGTAACGCTCCTGTTACACACCTGACTGAGATCACTTCACACATCTCTACATTGCTGCTTTAACTGCTCCCCTACCAAAATAAAACCCTCTGAAATAGTCAAATGCAATAAAACCGAGCAGATAAAATAATGCATGTTAGCTGCTTGTGCCGTGAAACCGTTCACCTGACAGCTATTTCCAGCTATTTACTGCACTGTGCTGCAGTTCAGGGTTGTCATAGAGTCTGCTGGCATAAAAAATACGGTTTTAATACTCCGTCCTCATTGTTGCTTGGTAACAAAATATCAGTTCAAGAGCCACTCGTGTACCACAAGGTGTTCTCTCCGCCAAACTTCAAACGGAAATAAAATGCATATGTATAACACTGGCTTGTGCTTCTGTGCTTCTGTGCTTTTGTTTAGTACAACGGATTCTTAGCTTACCGTTACACAGACACACACACACACACACACACACACACACACACCCTTACATACCAGTTAGACTAAAGAACTCCTCTACAACGACAAGAAAAGAGACAAAATTAAACTCAAAATATGAAAAACTGAATGTTGTTCCCACGTTGCATAAAAAAATGTGTTGCAATACAGTATGTGCATCCTTTTTTTGATGCCGGGACTGAACAGTGCTTTCTGTTTGATTATGGCGTGCATACTGCATCAATCAGCGAGGCGATTACAGTTTACTGACCAGCATCTGATGGATTAAGCATCAGCATCTATGTAATCCACCAGCAGGTCTCACCGGTCAGCTTTAAAACATATTAAAACATGTGATGCTCTGTCTGTCTGATGGGAAATTATACAGAAATCAAATTTAATTCATTAAAAGTCACAATGTGTTTTTTTTGTTAGTTTTTTTTAAATGAAGCTAGTAAAAGTTGGGTTTTAGAGGACCAAGCATGCATACAGTCTTCTGACAGTCATATGATCTGTCTTGCTACTGGTCCTTTTTTACTTTTCTCAGAAATCTCCAGTATGTGTGTGTGTGTGCATGTGTGTGCATACAGTATTGATATAAACACACACACACATCCTGGAGATGTTTTTCCTCCCTACCTCACTCTGACAGCAATAACTACCCGACTCTACTGGGAAACATGAGAGGGCAAGAACAGGAACGCGTTTTTTTCTCTCTCTCTCTCTGTCTATCTTATTACTCCTCCTCCTCCTCTTCTTCTTCCTCCTCCTCTTCTTCTTCTTCCTCCTCCTCCTCATCGTCATCCTCGTCGTGGCAGTGAGTGATCTCCTGAGGAGTCTGAGGGAACAGGTTGGGAGGTTTGATCTCGCTGAAGGAGCGGGTCAGCTGGTTGCGTTTGCATTCCAGGTCCTTGCAGTCGCTGCAGTGGGTGCGGTTGCGCGTGGCCAGCGGCGACTCCAGGTCCATGTCCACGTGGGTGTGCTCAACCGTTGACTCGTGGGGCATCTGGGAAGGAGGGAGGAGAAATGTGAGAAAACAACGTGGCAACAAGAGCAGACTTACTGGAAGAGTTTGCTCTTTATTTAACCAGCGAGTTTGCCCCGGCCTTTCATCAGTGTGTTTTACAGAACAGGTAAAATCTTAATTCACTCCCCTCTGATGTAAACTTTAGAGATCATGTATCCAAAAAGCCTCTCTGTGTTCCATAATGAAGATAAAATCATTCCTGCTCAGTCCCAGGTTGACCTCATCTATACCAATAACAGACATATCCACCACTGACTACTTAGCCTCCAAAAAAAAAAAGCCTAATGTGCGTTTAATATCTCCTGTTTAAAAATGTAGCACTGCACTTCTTTAACATCGCCAGACCCATGATGAACACAAAGCTGATGCAGCACAACCATAGATATCTTTTTTATCCCATGCATTCTTCCCCTTTGTCAACACCTGGTGCTCATGAGCACAGTGCAGCAGTTGGTAGTGGTAACTATAACCTCAAGCTGCTAACCTCAGACAGAAGAGGAGCAGGTTACACAGATGGGGTTTTGTTTCGGAGTCATTTTCAAATGTGTCGTCTTCAGCCCCAAATGTCTGACTTACGTGACATGACTTGGGGCAGTTATTCAGATTTTAACACAGCTCCCCCCTGGATCCAAAAGTGCCTTAAGGCTTCGATCACACAGAGCTCGTTTTGCAGCTTGCTGTGTCTTTTTTTTTAATTGTTGCTAGGTTACCACAGAGTCACCTGTCGTTATCTTAACAGCTAATTTGCTGTGAAGTAGACTTGCAGATCTGTGCCTTGAAATCTACATAAGAAATGGACAGGCGGGGGGCACTTGCTCTGGCCCTGATTGAAGATGGGTGATAGTTCCCAAATTGGGTATGTTGGTCACAGGGAAACAGATATCCGTGTGGGTGCATGAGACCCTCAGACAGAGGAGAAATCACAGGGAGTAGCCTTTCACCAGCTGGTTCAGGAGCTCCGGCTGGATGATGGCTGGTTCAAGGCTTATTTTAGTCATGGAAAACTATGTACACTACTACTTGTTGTCATCGCCACACCAGGAGGCCCCTCGCTATTCATCTGCTCGTATGAAAAAATACAGATGACATTGGGTGCTTTTGCTGCTCTAAGCCGGCATTAAAGTTGCTGCTGCAAAACTGCAAGGCACTCAATGGCGCAAAACACTTAACTCTTATTTAAAAAAGCCACCACAGGCTGCCAAAACACTCTGTGATCGGGGCCTTATGCAACTTTTTTCACATATGAAGCAGTACTGCCAAGGCCAGTATACAGATTTGCCAAATCAGTAGAGTTCCCCTTTAATGGAGGCCTGAATGATCAGAGAAGAAAAGACATGACAGGTGGAAGAGATGATTGAAGGAGGAAGGCCCTGAGCAGGGACGACCATTAAAGAATCCAGAGATTAATACTACTGAGCTAAAGTGTGATATTGGAGAATTCCTCTGATATGAACAGTCTTAACACAGTAAGGGAGAAATAATGAGACTCTTGTGAGACCTTTAAAGACTCATGGCCTGAAAGAAATGTTTTAGAATCTTGATTGTATGAAAAAGACTTTCAGTATTAGTAAAACTGTGCCTAACCTTTTGAGGGTGTATCGTTTCATTCAGCTCCCTCAGTTGACATTCAGACACTCACCAGCACGTGTGCAGCTCTGAAGAGGTAGCTGAAGGGGTAGTACAGCAGGTTGATGAAGGAGGCTGCGTACAAGTCGGCATAACGCATCACTTGAGAGGCAAACAAGGTCTGTCTGGAGCCACTGCGGAAAAGGCTACCCATCATGCCGTAGCACATGTCCATGTCGTGTGTCACTTTCTAAAAAGGCAAGAAGAGAAAACGCTGGTGAGTGTGAAAAACCATGTTTAAAAAGTTCAGTGTGGTTATTCACTGATGCTGAGTCAGCTATGACCTCACCAGGCAATGAGAGAGGAGGCTCTTTGATGAAGTGGATTATTGTTAATGATTAGACTATAGTAGACTGTATCAGACATACTGTAAATATGGGCATTGATGGCTCAGCTGTTTCTAGGCAGTCAGTGTTAAAAGCATGTGAAAAGGTCTTCTGTCGTCATAGAAACGGAGTTGATTAAGGCTGTACCTTGACTCTTCTCTGAATAGTGCTGATGTCTGGCCTCTCGTTACTGCTGCTGTCCAGATGTCTGAGGAAGGACGGGGAGAGAAAGATGATGAGGACGGTGAGCGGGTGGGGGTGGGGGGGGGGGGGGGGGGGGGGGATATTGATATCAGTCTGCTGAAAGGTAATGTGTCTAAGAGATGGGGCAACAGCAGGTCGTGCCAGGCTATAAATAACACGAGTGAACCCGCTTATCTCCGAGAGCCGACCCTTTGGACTTTACTCTAATGACCCTCGTTGTTTTCTCACAAACACACGCTGTTAATGCAAAGAGCAGCAGAACTGGTTCGAGAGACGTGCGGAGGAGGGAGGTGGGATCAGGTGAAGGGAGGGGAGGGGAGGCTAAAGGACAGAGTTCTTACTTGTAGAGTTCTGCCAAGAAAATGTCCAGGCCCTGCAGCTCCTCAAATAGTGCTGGAAAACATGAGAAGAGGGTGAATCTCACGTAGATTTACAGTGCGTATACAGTGTTCTGTCATTCGTTAAGAGTCAGCGCTTTGTGAGAACGTGACTATCAAGATACAGTGTTCTGACTTTGTCCCTACTGATTATTTGATCTTTATCACGTTCAGCTTGTGTCTTTTTCTGAAACACGCAGGTCTGACATTGCAGCTGCTGTTCTAGGTCAGGTCCCTGTTGACTGTTTTCTAATACCAGTAGGACTGCAGCACCACTAAAAATAAGTCTGAATGCGGAGACATATACACGTACATATATACGTACACACAGCCAAACTGGTATCTCTACATGTCACTACATTTGTAGGCCTGTGTTTATGCATTCATGCCTACAGACTCACAGCTCTTGTCAGTCCACACATGCAGCTCTTGGGCCAGCTCAGGTATAACCAGGAATGTCCTCCAGCCCTGACGTTTCTTGGACTTGAGGATGTCGCCGAAAATGTGGTCCCCAATGTAGACGATGTCCTTCCCCTTGGCCCCCAGCAGGTCGCATACAATGTCAGAGGAACCTAAAGGAGGACGACGTGGCATTAAATCATGTAAAAAATCTCATCAGTCAAAACTGCTACACGCGACTAAATACTAGGTCAAAGAAAGTCTTACCTCCAGAGTAGACTATACCATGCTGCAGAGGCCCTGTGTAGGTTCCTATCTTTAAACGCCCAGTTGTCTGAAATGAAGAAAACACATGTTGTTACATTACAGTTACGGAGGAATCTTGGCACAGTCAGAGAAGTCAGTTCCATAAAGATGATTAAAGCCATATGAACGCATTTGTACATGCAGACAGTGTTCTTTTAAAGACTAAGACATTAAGCTTAGATTTGGTTAACCTTGAAAGCTGCATCCAATTTGTAAACTTTTCCTTTTTCTAACACAGTTAGAAGTTTCTCCTCCTGCATATGTTCTAGTCTTAAGCTTTAAGGGAATACCTGTTATGTTAAAACCCATTAAGTATTTGTAAACAGCTCCAATTGTTAAGCAAGTCTTGTGCGATCTCTTTTTAGCACATACTGTACTCCTGTCCTTTTCAAAATACAATCCAGCTAAAAATACCTGTATTCCTGGCAAACAAAGACAACCCATAATGAGTCACGCAAGATGTTTTTTGCCATGTTACATTTATTCAGTATTTTCCCCACTGAATAGAGCGAGTGAAGCTGACTAACAGCAGCAGTTCTCAAAATCTGTCGTCTACTTTTGTCAGACTGTGCAGCTGTTATTGTGTCCATACGTCAAGACACACAAATGTGATGTCCAGTCTTTAATTTAGGTGTTTCAAGTAGTGTCAGGTGTGTGTAACAGTCCTGTCATATAGGAAAATACTGCCTACACCCTGACAAAAAAAAGAGGCTCTTTAGATGCCAAGCTAGAATTACCGCCTTGTGGTTGTATGCCTCTGCACACCAGTCATGTTTCTCTTACAGTTTACATCCATGTCTCTGTAAACATGGATGCTTGACACACATCTTTCCCCCAGCAGCATAGAAGATCTACACAATCAGCAGTTTCAAGATTAATGTCATCAATTCAGTATCTTCAGTATCAGTATTCAGTATCAATTAAGTGTCTCCCCTTCTGTTCCTGAGTTATGATGTAACTCCCTCAAGGCGTTATTGAGACATCACATTCACAAGAATGAGACAGACAGACAACCCGAAAACATAATGTCTAATGTGCGGTGGCATAAAAAAAATACAACCAATTTATTGCAAAAGACGACAAATGGCCAGTCTGTTAATCCTAAATCTAGCGGTGATCCTTTGACTGAAACGTTCACCATCTTATCACAGTTTTCCACATTATCTTAAAAAGCTGACGTGCAGCTGGGCTCCGTCATGTCCTGATGCGTCAGTGTTCAAACGCAGTGCAGCTATTATTAATGTCTTCTCTGTCACAGCTGTGTGTTCTGTGTCTGCTCACCGTGTCGACTTGTCTGAGCACCGTACCCTCTCCAAAGAACAGCGGCTTCCTGGCGTCCACCAGGATCAGATCAAAGTAAGACTTCCAGGGCCGGTGGGAGGTACCAGGCTGGATACAAAGACACACACACACACACACACACACACACACACACACACACAAGCAATTGAGTCACACATACACATATGAGCATAACGGATCTTTCACCTTCACCTGCACATTCATGTCAAAGTGTGATCAAAAGGAAGGGGTGAGAAAGCTTTATTTTACCTTGGGGCCATGAGGGAAGTCAAACAGGTAGGTCATGATTTTCTGTGAAAACACAAGACACAGACAGTCAAGTTAAACGCTGAGGTGTTCAGAGATCATACAGCTGCCAACAGACCAGGAGAAAATCTCAGAAATTAATCTATTTAAATTAACTCAACATCATCTGTCTTACCACTGAAATCTTAATGTTTTCCCCTACAACTAAGACATACTTGCATGCCTGTACTCACATCAGTGTATTTGTAGTCACTGTTGGTAGCCAAGAAAACCTTGGCTACTTCATTCATTCTGCTGAGAAGAAGAGGCAGCTTCCCCTGGTGGGAACAGAGAAGAAGAAAAGCATCTTTACAAACCAGCCTCTTCACAGAGCCGACCAAGAATGTGGTACACTGTGAGTGTGTGCACTTGTAGTATCCTTGATGAATACAAAGTACTTACATCTTTCACTACATATTTCTCCAAGTTCTCAACAGTCTTCTCCTTCAGAGTACCCTGCAATGTAAGACACACTGAATGACACAGTCTGCACAGACACCATCTTCCTGAGGTAGAAGCATCACTGCTGCTTTATTTCATTCAGTAACAGTTAAGTAACAGTCATCAGAAACAGCCCACGCACAACACGTGAGGACTTGTGGCATTTAGCTGTGGGTTATACAGGATGTGTAAGTGGAAAGGGAGCAGTGATAGCAAAGCAAGATCTTTCTTTGCATAAAAATCTAAAACACAAGATTTTTCTTTCAAGGTTCTGTATGCGACATAAAACCAATATTTGCTATGTAAAGATAAAGTGGAGTGATGGCGTCCTGTGCAGTGAATGAAGACACGCTCTTTCAGTGTGTGTATCTGAGCTTCCCTGTGGTTTGCTGTGATCAGGGTGTACATACCGCCGCTCTGCACTGTGCTCATAGGGCGGTTACCACTGATATTGGGATGGCAGAGTTGTGGAAGCATAGCACCCACCTTTTGGTTCGCCCCCGTTAACTGTTAGCTCTGTCAGCACTGTTGCTGTTGTTAGCACCGTTAGCTGCTGGCCACTGGCTCAGACACCTCCCTGTTAAGAACCGTACGTAGATAACTCTTATGCTCTGAATGTAACATAGAGCCCCTTTAAGTACGTACATACTGCATGTTTTTAAGTGTGTACACATATGTCTAGATATTTTTTCAATGTTATTGTGGCTGCTTTAAAAATTAAAACACAACATTTAAGAAAAAGTCTATTAAGCCATCCTAGAACCTTGCTCTTGATGCTATAGGCCTGGAAACAACAACATCTTGTATGTCAACCACAGATGTTTCAGACGGCTGTTTTTTTGCAATGTTGTTTTGAGTATCGTGGATAGTGATAGCCCCAGAGGGAGCTAACATCCGGTGAGCCTTTTCCCTTGACAAGTTGTCTACATATTGGCTGAGTTTCTACTTTTATGGTCACAGTATAAAACTCCTAGCCTGCTTTTCCACCTGAGCTATTTGGTTTAGTTGAACTCTGGTGAGTTTCCCCATTAAGTAGAGTTTATTTATGCTAATATGAAAGTTTCAGTTAAACTCTTGCTTGGACTAAACGGACACCGCCTGAGAAAAGGAGGGTCTCGGCTGCAGATTTCCATCAGCACTGAGCAGATTCATGTTCAGAAAGGAGCATCACTAGTCTCTATATACAGACTCTACATTCAGTGAAGGCAAACCCCCGGAGATCTTGCCTCCGGAAGAAGAGCGGAAGAGCCCTGGTTTCCGGTGCTAGGCTGTTTGTAGTCCGCGTGATATTGATCAATCACGTTTGAGCCGGCTGCAGCTGTCAGGTTAAACGCTCCGTGCGGTGAACTAATGAGGCGGAACATAATTGGCGTCACTGCAAACTCTGAATCCATCGCAATGGTTCAGCATATTTACTTATATATAAACGGAAGTCGGAAACGGAAATTTGCCTCCTCAAACCGGAATGCCAAAAAATCGGGGGTCTGCCCCCAGAGGCTGTATTGCCGTCTGCCGGAAGTCAGACACCGAATACAGCCGTTGGGTTCCGAGAATGGAGCATCACACCCTGTGGTCGTATTGAACAGCACCCAGGCATGAATGTGAAGTTTATTAACTGACATACTGACGTCAAAACCATCAAAAGTGTCTTACCTTGAAGTGGACCCAGTCGACGGCGTCGCGGACGTCCTGGAACATGCTCTTATAGGACATGAAGAGGTCGCCATCTTTGAAGCCAGTTTCACAGCTGGGGGAGAGGAGCAGAGACACACACGTACACAGCCGTCGGACAGGCCACATCTTTACAGAAGGTTTTCAAAAACATGACATTTGTTTTTTGTTTGCTTTTAAATGGGATAGCCTTCCCTTGTTGGAGGGGTCCCCAGCCAAACAGGAAAGCATTCTCCCCCTAAAAGACCAACAACCAGGTTTCAGAGGACAAAGGACATGCAGCCATTCCAGATTACATTCTCAACAAATTTACAGGCCATTATATCTCCTTACAGCAACATTTTACAGATTATCTTACAGCTACATTAAGATTTAATTGTTTTTAAATAGTTAGTGAGAGCATTTTTTCATTCCTATCTCACTCTGATAAGAATCCATGCTTTTCTACAATTAGTAGAAGACATTAATAAATCATGGTTATAGAAAAAGACAGGTTCTTTGGCTGAACACCCATTTGATTTCCATTTTAAAACAACTAGCTTAGATTAGCGGTTGAGACACCTGGACCCTCCCATGCTGTAGGGCTCGCTCTTGACCCAGTTTGGCTTGCAACGGTCTTTGTGTCACCATGCGGTGCCCAGAAACTTGTTGCATGACAGATAGTGTTACCAACAGTGCCTTACCTTGTGTATCTGTCACAGTTGGAGAAGAAATCCACAAGGCAAGCAAAGAGGTAGGTCTCTGTGAAGGAAACAGAAAGGCAAGGAGAAGTCATCAGTGATGAAGCAGATCAAACTTGTCGTTAACCTGCACGGAAAGGTTTCGGCTAGAACCTCCCATTACGTAAGACTCAGCTTTTAATCACGATAGAGCTCTTTCCTGCCCGTTTAATTTCTCTTTAACGGCCCAATGGTATTCTCCTCTGTGCTCAGAGACCTTACCTGGCAGGTTGAAGAGTGTGTTAAGGATATAAAAGCGCTCTGTATCATCTCTCTGGATGAACTTGTTTGGGTACCGTTCACGGATCTCAGGGCTGGAAAAAGAGGAAACACAAAATTGAAATAACGTATGTGATATAAATCTCATTCAGAGGACGGGGGTGGAGAATGTCAAACACACTTACCCTCGGAGGAAGTTGAATCCATGGACACAGACCAGGATATTTCCATAGGCGTCAACCTTCAACAGGTTTCCATACATGGTATCAAACACAAGGCCCCTGAAAGTAGGAGGAAATAAATGCTCATATAAGTCTCCAATAAATAATTCAACTGTTCTTATCTCTTGATAGTAACATCCAGCATTATAACTGCTTTCATTTGTGATGTCATTACAGTTATCACCACACTACACTGAAAGATATTTTCCTAGAATGAAAGTGAACTTTGAACGGGTGATGGCTTTTCATCTCAATCCTTTAGCCTTGCTTAATATCCTGGCTATTTCCACTGAGGTTAGATCGATAAAGGGACTAAAATGATAAGAGATGAGGCAATAAAAGTGGCAGTTGGTCATTAACCTGACGGCCACCGTCAAGATGTCTGTGTGGTGGGGTGTGATTGGACTGACCTGGTGGGGAAGGATGGGTCATAGACGAAGCTGAGCAGCTCCTGGGGATAACCGATGGAAACCAGCCGCTCCACTGTGAGCTCAAAACCTAATGACTCATACTCTGGTGACTTGTACACTGGAAATGAAACATACACACAGTTTACTAAGTTAACCCAATGGAAGATCACAATACATGTGATACAGCAGTGCAGTTTGGTGTGTAATCCCCAATAAGAAGCCACAGAATTTGGTGACAACATTTAAAATTATTGTGCAGTGCAGTTCAGAACAGTGTTTAGAACTCATATACTCTGGATTTTCGCATAAAGCCCCTTTAACAAGCTGGTAATTCTGACAACTGCTTTATTGTTAGTAATTTTTAGTCATTGCAAACTGAATTAGAACAGAAACAATTACTCAATCCATCATCAGATAAATAATCTACAACAATTTTAATAATCTAATAATTATGTGACAGGCTGACAGGAAAGCTTGTGAAAAATGTGGCATTATACATGTAAAATGTAGATAAACTCTGTATGATGTATACAGTTGAGGAACATGACCTGTGGGTGAAGCTATAATTACACAGCAAACAACGTTTCCATAGAGGTGACACACACTCAGTGGAGTTTACTCATGTTAGTTACACAACACCTACATGAGACTTTTCTAAGGCTGCCTCATCTACTTGAGAGTTTGTGATGTTGTCTCAGCATTTTGACAACAGCATGTTCTCACTCTCCAGTGTACCCCCCGCCCTCACACACACATGTTGCCCTTCTCTCTCCCCACCAGCAACAAGGGCCTCCATGTTCTGCACGCAAATCCACCAAGAAACAGGATCAGGCGTGAAAATAAAAAGTCGCTCAACTTTCAGCAGCAGCTCTAATGAGCCCTGCTGAGACTTACGAGCCACCCCCCCCAACCCTGTCACCGCCAGAGTCAATTATTTACCAAAAACCAAGGCAGGGGAGGGCTCTGAAAATAAAAACACAGGGCTCAGAATAGGCTGGCAGGGGATTGAAATGCTATGTGACACTGGGAAAAGAATATGTCAGATGTTATAAATACGAAAGGAGAATGCGCTTGTGTTGTTGCCTTCTTTCTGCACTCCCAGTGGGGAGGTGGAAGGCCCCTAGAGGGGAAGAAATATTGGCTGATGATGCTTGGATAGAGGACAGTTAGTGGGGGGAACAGCACTGTAGGACAAACAGGAAAACATCTGCGTCCTACTCTGCAAAATGTGTGAGCGTGCACTTGTGTCTAATGCTGGGTTACGAACAGAAGCATAATGAGCGTGCACAAAAAGAGTTCAGTAAAGCTTTGTCCTTTCATCAACACCCCTACTCTATAAGCCCGATCCTGTTTCTGCATTATGATCACGTAACCTCTCGCAGTTCAACCTCCCCCCTCCTCTGCCCCCCGCTGTGGTCTCCCAGCAAACTGAGGGTCTGGGCCCTGTGCCCAGAGCAGTAGCATACACCAACTAAATTGCCTTCCCTCCTCGTCCTGCTCGTCCGCCTCGTCCCTCGCTTGTCATAATCTTCCTGAAGCTCTGAGGCTCTATAAAGGAACCTATTTTAAGAGCAGTTTCCCCTCTGTCACCTTTGCTATCATCACTCTCTCTTTCTTTGTTTCACTGGGTGGCTTTTCACGTGTTGACCTTGGGACATTGGTGTGGAACTCCTGCTCACACAACAATAAAATCTCAATCTGGGTTATGTAAAGTGAGTCATGCTAGTCATTTATGATGAGGAAGTACTTTTGTTGCATAATAATTAGGCAAGACTATTGTCTCATTTTATTGGCCACAGTCAAGACACTTACTACTGCACTACAACTACTCAGCTGAAGACAACCAAATAAAAACCACTGAAGCCCCTGAACACTTGGTTTCAAATCTTAAATATTTCCCTGCAACATTCAATGTTGCTAAGTATTACTATATGTGTCAAAATAAACCTTGAAAAAGGCATTGCTTATTATGAGTTTAACAGGCAAAAATTAAACTAAAATTATCTTTTTCACAAGCTTCTCAAAACTTAGTTATGACCCGTCAGTATTTTTCTATTATATTAAATGTTCATATCTTAAAGGGACACTTACCTTTCTGGAAATTTTACGCTTTTCTTTGTTTAGGTTAAAATGCTATTAATAAGCTGATGGCACACTAAAATGTAAGGGAATTCCACCAGAGATAAAAACCCATAATTGTACCATTCTCATATGGTTCTAAGAAAACTCCAACCAATCACTGTATTCGGACTGAATTCAATGATTGGCCTAGCGTCCTGTCTGTCTTTCCCACGTGGAGGCCTCCAACTGACGTAACTGTTCACGTAACATCTCCCCAGAAAAAAAAGTCTTAATTCTCAGATTCCAGCTTCTTATATGTAAATACTTTTGGGTTTCTTTACTCCTCTGTGACAGTAAACTGAACATCTTTGGGTTGTGGACACAACAAGGCATATGAAGATGTCATCTTGTGCTTTGGGAAACACTGATTGACATTTTGTGACTTTTTCTGACACTTTATAGACCACACAACTAATCGTTCAATCAAAAAAATAATTGACAGATTAATTGTTGATGAAAAATGAGTAAGCTGCAGCTCTATTAGTGACACCGAAAGCATCTTACTTCTGAACATGGAAAAACAAGCCCCTACCCTTACAAACTCCACAGAGACACACGACACCCATGGCCTACAGTGTATTCCTTTCAAACGTAACTCTAAACGTCCCACACTATTCCACATGTTTAAAGGCTTGAGCAGAAGTCCACAGTGATTTTGTTTTTTCCATGAAAGCCACACTGGAAGCAGGAGTCATGGAAAGTTGCATATTCCAGTAAACGAGGCATCCAAGAACATATCATCAACAGATGTTATTAAAAGGGGTCAGAGTTACAGTATTTGTGTGCAGACCGGAAGTTGTGTTATTGTTGCTTACAGCGTCCTTGACTCTCTCGCATTTCTGTTTTATAGGGGTCTTTGCTCCCCTGCTGTAATCCCCTTCTCACATTTCTCACACTGTCACTATGCGCGTGCGCGCACACACACACACACACACACACACACACACACACACATATATGATCATGTACTTAGAGCTGGGGTGAGAAGCAGCCTTAGCTTCGGGGATCTGTTACCTTGAGTCTCTGATGAGATTGTTGCCAGTTAATTATACTCATGCTGCTCCAACTGCTGTGGTGTCTCTCAAGAGTTTATAGGCCAGGTCACCTCAGGCCTAAATGTAACGTACACCCCTCACACATAAGATAAACAACCTGCAACCTTCTACGAATAGACCACTAAATCCAAATCCTATAAAGTGTCTTTATCTGAACCATGTCACATAGCAATCTATATTTGAAGCCAGCAACTTACTGTCTTAATTTGTCTGTGGCCACTAATGTGCAAAATGTAGGCCTTTGTCACAGATTCATGACACCGTCAAACATATTGTGGAAAAAGAAGAAAACTTACAGCCTCACAGCCTCGGGGACCTACATTCCAGCCAAAAGTCTGTTGGAAAACTAGGACAAAACTATGTGTATCTCTCAATGCAATCTGGGCTTAATTGTGTGTTTGAGCAACATTTCTCTGCAGGCTACTGTCTGCTCCATTTTGGAGCACAGAGAACAGATGAGGCAATGTTTTCTCACACCATGTTGATTTAGTTACACTCTTAGGAAATACTACAAAACGTGTGACGTGCATGCATGCTCTGTAACAGCTGTAAATATATCAGCAACCTTTGATCTTAACATGTTAAGGGTTCACTTAACGGTCACAGTAAAACACCAAGTCAGTAAACTTAAGGGATATTAATGTGTCCATATAAGAAGCACAAGTGATTGTGAATCAGTTTCACCTGCTTTGGTGCAAATCAAAGTGACAACAGGTGCAATGGAGAGACAAAAGCAAGACGACAGCCAAAAAGGGAATGGTTTTACATGTGGTGGCTACAGACAGGTGGTCTTTCCTTATCCTTCCTGACTGATTCTTCTCTAGTTTTGTGTTCTGCTAGTGTCCTTGTCACTACTGGTAGCATGAGGCGGTTTGTACAGGTAGTCCAGCTTCTCAAGGATGGCACATCCTTACTGAGTCTCCCAGCACAGTCTCAGGAGCATGGAGGAGATACCAGGAGACCGGCTGTTACACGAGGAGAGCTGGACAGGGCCGTAGAAGGGCATCAACCCAGCAGCAGGAGCAGTATCTGCTCCTTTGTGTGAGGAGGAACAGGAGGAGCACTGCCAGAGCCCTACAAAATGACCTCCAGCAGGCTACTGGTGTGCATGTTTCTGACCAAACTGTCAGAAACAGACTCCGTGAGGGTGGGATGAGGCCTGACGTCATCCAGTGGGACCTGTGCTCACAACTGGCATTCATCAGAGAACACCAGAACTGGCAGGTCTGTCACTGGCGCCCTGTTCTCTTCACAGATGAGAGCAGGCTCACACTGTGTCAGGCGTAAAAGAGTCTGGAGACGCCGTGACAAACGTCTGAGGTGTCCCAATACACGACTTGCACTGTGTTCACATGGAATCAGGCAGACGGCAGACGGCAAACAGGATATCATTTTAGTGGATGAGAGCAGGACGGTAAAATTAGGCAGGCAGAGAATACTGACAATGGTGACGGTAGACGGCATTGCCTTTCAGAGTTTAAATATTTCAACTTTTTGCCGTTCTTTCGAAGGAATTTAATCTGGACACTTACTATACGTTACTAGAATAATTAGATAAAAAATAAACATGAAATACTTCAGTTTATTCTGCTTTATTTAAGTCTTTGTTAACAATACAACGTCACCATCGCAATATATTGTAATGTCTGTTTTGGTTTACCACCCTGACATTTTGTCGGACAGCTTATTTTTCCTGTGCCATTTAAAAGGTGTCGTTTGTCTGCTGTCTCCCTGATTCATGTGAAAGTAGCACTAAATGTACTCCTGCCATCCAACCTGAAAATAGGACTGCCCCCTGAAAGTTGGAGATTTGATCAGGGACATTTTGACCCACAAATTTTGCTGCAGAGTGAGCGCTCTTCACTTTCATGCTGCTCTTTGGTACAGGCAGCTGCAGCACAGAGGAAGAGAGGTTTTGCCCAGTAAGGCTCCGAAGTAATGCTATCTTCTGCCTTCTATGATACAGTCACTGGCTTTTGTCTGAAATCTGGTGTCAGCAAAAAAATGGTGTTGCACATTCGTGATCCGTCGTTAGTGTGGTTAGCTTGTTTACTGTACAACGTGAGTGTCACTATCCCACTGGACCCTCTCAAACTCCGTATGAAAAAAGAAATGGACTGAACATTCGAATATTCGTAGTGAACAGCCAAATCTGATTCACCTGGCATAATTCTGAGTCGGGTACAGCCCTGCCAGAAATCAGTATGTTCTTCTCACACCTCACACCAGTTTTCAAGACATATAAAATCATCAAATTGGTTCTCTGCATATTGTCATACCATCAATAACGTGCCGGATGTAATGTCAATGTCAATTTCATCCAGAAAGTAAGTGCTAAAGAAAACAAAAAAAACAACAACGCACATATTTTAGGCACTTTGCATTTGAACGAACTTAAACACCCCCTAAAAACAAATACTGAAATTGGCTGGGGTGTTGTGGTTAAGCAGCAGCCATTCTGTGACACCACCAGCTCCCTGGCGTTGATGGAGTGCCTCTGTGGTCAAAACCTGAACACCCTCCAAATGATACATGATAGCCACGCTTCTAGCAAACATTAACACTTGGTTATGAGCACCCATAAAGAGAGTCATGTCAACAGCTGAGCGTCCGTGAAATCTCCTGCAGTCTGAACAGGGATAGGGGTGCAGTGCCAAAGAGGGACTTCGAGTGATCCCCGTTCTCAAGGGTGCCATCACTGGTGAACTCCACAAACAAACGTGACCTGCTTTTCAAAGTCAGGGAGGAGTTATTTATAGAGACGACGAGACCAAAAACTGGAGCTGAGTCACAGAACAAAGTGGCATGAAAAATCAGGATATTTTCAACCCCGGTGCAGGTCAGTGGGAAAAAGAACATCTCCATACAATTGACTTTGTGTACCAGGGAGATATGATTAACATTTTGTTATCTAAGTGTGATAGTGTGCTCAATGTGTCACCGGCATTGACCTAAATAATATTTTGTGAACAACAAGCCGCAGCTCCAGGGGGGATGGTCGGGTAGCCAAATATAAAGTTGACAAGAAGGGATACGGTGGACTTTAACATCCGCACAAAACACACAAGGAAATGAACAACTAGAGATTTGTTTTCACATATTTTAAATTCCAGAAAATCCCTAAAAATCCAAATGGACCCCAGCATTAACAAAATGTTTTTTCTTCTCTTTTTAATCAAGGCATCTTTTTCAATTGACTTCCATTAATACATTTAATGTACCTCTAATCCTTTTAATCCATCTGGATTTATCAAGTCACACTTGCTCATTTGGACTATTATTAATATGACAACAGGACAGATAATCCATATAAACACAGGATCTGCTGTGCAACCCTCTGGCCCAGTCTGACTGCATACCAAACATTTAAAAGTACCAATAGTTGTGCATAGTGTTGGACCTACTGATTATTTTAATAACTATTCAATGTATCAATTGTCTTTTCAGTTTAAATCATATTTATTTGAGCTACTAAACGTTAGAGATAATGTCAAAGTGTTTGCCAGAGCCTGAAGTGTAAAAATCTCACATTCAGCAGTTTCAGCACTGATGGTGACTGGTTAGGTGAGTGTGTGTTCAACTTACCTGCTAAAGTGTAATCCATATCAAAGCCAAAGCACTTAATCTTCTCCATTGCCAAGCTTCTGTTGACAAACACTCTGCAGGAAACAAGTTGAGGTAAATGTTTTAGTTGCAATGCCACATTCAACAATGAGATTAGCATTTATTCTGGCAGACTCAAAAGAAGCTGTGTCACTAACTGAATGGACCCACTATAACCCCAGATTGTGGGCCGTAATAATAGGTCTATTCAGTATTCAGAAAAAGCTGGTAATGTGAAAATGTACCAAACATACTGCTACAACTCAATAAGTCAATTAAATGCACAATGAAATGGGCACAAGTTTACGCGCTGTGACATTTTCATTCATAACACCGGATATTAATGTTGACATTTAGTGCTTTCATCCAAAATGCATTCAAGTCGGCCCGTCGCTTTTCTGCTAATCACAAGAACAATGGCACTCACTTAATGGCTTGACTGCACACTGTGCCACAAGCTGAGTTCATAACATGGTGCCATGTCAAGCGTACATTATTTAATCATCTGGCCTCAATTATATCAAATCAGTATTAAAGTTTGGCTTTCACCTATATTGTTTATATTGAATAATAAACACATCAAATGACAAACAGTCTCCTTTTTGTTGCTGCTTTAGTACAAAGGATGGTAGTTTTAGCATTGCAGGAATTCTAAAATTGAAATCATACATTAGGTATGAACAGCAGGTTACTATGTGTTACAATTTGGGTGGTATTTCTCAGTGATAAGGCAAAATGATTGATGTTGCGGCAAAATCATCAGTCGTGACAGTAACTGATAATACTGGAACATAACGTACAGTGACACAACTGTGCTTAACAATTTAATTAATCTTCATCTGAGAGACAAAACATTCTTTTTGCATTTACATCAACATACAGATATGACCACACTCAAAAAAAATGTAGCAATGAATCATGCATCGGAAACAAAAATCGAATTTGAATTTGAATTCTACCTAAAATTGCACCACATAATCACACAGTCACGCAGCACACGAATGCACCTCAGTAACACGACCTTAAAATTCTTGAGTAATCTCAAACCATGTCTTCTGAAACCACAGGAAGTTAACTAAACCGGGGGATGGTGAAATCCTAGATTTAAGCTTTGAGCCTGTCAATATTCCAGGAAACAGCTCTATTGTGCTGACTCATATATCAATCAGGAGACTGGGGGTCCACAGCGGCCACAGTGATAGACAATGTTTACACAGCCTGGCTGACACGGGCTTCAACAGAAAAGACACACGCTGCTGGCACAACTGTGGCTGCTGGCACAAACTCACTGTATCTTATCTTAAACATCTCTGAGTGAACTGAATGTGTAGTCATGTTCCTAGATATTTCCACACAAGTCAATATTTAGCCATGCTAGAGGTAAGATGTAAATGGCTACAGGCAAAAAAAAAGTTACATCACTCCTGACTAGCACATCAATCTGACACACAGGCTCAAACGGACTGACTCTGCAAAGCAACCCATCTTGTCATTAATCTGCGACAACGACCATCCCGCATTCACCAATCTCTAGTATCAGCTGTAAAATACCTGGCAGCAGATCCATAGTGAACAAGTTCCCATTTAGATGTAAGTCCAGCAGACGACTGGCGATGCATTCTGTGCGGAATTAAACCTCAGTTTGACTCTCCGTCGGTCTGACCTGCTCCAGCTACACAGGGCAGCTCTGGCCCACAAACAATGCCCCCCGCCCCTCCTCTCTCTCTCTTTGCTTTCTTGCCATTCAGAAATTTTCTGACTTGTTGCAAAAATGATTGTGGCCATTCCGCGTCATTCTCTGTTGTTGTGTGCTGTCGTTCAGGCGTTGTTGTTGTGCGGCATGATGTTTGTGGGCCCTCAAAGACATCCAGAACAATCACAAGTCAGGTAGAATCAAGCAAGCCCCAGCGCCCGAGCAACAGCTGCTTACCATACTGAGATTTGGCTCAATGTAAACACTTGGAGCACAAGTCCTCTCACAGGGGCAGCAGGTTTTTCTTTATTTAGATTCCGTTATGTATTTCAGTGTGTTTTATGGGGGCGATAACAGGCTACTAAATACCTGTTTATGGAATTTAATAACTAGTAAATTGCTTTCATGGCATTCATTTCATAACAAAATGTTTTTTTCTCACAAAAGGGGTGTCAGATATTGAAAAAAGTATGTTCAAGTTGTGCAAATTCAATTGGTTATTATGCATTTAAAATTCAAGTCAAGTCAAAAACTTAAATTGCAGAAATTTGAGATCAAAATTTGAGACCAAAATCTTGAAAATCAGTCATATGATACGAGAAAAACAAGTTCAAATGAACGACTTTAAACCCAAAACACTTGGATTTTCTATCTAAACCCCTGAACTCTGGAAAAAAACGAGTTTTTGAAATATGGCCTGTCTAAAGCAGAGGTACGCCTCAATAAAAACAAATGTACTATTTTACTGTCCCTATTTCAAGCATAGATCTTTTCCAAAGAGGGATTAAAACCTAAGTCTTTTCTATTTTGTTGAGCTGTTGTCATTTCACATCTGACCTCTTGCCCTATGCATGTGGGAGGTGCAGTAAAGGACAACCATAAGTCATAACTTAAGTGAGATCATGCCTCTCCTAAGCTCGTCCATGGGTGGGGGTGACTTGATTACCACAGTTAGCCTCGACTTTGGGCCCGCTGACAACACTATTGCCTCAAATATCCCACACAGGCCACACCACACCTACGACAGAATCCCTTAACAACTTCTGCTCCATCTGAGCGCAGCTGTGCGACAATCAGCCAGATTTTTTCCACTGCTCTCTAATCTCACGCAGACAGTGATTCGACTCCCTGAGATAGAAAGTTTATCTGTGCTGGGCAGAGTCGTCAGCCCTCTGCTATGTGATACACCGCTCACTGTCAGGCTGCATAGCTACAGCTGAGCTCTTACTTTGAAAGAATGGTCTTTGTCTGTCTGCGAGATAAACAAAGGTCACCTTTGATGGTCTCTTGCATTGTAAAAGAATTACTTAACAGTTCAAACACCCTTGGTTAATTCAATTAAAGCAGCTACGAGGAATTTTAACTGTTGATCAAACAGTCTCGGTTTCATATTGATGCCTTTGTCAGCAAGATGATTGGCTATTTCTATATAGCTATTCTTGGTGCTTGTTTCCTGGTCCTAAACCCAGTGAAATTAGACGAAACAATTTACAGCACCCAGACAGGAGTAGTCTGTGTTTACATTTTCTGAGGCAAAGTGTTGCAGTGAGTAGTTTGTTAGCCAGTTAAAAGGAAGCAACGAGTTTCCTCTTTCGTCAATTTTATTGTTGACATTACATTTTGTGGCTATAGTTGATACTGGGACATGATCAGCAAAGAGGAATAGAAAATATCTGACCAAAGAGGAAAAAGCTAAAGGGCACAGAAATAGAGCGCGGGCTAAAACATGAGACAACACTGGTCGGCCACTCAACAGCGAGAGACAAATGAGGGATTTGAAAGGACTCAAAACTGATCCTGAATTGTCCCTTTGCCTTCTAGAGTGGCATATCTATGTTTTATTTATGAAATACACTGCAAAATGTGGTTTTACATATTAAAAAAATAACCTCCGTCTTTCCTTCATTTGCTTTCCAAATGAATGAACGTGCGATCCAGATCAATATCTCTACATGATGGGGAATGCAGTGTTCATCCCAGGAAACACTACTGCTTTTGTCCACAGTGGCCGCCAAAATCAACACAAACACTGTCGGAACAAGCTCAAAAGCACCTTTGTACCTTTGTTAACTGTGCACGTGTCATTGTTTGCATGCGTGTGTCTGAAGAGGGTGTGGAGAGATCACCGACTGGGTGACTTTTGTCAGCACACGCAGAGCTGACAGATGAGTGGCAGTTTAATAATCTCTGTGAGCACGACATATTATATAAGGGTGTATGAAAACAGCAGTGCCCAGTGGACATGCATTTCCTCGGCTGAGTTAAACATTAAACCGCAACACAGAGACTAAATGCTTTACTACATGAGCCTTTCAACCACTGTGACGACAGGGCGTTTCCAGTCAGCAGGTGCAGGAACAAGGAAGTCTGTCTATGGTATGACTCTCCTATTGTGTGAGTTCATAAAACAACTACGTGAGGAGGGTATCATCTTTGCCTTCAAGCCGACTACAAGCTCTGGATTCATGCACTCACTCCCAGGGACCGCATCAGTCTGGTGCCATTTTGCCATGAGGCAGAGAGAAATTTAGCACAGCAGTCAGAAAACCACACCCAAAACACCAGTGGAGCATATGTGAACTCTAAGCCAGCAAAACCTGCTTTGTATCCACTTGATGAAAGGTAATGGGAAATGTAAGGCTGCAAATAATTGGATAAACATAACTGCACAATAATAGAAACCCTCAATAATCAATGATTACCAAGTGCAATGCCTTTAGAACAAGAAGAGAAACTACTACTGCTGTCCAAGTAAAAGCCAGTACATATCAGGAAATACGACACTCAAGTTGTCTGGTTGGTTAGTGACATTTGACTCCATTATAAAACACAATAAAGAAGTGAAACAATGTAGAGAATGTACAAAAGTTGACAGTCTTAATGGCTGTTTCACAGCAAAGAAATACATTTCTGAATCTATGTGATGGATGTTTGGCCATCCATTCACTTTGAATTTGACCCACTGTTAATAAATAATAATAATAATAAGACAAACATACTTTTGGTCAGTTCTGGGGGAAGTAAAAAGACAGAAACCCACTTTCCATTTCTCTGACTGCTCAGTGATATTTAGGACTGTGATTAGGGAAGCCATAAAGAGCAGTGGACCTGACTCTGTCCAGGCGTCAATGACCACAGTCAATTTGTTGAACAATTGTTGTCAACAGCACGACCCTTTTTTGATAAATGGAAACAAACTCTATGGATGTATGGCCTACATGGAAATAACATGTACTACTTGTCAATCTTTGAAGCTGGGCTTTGATGTTCAGAGGCTACTTTGTTCGAGACTGGGCGGCAGTAGCTCGGTCCATAGGGACTTGGGTTGGGAACCGGAGGGTCGCCTGTTTGAGTCCCCGTCCGGACCAAATATAGAGCGGGAACTGGTGGCTGGAGAGGTGCCAGCTCACCTCCTGGGCACTGCCGAGGTGCCCTTGAGCAAGGTAGGTAGGTACTTTATTAATCCCAAAGGAAATTGCAAGGCACCAAACCCCCCAACCACTCGGGGTGCCTGACCAAGGCAGCCCCTTCACTCTGACATCTCTCCACTTTGTGCATGTGTGTGTCTTTCGGACCTGTGTGTTAATGACAACGGAGTGAAAAAATTGAATTTCCCCTCAGGGGGATTAATAAAGTATATAAAAAAATAATCGTGTAAGCAAGTTTTAACTTCCAAAAATGATTCCTCCTTTTCCTCATTTTCATCTAGCTGCTCACTTGTCGAAACACAACACTCAAGTACCCCACCTGGATGTGTGTTCCCGTTCACATAATCAGATATGCACCTTATGCCTCTACATATGTGTCTTACCTGTGGTATGGCTCTCTTCTGTATTTTTTCATCGTCACGCCGTCCATGTTGGCAGGCAAGTCTGCATAGTTCTGCAGTCTGTCACTCCATGAAGTGGTCATCTTTAAAACCATTCAGTGTCTGGGGAGAGGGAAAGCAACACATTAAAAACACAGTTAAATTATTTAAATGGTGTGATCTCATTCAAGTCACTTTTTATTACAACTGTGCCAGCTTAAGATGGAGGAACAAGATTAACTGGACGACAATCCCAGTTACAACCAGTATAAACTTTGAATGTTTAATAACTTTGAAGAAGTTACACCTATTATGTCTACACGAGTGTGCTGTGCTCAACACTGACACTGAGGAGATATTAACTGTTAAGTAACCAGTTTATTCATCATCATTTAATTAGGTTGTGCCCTCAAACTGCAAATAAAGGTCACGTTGGGGGAGCAGAGGAAGGGTTAGATAGTACGTACAGTACATAGGAGGTCAGACCAGTGAGGTCACTGGGTTCATTTTTCATTGACTGCTTGATTGTACGCCTATTAGGTATACCTTACTAAAAACTGTGTGCTGATATATTCTGTTATATATTTTACTGTACAGTATTAATAGTGTGTTATATTTGGTACTCTGTTCAATTCCATCTTTTTTCTCATCTGATTATTGCATCATATTCTATGTTATATTTATACTAAACATCTATATTAATACAGACAAGCACTAGGCGCCACAGTTTTAATTAATCATATCATCAGTCTGGTGTACACTGTGAACATGGATTTGCTGACCCTGCTGCTACTGTAACATAAACTGTCATTTTACATTGCAATTTTTGTCTCCAGATGTTTTTTGTTAGTGTGTTTTTTAATAGGTTTTCTATTTTACATTTAATTCTATTTTTGTTCTAGTTATACCTCATATGATTTATTCTTTCACTTTCTCACTATGTCTGTGCTGCATTTGCTCTGGAAGATCACTACAGGTGTATATTATCTTCTCTTCATTAGGAGACGGAACAAATTATTGAGATCCAGCATATCCTGCCTAATGTACCATGTTACAGTAGTACAGCCGAGCACAAAAACATCTTGTCTCACTCACAAGGTGGAGTCAAATAGTAAAGCCATAATAAGCAAGACCCAAATAAAATGATGATGTCTGTTTGGTTAATGCACCAGATGACACACAAATAGGCTTGGATCAACCCAAAGGTCAAGGAAGAGAAACAAAAATCTGTGGAAAGAGTCATGAATTTCTACTTTAGTTGAATGAAAGCCTGTTCTTGTTTTTGTGGCCAGGGTTGTGAGTGTTTTTTTTCCTCCCCATGCTGACACTCTATCACTCCCCTACTGTCACTGGAGAGGCTGGGCTGCAGGAAGGAACAGGCCGAGGTCAGCTGTCTTGCACTTGGTGCCAGCACAAATGCAAATGAGACTTGCACATTGAGGCCAAGGCAAGTTGTCAACAAACACTGCATGAGGGTATCACAACACTGTCATCAGTGTTGACTTTGCCACTTTACAGGAGAGCAAACAAATGCTTCATCAACATGTTGTTTGTTTTTTTTACATTCTGAACTCTAATGTTGTATAGGACAAGATGAACCTTTGTTGATTCCCAGCCAGGGAATTCAATCATTGCAGTGGTACAAGGAAAGAAATAATAATAATAATAATAATAATAATAATAATGATAACAATAAAAACAAGAGGGGAATAGAAACTGACATGGTAAAGTGACAGCAATGTGATCAACAGCAGCAGAGTCAACATGTCTGTGTCAACAGTGTACACAACATTCACTATTTTTAAGTTACGGTGCTTACTCTTTGTCTGCATTAATATAATAGAATATAATGTGAGAGTCAGTGTAACATATTAACATAAAACAGTATAATATGTCACAATACTATAGAATGATATGGTACAATACTATAGAACAATTATTTTCATTGTCAATTAATCTGTTGATTATCTTTTTGATTAACCCTTTGAAACCTGGAGGGACATCACTTTTCTTGTGCTGCTTTCAGACGCCTTTCACAAGTATTTAACCCTTTGAATCCTGAGCAAATAAGTGCGATTTCTTTCAAAAACATGAGGAAAAAGGCAATGGGCAACATAGTAAAAAAAGTCCCACAAATTAAAAAAAAAAAGAAAGAAGATAATTAATTAAAAAAATGGAAAAAAGCTAGGGAAAACTATATTTATAGTAATTATTATTATTATTATATTTTTAAAATTATGCTACAGAATTATTTTAATTTGTAAACACTCTTTTCAGATAATTCTTTGTTTGTTTTAACTAAATTTCTTGTTTTTAATTTTCTCTTTTTAATAATTTCTTTCCAGTTTTTTTGGGGTCATTCCTTCTTTCATTCACTCATTGACTTTTTCCCCATGTCTTCAAAAGAAATCAAGGCCAATTTGCTCAGGTTGCAAAGGGTTAACTGATAAGTTTGGTCTAAAAATGGTGAAAAATGTCGATCAGTGTTTCCCAAAGCCCAGGGTGATGTCCTAAAATGTCTTGTGTTGCCCTCAACCCAAAGTTAATCAATTTTTTGTCATAAAGGTGTAAGGCAACCTGAAAATATTCACATTTAAGAAGCTGGATTATCAAATTAGTTGGCAATTAATCTAATAATCGACAATTTATCGATTAATCGTTGCAGCTCTAATAACATAGCATATAGTATAATTTAGAGTAAGATATGACATCGTAGTGTAGTACAGCAATATGACTCAGAGCAGAATGCCAAATGTAGGATAAAGTATATCAGGAGCCTTTTTGTTAGACATGACATATCTTACACAGTGTTAAAATCTATTTTCAGTTTTTCTACTTAATGCATATTTATTATTCTTGATGCCTTTATGACACCTTGGCCCACAGTATGAACTGGTCCACTGGGGTCTGAAGGGAGCTCTGGCTTGGAGAGATTCACAGCCAAGCAGAGAGCAAACCTGCACGACTGCAGTACAAACAGTGAGTGGAAAAAATGCTCAACACAACTTATAACAGGCTTTGTAGCCTCGGGTCAGTCTCATGAGAGTGGGGTCGACGTTTGTCTCAGACGCATAACATTGACTGTCACTCATTATGGGATGTCATATACCGGTACGTTTGAATAGTCTTTAGTTGTGTAAATATTCAGCTAAACAGACGATGAGAGATTAGCCTAAGCTACTGTAAAAGTATCTGTACAAGCTAACAGCAAAGGAAACCGTTGTTAACGTTCCAACCAACGTCCCGTTATCTGCTGAACTGTAAAAAGCTAAGCTAACTGTCGTCCTGCTCTTGTTTTATCTGACATTGCTGAGAAAGGACGAGCCAAAAAAGTGATACGGACACAAAGCTAACGCGTTAGCTGGCTTTGATGCAAAAAACAAAAGCCACAAAGTGTCGGGGCAGATTTGACTGCGTTTAGCTATGACTGTCGTTACTGTACTCACCTCTGAGTTCCTGGATAAAATAGCTGCACCGTCAGTTAGTCTGAGCATGCGCCTTGAGATGTGTGAAAGTCGGAGGAAGTATTTCTCTAACGTTGTGTTTTCTTCTTGCTGTCTTCACTGTAAAGCCAGGCAGCAGATGACTTGTTCCTGCTGTGGCTGCTCTCTGCTGTCTCTCTTTCTCTCCCTGCTACCAGCTGTTGTTATGAGACGTTTAAGGGGCGGGGCTTCGCTGCTGTCAGTCAAGAGGGGGCGGGACTATGTGTCGTCGTGGCAGAGACACGTGACTGCATCCGTTATCAGTTGACTAGATAAAGGTAAAGAGAGACACCCTGATTGCTTCCATTTGTCTTGTTGCAAGATTTGATTTGCTGTCAGTGGGCCTGCAGCACATCACTGACATTCATTTATTCAACTGAAACCAGTGATGGGAAAGTTACTTCTGAAATGGATTACAGATTACCCTGCCAAGATATAATAAGTGATGTAACTTTTTAATTACTTCATCAAAGTAATGTGACTAAGTTCACTTGGTTATGACTTTTGATTGCTTTTAAAACAAATGTGACTTCTTCTGACTTGAGAGAGAGTAGCTCATGTTCACAGATGGAAATAATACATTTAAATTCTTAACCTAACCCCTCTTAAATTAAGTGAGAAGATTGAGGAAAATGTTGTCCTCGAGTGCTGTATAAAGTCTTAACAGGCACTGCACCAAATTTTGTGACTGACCAGATTCTGGGACTCAAATAGGAGTTTCAGCTTTAACAATTTTTGCCATACTTTTTAACATTTTAATAGCAGCTGTTACCAAAACATAGCCCTTCCTCTGTAGAATTTTGGCGCGGTCACAAATTTTGATATTTGTGATAAGACAAACAAGTAAATATGTCTGCTTGTAGAAACACAGTAACATCTAACCCATTAATATCTGACCAACTGGCCTCTTTTAAAAGCAACTAATTGATCCTCCAATGTCACTATATTAATACTAATGATGCAATTTAATGGTTAATAGCTTTTTAATAAAGTCACAAGGGGTGTCAAACTTATTTTAGTTCAGGGGCCACATACAGTTCTTTCTTCTTTTTTTAAACTTTCTTTTTATTTTTGCAGTGTTAACACATCCTTTGTCAATGCCAATAAATGTATAGTCAGTGTGAGAAAAAAAAACTTACAAATAAGTAAGTAAATAAGTAAATGAGACCAATACATAAATAAAAATAATTAAATAAAAAGACCAACACCCATGTATAAAGATGGCAGACTTGAAAAAATAATCTTGTATCTCAAATAATGCCTCTCACCCTCGTCTTCATTTCCATTGACTAATACTTTCTGTCCATTTCCAAAGCAAGGCCATAAAAAGGGGATTTAACAACTGTAGCAACTACTAACTATTTGCAACCAGAGAGGCAGAGATAAAGACTAGAGTGAGAATGCTTGCTTAGCTTTACAAATTGCATATCACTGTGCAATATCTGGACAGGTAAGAGAAAACAATTGAGAAAACAGTTCAGGATGTTCCTTCAAGTGATTATCTTAACAAAAACCAGGCCTTAGAGGCTGAACATATTGCACCCATTTCTCCCAGTGCTTTATGAAAATGTCCATCTTCAGGTGTACAGAGAAAGTAACTTTCTCCATCATGTAAATCTCCATTGTCACATCTATCTAGTCATTTATTATAGGACCAGCGTGCATCATCCATTTTCTGGTCAGAGCTTTTTCCCTGCTGCCCAGCTACTATGATTTCAAGTGGGCCGCACACTCAAAACCACTGCATAATAACCTTTAAATAACAACCCCTTCATTTTTTTTCTTTCATTCTGAAAATGTTCATCCGTCAAACAAAGAAGAAAGAAAAATTATGTGCAAATTCAACAGTATGTCTTTGTTTTTCCACCTTCAGTCAGTCTCAATTCACACATCAGGCTGTTCATCTCAGTCATCTAGAGGGCCAGATAGGACCCTTTGGTGGGCCGGATGTAGGTTTGATACCCCCATTTTAAACAAGAAAGCTGAAAAATGTCCAGAAATAGTCTATGCCAAAAGAAGGCATGTCTGCTCAGCTAAAAGATGCAAAGCAACAGAATGAATGTTTTATTCTATGTATCAGCTTTTTACCAATATTAATATCTTTAAAAGAAACCCCTTTTGTAGTCACCAACATTTTGATTAGTAACTCTTAGTAGACCTAAATGTCCCCCAGAGAAGAACTGAAAAGTACGGTGATGCTGCATTCAGTGTCATCGGCCCTTGTCTGTGGAACAGCCTTCCAGAGGACGTCAGACTCTTTGATTCAGTCGACAGCTTCAAATGAAATTTCTCTTTTAAGAATTGCTTGTTGTAGCTTTTATTTAGTTAATTGGTGTCAAACCTAATTTGTATGTTTTTATGTGTGTCTGTGTGAGTGTGTTATCGAATTCTATTATACTGTCTTTTATGTGTATTCCTCATTTTATTATGTAAAGCACTTTGAGTTGACGTTGCTCTATGAACTGTGCTATACAAATAAAGTTATTATTTCATATTATTATTACATATTTTTCTCAGTAACTGTGTCTGATTACAATTAATTTATTTTGTAATTAATTGCATGTAACTAGTTACTCACCAACACGGACTAAAACAACAACAAAACACACCAACAAAGTAAAGATATGTTCCTTAATGTTGTTAACTGTTCAGGTTAAGATACAGCTGAAGACGTGTAATCTATGATGGATGTCATTAGTGGTGGAAGCAGTACTCCGATCATTTTAGCTAAGTAAAAGTAGCAATACAACAATGTGAAAATAGTCCGTACAAGACCTGCATTCAAAATCCTACTTAAGGAGAAGTGCAGAATTGTTATCATCAGCTGTACTTTAGAGGATCAAAACAAGGAGTACTTGTTCTGCAGGATAAAATGCCCATGACTGACATATTAGGCCTATCATGTGTCACATTATCACAAGTAGATACTGATGCAATAATGCATAAGTAGCACACTGCTGGTGTAGCTGGTCAAGGTAGAGATAGTTCATCATGGCCTCTCATGACACTTTCATGTTGAGCAGGTCAAAACTATGCTCTTTAATGTACAAAGATCCAACATCATCCCCATGAGCAAGCAAGGCAAGGAACACAACTCCCCTTTAATTGAAAGAAACCAGGCTCTGCGTGCACGGCCATCTGCCTCTACTGGTTGGGTTGAAAGACAGAGAGACAGAGACCAACCGAGGGGTCGGGCCGCTTCCAAAGGGTCACCAGAAATATCTGAAGGGTTGTGAGGTGATTAGTGATCAGAAAGTTCTGATGCACAAGTTTGTATTCATTTCTGAATTCTTTGCTTTTTAGTGAAATACTGTAGAGTTTACCTCACTGGGCCTCAAATAAATAAATGAAACCATCTCTTCTGTGTGTGGGTCTGCAATGAAACAATGACTTTGAGGTTACAGTTGTGGCTTTCAGTTTTCATTTACAGGTTTCAGTTTTACAGTTTCCGTTCACATCTAAATTTAGCCAACAGTTTATTGCCATTGACAGGCCACATTGTACTAAAATAAAGGAAACTATGAAAGGGGCTGTGAGTCTGTATGGATCTGAACAACCTCAAACACCCCTAAAGCTAAAAGTCAGTGCACTAACCAGCACAAAGTCAAAGATGCATTTCTCCAGATAATTTGGGGAATAAATTGCGTTCTGTTGACATTGTCATTTTAACTACGTGCCTCCCCTGTCACAAGAATTTGGCTTGCAGGGTAACATTTTACTGTTTGACATATTTGAACGTTTGAATATTGCTGTAGCCCATCAGTCTGTCAGTTGATCCATCATCCTTTCAGCTAAACATTATCATCTATGACCATTTAAATCTTCATGTTTGCCTGCAGTGAACTGCAATTTGACAACAGAGGGCAGCAAAGGCCTGTCAGTGGGATGCTGTTTTTAAGGGATGCTGAGCGACACTGAATGTGCACCAAACAAAACACATAATCAAACCACTTTTATTTACTTATGAAGTGTAACTTTAAATACAGATTAAGATCTTAAACTTGTTATTCTTCTTGAAAGAGCCACTTTAAGGCCAACACTAGGACTTATTGTAAGAATCCTCATTTACTGTTGATACCGGTCAGCAGGTGCACAAATCTGAAAGTTTCAAGTGAAACCCATGCCATTTTAAGCCTCTCCTCATTCATGTATCCTCATTCTAACATTAGATGTTTGACATGAAGAGGTAAAAAAGACAGATATTCCTGCATGATCATATTGTTTCAAACCTGTAAAATGTATTCACCTGTGCAACAGAATTAGAGTGCATTGTTATATATTATTTTTTAAATAGAAACATAAGTTAAATGTTTATATTTCACCAGAAGAAACTGTAGATGTAGAGGAGATTTTGTGGATAAGAAAGTTTGAAGTAAAGTGCAGCGTCATCATTATGCATTGAATTACCGCTGTGCACTGGTAGTCGTGGTGTGCATTTGGATTTAGTGTGGAAATCTCTGAGAAATCTTAGAGGTATTAAAAAAAACCACAGCTACGGAAACACTAAAAGTAGGCTCGAGATTGCCTTATTAATAACAAATAACATTTTAATTTTATTCTGTATTCCAAGTATAAATGTGCAACAAGCGATCAAACACTGACGCACCACTGCGCCAAAAAGGACAGTTCCATCTGCTCCACACAAAGAGCAGTGCCAACATGCGCACATCTGGACCAATGTCAGGATTATTGCTGACTAATTATAGTTACACCAATAAGTAAAATTCACCTTTAGCACAATAATCAGCAATGATTCGTATATTTACTACAACCTGACGCATGTGAAAGAACTGAGTCTGGATGTTACCCTCGGGCATTAATGAGTGATTGGGCTGGTCCCCCTATAAAAAGGAGGCGCGCCCACTGCACTGCTCTGTCTCCATACACGCCACGATGAGCTACGGATCTGAAGTCTTTTCCTCCTCCTCCTACCGGAAGATTTTCGGGGATTCTCCCCGTTATTCGTCCTCTCCATCCCGGTCAGGGATAAATGTATCCTCCTCACGGGCAGGGTACCGGTCCTCCTCTGTATCCCGGAGCAACGTCTCATCCCTGGGCGCGTACAGCAGAAAGTCCGGCCGCTCCTATTCGTCCATGCCACTGGAAACCTTCGACCTGACACAGAGCAGTGTCCTCAACAATGAGTTCAAAATCATCCGCACCAATGAGAAGGAGCAAATGCAGGGTCTTAATGACCGCTTTGCAATGTTCATCGATAAAGTGCGCAACTTGGAGCAGCATAACAAAGTGCTGGAAACGGAGTTGACTGCCCTGCGCCAGCGGCAGACCGAGCCGTCCCGCCTAGCCGATCTTTACCAACAAGAGATCCGTGAGCTGCGCTCCCAGCTGGAGGAGCTGAACGGAGAGAAGTCCCAGCTCATCATCGAGAGGGATTGTATCGAAGATGACCTGCAGAAGCTCAGGGGGAAATACGAAGAGGAGTACCGTGCCCGGGAGGACGCGGAGGCCACCCTCAAGGCTTTTAAGAAAGATGTGGATGATGCCACCATGGTGCGCCTGGACCTGGAGAAGAAGGTGGAATCTCTGCTGGATGAGATCAACTTCCTCAGGAAGGTGCACGAAGAGGAGGTGGCCGAGCTGACGGACATGATCCAAGCTGCCCAGGTGTCCGTGGAGATGGAGGTGTCCAAGCCGGACCTCACCTCCGCCCTCAAAGAGATCCGAGGCCAGTACGAGTCCATGGCGTCCAAGAACCTGCAGTCCGCCGAGGAGTGGTACAAGACCAAGTTCGCCGACCTGTCCGAGCAGGCCACCCGGAGTAACGACGCCATCCGCGCCAGCAGGGAGGAAGCCAACGAGTTCAGGAGGCAGCTGCAGTCCAAGACCATCGAGATAGAGAGTCTGAGGGGAACCAACGAGTCTCTGGAAAAGCAGCTCCGGGAGATGGAGGAGAGGCACAGTGTGGAGATCGGAAACTACCAGGTAATCACCTTTTTAATGTCTTGTTAACCGTCTATCTAAGGTGTGATAGCCGAATAGGAAGCCAGCCATTTATTTTTAGCCTTGTAAATGTTTGTTTACATCGACATGAATGCTGTTTAGTGTTTTTTTTTATTGAGCAATATGAGTATGAGGAGCAGCTGAGCTCTGTCCGCGGTGCTGAAACTCATTCCCCTGGGACAGCGCGCTCAGCAGCTGCATCTGACAACGCCCACTGACTGGGTATATGCTCTAAATGGATTCATCACTCCCAGCTGAGAGTGTGTTTTTTAGGACAAACATTTCAACCCATATTGCTCATAAACGACAGGAATCCTCAGCTACACACTGTAGGGTAACAATAGGACTGACAGAGGTCTTTGTCTGGGCACTGAGAATAATCCTCCAGGAAAAATAAGGTCAGAGATTATGATGTCTGAGTAACTTTTTTTTTTTAATCTTGAGTCATGGCCTAATTCTCCTGCATTGTTTGACTGTCCTTTTGTAGGATAACATGGTAGAGCTGGAGAATGACCTGAGGGCCACTAAGAGTGAGATGGCCCGTCACCTGAGGGAGTACCAGGATCTGCTGAATGTCAAGATGGCACTGGATATTGAAATTGCAGCCTACAGGTAGGCTCAAACACAACTCGCATGGGATTTAAAACCACAAATATTGAGACATTAAGTGCTTATCTATCCTTTCTAACCCTGCCTTCCATCCTCCGTTATGCAGGAAACTACTTGAGGGAGAGGAAACCCGCATCGGGACAGGGATCACCTACCCTGGCTCCCTGAGCGCAAGTGTCGGGCAAGGCTACAACTACCAGGCCCGTATTTACACCAGCTCTGGCAAGGGCTCCAAGAGCAAGGACGAGGAGCAGCAGCAGCAGGGCAAGTCTGGAGGCAAGGTGTCCCAGCGTGAGGTTTATGAGGAGACAGTGATCACCACCAAGAAGATGGAGAAGCCGCAAGACCCCAGCGACATTCCCACCAATCAGAAAAACTAAGAGTCTGCTGTAAGCTTGTTTTTGACCCCTGAAGCTTCCCTCTACCTTTGCAAACCTATACCTCTCCTCATTTCCCATGCTAAAACAAACCCTGAGCTTTTGCACTTAAGCACTTGTAGGGTTCTAAGATGATAGTTTGCCTCTTCACTATAAGCACAGTAAGATCATGGTCTCTGTCTGCTCTGTTGTGCATTGGATGTCCACAAGTGCGTAGAGTGCAGGTGTTTGTTTTACCTGGGTTTATCCTTCCCTTTCCCATTTCTCCCCCCACACGTGTTCCCCAAAGGAAATCCATTATAACTCTACTGTAACCATCACTCTTTACAAACCACTCTACATCTGTGCTCTCTCTGTCTCCCTCACACACTCAACATCAAACAATAACAAGCACTTAGGTAGCATCTCTTACAGAACTATGGTCTTTCGAGGTAAAATACGCAACCGGTGTTAAACACTTTGGTCTGATGTTACATCGATATGTGATACTGAAACACGGTAGATAATATCTCCGGTCATTCACTACTACCACAAGCTGTGAGATACTCTCAACACATTCCAATGGAAGCATGTGTGTGTGCGTCCACTTATTCCATACATAAAGATATTACTATGGCAGTTTAGTGAGGAAGCACACAGTCTACAGTCAAAGGAAACCAGCCAAAATCGACCATAATAAATGATAGTGTCTTGCTGAGCCATTAGTTCGAGTTTCTAAAAATGGAGTCCATGAGCAAAATGTCTCCCTGCACAATGCCTCAGTGGTTTGACTGTGGTGCAGTCAACTCTGCATGACAACAGTATGAAAGAGTCATTCTCTTTCAGCTCCCTTTTAAACTTTCCCGCTGAAGTTCCGCTCTCAAAAGTGGATTCCCGTCGCTTTTTAAATGAGATTCGAAGCAAACAAGAAAACAAACGTATTATGGAAGCAAAATTTGCATGGTGTATGTAGATGTCATGCTTGCATGGAATCCATCGGCCTGTTGCTCATCCATTGTTCAGAGTCAAAAGGCCTGCTCATGCCCTCCATCTACCATGCCGAGCATCATCGTGCACAACACTCATAACTGTAATAGACAAGTGCTTGTTAGCCTGTAGGCTAGATTTGAGACTATTACTGTAGGATGTGACTTAGGTAGATGTTGACGCTCTGAAGATAAGAAGTACAAAAACCTCTTATATAGGAATGTCAAAACTACCAAACGTGGTAAACAGTTTGCACAATGTGCTATGAAGGATACAGGGAAAAGTACAATAAAGCAAAAATGCTGTAAAGGAGGAGAAATACAGACAATATGATAAGAAATAGGAAGTGATTTTTCCTCCTGAAACAGTCTGAATTGTAAATTATGCTTTAGCACAATTTCTCCATGATCCATCTGGGTGTGATGAGTTGTTTGCATATTCAACACCATTTCCCATGTGCCATCGCTGACGATTGAAGCACATTCAAGCCCCAGAATCCATACCGTATCACTCAGCCAGAAAGAAAACCATGCCGTCAACGCTCACAATATGTCACAAAATTCAGCCAGAAGCCGTCAGGTGTGTTTGAAACAACTTGACCGCTCTCTCTGTATAACTGTGGCCATGACTGGATAAAATGTCTGTTGTAGTACGACCTCACCACTAGAAATCCCTCAGTACGAGAGACTTGTAGCTTGTTTTTTCTGCTTTGTGCACTGCCAATGTTAGCACAGCTATCTTATTCTCCTGCTGCTGGTCGCGGCGTCTCACGCCCTGACAAACTGCACTCACACTGAAAACAAAAAAACTACTGATTGTATGGCGGACTGTTCTGGATTGGGTTTCTGTTGTTTTACCTGAGGCTTGTGATAAGTATCTTAGTACTGTAGTGAGTGTGTATGTATCTCTACACAGTGGCCTATCATGACTGGAATTATTTAGGGGGCAGCCAATCTGACAGTTTTAGGGATTACTGATTTCAAGTGTAAAGCAGAAGAAAAACCTCTGATGAACAAGAACTTAAAAATATAAGCAGAATTTTATAGTATACAGCTATAACAATGGATGAATGATTACGGTTGCCAATATCAAGCCTTTATCTTTACACTGTAAAACCAAAAGAGTTTTCATTGATGTCTGAATACAAATATGTCACTACTACTACTATTGCACTGCCAAACTTTTCCAAGTGCACATGCAACACCACTTCATGGGAGATGACCCCATTAAGCATTTTCTGAAAATACAGTACGTCACCAATTCAAAACCAACAATCAAGATTTAGCCATAGGACAAATAACTGTAGGATGTGAAATGCCTTAAAACACCAGCAGCTTTTTTTCTGGCCATGTGTGTGATGTGTATGATTCTGTCCAGTGGGGTGTTTAATCATTATTATCTCTTTATTAGTGTTTATTAGAGCTACAATGACTACAAAAGCATAGGGATCGAATGTAGTTGACATGCTATTCTCTTTACTGTTATTACTTATGTATTGCTGTATGACACCACATCAATAAAGACTTGACATTAATGAGGCTGCACATGATTTCAATGTGTTTATTTGTACACGACACACACTTTTTAGTGCACACAAGATCATATTTTGTACTCGTACATAGACTCTATGATCTAGGATTAATAATGGTAGTGGGAATTAACTGAGTGCATTTACTTAAAGGTGCTGTCTGTAAATTAAAGTTATTTTGTAGCTTTTAATCCTCTATAGTCACTTAGAGGATTCTGATTGATAATACAAAATCTAATCAACAAATGAACTATGGTGTATTATTACAGACAAAGATTTTATTCGATTCTGACCTGCGGCCCTCGGCTGTCTATCTTCAACTATTCTTCCAGTAAAGGCAAACAAGCCCAAAAATTAATCTAAAAAAGGGGTTCCCAGCATTATATAAAGTAATTCACAGTGAAAATGCATCAGTAGTAATACTCCAATAATATACTTTTTTTTTTTTTTAAATACAGTATTCTGAAAGGGGCCATTCTTCATAATGAGCTCTCTAAGTCTTCCTAAGCTTGAAAAGTTTTTGTCACATACAGCAAACATCTCCTCATGATCTGCTAGCTACATGTCCTCTGAATATGCTGTGAAAAAGTCCGTTCTCTGTAGGCAGCCCAGGCTCCGCAAATGGCAACAAAAACATTTCACTTCTGTTTATGTTCAACAATGTTATCAAACACAACGGAGCTACCTCACCTTTTAGCCTCATTGTAACCTGTAGCTCTAACTGCCTCTCTGGGCACCGTGTACACGTGTGTGCGCTTGCGCAAGACTGTGAGACATGGGCACCGTGTTCACGTGTGTGTGCTTGCTTTCGCTGGTCTCGCGCTGGCTGGTTGGTGTAGCCTGGACCACAATGTTTTTGTTGCCATTTGCAGAGCCTGGGCTGCCTACAGAGACCGGACTTTTTCACAGCATATTCAGAGGACATGTAGCTAGCGAATCGTGAGGAGATGTTTACTGTATGTGACAAAAACTTTTCAAGCTCAGGAAGACTTAGAGAGCCTTTAAGTGTTGGTACTTGTTCTTTATTTTTACTTAACGTGTAGGATATAATTGGCATCAAGCAGTGATGTTGCAGAACTGAAACTTCTCCCCTGTGCCAAGCGTGTGGGAGAATTTCGGATGATGCAAGAATGTTGCCCTATCTAGAGCTAGTGTTTGGTTTGTCCATTCTGGGCTACTGTAGAACAACATGGCAGACTCCATGGAAGAGGACCCGCTCTGTATGCAGATATAAACGGCTCATTCCAAGGTAACAACAACAAAACTATTCTTATTTATCCAGGTGATCAAAACAAAACATAGTTATGAATTCAATATTCCATTTCTACCAATAGATGCCCCTAAATCACACTGGACCTTTAAGTAAAAGATCTACTTCCTCCACTACTGATTGATGATGATATGTTTGTGATTTAATGGTAATAGGAATAGGATGGAGAGAATATTCACAGATGTCTGTGATAGTATATGAGCCCATGATTCTAAAATGCTAATATTTTCATGAATGATCAACACAGGCTGTGTGGGGAGTTTTCTTTCTGCTGCACACTAATGATGCAGCAAATGCACAAAAGCCATTTTATCTATGAACCTGTAAGCTTTCATGCTGTGTACCAGTATTGTAATATAAATGTTCTTCTGATATGCCTTCAGGCCTGAGGAAAATAACTTTGCTGCTTTGAGTTATTTGTAAAAGTAAATATTGATTTTACAGGCCAGAAAGCAATGTCACCTTGACCTCTTTCATGGAGATATATTTATTTTCTTTTGCTTCTCAGGGCCACAGTGCAGATGTGCGTTAAAGAAAAATGATGGATTACCTGCTGCTGTACTGTACAATGATCTTTGCCCCCCTGCCGCCGCTTCACACACTTACACACTTACACACACACACACACACACACACACACACACACACACTGTCCTAGACCTTGAGACCTTAAGCCTCGTGAATTGTCTCTGTGTAGCCCATCTCTCCTCACCCACCGACTGGGTGGGACAACTTCGGCACTGGGCGTGCATGTGTGACGCAGGTTGCAGTTCTTCAAAGATTTATACCCCTGCAATGCTGCTGAGTAGAAGGTGTGGTGGGAGCCATCCAGGGAGATGCCACTGTAAAAGCCCTGTTATGAAACAGCCCTCCCTCCTCAGGCTTCAAACTTGAAGAGTGCTTCAACTTTCTATTTTAGGGCTCACCTTAGTCCCCTCTGGCCCTTCCTCATAACCACAGAAACCACGCCAGAGTATTACGAGGCTATAAAAACATATGAATACCACGTAGAAAATATCATCTTCTACGGGAAACTCTGGGATTAATTTTGAAATTTATAGCTGCTGAAAGCGACCACAGGGTGTTTAGTCCTTGAGTCCCAATGCAATCAGCATACAGTTGGCTGATTTCTCAAGTGTGTCACTCTATAATTATTGCACACATGCTTATCCTAAAATACTTGCAGTGTTGTATAAAAATGTTTTTATGCAGTCACTGAAAGAGCTAAGGACAAACTGAGGCTACCAGCTCACAGACAAACACAATTAATCACATCTCAATTTCATTATCATCCATTTCCCCCCATTTTATTTCCACTTAAATTGATTTAAGGGTAAAAAAGCCCCCATCTAAATCCGCACTGTCTGACAGTATCACATTTATATTATGTTCTGACTTTTATCAACTCTTCTTTGAAGCTTCAGTATGATTACTCTGAGCGAAATATCCAGACCCAAGACTTCCCTTTATAAAGGTCATCTTGACATACTCTTAAGCTGAGCACATCTGGATACCTATTCTGAAATTTTGGGATCTCCCCTAAAATTCAACATTAATTAAAGTTCTGTATGTTTCAATAATGTTTGCATGCACACCATGAGTTTGTAATGACTTTATGGTCAGTAGAGTTTTTTATTATCTGTACGTGCACACTCCTCACCGACCATAGCAGCCATTTCTTTTCATGTCTACCCCTTTGCTATCTTGAGGGAAGAAAGGAGACGGCTGAGGGAGAAGCATGTTTTATGTTCTGTCTGGTAATAAGTGTCGGTGTGGGGCTGTAATGGTGGTGGAAATGAGAATCAGGATGCAGAGCGAGGAGGCCACAGCCGTAAATTTCGCCTGTTTGTCAGCATCTCCGGATCAAAGCCATCCTTCTTCGCTGGACTGAGGTGTCAGCTCTGCAGACATATTAAAATGCGAATGTGTGTGTGACTTTACACACACATAAAAAGCTGTATCACACAAAACCAAAAAGGTCAGAAAGACTGAATTCCCTGAATAGCAGAGATGGTCACATTCCTTTTTAATCTTTATTGTAAGAGCCATGAATGTGCTTTGGAGTGTGTTTTATTGGATAATACTTTTGATGTATGTGTATTTCGCCCTGTTAAGACTTGTGCTCTGCTAGTCTCTCCTGCTATTGGAAGATTTGAGTTGGTTTCTTTAAGTGCAGGTAGTGCAAGTTGAGCTTAAATGGAGCAGGATGTGAACAGTTTTTCTGACTGTAGATTGTCGACCATAATTTTGTTACAGGAAAGTCAATTTTAGCATTCGCATACATTTAAAGTCAGTCGAGAGTGATTTTATGAATTGATTTCATAACAGAGATGAGACAAAAATAAGAGAGACAATTACAGAGAGAACCAGTTTCTGGATATTTTTTTGTCCCTAGCTCACTTACAGCAAACTCCTGTACAGCTGGCACACTGTCCTTTTGGGATGAATAAACAGACTGCGTGCAAATAACTCATATGAACAAATATTAGCTTTGCTTTCTGTCAGACACACGTTAAAGGAACACACAATCAGTATGGGAGGTGCGTTCGGTTGTGTAGCCTACATGAGAAGATCCTCTTAGCTTAGCACAAACATTGATATCAGGAGAAAACAGTTAATCTCTGCCAAAACCAAGAACAAAAATCCCTTCAAACAACCTCAGTCTGTTTACATGTTGTATGTTACTAGCTAGCTAAGTTGTCACTAATCCATCCAACAGGGACCACCCATTGTTTTCACTGCCCTAAATTCTGAAGCCCCATTCATCTGCAAAATGTCTCATTAGACCAAAAGCCCAACTTCTCTGACAGCTCATTATCCCAAAAACAAATGCATTTTGCTCCAAAGTCTTGTTTTTTCTGAAAATACACACACTCTGCAGTTGGACAAACAAATCACAGGAAAAATCTTTACATTGTAGGTTTTCGTAAACCAGGGATTTGTCATGTTGTGATAAATGTCTGGTTAGGTTTAAACCGCTCAGTAATGGATAGGAAAGATTATGATTTGGCTTAAAACACAGACGTTTGGTGGCACAAAAGCTGTGGCACAAACACCACTGGGAAACTGCAGAGAAAAGCAACTTTGGTGCAATGCGTTTGGTTTTTGGGATACCAGGCTGTTGGAGAAATGGACTCTTGGTCCAATGGGCCATTTTTTAGATTAATTGAAACTTTCGCTAAGTCCCACCCCCAGACTGACCAATCATAGTAGCATCAGGCCAGCTCAGACCAGGGTCCGACAACAACACAGCTGTGCTCCATTGACTCTTATACAGTCGTTTCAGATTTCCTTCATTTTCATGTATTAATGATACTCGTTACCTGGAGAGGTTGGAAAAAGATATACGTTCCTGTTCCAAAACCAAAATTAGTCCCTGAAAAGTGTAGAGTTAGCTAGCTAGCTACTGAAGATATAGCCTACTGAATGTATACACATCCTGCTTTTGCTTTTTAGTGATTATAACGGTGAAAAAAAGACCGAGCCTGCTGTACAGGAACCAGTGAAGGGAAGCAGGGAAACTTTGCTGATATTGAACCAGTTGTGTGTCATCACAGTGTGCACAGATGAACGTTGCTTGACTTCACTCAGAAATTCCTGCCCATCCAGCGGTGCAGGTCCAGGTGCTGGCAGCGGCACGGGGATGAAGCCAAACACGGTTCATCTGCACACACGGTGATGCCACACAGCTGGTTCAATATCAGCAAATTTTCCCTTTATATTCATTGTCTTCTGTGGCGATCAGCAGTGATGTGGTGGTTCACTTTTACACTGTGATCTGTAGCCTATAGTTCGGCTTTAGCTTTTAACTAGCTTTGTCTTTTTAGCCTGTTGTTGCTGCTGAGTCAGTTTGACATCCTGGATATATCCTTCAAACACAGACTGTAGACCCCTCTGTCTGCTTCTCTCTGGAATCACTGTTTCAGTTTTACAAAAATATGATTAATATTTCTTCAGGGAGTGCAGTTAGTTACAGTGTGGGCTCCAAGCTTACTCTGACAGCTTGATGAACTATCACAAAAGGGCGGGGCTTAGCGAAAGGGCAATTTGGGTTCAGAACTTAGGGCTGTCGGAGCAATAGCACCACATTGAACAGTCAACTGGGTTTTGGGAAAGTGCTCGAAGCCAGCATACAGTGTGTAAATGTGACAAGGTAGCTGTGTCTCCCTGCTTTCACTACTTTGTGCTATGCTAAGCTAGGCTAAACACATAACTGAGCTTTCACAGAGATGAAACTGCTATTGAACAAGCCCATATTTTAAAAAAATATTACTCTTCCTTTAAATACACGCAGACAGGCAAATACATTTTCAGTGCATGAATCATCCTACCATTTGACTCAGCAACAGATGGTTCTGCATGTTTTACCTTCTCTTTGTACCTGTAAACGAAGTGTTAATTTGTGCACTACTGCTGCCGTTGCCTTGGAACTTGTTGCTAGCATCCTGCTGTGCTTCAGCAGCCTTTGGGGAATTACAGCTCTCAGAGAGACACAGTTCGCTCTCGTCCAGACAAAGAGGTCTGAGGAGAGGCATATAAGCAGAATAGCAAACATTAAGAAGAGCAGATTTGTCAGATTGAAGATAACGACACACTGAGGCAGATGTTAATAAAAACTGGATGAGCACAGAGCATGTGGAAGCAACTACTAAAAATGATTTGGTCAAAAGCATTTTACTATTCTGATCTGGGAAATGACAATAAGAATGTATTTACCATTACCTATTCAATGTGTTTCCTTGCCTGGCAGAAAGTACTGAGTCATTTCGAGGTAGGCCCTGTGTGTGTGTGTGTGTGTGTGTGTGTGTGTGTGTGTGTGTGTGTGTGTGTGTAATGTGGCGTTCTCTCTGTTAACCAAGCCATCACTGTGTTTTTTTCCCTGGTGCTAATAATAGCAGAGACAGAGCCTGCAGAACCAGACACCCAGACAGACAGACTGAAGGAAAATGTCTCTCCCTGGACAAAGGGGAAGGTCTCAGCCTTTTTCTTGACCTCCATTTAAGCTTCTGTGAGGATGGATGGGGCAATATTGGGGGTATTCAACCTGAAAAATACAATTACATTAGCCAGAGAGTGCATCTCAGTAATCAGAAAATTGAGAAAGCATGTCGTCGTTCTTCAAGTGTTTTCAGTACTGTAGAAAATTTGATTTAGGTGTCAAGATTTGATTTGTAGAGCAAAGGTTAAGTGACTTATATTTTTCTTTGTTCTTTGTTCTTTAGCAGCAGAATCACTTTAACCACTCTGATGCCTGATCAACATTCAATTTTAAGTTTAACATTTATATTTTGTCTGATATTTCTAAAATTTTGAGAGCAAATTCGTAAATATTCCAGTTTGCTTATATGTTGTATGCATGTAAGTACAACTCTAGGCTATATTATGCAATAATTATTCCACGAAACAGCTGTCCTATTATACGATAAATGCCAAGTTAATAAAAAGACAAACATTTTTTACTTTATTTATATGTCATAGCAGTTTGCAGTGTTCAAACCTCCCCTGCCATGCAGACTTCATTTAAAATGCACTACACCAGGACTATCTGGGGTGAACTCTCATTCTTTCCTCTGGTTTAGAAAAGTGTGATTAATCACTTTCTGCAGTGATAAAACAGGTATAATGATAACCCATTATTATACAGGGAAACGTCTGATGAGATGTTAAAAGGTGGGTATTTTTAGGTTTCAGCTGGCTGCATCAAAAGCTGAAGAAGGCGGTAGGTACATTGAGAAACTGATACGTGCATGATAAGCAGCAGAAGCTCTGCAGACGGCTGTTGATGCTGCACTGGAGGCACAGAATGTCACTGTGGAGATGAGCAAAGTAAAAAAATGCACATGCCTTTCAGAAATTTGGAACCACCTGAGAATATTTTGGAGAAACCTGCTCACATCCTGCTTGAGGCAGTCTGTCAGAATTAAGTCTGCAGTATTTTTTGAGACAGGTGTACTTCTTCTATATAACTGCTTAGCAACAAGGCATTCTTGATACGTTCTCTCCTTGAATATATGATGACCTTCACTTACAAGACAGTTTTCCGACATAAGTCCATGTTGCTTTCCTGTGACGTATACTTTTAGTCAAACTTTTGCAGAGATACAGCCACTGACTTGAAGAAGTGCTGCTTGGTCCCTATTCAGATGGGACTCATTATTTTGGAGGAGGCCAGGGAGGGTGCAGGAGTGCAGCAAAACAAGTTCAACCTACGGGGATGTGTCCTTAGAGAAACCTTGTGCTGCAGTGTGCAACCACTGGCAGTATCAACAGATGCAATTTGGAAAGAAACTCACAGTAAGAAATCCATTTGGACGATGACATTCTGGTTTATAAGTATGTAAGAAAGGAAATGCCCTTATAAAACTCCAGCCAATTTCAGAAATGTATTTTATATTAGCAGTGTCAGTTCAAGGTTGTTTTTTGGCATCCAGATTCAAAGTAAGAAAAAACACAGCACATTGTAAATATATCCCTACATTTACTGTCAGGTTTATAGCCTAATAACAGAAGTGCGTGCACAATCTGACTTTTCTTTTTTTTTTTTTTTTGTTTGGACAAATGGTGTAGCAGAGGATCACAATGTACCGTTGTGTACTAAAATGTTCCTTCAGCTCTTTGGGGGGAGCAGAGAGGTGAGTGCTGCCGCTGCCTAATCCATAATAGAGCAGCTGAGCCCATCCAGGACTTTCTATTCAACATCCAGCTTGCAGACTATGACACAGCATTTTGAGAGAGAGAACAAAGAGAAATTGAAAGTATAAAAATGCAACAAAGCTGAGCACAACCTGATGTTGAAATGAATGCTCTTCAAGGTGTCACGAGGGACTAAAACCCAGAAGTTGAGCAGTTGTAAGAAAAGTAAGAGTAGTGAATAAATGAAATGGAATAATTAATCATCAGGGGCTCAAAGCTTTAAAACAGAGCGATTCCTCTGATCTGTTAAAGATGATTCTGTTTCAACGATCAAGAATTCCCTTTTCACTTATGTTAGAGCTCTTATATCAGATGTAGCTTGATCATTTGAAAGATAAAATGAAAGGTAAGCTTTTTGTCGTGATTTTATTCAGGGCTTCTTCTTTCTTTGTTCTTGTTCCTGAGTTGTAAAATATTAAAATTACTTCACTGCCATCTTAGCTGGAGAGTTAGTGCAGTGGTTTGCAGTAATGTTATCATGAAACAGTATCTACAACATGTTATAAAAATATCTACTTATTTCTAGTGATGTTATCAAGTAAACCATTGATTATGATTATCACTATATAGTAATTTATTATTAGCTTTTTTCAGGATCATAGGCCACATCATCATGACCATTAATATCCTCTGCTGCTGAGCAGGTATGAAACTGTCAGAGGTCAGACAGAATAATTTTGCTGTCATTAATCATCAGACCCTTAGGACCTAAATGTAGGTGATGGACATTTATAAATACACTAAGGATATTGTATTAAGGCCATTTTGAAAAAGTAACTACATAAGAAATGTTCTCCTGCTCCTTCTTTGTGTTGAAGCAGAAGTGCTGGGCAGATGAACCAGGAACACACTATAAAATGTAGAGGCTAATCAAAACCCCATTCTACCATGACGACTGATTTTCAAGATTATAAAGAGCCTCAGTGGTCTGTGCAACCACAAAAGGTCACCTTGGACAGTTGGCAGGCATTATCTTGTAATGTGAAAGGATTCAGAATTTAAATCTTTTGCTTCTTGATTGAATCTCTCTGAAGTTGGTGGTGTCATAATGGTTCATTTTTGGGATGTAAACCCTTTTTACACACTGCACCACCTTTGCTTGTTTATACAGAACCACACAACAGTGGCATCGTCAGATCAGTGTATGATTTTAGATAGAATGCCGGCATCTCTGAAGCAAAAATGGCGTGATGGGCATGAAGTTGAACACAACAGCATTGGCCTTTATTGGGACATAAAACATATGTGTCGGCAGTTCTGGAGCCCAGTCTCACTCCAAAGTCATTGAAATCGCTTGGGCAGTAACTTGTGGCGTCAGAAACCAATGAAAAAAGGCATCATTTAATGTTGGCCTGATACGTGGCTTATAGTTTAATGGCAACTGGCGTCATCAGGAGGAAACGCGGTGGGACAACAAACACTGACTTTCACCCGCGAGAGCAGTGTTTGTGTCCCCTAAGATTCTTAAGCCATACCATGTTATTTTTTCCTAAACCTAACCACTTTGTTTTGTTGCCTAAACCCAACCATGTGTGTTTGCTGTTGAAGGAAAAAAAGTCAATTTGCAGTGTTGTACCGACATAGTGTGTTTATTTTGAAAGAGACTGTATGTACACAATAAATGTCCTGTGAAAAGTGCATCTAGAAAGAGGAGAACTTGACACCAGGTCCCAGAATGTCAACAACCAACACACCCAGGGTACCTTCCTCATCGTATGTGGATGTTGAAAGTCCTTGACCAAGCCGTCAATATGTGACGAGTTCGGAGTGAGAATGTGTTGGATTCTGGGGCGTCGTCTATACCAAGTCTCAGCAGAGTCTGGCAACTGGATGTGGCCTGGCTAATTTCATCCGGCAAGCCAAGTTTGGGCCAATGCTGGGCCAGGTCATTTCTGATAACGGCCCAGTGATGGCAGTGGTGGCAGGCGGAATCACACCAGCTGATTTGGCCCGATTCTGGGGCGTCATTCAAACTGAGTCTCTGCTGAGCTCGGCAACCGGATGTGGCCCGGCTAATTTCACCTAGCATGCCAAGTTTGGGCCGATGCTGGGCCAGGTCATTTTGGCTACCTGAAAAAAAAAAACCCAACAACATGGCAATAACATTCATTTACCGTCCCTGTTACATGGCGTATAAGGAGCTCTCGGACTTCCATGGAGCTGCTCTTTTAAATCTCCCATGACATCATCATCAAAACATCACATCCATTCCATCCTTGGTCCCGCCCTGCTAGCTGTCTTGTTTACGCAAATGTTGCTTTGGCACTACCTCCGCTGCTAGCTTAAGGGCGAGACAACTCTGTTTCCCCATTACCCATCGTACCTTTTATTTAGAACAGTGAGGTGGAATAATGGCACAACTTTCCCGCCTTGAGCAGGCAGTGTAAAAGAAGCCATAGATGAATCTGGAAGTGATACTGGCATATGAAAAAGGGGAAAAAATGGGTAGGTTTGTAGTTTTGCAAAAGTCAGTCATTACAGCCAGTAGGCCTTTAGCATTAAGACTGGAAACATGAGGAAATAGCTAACCTGGTTCAGCCCAGAGGTAACAAAATTAGCCAACCAGCACCTCTAAAGCTCACTGATTGATACATCATATATTGTTTGTTTGAGCACACAGCAGTTTGCAATTTTACAGGGGCATGCCTGGACTATTTTCCTTTCTTTATGCTAAGTTAAGCTAGCAAGCAGCTTTGGGCAAAACTGTAACTGTAAACCAAACAATGACACACTAACACCTTAAATATTGTAACTGTGTTAGCAAACAGTTGCCTCTCTACACATCCAGCAGATGCAAAGCTAGATAACACAGCTAGAAAACTCTCTGCGTGCTGGTGCCCTGCCGTATGCAGCTGGTGCCCTTGACATTTTTTTTCGTCCCTGCCCCCAAGGTCCACCGCTGTTTGGAGATGTGTTTTTGGCTTTTATCCTTCCACTTTCCTCTTAACTCTGATGTTTTCTCCACAGACTCCTGAGAAAAACGTCAACCTCTTTAGCAACAAAATGCTCCACAATGTTAACCAGCTGGTCACTGAATGTGTCTGCTGTTTTGTGCTGGGCAGGTGGCGTACAACAGGTTTTAGGGCTATTTCCTACAAAACAGTCACCCACTATCCATGGAACGGCAATAACGGCACTGAGACTGAACTATAACAATAAAGTTGTGAGACATAAAACCAAAATGATGCCCTGGAAGATGCTGAAATGCTCAGTAGAGCTGAGGGAAATTGCAGAGCCATGTGATCATTCTCTGTGAGTTCATAAAAACGACCCCTCTTACATTATATATTATCATTTGGCCCTTATTAATATAAGCACATTGAATGGTGTAGCTTAAAGAAAACCTCTGGTTGTTTCCAGCTAAGGTGCTGCACCTTAGCCTGTTTTGTTACTTTCTCTAAAGTGCTTATTTGTAGGGCTGATTTCATCGTTATCTCTGAGAGGATTAGTGTCTAACCTTGCAAAGACCCTCATTATACTGTGTTTGTTGTGTGTTAATATTGAGCCCTTTACTGCAATTTTCCCACAGAATTGTCGGTTTCAATAGGATAACATTTTCTTATCTGCAGAAATGAAGCATTTAACACGGCCTTGGCTGGAGTGATGAGATTTGCTTCTCAGGCTCCTGTGATTATTTTATCTCCACTAAAACAATCAGCTGGTATTTTTGCCTTATCATCTGACATGAATACATTCTGTGTTACAAACAATATCACTTTTGAAGTGGTCCTCTCAAACAGTTTCACACTGAGAGTGAGATTACTGTATGATTTACACCGTGCATGAAACTGCCTCGGTAGCTACAATGTGCAGCAGAGGATGTAAAACCTGGAAAAGGATGCAGAGGACACTCCCTTCCCCACACAAAGGGCTGCGGGCTGTCAGGCTGGAGGCATAAAGATTACCTGCCTCCAGAGGCCCACTTATTGACAAAGCTCCCATGCTCCATGCAGTAGGATATAGTCTTCAAACATCCAGACGTGCACAGGGCAGCTGGGAGGGGGTGGTTGGGGCTGTTTCCAAGGGGGGTGGGGTCCATACTCCCCTGCACCCTCACTGTGACACATGCACCTAATGAGACATAAAGGTGGGATGTTGTATTCTCTGCTGCTGCAAGTCAGCTTTTGACCGATTACCATCCAGCACTAATCAATCAATGGCAGTGATTTTCTTTCTATACATATTTATTCGAGGCAGCCTGAGATCTAAGATTTTGCCGCATCTCCTTTCAGTGCTTTCTTTTGTTTATCATCCTAATACCCATGAGTCATCTCTTACTTTGTTTTCATTTGCTGAAACACAGAAACAACTGATGGAGAAACCCTGCATCGGGTCTGAGTTAGGACTTACAACATCTCTCAGTGCACGTGGCAGCCCATCAAAATGCAAAGCACGCTCGCTGCTGTTAAAGGCATGAAGGTCATTCATGTTTGAACATGTCGTCTTAAGGAAATGGCTTTTGAAGAAGTTTAAACATGAGACAAATCATGGGATGGCCCTTAGAGAAACAGTAATCATTGTGCATGTGGTGTTCTCAAAGGAGATGTACAAAATGAGCTGATTAAAAGCATTTGACACAAGTCAATGCACACCAGTTTACACTCCCAGTACAGAATTTATTTGGCTATGGAAATATTGTGTACATTAACATTGATCCTTGAAGAGCCACTGCCTCTGGTGTGGGACGACATTGTTTCAATGGGATGGACAATATTGCAGGGTTTAAAAAAATATATAGTGCCCTTTAAAAACAAGGCTTTGTAAAGGAATTTTGTCAGGGTGAAGGGAATGCATTTTTAATGGTTAACAAATAATTTATCAATCCGATCTGTAAAAAGACACTAAAGTTGCAGTGTGCAGGATTTAGGACGATGTATTGGCAATAATGGAATACAATATTCTTAAAGGTATACTATGCAGGATTTTCCCTTAAAAAACAATGTATAGACTAACACGTCTCGGTCATCACTTATGACCCACTAGCAGTGTGTGGTAGTATTTGTATCTTCAGAGAATCTGCCCTCTGCCTGTATTGTTTTTATCTTGTCCATATTTTGGTTTGTGCAGGATGTCTCTGGGTGTCAACACTTAGGTAGTGGTGTGTGGCAGTGTTCATTTTTACAGCTATTTTAGATTTAGTCTTAGTCTTGAGATGAAAATGCGTATTAGTTTAAGTCACATTTAAGTCATTTTTATCCTTAATAATTTTAGTCTAGTTTTAGTCGATTTTTCTACAAATACAAATCATATCTGAACGCTTACAAACTGTCATTTCTCCAGCAGTTTTTGACAAGTTTAAGGGGTGATTTACACACACTCACTGATCAGCATTTGAAAAGATCAACATCTCTCTATTTATGCTCTTAACAACTTAGACACATATATTAGACAAATAACTAATCTGAGACAACTGGGATTTGTACCCAGGTTCACTGTAAACTCTGACTTATTAATCTCAATGTTAAGAAGCAGAAAAATAACTTGCAACATTTTAGTTGGAGGTTTAAACTCATGTCTCACAGAGTTGGTGATTAAAAATATACTTTCATCTCTGTCAGAGAAAACTGATCTGAGTTCAGACTGTTTACTTACAGCACAGCTACACTCACAGATAACAGAGTTTCCTACCTGCCTGTCAAACAGCATCAAACCATAAACCTTCTCCAGACAGTCCAGATTTGGGCACAGTCTTGTGGGCATGTGAAGTCCGGTGGCCGGTGGCTGCTTGCTCCGCTGCCATTCAATGGCTAACAGGCGGAGCTGCTAACAGCCGCTAACTACGCCACTGTAACTAACAAACTCCTAAAATCCATTCAGCAGCTCCACCATCCACAGTCAAAGATACCAAAGGCTGATGCTTCTCCAGTGCAAGTGTTTTTGCTGGCTAGCAAAACATCCTGGTGCAGACTATTTGCTGGCGTTAACCAGCCTGTCGCTCATGTGGTATTTGAAGATAATTACAAGCACAGCCGTCCTCTGTTTTCAGTGTCAGATAGTCCACCACTTCATTTTCTTCACGTCTTGTCAGTGAAAATGAAACTTAAATTTCATCTTAGTTTTTATTTTCAAGATGTATTTTTAGCCCATCATCGTCTCATTTTCATCATGGAAATTTTTTTCATGTGTGGCCCCCAGACAACAGCAGCCTGAAGTTGGGACTCTGTAAAAACATTGTGACCAGGTTACACCGATGTCTCCGTCTGTCTCCTCTGTTCCGTGGATGCGAGCTGCAGGTCTGTGTGTCTGTTTGATCGAGGATGAGGTTGAGCCACACACAAACAGAGCAGAGAAGCCAAGCAGACAGGATGAAACATGCGTTTCAGCTGAATTCACACAAAATCCAGCAGTGAGGTGCATTACTGCAGGGTTGTGTGGAGGTGAGGGTGCATTTATTTGTGCCTTAGAATGTAACCACTGTGAAACAGTCAGAAAATAATGTTTTATTTCTCAGATTCACTGCATTGTTCTCATTAATGCCGCTCCCTCCCCTCATTCACTCTCTAGCTTGGTTGACTGCCACTGCTCTCTGTCATGTTAAGCCGAGGAGGAGGGGCCAAGTTTGAATGTTGTGTTTACAAACAGTAAGCCACTGATTTTGCATGATATGCCTTTAGCTGTGTTTTAATTGGTGTTTAATAGAAATAAGAATCACTGTGTTTCTGTTACCTTAGAATGAGCAGCTAATATCTGCTACTCTAAAATGCCTTTGGCAGGTGCTTTTCTTTTCTTGTTTGTCTTTTTATGAGGCTTTGTAATTCACCAGTCACCAGCTGATGTGGAGTATCTATACTAGAATCTCTTTATCTATAGATTTCATCATTTTTGGAAATGCACTTATTTGCTTTCTTGCTGGGAGTAAAATGAGAAGACTGATACCACTCTGGCCTCTGAGAGTGGTATCAGTCTTCACATCTTACTCTCTGCAAATAAGTGTACTTCCCCAAAATGCCAAACTTGTCCAATGACAGCTTATTAACATTTAAAACCACAGACTTTATGTAGTAATATAGAGAGAAACCAGTGACTGTTCATTAGTGACACAGCCGCTTTCCAAAAAGCCATCATATCTGATCTCATATGCACAGATAAATGATTTATTAACCATTAATAAAGCCATTTATTGCAAGTTATAAATGCTTAATAAAGTGTGCCATGTACCATTCAATTATTTTTTTGCTGTTTTCACTGTGAAGTGTCGGCCAGGTTTTATGGTCCCATCACTGCTGCATGCATCCTACAGCTTTCACCCACTGAAGGTGATAATGCCTTTGTCTGTGATATGTGGTGTGTGGGTAGGTGGTTGGGTGGGTGGTGCTAAAGTATTGAACGCAGTACCGTCACCGCCTTACTCCCCTGTGCCCATTTGAGTGGCAATATCTATTTCAACCTTGACGCTTGAAGAAATGACATTAAGATTAGCGATGGACTGTTTCCCTGGAAGAGAGTTATTCAATCTAACCTGCTAGTCACGGGTGAGTGCAGGGCAATTACAAAGCATCATTCAAGATCTTAAAAGAATGACTTTATGGCGTAATGATTTACTTAAGACTGTCGTTCCATGGGGAAGAAATGGCCGGGTGAATTTAACAGAGCAATTGTTCTCTAAACAGAAGCAGAGACAGTTGGGACATATTGCCCAATGTCTGCTTTCAGTAATCAGATGTCACCATTGATTAAAGGTGTTGCCTCATGGAATGAGAGAAACCTTCAAACAGATGTTAACTCATTGATTCAATTTGTTTTGGCAGTGCAGCACAGGTGTGGTGTTTCGGGCCATGGACAAACTGCGGCAATGTTTTTTATGGTCGACACACCCCATTTGTTTTACTAATCGCATGCGCAGTGTCACAGGATTGACACACTATCTGCATTATGTGTGAAGGAACGTTTGAACATCCATCATGGACGATCCAGTATCTACAGCTGGGTGGTGCAGACAGCCGAATAGAAGACCAACCGGTGGCTGTAGATGTACTTTGCAAGAAACACACACACACAAAAGAGAATTCATTCAACTTTGTCCATACAAAAACTCTTTAATCTTTGAGTTCATTCATGTTTTTGCACTCCTACGTCCTCCCTCCTCCTTTTGTCCACCTCTGTCTTCTTCTCTGATACGTCTCACGTCACACTGCAGCGCAGCAGTTTGCAGACCCATCAGATACAGCTCTCAAATCCATGATGCGAGGAACTTCTGCACCCGTGGCTCCGCCCTCTTTACTGCACTACACCAACACAGCAAATACACACAATGTCAAGGCATCCCATCTCCAGACTTATACAGCATGCATGTGAGTGTTTGTGCCTCCCTCCCTTTCCTCCTTCTCCTCTCCCATCTCCCAAAGTGCTGACTGGAGTCATTCCCCACCTGCTGGCAGCCCGCCCAGAGGCTGATATACTGTGTCACTGTACACACATTAACGTCTATTGATCGGGCAGAGAACACCAAAGCATTCCATTATCTTGGCGTGACCGTAATTAAAAACGTCAACTAATTCTGAGCCCGTGGGCCCAAGACTCATTCAGACAACCATTCTGGCTGGTAACCCGTTAAAATATTTACCTCCCATAATGAAGTGAATACAGTAAAACGTCCGGCTGAGTGGTTTGAGAGCTATGCAGGTAGTTTTGTGGTTGTGTGTATTACAAGGGCAGCTGATCCATAGCAAGCTAACCCTCATGATTAGAGAGCAGATCAATGGAGCAGGATCAGCTATTAATTAAAAAGCAGTTTAGAGGCTTGTACAGTCAGCTTTGGAGCAGACTGAGAGGTCATAGATCCCTTATGACTGGATTTATCCACCTTTAGGCCTGTTCATAGGTTAATCTGTTAGTGTTTTGGTTTTCCGGCAATGTGTTCACTGTGGAATTGTAGTTAAAGGGACAGTTCACCCCCAAATCAAAATTCATATTTTACTTCTTACCTGTAGTGCTGTTTATTAAACTAGATTGTTTGAGTGTGAGTTGCAGAGTGTTGGCGGTATTTACTGTAAAGATGTCCGCCTTCTCTCCAGTATAATGGAACTAGATGGCACTCAACTTGTGCAACAGCGATGTCTCTTTCCAGAAATCATGATACAGTTACTCAAGAAAATCCACAGACCTTGTTGTCAGCAGTTTCATGTAGGAACTATTTTCCCTCTACCAAACTTCACTTACCAAACATATCACTGTGCAGAAGAACAGTGCATCTACACATGAACAAGAGGCTCATGCATGTGACAGTGTGAGATGCAAACATTAATGGCGTCCTTCTTGGCTCAGCTGTAATGTTAGCTAGCTCAGTGGTGCTAGGTGAGCTAGCAGTAGATGTATACTTCCTTCTACAAGGTGACAAAGTTGATGGGTATAGTTTGGTATAAAGAAAATAGTTCCTACATGAAACTGCTCACAACAAGGTCTGTGGATTATCTAGAGTTAACAGATCCTTACAGCAGTTCCTATGATCCTACAAAATTAGCGCCCTGTGACTGATGTTAGGTCCTTAGCTGGTTATATGGTGGTTATGCTTAGGCAAGTAATGTTACTGTGGTTGGGTTTGGAAAACAACATGGTGAGGATGTCCCTTAAAATGACTCAGAGATCACAGGGTTATAAACATTGGTCTCCTGGGGGAAAGTCCTGTGTCTTCTGACCCATCCATCACCACAACCCGCCCCCTAACTGGACCAGGACCACTACCTTATTTACTTCTGTCAGTGAACTGGTCATATGATCGCAGCCTGCCAAAATATGTGGATTATGAATTTGATTATGAATTTTGGGTGAATTACCTTTGGTTGGAAAATAAACAGTGCACAAGACCAGCTGCTTTCGTAACCGGGTCATAGTTTCTGGAAAGAGACATTGCTGTTTTTCACATGTGATAGGTGATGCAGTGGCTGGCATTGTCGCCTCACAGCAAGAGGGTTCATGGTTCAAACCCAGGGTGGGGTGCTTGAACCCCAGAGTGGGGAGCACCTCCGTGTGGAGTTTGCATGTTCTCCCTGTGTTAGTGTAGGTTTTCCTTGGGTACTCTAAATTGGCTGCAGGTGTCAGTGTGAGCTGGTGACTGTCTCTGTGTGTCAGCCTCGTGATAGTCTGGTGACCTGTCCAGGGTGTAGCTACCCTGCCTCCTTGGGATATGCTCCAGCCCCCCCACAGCCCCCTGCAGGATAAGTGGTTACAGAAAATGAATTTTTAAAATTTATTCTTTTGAGCACCACAAGGTGAGTGCCATCTAGTTCCCTTATGTTGATGAGAAGGCAGACATCTCTATGGCCAATATCTCCAACACTCTGCAGCTTGCACAAAAACAATCTCGACTGATAAATAGCACTACAGGTAAGAGGAAAAATATGTTTCTTTGATTTTGGGGATGAACTGTTCCTTTAAACGTCATGTTTCAGCTTTATTTTGAGACGTGGAGAGAGCCTACAAATGTATGGATGAGACTATTATCTAATTGACTCTGAGGCTGGTGTTTGACACGCAGGCCTTTTCTCATCAAATAGCATAATTACAGGCTCTCTCAGGGTGAAGACATCCCGTTATTGCTCGGGGAGATGGAAATGCCATGTTAATTACAATGAATAATTTGCAGTCCTTTTACTGTACATATAAATTGACATTACAGTCAAACTCCATTAGAGACACATATAAAATAAGCAGCAAACTAGTTTCTCTGATTTACACTCTGAGGGCAATTTTAGATATCCCTAAAAATTCTATTAATATTTAATTTTATTCCCCAGCGAACTTTCTTCTGTCTGAAACTGCTTTTCAAGATCAAACGGGATAATCTGAATCTAAATTTCCTTTCCTATCTCTTCTCAACAAGTAAATTATCTTTGTGTATCTATTTGTGGCGTAAAACATTTAATCTCCAAACGAGTAAAGTGAAGCTGTGGACCTGGTGGAAATTAGAAGGAATGATCGCCACAACAAATCTATTTATATTCTTCAGCCATCACTGATTACTGTATTTCTAGTTAAAGCTGCAAAAGACAGCAAAACAAAGATTTGAAATGTTCAATCCCTTCCGGAGATGTGTTTTTAATGGTTTATTATGACGTCGCAAGTCTCTTGTCTGAAATTGAAACTGAAATGTAGACTGGTGCTGTCTGAGTAGATGTAAACATGTGTGCATTTTGGCACATTTGTGTGTGAAATCTGTGTGTTTCTGTCTTTTCATGTGCCACCACACGTCTGTCTGTTGTTGTGTTTCCATAGGTTGGTCAGTCCCCAAGGACGTTCCCATCATCCTGTCCACCCTCCCCTCCTGGTGACATCAAATGGTGGTAACAAAGGAAAACCTGGTCCACCCCCATCCCTTATTTTCTGAATGACACACACACACACACACACACACACACACACACACACAGCCCAAGGAGAACAAAGAGCATTGCTTTACCATGAACAGGTTTGTTTGTGCATTTGCCTGTTCATCATTTTAGATGTATGTATCTATGTTGTTTCGTGCCAGAGAATGATTGATGACGTTTTGGCCTCACAGTAGCCTAAGTCCCTCACCTCCATGATTAAAATCGATGCGTCCTTTTTCCGACAAATGACCTAATAACCTATGGTGAAAAGGTGCTCCTGAACACTTTGGCTTACAGAGCAAATCAGGATTTAGTTCATGTCCACACTGACAGATTTCAGGAATATACCGAAGCTCTCTATGTGCGAGACGTGGATCTTTCCATCAGCCAGCCTATTGTCCCGGGCATCCTCGGAGGAGATTCCTGCCAATGAGACACACGCTGGGAGGGAGAGGTGTGTATCCCTCGATAAGATATTCTAATTTATGAGGGGATGGATGGAAAGAGCTAATAATACAACCATTTCTCCTTCTTTAGGTCTTCTTATAGTCTTTTGTATCCATACACGTACACTAAGAGGAAATTAACTGCCTGAATATCGGAACAAAAACAACAGACAACAACATGCAAACTATAAAATTATCTAATGTGTCTCTAAAATATTTCTGTTGCCATTGGTTACAAATTGTAATTATTGATTCAGGCTTTAAGCACCGGGGCTCTGACCTTTAGCAAATTGGAGGCCACCTCTTTATCTTACCCTCACAGCAGCTGTCAGTCAGTATGTGTGTGTGTGTGTGTGTGTGTGTGTGTGTGTGTGTGTGAATCTTTAGACATGCTCATTGGACCGCAGAGAAGGCTAATTTGGTAGAGGAGCTATCTGAAGAGGTTTGGATTGCGGAGAACAAAGGACAGTCATGCAGTGAATTGTCTCTTACATAAAGCTTCACTTTGTAATAACACCATGTGGCTCAACAACAGCCCACAATGAATTAGAATAACAGCAATAATCGTGATGTAATATGTGATGTGGAGACGCACGGTTTTGGTTGCATGGAATACTGAGTTGAATAAAAACGATCCAATAGGACTCTGCGTGTTTCTTGGTTTGAGTCTGTTATGTCGGCCCACCAGGCCGTGCTGCCTTATTAGTTTTAGATGGGGCCTGCATTATTTATAGTGATAAAGAAAATGTGGTGCACAACGTTGTGTTGGGAAGGACCTGCAGTGGGGGGCCTGCTTAAGTGCCTGGTTAGATCTACTGGCAGAAAGTGCGTGGGAGGGAACAGAGAGTTATAGCAAGCAGAGAGAGGAGAGGCTGTGCTGAACGTCAAAACAACTCCAACTGAATCAGTTAATATAAAAGGACAGTTTTAAGATAAGATCATTAAGATCATGAACACCCCTCCACATGTTTGGTAACAGATGTACATATGGATAAAGTCCTGTCCCGATAATGAGGAAATCTCCCAGTTGTGACAATGTGACAAACTAAATATCCACTGATTTTTATACAGTATAGCAACGTAACTGCTTAATCCTTGCATCAAACAATTTCTGGGGTTTGTATTGACACACACATCCTGGTACTCTGCAAATGCATGCAATATTAACATTAATTTCTTTTCTTTTTTTTTTATAGCACACAGTTTTGGCTATATTTTGTGTTTATAGTATTATTGTACTCACCAAGTTCTGGGAGTGCAACAGCAAATCCCTAAAATGTGGTCATATGGGGCAAGAAACTTTATAAGTAAGACAATAATACAGGTTAACCAAAGCTTCATTAGCCACATATAGCTTTAGCCTCCTGCTAACCTGCATCCACATATATGAGGACAATACAGTTTTGGTTTGCTGCACCTTATACATATCTTTGCTTATTCTTAACTTGTTTGCTGTGGTTGAAAGTTGGATGTTAATGTTTAATAACTTTTGTAGTTTGATATGACACACAAATTTGATGAATTTTAGCAACAGTAACAAGCGAAGATGTTGTTAATTAGGATGTAGTCTTCTGAGGACATACGGACTAAGGGTGTGCCATATCATCTCGTTTACAATAATACTGGTATAATCTTTAATATCATCTGACAAGTTCATAGCGTAACACTCGTGATATTTCGACTTTTTGACATATTGACATCATACTGTTACCCAAGGCAACAACAAGCATGGATGAAAGCGGTATTATTACTGACTCTGCGGTGGTTCCAGAAAGAGGAGCAGCTTCAGTAGTGTGGAACAAAACAAACTGTGGCGTCCTGAATGTTTTATGAACAGCCCCGGACTTCTCAGACTCTTTCAGGGAGTTACCGCTCAGAGGGAACTCATTCACCAGCTCCTCTGGCAGCAGCACAGCATCTCTCCCTCTCCTCTCTCTGTGTGTGCTCACGTGAGTCGGTGTCGTCAAGTGATTTTGTCAAAATGTAAACCTACATGACGCTCGCGGCTCGACAAAAAACTACATATATGTGAATGTGCGATACTTATGGTAGCATAACAGCCTGTCACAGGTTACAGTGTGATGATTAGAGGAGAAATGGCAGAGCCTAAAGGTCCAGGTGGAAAAAAAAACCTTAGTCATTGAGGATTTTACTAAAAGAAGGACATCACCTGTTGATATATATATATATATATATATATATAGATCCCAGGGTAAATTGTTTTGTATTTGGGAGCTGTTCAAAAGTGTAATTAGTGGTAGATTTTATTTTGTTGAACTGTTAATATTGTATACAGAATCTGAATCTCACTGAGTTACTGTTGTTGTTCACAAACTAAAGAAATGAGAGATCATTTTTGTTTAGTTTTTACTGAATATTTGAAGGCAAACTGTAAAACTAGATCCCTTATTTTGTTAAAATTCTATGTTCTTAAATTAATAATAATAGTTGATTCGGGAAATAAAGGGAAACTAATTAATTCCTTTGCACACTTTTTAAATAACATACATTTATATCTTTGGACTTGGGGAAAGGTGTTAAGTAATTTCAAGTCAAAAGGCTCAAGTCCAAGTAGAGTCACAAGTCATTGGTGTTAAAATCCAAGTCGAGTTTCAAATTCAGTCATCAAATTTGTGACACCTCTGGTTAGGTGAGATGACTGATTTGACTGTCATGTCTGAAAGCAGTGATATTCTTATCTAACTCCCATGAAAGCAAACAAGTCAAACTATTCTTTTAACGCGCTAAGATGAGTTAGTTGTAGAAAACTTGATGGCTGAGTATTATACACCAAAAGACCTGTTTGGACAGATGCTTTTTGCAGTGTAACTCCTCAAAACCTCCTCAGACTTAAGTATTGATGGTTTCTGCAGCAGCTGCCTTTCAGCATGATCGGGATTAAATGACTTGCTTAAGGGCACTATGGCAAAATAAAGAGTGTATGTCATTTACTCACTCAGACTTTTCTCCCAGCTGTTCTGGAGGAACTGAACAAGCTTGCTTCCATACGGCTGCCACCGCCTATCCACCAGGCTCGGCAGAGCCGACAACTGCGTGCAGGATCCAGCCTTTCTGTTAGGTCAGTGCTGAATAATGCAGGCTCACCGCATTTTATCCCCCTCAAAATGGAGATCTCTTGTGCCACAGCTCTGCCTTCACACCCATTATTCTGCTTGGATGGGCAAAAGACTCTAAAATGCATTCGTGCACCACCGCACACACACACAAACACACGCGAACCACCTCACATAGGGCACAAAAAATATGAGCAGCCTCTGCAAGATAAGGAATGACAGGATAGAAGCTAACCAGAAATAACTTGATCCTGAAGCTTTGAGTGAGTTAATGTAACAGACAGATGGATTTCAGATAATTTGGTGGCAAACTAACCTCACAGAAGCACTTCCAAATCCAAGGTTTGTGACACAACTGGTGATAAAAGGGATTTTTCAGATCAAGTTTGAATCAGGGATGCTTGTGGCAGCAATGCAAATTAAAGCTAAATCTGTAAAGTGTGTGTTTGTGCACCAAATCCTTCAGATGTAGCTTTAATTGTATCAAATCCATCAGAAAAACTGCAGCTGTTTAGATGCTTCACCTCATTGTGATTAACCCTGGATGAAGAAGAGAAATCTTCATCCCTCTTCTCACCTTCTGCTCACTTCTTACATCACTGCAAAAAAAATCTGCTTCACTGTCAGCTCCGTTTCACTTTTTCATTCTTTCACTTACACCTGCCTCTCACCTCTCACACTCACAATCAAGCTCCTCTCCTTGTCTCTCCATCACCCATGCATCCTGTGAGGCACCATCCTTTCTGTCTTGTTACTGCTCCCCATGTGCTGCCCCACCCCTCCTGTTCCCTGACCCAATCCCCATCCCACCCACCATGCTACCTCCATCCTCCTCCTCCTCCTTTTTCTCTCTCTTCATCTTTTCCCCCCTCACTCTCTCCCTCCCTCCCTCTTTGCTTCTCTTAGGGCATTTTCCACCTCTTCTGAGAGTCACACCTCATGAATTATTTAGTCGTGCAGCTCAGTGGGGGATTTTGCTGCGTTTCCTGACCGTTTACTGCACAAAGATAGACAGGCAGCAAAAAAATGTGCAGGTAAGCATCACAGATCATCTGCTTCACACGCTCACTCACTGGCTGACTGCTGGGTGCCCCTGCCTGGAAAACAATAACACCTTCATAACATAAGGGCAGACGGACAGCATGCTGGGGAAGCATCATTTGAGTGTTGAAAGATGTAGAAGAGGGCATCCAGGGCTGGACAATTTATGACAATGTCCTGTCAGTTCTTTTTTCAAAGAAGATTAGGCCCTTTGGAAGGAGTAATCATCTGATGGAGACAGTGAATTTATTTCAAGTAATCAGCAGAGGCAGCTCAACTGCACCATTTCTCACAGCTGGGAAAAAACCTACCCTACACAAGCATGCATTAAAACATAAAAACACTGAAAGCGACTAGAATCTGCCACGCCCCATTCTGCGCTCCCAGGACTACATCACTCTCTGCTGCCTCACACACAAACATGCACATACACACTTTCCTGCAACATAAAGCCTTTTCAATAATAGCCTTTTTTCTTTTTTTTTTCTTTTTACAGCATATGCCTCAGACGATAGTAAAATTGATATCAAAGTTATATTAATCCAACATCTAGAATTATTATTTGCTGCTCATTTTCCTTCACACTTGGGTTGATGCCACCAATACCAATTAACACATTTGCTGTAAACCTTCCCTCCAATCTCATCAGAGGACATTTTTACTGGCACATAAGCAGAACAGCTTGAGAGGGCATCCATAACGGCGCATCTTCTTCTCAAACGCATTAACTGAGTAAACGCAAAGCAAAAGCCTTTTAATTTAAATCATGCATGTCCGTGGTTAGCAGCGCTAGAATGGTTAGCACCCTGTGATTGTGAGCTCTTATAACAGGTACAGGAACGGCAGCAGTTGACATGACGATGACACAAGCGGGAACATTTTATGATGCTCAAACATGCATAACTGATTTTCTAATGTTTGAATTACAAACAGTGTGTTGTGGCTCCACAGCAATATGAATTTCAGAGGTGTAAGTGCAGATCTTTTTCTTTCTTTGGTCTTTGTGTGCTCCTACAGATCTGTCTCTGCTGGGTGATGCCACACCCTGCTGCCTCCTGACACACACACACACACACACACACACACACACACACACACAGTGAGAGATGGGGGGTTGGTGGGAGAGTTCTCCAGCTTCTGCACACACACAGGGAGGAACTGAGCAAAGTCATCACTGAGGTGTGAAAGGAGCAAACAACTGAACATGCGTCTCTCCCCACCTCACACATGTTATCGCTACTGTGAGAAGTGTGTGAGCAGCTTTACATACACTAATTATAGGAACACACACCAAACTGGGGGGAAACACAGATGACAAAAGATTACAGAAGTGGGTTTTGTGAAGGTAAAGGTCAGTTAGAATCCATAAACATCTGGTAAAAGTGCACGTGAGAAACAAGTAACAGTAAGAGTTCCTTTCCTGAGAAGATATTAATGTTTGCACAAGAATGTTTCCCCAAATAAAAGTGAAAAATTAACTTGATTTTTGACAAAAATACCAGACTTCTGGGTTATGACTGTATGTAATGATATCTAATTTCACCATATAATGTTCCCAGCCGGCCACCAACGTTGCTGGATTTTGATATTTCATTGAATTTAGGCTGTGACGTCAGGTAATCAAAATTCAATGTCAGGATAACGTCTAATGCCAGAGTAAATTTGTCAAAAAATACTGACGACTGATAATGTTGATATTTTGTTGGTTTTAAATTGCGTTGTTAACTTACCAAATCATAAGTCTTCCAAACGTCTTAATGTAGAAAAATGACATTTAGTCGCACGGTATGGAGAACAAAACCCAACATCTGCATATCGTCATAATATTAACAGCCACACAACATGAAATTCTAATGTTAGACATTTAAATTATTGTCAACCAGATTTTCACCCCAGCCGTAATTTAATTTTATGATGTAAGAGTCCAACGTCTCTATGGACATCTGCCGCATTTCCAATTGCTTAAAGGAAAACTTTAACCAAAACTTTGTTTTTCTTGCATGCCTCCATGGAAAATGGCAAGTATATTGATTTATTGATTCCTTTGAGGGCATATTTAACAACAGCAAAACTATATCAAAACACCTGTGTACAGATTCAAGTATAACCTAGTATGATCCAAGTCTCATTTATCCAGTCATATGCTCAGTGCTTCCTAAAACATGCATTTTCACTAAAAAAAACCCCTCAGTATTGGAATCTGGCTTTGAAGAGAGCAGAGATAAGTTTAATTTTCAGTTCAGTTTTAAGTAAGTGAACTCTTTTAGTCAAAATTTTATGTGTTCGTGGAGTACTGAGCTAGAAGTGGATAAATAAGACTTGGATTATACTGCTCAGGTTGTTTGAGAGTGTGTAAACAATGTTTTAATATAGTTTTACTGTTGTTAAATGTGGCCTCCAATCAATCAGTAAATCTGTATATTCTTAATTTTCCATGGAGGCTTGTGAGACAAACAAAGTAGTCATCATAAATTCAAGTTAACATGGCATGAATAATTTATATACAAATGGTCATGTTGTGGATGAAGTATTCCTTAAAGGTATCCTGATGTCTAGATTGGCTTAACACGAGCGGAAGAAATCAAATGTAGCCCACTCAAGTGAAAGTAGCAATAGATGCAGAAATACTCTGTTAAAAGGCTTTTGAAGAACAGTCCCTTTAAGAGTGCCCTATTGTATAAGCAGTATTATAATATTAGATGATCCAAGTGACACTGAATTCCCCACTTTTCATGATCTTATACATGAAGTCATATGGCTGCATTCATCAGACATATAGTGAAGTAAAACAGTACAATATTTCCCCCTCAAATGTAGTGGAGTAAAAATATAAAGTAACTAATAAAGCAGCAGTGCCTCAAAATCTTCAAGTCTCTTTTCTACACAAATCAGCCCTGGAGTAGCGGCTGGCTGCTGCATGTAATCACTCAGCTTTATTTTAAATCAAAGTCAACGCTGCTGAGCTGCCATGAAGCATTAAAGCAGCTCCAGGAGACTGCTCTCTCTGTCTCTATCTTTCATCATTCTATCATTTCAAAATAAAAGCACCTTTATGGTGGAGCAGGTGCTGGACATTGCAGTCATTCGGTGCAGCACAGCAGGCTTTATGTAAATCACTACATTAAGTGAACACTTATAGATTTTGAATCAATAACCTGGAGCCTGACACACATGTTTCAGCCCTGGTCATCTGCATATCTACAAGGTAAGTGCAAGAAGAGCCATGACAACCATGTGCAGTCAAACTGCTGATCTTAGTGTTACACCACATTTTGTCATTCAGTGACACCACAAGGAGGCATGTACCCTCAGTCCTTAATTAGCAGCCTTACAATGAGCCTGCGCTGGTGACCACACCCTGAGCTGCTGATGTTTGTCTCCTACACCCACGAACCTATCCCACCCCACCCCCATCGCTCCTCCACACGGAGCTACGCCACCGCAGTGTTATACAACGCCTTGCTGCTTCTGCCGTGAACCCTTCTCCTTCTTTTGTCCCACCCCTCACCATGGACCTTAGTCTGCATGTTAAACCTGCTGCTGAGTTATCTCACTCACCATTTCCAGTGTGGATAAGCTGGGTAAGGAGAGAGCAGCTCCTACAATTGCATCTGAGCTTGACGAGAAATAGGTTGGTAATAGGTTAAGATGTAGATTTTAAAGTGTGTTATCTAACATTATTGTACAAAATATCATGAGGTGCTACAATTAGTACAGATCTGGAGCAAAGTCCTGTATAGAAGAGATCTGAAATGATTGAGAAATGCTGCCAGGGACTAAACATGGCTCACGCACTGTGTGAAAAAATAAAAATAAAATGAAATGCTATTAAGTTCCAATTTTCTACTGACAGACACTCAGAAATGAAAACAGATCGCCCGAAGGATGCACAGTCAGCGGTATATGAGTGTGTCTCTGACAGGGAGTTTAGTGTTCAGAGAGGAAAGAAGGTGTGTTACAGGCAGAAATCCAGCCTCAGCAAAATGCAAAGTGAGAATGGCTGATACTTGTATGTACTGTCTAGCTTTCATGTGTTCTCCCTCACTCCTACAAGTCATGTATAAAACATTTAAACAATCCCGCCTAGCAAGACACAAAGTTGAATCAATGTTTGTAAAGACCACAATATTTAGTAAACCTGTACATTATGCATAACATTTTATGCTATTAAGTATTTCTATAAGGCAATGCATTGTTTTAAAATCCTATTAGATGTGGAGCAAAGAAGGCTTTGTCTTAAAAGCATGACAGGGTGGAAGGTTATTTGTTTCTAAAATTAAAATATAGCATAAATTCACTGGTTTCAGCTTCTCAAATGTGACTATTTTCTGGTTTCCTTGCTCCTCTTTAGTAGTAAACTGAATAGCTTTGGGTTTTTTAACTATTGGTGGGACAAAACAACACATATGATGACATCACCATGGGCTCTGGGGACGTGTGATGGATATTTTCAGAGAAAATTATCATTGAATTCATGGAGAATTAAAATAATCTTTTGTTGCAGCTCTGTTTTTCGTCACATTTGACCAAGGTGTTCAACTGGTTGGCATGGGTTGTGTGGGACCAAAGTGCCACCACCTGGTACAAAAGGGTACATCTCTAATTATAAATGAGAGAATCCTCTTTTAAAAAGACACATAGTTATGTACAAACATGAGGTTTTCACTTCTTAAATAAGAATGATAATTACTGCTCAAATTCATACAGTTTACATGGGCTTAAATGGGAAATTAAAATGACAACAAGTGCAATAGTCGTGCATGGTAGATATGCTAATATCTGAGAACTATTGCAGCAAAATTTAACCTTCTGAAGAAAAAATTATAAGTTATAAATTTATATATAGTCCAATTTACCAATAGACCAGTTTCAGTAAGTTAAATGTGAACCATATTTACAGCTTATTAAAATCTATAATTGACAGTCTGATTGAGATACAGATGCTGGCGAGAGGGACGCGGGACTTCCGCTCTACACATGATGACGAAGCATCGATAAGCACCAATCAGGTGACTCGATCTCACAAACTCAGTGTTTTCCGTTTTTAAACCACGCACATGCGCACTTCATTTCTAAAATGGCGGCCGTACAGGGTGGTATGGTCGACGCGGCTGAAGAAAAAGACATAAAAACAGAACCAGCAAACGACGGCTGTGGAAATAATAATGCAAACGAGGGAAGGTTGCTCTCTACGTCCCCGGGCTCCAGTGCTCCGGCTGGGGGTAACAAATCCCCGGAGGAGCAGCAGACGCTGCTGGCTGTCCTGCAATTCCTCAAAAAGAACAAACTGACCGAGTCCGTCGAAATTCTGCGTCGTGAAGCGGGATTACCGGAGGACTCACTGGACCTGAAGGGGGGTGACTCCTCCGGGGCAGGCTCCGGGGCTTCTGCGGGCAGCGTGGACGTGGAAAGTGGCGGGGATACGAGCTCTCTTCTGAGCCGGGTGACCAGCTCATCCTCCGCTGTAGCCCAGGCGCCAACTAAAGGTCTGATACAGAACTTAGCTGCTGTTTTTACTATGTGAAACACTGTTTCATCATTAATACAAACTGTTTTCTGTTAATATGACATCACCTAAGTGTTTCCCAACATGGATAACTAATACCTTTATTACCATAGAGATATTACAATCGTACTCTTTATAACCAGGAAAAACACAAATTACAATATGGTGATAAAAGTTAGTAAAAACTTTAACAAAGGGAGTATGTGTTACAAGGATGTGTGGGTTTTTATGTTTTTGTTTATTGAGTGCAGTTACTGATGTGCTCACAAATTTCCCCTGACTTGAGAGATGTTTTTATTTATTTATTTTTATTTATTATTATTTTATTTTTTTTATGAGAAGCAGAGGTATCAAAATGAATTGAAAAATGGAGGTGATAAAAATGCATCTGAATTAAATAACAGAGGGTAAAAATGGATGTGAAATATAGAATAGTTACCTTCTTACATTCATTATTCACAACACAAAATTGCCGTTTATAATTTAAGGAAAGTGGCCTCAAGGGTGGGATTAACAAACAACAAAATATTTAATTTATTACTCTATTTTTTAAACATGCATTTTCTTAACCTCCATTTGTATCTTTTTTTGTTACTTCCTCATATTAAATTAAGCTAAGCAATATTTTCCCATTCAGATGATTAAGCTTAAGTGTAATCGCAAGTGAAGGTTCAAAACCAACTGTCATGCATGTCATAATTATGTCAAGAAAATCTGACACAATACCCCACGTCATAGCTTTTTCACACAGTTAACAGTTTAAGTTTTCTTAGTAGTTACGAAGCTGGCTCAGCTGTCATCATGTCATCTCCCATGTTTAAAAGTCATCTTATAAAGCCATGGTATTTTTATTTTTCACCTAAATAACAGTTCATTTCAAGTCAAATATGATATTGTTTTTAAAAGCTGTAATGTAGTTGGCCAATACCAACAGCATGCACATCTCACCCTCACTTCTTCTTCATCAGCTGTTGGGGAGGATCAGCCAGATGTCAACGTGGTGCTGTCAGCTTACAGCCAGCAGGGAGACCCGGCGCTGTACCAGGTTTACTACAGCGGCCTGAAGAAGTTCATAGAGTCGGTCTTGGACTGTCACCGAGCGGAGCTGTCCCAGGTCTTCTACCCACTGTTTGTACACATGTATCTGGAACTGGTGTACAACAATCATGAAAGTGAGGCCAAGGCGTTCTTTGAAAAGTGAGTTCCCTTCACATATGGTTTGTCCCTCCAACTGAAAACTGATAACCCTATTTTGTTTTAAGTAGCATTAAATCCCGCACAGTTGATAAACCCTATGTCTTTCATTTCTCTCCATCTCAGGTTCAGCGGCGATCAAGAGTGTTACTACGAAGACGACTTGCGCGTTCTGTCCAGCCTGTCCAAGAGGGAGCACATGAGAGGCAACGAGACCCTGCTGGACTTCCGTACCAGCAAGTTCGTCTTGCGTATCTCCCGTGACTCCTACCAGCTGCTGAAGAGGCACCTGCAGGAGCGTCAGAACAACCAGATCTGGAATATCATCCAAGAGCACCTCTACATTGACATCTTCGATGGCATGCCGCGCAGCAAGAGCCAGATCGACGCCATGTCTGGCAGTTTGGCGGGAGAGGCCAAGCGAGAGGCCAATAAGGCTAAGGTTGGATTTACACACCAGCACACGTATATGATGACGTCTTTGTTTTCTTTGTCTTCCCAAGCAGTTGTTGAATTCACAACATGTTCTTGTTTCATTATCATTCACTCAGGTTTATTATGGACTGCTGAAGGAACCAGAAATTGAGCTGCCTCTTGATGATGAGGATGAGGAGGCCGAGAATGAGGAGGGTAAACCCAAGAAGAAGAAACCTAAGAAGGACAGCATGGGCTCCAAGAGCAAGAAGCAGGATCCTAATGCACCTTCACAGACAAGGTAGAGATTTTTAATACACCAGTATATACAGTCAGGTCCATAATTATTTGGACAATGATACAGTTGTTGTCATTTTGGCTCTGTACACCACCACAATGGGTTTTAAATGAAACAATGAATACCTGCTTAAAGTGCAGACTCTCAGCTTTCATTTAAGGCTTTTTTCAAAAATGTAGTATGAACCGTGTAGGAATGACAACCATTTCTTCACACAGTCCCCCGACTTTAAGGGCTCATAAGTATTTGGACAAACTAACATAATCATCAATTAAACAGTCAGTTTTAATACTTGGTTGCAAATCCTTTACAGTCAATGACTGCCTGAAGTGTTGGACACATAGGCATCATCAGATGCTGGGTTTCTTCCCTGGTGATGCTCTGCCAGCCCTTTACTGTAGCCGTCTACACTTCCTGCTTGTGTTTTGGGTGTTTTGCCCTCAGTTTTGGCTTCAGCAAGAGAAACGCATGCTCAGTTGGATTCAGGTCAGATGATATGACTTGGCCATTGCACAACATTCCACTTCTTTGCCTTAAAAATGTCTTAGGTTGCTTTTGCAATATGCTTCAGGTCATTGTCCAACTGCACTGTGAAGCATCATCCAATGAGTTTTGAAGCATTTGGTTGAATCTGAGCAGATAATGGTGCCCCAAACACTTCAGAATTCATCCTGATGCTCTTGTAAGCAAGACAAGACTTCACTAGAATAAATACAGAGGGTTTATCACAAGATGCAAACCATTGGTTAGCCTTAAAAATGGAAGGCCAGATTAGAGTTTGTCAAAAACCATCTAAAAAGCCTGTACAGTTGTGGAACAGCATACTATGGACAGATAAAACAAAGATCAACTACCAGAATGATGGGAAGAGAAGAGAAGGAAGAAGGGAAGGAACTGCTCATGATCCAAAGCACACCACCTCATCAGTGAAGCATGGTGGAGGTACTGTTATGTCATGGCCATGTATGGCTGCCAGTGGAACTGGTTCTCTTGTATTTATTGATGATGTGACTGCTGACAAGAGCAGCAGGATGAAAGCTGAAGTGTTTGGGGCTACATTATCGGCTCAGATTCAACCAAATGTTTCAAAACTCATTGGACGATGCTTCACAGTGCAGTTGGACAATGACCTGAAGCATATTGCAAAAGCAACCAAAGACATTTTTAAGGCAAAGAAGTGGAATGTTGTGCAATGGCCAAGTCATATCATCTGACCCGAATCCAACTGAGCATGCGTTTCTCTTGCTGAAGCCAAAACTGAGGGCAAAACACCCAAAACACAAGCAGGAAGTGTAGACGGCTGCAGTAAAGGGCTGGCAGAGCATCACCAGGGAAGAAACCCAGCATCTGATGATGTCTATGTGTCCAACACTTCAGGCACTCATTGACTGTAAAGGATTTGCAACCAAGTATTAAAACTGGCTGTTTAATTGATGATTATGTTAGTTTGTCCAAATACTTATGAGCCCTTAAAGTCGGGGGACTGTGTGAAGAAATGGTTGTCATTCCTACACGGTTCATACTACATTTTTGAAAAAAGCCTTAAATGAAAGCTGAGAGTCTGCACTTTAAGCAGGTATTCATTGTTTCATTTAAAACCCATTGTGGTGGTGTACAGAGCCAAAATGACGACAACTGTATCATTGTCCAAATAATTATGGACCTGACTGTAGCTCTTAACAGCCACAACATGTTAGCTGCAGCGGTTAGGGGACAATTTATCTAAAAATTAATGCATGAATTCAGAAGTTTAATTCTGAGGGAGCTGGATATGATTTATCCACACACAGTACAAGACAGTTTATAGTGCCTAAGCCTCGATATATTCCAGTGTTTAAAAGAGACACATTGTCATATTTGCATTCATTTACTTTCAACCTCTTTTTTAAAGTCCTGACACTGTATGTGGACCCAGCACTCAGTGACAGTTGGCGTGTGTTTCTTGTTGTTCAGGATACCTCTTCCAGAACTAAAAGATTCAGACAAGCTGGACAAGATCATGTACATGAAGGAGGCCACCAAGAGGATCCGCCTGGGACCTGATAACCTGCCCTCCATCTGCTTCTACACATTTCTGAATGCTTACCAGGTAATTACTCACAACCACAGCAATCACTGTGTAGCTGAGATGTTAACACATTTAAAGAGAGAGTTCAGATCTTTTGAAGTGGGGTTGTATGACGTACTTATCCATAGTCAGTGTATTACCTGCAGTAAATGGGAGTCCGCATGCCCCCACTTAGTGGCAGAAGTACTGCCACAGACGCTAAGCGATGTACTGCTGTGAATGGGGGCAGCACCAAAATGTATTTTAGCTACCTGAAATGTTTTTTTATATAGCTAGTGTACGCTATATTTAGAATATTTTCACTGCTTTGCGTTAACGTTTGACAGCCCTCTCTCACGGGGAACTGAAGCTGTTCTCTATGCTCTCTTCAAAGCCACCAGACTTCTCTGACAAAATCACTGATTTTACCTCCCAGAACATATGAGTAGTTTATGTTGTTGTGTGACTTTGGTGAATCTGAACTAATCCTTTAATACATTAAAGTCCCACAATAACACAAACAAACTTAATCAATGGAGGCAGCGGTAGACCAGCAGCTTCAGTGTTCAGCTAGGCAAAATTACCGCTTTTGTCAAAGGAGTCTGGTGGCTTTTAAGAAGGCATGGATAACAGCTTCAGATTCCTATCAGAGAGGGCTGCCTGACAGCAAGGTAAAGAGGATAAAATATCAAAAGTATAGTATACACTTTTTTTTAATTATGGCTAAAATACATTTTACTACCACCCATGTTCACAGCAGTACCTTGCTAAGCTTCTGTGTTGGTACCCCTGTCTGCTTCTCCAAACGGGACATGCTGACTGCCATCTACTGTAGGTTATACACTGACTCTAGATAAGCGCCTCATACAACTCCACTTCAAAAAATCCAAACTGTCCCTTTAATGAAGTGGCAGAGTGTGGTCAGTTAACGGTAAACTACAGGAGAATCATTTCTAATTATTCTCACCTTTCACCCTGCAGGGTCTAACTGCAGTTGACTTCACAGATGACTCCAGCCTGATCGCAGGAGGCTTCGCTGACTCCACAGTGCGGGTGTGGAGTGTCACACCGAAAAAGCTCCGCAAGGTCAAGTCTGCAGCAGGTACAGTGTATGAGTCTGACCGCCCTGAACTCGATTAATGTTTTCCTGACATTCTGTAACACTAGTAACTTTTTTTCCCTCTTCCTTCCCTCAAGACTTGAATCTGATTGATAAAGAGTCAGACGATGTGCTGGAGAGGATCATGGATGAGAAGACGGCCAGCGAGTCAAAGATCCTCCATGGACACAGTGGACCGGTTTATGGCATCAGCTTCAGCCCAGACAGGTATGAATCAATTCATTGTTGATTTTAAGGCCTACTTTATTACTGTCAGTCAGTGCACTCATGTTAACAGTTTAAACATACCTCTTTGCTCTCCCTTTCAGAAACTACCTGTTGTCGAGTTCAGAAGATGGTACAGTCCGGCTATGGAGTCTCCAAACATTTACTTGTCTGGTGGGCTACAAAGGTCACAACTACCCAGTGTGGGACACCCACTTTTCCCCCCATGGGTACTATTTTGTCTCCGGGGGACACGACAGAGTTGCTCGGTAAGAAATTGTCTTTCAGAATTTTTCTGTGACACAGAGCAATACACAGCACAGCCCTGTCTACAGATGTCTGTCACTGTTCTCTGTTATGCTTCCTCCAACAGTCTGTGGGCAACAGATCACTACCAACCTCTGAGGATTTTTTCTGGTCACCTAGCTGATGTCACCTGCACCCGCTTCCACCCCAACTCCAATTATGTGGCCACAGGGTCTTCTGATCGCACCATAAGACTTTGGGACGTCCTGAACGGAAACTGTGTCCGGATCTTCACTGGTCACAAGGTCAGACGAGTTACTAGAGCAGTGCCCCCCTGATCTGTCAGCAGTAGGGCCTAATAATGCAAATGTGTTGTCTAAAGTAATGGAAATAAGCATTTACAAACTCAAACTTCAAAATAGCTATAACCATAGCTCCACTTAACTGTGCATGTTAACATACTAACTGACTGCTGCAGAAACCACAACTGAGCAGGTCTTTTAACTCTTACCTTTCAGGGTCCTATACATGCGTTGGCTTTCTCTCCCAATGGGAAGTTCTTGGCTTCAGGAGCCACTGATGGCAGAGTTCTTCTGTGGGATATTGGGCATGGGCTGATGATTGGAGAGCTGAAAGGCCACACAGATACCATCTACTCACTCCGGTTCAGCAGAGACGGAGAGATCCTTGCATCTGGTGGGTGACCTACAACATCTCTTAAAGGAATAATTCACCCTATACCGTGAAGGTCTGAGTGGAGTTTCTGCAGTTTCACTTTCAATGACAATGATTTCTTTTGTTTTCCTAGGCTCCATGGACAACACAGTTCGTCTGTGGGATGCTACGAAAGCATTTGATGATTTAGAGACTGATGATTTCACAGCAGCTACAGGACACATCCATCTACAAGATAACTCCCAGGAGCTTATTTTGGGCACCTACTTGTCTAAATCCACACCTGTCATACACCTTCACTTCACCCGCAGGAACCTGCTGCTGGCTGCTGGGGCCTATAATCCATGAGACTATACTGAATGATTAGAAAATAATTTACAGAAGCTTGAAATGAAGCGTCTGATCCCCAAGCTCCACAAGTAACTGAAGAGGTTTGCCGTGCAGTTGGAAGAACACAACTGTATTACCAACAAATCACCTCTGGTGGGACTCTAGCTGTGAATGAAGATAAATATTTAGTTAGTTGACTTCTGTTCTGGCTCTCAGTCGCACAGATTTGGGTCACAAATTAAGCTGATCTATCGCTGATATCCCCTCGCGATGAAAAGTGCCACTGTTGATTGAGGACCTGTTTTTTTTTTTTTTTTTTTAATTACTGCCATGAGTACAGCTTTGCTCAACATGTGGCTGACATTTCTGTGTCATACTATTTTATATTGCCATACACTGTAAATAAAACAAACATGTTTTCTATGTTTTGGACATAAATGTTCTTTATTGTTAACATAGGGAAACCAAACAGTCATATTTTTACAAGCATGTCCAGCAGCTTTCTCCTCTCCCAGCTGTTAGAAATGATGGTCAAAATGAGCGCCTGTAAGGAGACAATAAGGAGCTTGGGTTAAATGAATGGAGCAATACTTTCCTAAAGTATAATGGTTAAAAGGATGGAGACTCTACTGCACTCACATGATCACTTTTCTGTGACAGCAGGCTGCTTCTTGGGCTTGAATTTGACATAAATGCCAATAGCTAGTAGGGTCGCATATGTGGCCAATACACACTAAAGAGAAAAAAAGATGCATGTCAGTTTTAGCCTGCTTGACAGTATTAAAATGCAGTTCATTTCTAGTTAAGCTGCAAACACATTACATTTCTCCTTCCAAGGATTGTGTATGAATTGAAGTGTTTGGCAATCCCAGTGAACTGGTGGCTTCCGGCGTCGTGTCCTCCCATGATGGATTTTAATGGTCCTGTAACAAGGAGAATAACAGGTGACTAATTAAATGATTATTAATAGAATGATGAAATATATATTCAAGTTCATCCTTGACCTTGTGGACAAAAAGTGTGGCGTTGAAATGATTGGTCGATTGGTTTAAGCCCTGTGCCACTGATATTTTACAGATCACATGATTAATGGAGAAAACAATAATAAGCAGATTTCAATCATGACAAAAATCCTTAGTGTGAACACTTAGAGGACCTTGGCGTTTGTGTTAGTCATAAAACCTAATCATTGCACGGTGTTGACAACTCTTGCAGAAACCAGAAACTCAAGTGCATTGGTAAAATCTCTTCATGAAAGCTCTTCAGAATTTTCATATTTTAATGTTGGCCCTCAACACACACAAAAAACAACTTCCCTACAATTACAAACTAACGTCAAGTTGCTGGTGTTATTACATAAGAGTATGCAACTTCAATGGAGGTTGGTTTGACATGCTAAAGTTACTTCAATTATATCTAATGTCAACACGCCGAGAACATGCTTTTTAACTTTTTACTTTTGCAACCTTTTACTTATCAGATTAACACACTAAAATTTAAAAACAGTGTGGTTGACAAGTGCACTCACAGCGGGCATTTCATTCAGACTGGCTTTCATCGGTCAGACTGCACAGCTAGCTAGCACACACTGTACTAGGTTGACGTTAGCTTCCTCCGTTAGCCTGCCTGCTAGCTAGTTTAATATTCAGCCCGCTAACTACAGTTAAATACCACATTGTCACGTGGGCATTTTAAAAATAAAATGAGGCTTACTCGACATTTGTAAAAATCAAAATGAATAAGCGTATTTGTTTCTAAATGTGTTTCGACTTACCTTTTACCACTCGACCCCTGTGCTAGCAGAATGAGACGGGTGCCCTTCAGCAGAGGCCGCAAAGCTATATTCGCCAGGAAGTCCCGCCTACTCTCAGTAACCCAGAAGTGTGTTACCATTGGTCCAAACTTATGTCACTCGAAGTAAGCGTCTAAAACGACTACTCATTGGCTTAAGATAATGTCAATCATTCTTTCTTGTCTGTGATTGGACAAAGAATGAAACACCCTTTTGAGTTATTCTTCCGGGTTGTGATCATGGCGTGTTGCTGAACAACATGTGAGTTTTACCGGAGATTTAACGTAAGGAAACATTTCACGATAAACACCAGAACAATTATCTTTTACATGTTTTGATTAAATACGCGTTTATCGCAATCAAAATAGGCGTTTTCGATTTGCTTTGTGTTTAGCCCGAGTGCTAAAATACGACACGGGTAGCTAATGTTGTCTCGTGCATTTTGGTGTATAACTTTACATGCAGCAGTATTGCTACTTATCCAAGTGGTGCTTTTTATATGTTAGTGTCTAATTAGAAAGCCAAGCTGCTGTTTATGGCTCTCATGCTGTAATACTTTTCACATTTGAGACTTATGCATTTAAGTTATATGACAGACACAGGCTGGATCTAATGTTTGGTTGCACTCATTCGTCACTTAGCTTTACCTTACTTTTTATATCATCAGCTCACGTTAGAGGTTTTGAAATGATCTGTTAACTGACAGTGTCTTTTATTTATTTAGACATCTGAAACAACATCAAACATGGCATCAGTGGAGGAGGACTTCCCTCGAGGAGGGTCAGCAAAGAAGCCCACAGAGAGTAAAATAGTGGTGCAGCGGTCAGAGGTGGACAACTTGTTCCAGGTAGGGTTTCACTCTTTTCTGTCTTTCTGTATCTAACCTACTGTGGAAAAAAAACATTATCTGGAATAAATCCTGAATTCACAGAGCTGTGTACAAGTTACATATCCATAGAAAGAGCAATATCACAATATCACACTTGACTTAAGAGGTTGTTCTTTCCAGTTAGCTGTTCTCAATCTATCTGCATAGCCCTTGCCTTTCACACCCTCTTTATCCAAGTTTGGCTTGTGTTTTGTACTTAATCTCACTTAAGAAGGTATCAGTAAAATGTCCTGCACAGTTAAAGATAGCTTGCTTCTCCCATGCAGTCAAACGAACAAGTAGAAACCAAGAAAAGAAAGGGGGCACCTAAAGATGACAGCAAGAAGCTCAAGAAACCAAAGACAGGCAAAGGAGACGGTCTGACGCTGAATGCAGCTGCCAAGTGTGTGGAAATCCTACATCTCAAGGTGAGACATCTGACAAGATCCAACACATGCTTACTTTGTTAAATGTTCTCAGTAAATCAAAGCATATTCAGCACAGTATCTGACTTGACGTGTGTGTTTTCTGTATTTCCCCAGAATGTGAAGGAAGGTATGTTGATGCTGGGCTGTGTCAAGGAGGTCTTTGACTTTGAGGTGACGGTCAGCCTGCCCTGTGGCATGCAGGGCTTCCTCAGCATCAAGAACATCTGTGAGGCATACACTAAGCTGCTCGGCAAGCAATTGGATTCAGCTGATGCAGAGGTAGGCCTGGGAGTGATGATGTAATAAAAGTGGGTGCTATCATCTGTGATATAAAGATCATAAGTTCACACTGTCTCTGTGGTCATTTGCTGTTATACTGAAAATCTGGATTCCATTTGTCATCACTGTCTATGTATTTTAAGATTTGTGTCAGCTTTGTCTTGTTGATTTTATTGGATTTGTGGAGTCTAGATAACTTACATCAGACTAATGTTTTTCATTAACCTTTTTTTTCCGGGAGTATATTCATACCAGGATATTTTGTGATATCTAAGAGGTGTGTTTACTTTACAGGAAATCTGCTCTCTGCCTCACCTCTTCTACCCCGGCATGGTGATCAGGTGTGTGGTTGTCAAGCTGGATGTGACTAAAGGTGGCTCTCTTAGCATCCAGCTGTCAATCAACCCAAAGGTGGTCAACAAGGCTCTGACCTCAAGCTCTCTGAAAGCTGGCATGGTGAGTCATTAGTGAGCAAATGTCAACACTCAGCTTCCTTTTTCTTTATCTAACAGTGTATTGTAATGCTATTTTGTGTCAACTCAGGTCTTGAGTGGGTGTGTGGAGAGCGTGGAGGATCATGGCTACATAGTCGACATTGGCATCAGTGGAACCAAAGCCTTCCTGCCTGAGAAAGCAGTAAAAGACAAACCCAGCAGCCAGGACGGTATGACGAAGTGTTTCAGATTACCCAGGAAATAATCTCAGTTTTTTTAACAGATTAGAAATAAGTGTCAGTACATCTCTCATGCGTCTGTGTGTTCTCATGTGTCCCAGATCTGAAAGTGGGTCAGTACGTGACATCTCAAGTGGAAGAAGTAAAGAATGATGGGCGTGTGGTCCGCCTTTCTGTCAGCCCCCCAACCGTCGCCCAGGCTTGTGCCGAACCCGAGCAGGGCTGGAACCTCACAAACCTCCTGCCTGGACTTCAGGTCAAAGCTACGATCAAAAAGGTAGAGACACCTTTTTATTTTGGTAATGAGTCCATTTTCTGTCCATGGATAAGGGGAGAAGTTATGTGGCAGCCTAAAACTGTTGCATTTGTTTGTTATATTTTATGATCTGATCATTCGCTGAGAATGATCAGATCATACTTCAGTGGTGGTTATGTTTTGTTTGTTGGTATTGCAGGTGACCAAACACGGTCTGATCCTGGACTTCCTGTCCTCCTTCAGTGGTCAGGTGGACTTTCTCCACATGCAGCCAGAAAAGACATCCAGCTACACAGAGGGAACTGAGGTAAAACTGGCACTTGGGTCCTTTTGTCTCATACTAGACGTCACTTAATGTCTGTCACTGCTTTCAGCTGTCTCATCTGGTCATTTTAATTGATATTCTGGATTTAAATGCGCCATATCAAAATGAGGTTTTGCATGAATCCATCCAGGTGCGGTCTTGTGTTCTGTACGTGGATCCGTCCACCCGTGTGGTTGGCCTGAGCCTGCGCAGCCACCTTCTTCAGCCCGGGACCAGAGTTGACACTTTTCCCGCTGGAGGTGATCGCATTGGTGAGGTGGTGAAGGACTGCAAGATGACCACAATGCACCACATGTCTGGAGCCATGTTGGAACTGCCAGACAAAACGGTGGCCTTTGTACACGTGAGTCTGGGTGATGCTTTAGATATTTAAACCTGCTTTGACTGTCAAGACGAATAAATGCTAGAAATACTCTCTGTAAATATCAAGGTAATAACTTAATGTATCCCTGGCAGAGGAACCACCTGAAGGAGTCGAAAGAGTCCGCTAATGAAAACAGAGTGCTGGCCATGCCTGAGCACACCTGCAGGATCTTGGACTTCAGCGCCATGGACCAAATTTATTTCGTTAGTCTGCGAAAGTATGTGACGCCCCAGTTATTCCATAGTAAGCATCAACTTCTCTGTTCTAATGTGATGTATTAAATAACAGCTTTCTTTTGTCTTGATTTCAGGAGTGTGATTGACAAGCCTTTTTACAGATACCATGATCTTCAGGCTGGTCAGGTCGTAGAGGTGAGAATAAAACATTGCAGAACGCTGTCAGTCACACATTGAATCGTACATTTGGGGCTTTTGACGCTGTACGTTCCAAGAGCGGATGTAGGTGAAGGCAACTGAGACTGTCTACTTGTTGGTCGGTAAAATTGAGAGAAAGAATCTAGTCACAGCTAAGGACATATGAGCATTTCCAGTTTGAATGTGGAGGCGGAAAAGCATAGTCACGGTCAGGGCAAGGAGCGATAGCTACACTTGCCGAGGTAACATCCTCCTGACACCCGTCTCTGACATCAACACCAAGTTTCTTGCTGGCTGTCTCATATGTCAACTGCTGCTTTTTGGCTCTTTTCCCAGTCGTTCCAGACGAACCTTGACAAAACAGCCCCCTGTATAAGATGTTTTAAGACTTTCATGGTTGAATAGATATCTGCATATTTAAATGAAGTCTGCAGATATGGGTGCTTCGACACTTTTTGAACGTGTCGCCCTTCTCTGTTTCTCAGTGGTAGCTGTAGTTTTCCGCTGCCTTTGCCTTCTTCCGCTCTTGGAATGCATAGCGTGAAAAAGCCCCCATTTGAAATCAGCAAGTTGAGCCCTTCTTTAGGACTTCAGGTCTGATAGACGATAACTCAGTTCTTTCTGTGAACTCAGAGGACACCTACCACTACACATTTCTCCAACTGTCTTTCTTCCACGTGTCTCTCCCTCCAAGGGGACAGTGTCAGTCCTGCTGAATCATGGCATGGTGGTGCATCTGTCTGACCACATTAAAGGCCTGGTGCCCCGGACACACCTGTCTGACATCCTCCTGAAGAACCCGGAGAAGAAGTACATAGAGGGCATGAAGATCAAATGTCGGGTCAGTCCAGTTCTTTACTTTTGTTTAAAGCCACTGATAAAATCTTTTACCTGCAGTTTCAACTGTCTGGCAGATTTTCTTTCCTATTAGTTTTAATGTGTTTACATTCTTTTAGGTGCTGTCAGTAGATGCAGAGAATAAGAAGCTGTACCTGACCAGGAAGAAGGCCCTGGTCGAAAGCACCCTGCCATTGTTCCTCAGCTACGCCGATGCCCGCCCTGGCCGAGTTTCCCACGGCTATATCGTCTGCATCAAAGACTTTGGCTGCATTGTTCGTTTCTACAACAACACAAAGGGTCTGGTGCCGCTCAACGAGCTCAGCTCTGAGCCCGTCATCAGTCCTGAGGAGGTCTTCTATGTGGGGCAGGTGAGGAGATCAAACAGCACGGACACAGAGGACAATGTTTTTAATGATCTGCTGAGAGGTTTTTTTGGTGTCTTAGTTCAAGATGTTCAGGAACCGTTATAAGTTTAAGGCCCCGTATAATAGCTAGCAAAGTGATGTGTGATTTTGCATACTTACATGTTGCCTGTCAAAACAGGAAGCTAAGGAGGGGCTTGTCACGGTAGCTAGCAGAAATGTAGCAGCCAATCTGACATTACATGCGAACATGGAGGTGGCTAAGCCGAAATGGCGGCGGCTAGTGCTAGCCATGCCAACAGTGGGTTGGAACTGCGTTGTCAGCGGTCACCCCAGGAGTTAGCAACAACTCAGCAACAGCCCATTACTTTGAGCTAGCTCTAGGTCCTGTATGCCAATCCGTAACTGGCAGTATATATAGTCATGGGTGAGGGACGTAAGAAGAATTTAAGAAAACATTTTTTTTGGATGCAAAATTAGTGTCCGCTGCCAAGTGCAGGGTGAGTCATTACATTTTTTTCAGTGTTACCAGGAAATTATGAACTCTAAATTACTTTTTTGGTCACTGTTGGGCCAGATACTGACATACAGGTGATGATCAGTGCAAGACGTGTGATAAAAAACGACTAAATCATATTTGCTTTCATGATGTCTTTCAGCTTTTGACTTTACATTTTGTGGCGTCTGATCAGTTGTTTGTTTTACGTTGCTGGTCCAGGTGTTGAAGGCTAAAGTTCTCCAGTGCGACCCCGATAAGGCGAAGATGTTGCTGTCATTTAAGGCTGCGGTGGAGGGAGACACGGAGAAAGCTGCCACCCCCCAGTTTGACTGTGAGGTGGGGAAGGTGAGTTAAAGACCTCATGCCTCTCTCTTTTTTTTCTCTTATGTGTCAGTGTATCAAATTTTGACCTCAACCTGTATTTGTGTGACGCAGCGGCTGGAGGCCAAGGTGCTAAAAAAGTCAATCACCGGTCTGGAGGTGGCTATCCTCCCCGATGAGGTTCGTGCCGTTCTACCTACAGTGCACCTCTCTGATCACATTTCCAACTGCCCTCTGCTGTGGGAGAGCCTGCAGGAGGGAGACAGCATCTCAAACGTCATCTGCTTCAACAAGAACAAACAGAATATTGTATCCTGTTTATTTAAGTCTTTAGATTTTGTGTGACAGCTGGAATGCTCACCTCAACCATACTATGACTGCTTCATTCTATGCAGTGTGAAATCTTTTACCGGCACATGTGGAAGTAAATTTCCTAATTTTGAAAAGCAGGAATTTGTTTTCCTTAGCTGCTGCTCTGTTAAAGACTCTCACCAAGAAGCCAACAGTGAGGTGGTCACTGGAGGAAGGAGTGGTTGCTAAGGACTTCTCTGAAGTCACAGTTGGAATGCAGCTGATTGGCTGGATCAAGAACATCATGTCTTATGGCGTCTTTGTAGAGTTCCCATATGGCCTTGTTGGTCTTGCACCCAAGTCGGTGAGTAAAGGGTGCTGTGTTACATTTTCTAATCTTTAAATCTCTACGTCTAAGTCATTAATATATCCTTACTCAAATTCTCCCTCTGCTTTGCCTTTTTTTTAGGCCATGACTGACAAGTTCATCAGAGATACGACGGCTGTCTTCCAGCCAGGGCAGACGGTGTTTGCTAAGGTGACCAACCTGGATGTGGAGAAACGGCGTTTCCTGGTCACACTAAAGATTTCAGAGGTCATATCTCCCGAGGGTGATGCTCAGACTAGGCTCATCAACGGTCTGCAGGAGAGAAAAGCTGTGACTGAAATGTTTGCAATGAGAGGTATGACTGCACTGGTCTTTCAGTCATCATTTTAAGTTTGTCTTTGGTGTCTAACGTCTCATTATGTCTGTCTTTACTCTCAGAGGACAGTGATCTTCGCCAGCAGCTGGCTGCCCTGTGTGTTGGCGAGAAGCTGAAGCTCACTGTAGATACCGTGAAAGACAGCGGTGCCACCTTTAAGTCTGATGATTTGGCCGGTGCTACCATACAGGCTACCAAGCACCATGTCATGGGTATGTATTAACCAGATATACTTGAAATTTTATTGAAATGGCAAAAGTTTCACTCTGTGACCATAGTCTTTGCCATCACATGAATTCCTTTTTTGAAAACAAACTATTCAAAGTTGGCCCCTCTTCCTCAACTTAACGATACTGAGAGAGCAGTGGGTGTCAAGCGAGCTAGAGATTAAATGAAGAGAGGTAGCGGTGTTAATGAGAACAAAGCAGTGATTTAGAGAAAAAAAAATCTGATTGTTTCATGGCAGTTATGTCCTAAAGGCACGCAGGTGCAGAACGTACGTGCCACTTGGCCGTCAGATATATTCCATGTAGTGTGTTCAAATGCAACTGACACAGGGCGACGTGAGGCAACGTAGATGAGCAACAGTTGGCTTTCGTTGGTGCTAGTTCTTTGATGTCAGTTTGGTGTTTCTCCCCTCAGAGAACATTATATAACTGTAATCACAGGCTGAGTAGTGCTAACCAGACCGGTAAATGGATCTCCATGTGTAAAATTGTTGCAATGGCCCTTTAATCCTCAGCAACGAGGCTCCACATGTAACTCAGTGTGTGCCCTGTAATGAAGTGTTTTTTCATCCATAAATGGACAGCTTATTTGCTTTCCACCTAATTAAAACCAGTGTGTGTCGCACCCCTTGCAGAGATGACTCATCTGTCATCTGTCACATTTTTACCTTTAGAATATCAATAATGTATTCTTGCAAAATCATTTTATGTAGGCTTTATAATTTTCTTTTGGCTGCACTGTTTCCAGGTGTTAACTTGACCTCAGGACAGAAAGTTACTGCAGTCGTCCTCTGTGTTGACATCATGTCATCTTGTGTCCATGTGTCCATCCTGTCTAAGCTGGTGGCGAAGAAGAAATCTGTGAGTATCACTTCTCTTAATGTTTTTTGGGTGTTTCAGAACAATAATAATGTTTCGACTCTTTGACACAAGTTTTCACACAAATCTAGATGGTATATGTCAAATGTCAGGGCACTGATCTACAGTCAGCTTATAATCATTTCATGTCATTAATGACCTTCGTTATGTGTATCTGTGTTAATACAGTTAGTTGAAGGATCAAAGTACACAGCCATGGTGCAGCACGTTGACAGAGACTTTGCCGTCATCTCATTGGATGACACGGCGCAGCTGACCATGATCCAAACCAGTAGCCACCTGAATGAGGTGTTCCTGTCCGACTCCGAGAGGCTGAAGGGGGGGATGACTTTGGCTGTGGAGGTTATAGAACCCAGCTGTGAGGAGCTGCAGGGGCTCCCCCTAGTGTCGTGGGAGCGCAGCGCACCAAAACGGCAGCGCACCACCTCAGAAAACCAGACGAGCTCCAAGGGTCAGCCCTTTGGGGAAATCGTGCGGGGCAAAGTGCGGTCGGTGAAGCCCACCTCCATTCAGGTGACACTAGAGGACGGGAGCACGGGCAGCGTGCACGTGTCTGAGGTGATGGAGGTTGCAGATGTGTTACAGGGAGCCTTCCCCACATTCTCGGTTAAAGTGGGCAGCACGGTTACCGCCAGGGTTATCGGAGGACGAGAAGCCAGCAGTCACAGGTAAAGACTTCATTTTACATGTTTGAATACACATTTTTGTGTCATGTTGTTTTTATTCCATTCTAATTTACAAAACCACGGTTAAAGTGTAAAGATAAATGTGATGATTTTTAATGTATTATTCTTTAAATTGTGTTGAAATTAATCTCAGCTGTCTCATTTCAGATTCCTGCCCTTCTCCCATCCCAAATTTACATACAGCATTCCTGAGCTCACACTTATACCCAGGTAATTATATAGTACACTTCATTGAACACTGTAATTATCATGATATGCTGCATGATAACCTGAATCATATTGAATATAATTTAATTCTATAATTCTAGATTTTAAACCAGTCATCTTTGTCTTCTGCTTTTTGTTTTTATTAGATATTATATAGATGTGAAAAATACTAATTTTGATCATATAAACCTGCGCAGATTTTCATATTTTATGTTACTCCCAACACATTTTCTGGTTTGTTTCTTATTTTTGTTTCTTTTCCTCTCTGCAGCAAACTGGATAAGAGCACAGATTTCAAAGCAGTTTCAGCAAAAGAAAAACTAAACAGCTATAAAGTCGGGGAGGAAATTACATGCTTTGTATCAAAGGTAAGTGAAGGAAATCATATTGGCTTTCTGCAGTAGCTGGCTTTATTTCCTCCTGGCAGTTTCCACAAAATTAACTTTCTGATCGACCAAACAAAAATAAATCAAACCGCTAACATTAACAAAATTGCAGACACATTTTTCAGTGTTTTCATTCTTGTTCCTGCAGTTTAACCCACAGAGGAAGTCTTTGGAGGTCACCACTGATCCTTCCATTACTGGGACAGTTGAACTGCTGGCCATGATCAGCGATCCAAAAGTGAGTGTTTCATTTGTGCCTATTTATGTTACCATTTTGTGTTGTTTTATATTACAGCTCTTTGTTCAACTCTTATTGTTTTTACTATATAAATAAGATTGACTGAATTATTTTCAGGACGCCAGCCACCCAGAGAAGCTGTACAAGCTGGGACAAGCCGTTCGTGCCAAAGTGGTAGAAGTAAACTCCAAACCTCAACGCTTAATTCTGTCACTCACAGGTAGGAGAAGCTCAGGCTGCTCATCATTGCTGGCTCTTCTACTTCTGTAACCTCCATCTCTTGCTTCAGATTGATATCAAATGCAAAACAGACATTTGATTTCGGGGTCCCTTTTTGTTTCCAGGTGTCCATAAACTGGAGAAAGGCAGTGTTACTTTGGGGGTGGTGACTAATATTCTGCCCCAAGTTGGCCTCCTGGTCAAACTTCCTTTCGGTAGCACAGGGACTGTTGCTGTCACTGACCTGGCTGATGCCTACAAGCCAAAGCCCCTTGATGGGTACAGCAAGGAGCAGCTGCTCAGGTCAGTAGATAAAGTAGCAGCTTATGGCTGAAATGCCTTTTTAAATATATGCATTTGTTACACTGTCAGGTGTATCAGGTCAGTTTTTGCCTTGTGACGTTTTATTTCAGTTGCAAATTGTGGTTAACATCTATTTTTTCTGTGTGAACCTAAAATCAGCTATCACAGGCAACAACTTAAATATGTTTGGTACCACTATCAGCCTCCAAAACTTCATTTGATTTTCTTAAAGTGTGAAGTTTATTCTTCTGCCTCCTCCTTTGCCTCAGGTGTTTCTTTCTTGGGGATGAAAATGGCAAGTGGCAGTTGTCTCTTCGTCCATCAAGGTATGAGCAGATTTAGTTGGATTTGTGACTTTGTATAAGAGATACAGACACGTATCATATTATAACATGCGGTTGACTGTAACTTTGTTTTCCAGGCTGAACCCACAGCAGACCAAACCTGTGAAAGACCTAGAAGTTTCGTCTATAGACAAACTGAAGGCAGGCCAGATCATCAGAGGCTACGTCAAGTCTGTGGGAGAGCAGGGAGTCTTCGTCAGGTAACTGAGTAATTCATCCAACGCTGAACTGTCACCACCTTTTATGTGGATGTCCAATCAGTATTGATGTAGTCAACTGAAGCAATAAATTCCTCCCTTGGCTATAATGACAGAGAAGGCTGAGTACTCCTGCTCGCAGAGCTGTGCAAGCAGTGCCTACATGTACCAGGATGCATTGCATGCAAGCTTCTGATGCCCATAACTACAGCATAACAAGCCCACTGGTCTATTGCTATTAATTTTTTGTCCACAACACAGCATTAGGTGACAAAAATGCACACTCAGTGGTCGTCTGCCCTCTCGACATGTCTTGGTCTTCTTTTCCATTTCATCTCCGGGATCCTTTTATGCTTAGTAATATACACAGCCTCTCTTGGGGTTGTCATCCGTGGCGGCATCATAAAAAACTGCCCATGCTAAATTTTCAAAAGTTTCTGTTAGCATTAGAGGCCAATTTGAACAAAGGGTCCCTTTGGAGGGTCCCTACTGGCCTTAGCCTTAGCCGCTCTCCGCTGCATTTTTTTCAGCCATACACTCTGGCCAGACGCATCATGTCAATAGAAACTGAGGGGGCACGTGCCCCCTCAGATTTGAGGGATGATTTTTTTTTTTTCAACCAATTTTATTTTACTTACTTTACCTTAGGCCTACTTATTATTTTACCATCTAGCTATGATCAGTGGTCATATTGAGTGAAATGTATTCTAAATAATCTCCTTCATCTCAGGCCCATTTAGTGGCCGTAACTTGCATAAAATGCATAAATGGTAATTTACGCATTATTTATTAGGATTTAGGGGAGATTTCCTGTTAGTAGTGATCACACACGGCAACAGAGCAACCATCTTGATAATAAACAATCTTTGGCCGATCATGTGACCGCTTACAGCTTTCCCATTGGATTTTAGCCACCCGGGTCTCCCATTGGACAGCCGATCTTACCGGCTTGACATCTAGGCGTCCGGGTAAGCTATAAACACACCGATGGGATCGATGTAAAGGCTTAAGTGTCCTGCTTTCATTAAAAAACAATTACGTCGCTCTTATTTTCCGTTCCGTTTTCCGACTGCGATCTAACCCAAGGGGGTGGGCAACGTCGGCTTTGAGTTTGGGCCCTATCCAACCTCAAGGTGTTGTGCAGCAGTGATTTGATAAGTGATTTGAGGGCATCCCCCCAAAAAATTCATGCGCGCGCATAGCGCACGAACCCAATCCACTGTGCCCCCTCACATTTTGGGGTTGCATGACGCCCCTGACTCTGGCTCAAATAAATACGGCTGAATATCCAAGTCAGCGAGAACACTGTAAAAAATATCCCCATCCATAACGTCCTCTGCACTCATATTTAGGATGCCATTTTCACAGTTGGAAATTCAGCTAGTTTGCCATGAGAACAAGGAGGTTCTGTTTGTGAGTGGCACCCAGAGCACACCTCCTTTGCTACCCAGAGACGAAATCAAGTTCTTCCTGCAGTCAACTTTGTCACTGTCTCATCGAATGATGGTGCTGGCTGCGGGGAGAAAGCAGATTTTGCAGCTGCAAAATCTGCTTTCTCCGTCACAGTACGCACTGAGAAATATATTGCTTCAATCGACTACATTAACCATCAACACTGATTGGACACTGATAAAATGTCATGAATTTTCTCTTTAACTTTCTTTGGCATCAGACTAGACAGATAGTACATTCACATTTACACTTATGAACTTCTAAAAAGAAACAATATGCTCCATATTTTTTTCTGGAAATGTAGTTTCAGGGTAGTTATATCAGTAATTATCATCCTTATTTCACATGTTTGTCTTCCAGGTTGTCAAGTAGCATCACAGGAAGAGCTCAACTTCAAGAGTCAACCAAGTACTTTGTTGGTAACCACAAGGTCCTCTCTGAGCACCTGGCCCCCAACACCCTGCTCACCACCAAGATCCTCAGGTAAAAAAAAGCACACAGATGTCTGTTCTTTGGTACTAGAGTGTTTAAAAATAGAATAAAGACAGGAATAAGACATCATACTGGAGATCAGAAATCGATTTGGACAAACAGGAAGTATCTAACGCTGCACTGCTGAGGTTGTGTCTTTACATATCTCGCCCTGCGCAGCTTTTGGTAACAGCCATTTATAGAATCAATGTTGTCATCGCGTCATTTTCACTCTGCAGCTCTTTCTATTCTCGTCCTCAGTATTGACAAAGAGGAGGAACTGGTCAACCTCTCTCTGCTCCCGGTGGACACTGGGAAGCCAGACGTCCTTCCAGAGTCTCTCGGCCTGCCGCTGCGTCTGATCGGAGAGGAGAAGAAGGACCACGACACTAAGAGGAAACGCACACTGTCTGAGAGCAAACAGGTGACAATCAGCCCTCTCACTCTCACATCAAACTCTCCCTTATTCCTGCTTTTAACATTTAACAGTAAACACATTGTAGATGACTCACTTGCTCAGCCTTTCAAGTGTGCTGAGGTCTTGGAGGTGAACAGCACTCAATATAGGAGAAGCACTTCCACATAGATCACTGCCATCTTCAGTTATCACTCATTCATTATCCTTTGGCCTGACAGTAATAAATGCTGCATTGATCTTTGCCTCGGGTTAAAACTCTCTGCATACTCTGCAGCTTTACTTGCGGCCAGATGGTCACTGAAGCACTTATGTGTATGTGTTTATTTAATCCATGATGGTAGTATTTACTGCAGATTCATTTGCCAGAAACAGGCAGAGTCCCAGGTCCCAAAGAAGAAGAAGAAGACAAAGAAAGCAAAGAGTGATGGCAATGACAGCGGCGTGGAGGTGTTCTTCAGAGAAGAGGAGGATAAGGAAGATGAAGACAAACCCACATCTGATTCTGTAAAAGTAAGCGAAAACACCGCTGCTCAGTATTACTAAAGGGATATTTTGCTGACTTTCAACCAGCTTTACATCATAACACTGTGGGTAGTATGTGTTGATGAGCTGTGGTAAACTTGCCTCCATCTCACCAGCCCCCACATCTCTCTGTGTATTTGCCAATGAAAATCCACAATGCGTCATCCGGTGTATTTTTGCTGGCTTTAGGGCTGTTGCTCAATCTGCAGATTGTATTTATGCATTTTTGTATGCCCACCACCACCAACGAAAAGAGTATAGAAGCAGATCAAGAGAGAGACCCACCCCTCTCTCCAAAACTCAAACTCAAACTTAAACCAAACTCATATCAAACAGTAAAAGTAGGCAATGCTTATTAAATATAAACCAAGATTCTTGTACTGTATCGGCGATTTCTCACCTAAAATGTCTTCATAAACATATTTTAGTGTACTGTTTGGTTGTAATATGAGAATTTGTGAACAGGAAGTGTGAAAATTAAGGCTGAAAAAACAGAAACATACTATAGCTTACTGTTTAATTCAAGACTTTTTGTTCCCTGCTGGCTGCCGTATTGTTTTTAGATAGAGCAGCTCGCATTATCAACCCCCCACCTGAAATGTTTATTGGTCTGGTGTGGTGCAGTGCATTCTGGAAGTTGTAGGTTTACTACCACTTGAGCAAAAGCAAATGCCGCAGTCATTTTTCTCTGTTTTCTGTGGTCATGTAGCACCAATTTCAAAAGTATTTGTGTCTTTATGTTCATACAAATCTCCATAGATGTGGTACAGTAATATCATTATCCAGACCCTGAAAAGTAAATGTCCTCCGCCTCGCTTCCACCAGGTGACGCACAGCTCAGCAGGTACATCCAGACTGCAGGTGGCAGCAGGTTTCTCCTGGGATGTGGGACTGAGCTCCCTGAAGCCTGCCTCTACAGTGCAGGAGGGCGACTCCAGTGATGGAGAGGACCAAGAGGGAAGCAGCAAGGTGCGCTGACCATACATATGCACGTACAATTTTAGGATTATTTAAGGAATACAGCCTTCTGCATGCAGTTTATAGATCATCTCTATGCGTAATTTAGGACTTCTTCCTGCTGCCTCCTCTGTATCAAAACATTTTCTACCATCAAACTCATCTTCCTTCCTGTCTTTTGCCTCGGCTGCACCGCTCTCCTCCACCAGCCCCAGAAGAAGTCTCGTCATGAGGTCGAGCAGGAGAAGAAGGCAGCGGAGAAGGCCCTGGTGCAGCGGGAGACTGAGCTGATGGATCCGAGCCTGCGGCCCCAGGACGCAGCCGCCTTCGAGCGCCTGCTTCTCGCTTCACCCAACAGCTCACTGCTCTGGCTCCAGTACATGGCTCACCATCTGCAGGCCACACAGATCGAGCAGGCCCGTGCTGTGGCCGAGAGGGCCCTCAAAACCATCTCCTTCAGGTGACTGAATTATAGATAAATATATTTTTTAGCATTTTAAGTGTGTGAAATAAAGATATTACATTCAATTTTAAAGAGAGACCAACAAAAGGAAGCAGAAAGATGCACAAAACAACAATAAATTAAACTGGCTAAAATTAATTTGGCTGTGCTCAGGAAAAGTCTCACTTTCTTTACATATATCTTTGTTGATAGATGAAGACACATTGTAGCCAGAGACGATTGTATTTTGTTTTAAACTTGTCCTGTTTCTTCTCTCCAGGGAAGAGCAGGAGAAGCTGAATGTGTGGGTGGCCCTGCTGAACCTGGAGAACATGTACGGCACAGAGGAGAGCCTCAAGAAAGTGTTTGAGCGGGCGCTGCAGTTCTGTGAGCCCATGCCTGTGTACCAGCAGCTGGCTGACATCTACACAAAGTCTGACAAGATCAAGGTACGATCTGCTCAGTGTATTTGTTGAGACCGATACTGAAATACTGTGTTCTTTAGTCACTAACATCTGCATGTGTCTCTGCCTGTGTGTGCTATCTGCTTTGTGTTATGTTGCATCCAGGAGGCGGAGGGCCTGTATAAGACGATGGTGAAGCGTTTCCGTCAGAATAAGGCAGTGTGGCTGAGCTACGGGACCTTCCTGCTCCAGCAGGGTCAGAGTGACGCTGCCAGTGTTCTTCTGCAGAGGGCGCTGAAGAGTCTGCCCTCCAAAGAAAGTAAGATGGCCCATCCAAACACTGAAGATGTAATGTCTTATAACAGTTGATGTATGTTTATATTTGTGGACTAAAAACCACAGGTTTTGCTGTGCGGTCCATGTCAGAGTGCAGCGTGTGTGTCACCATTCAGATTCTGTTCCCCCGTCCCAGCTGTGCATCTCCACAGGTTTTAACCTTTATGTATTGTCATGCTTCCTCCCAGGCGTGGATGTGATCGCCAAGTACGCTCAGCTGGAGTTCCGTTATGGTGATTCAGAGAAAGGTCGCGCCATGTTAGACAAAGTGCTGACGAGCTACCCGAAACGTACAGACCTCTGGTCCGTCTTCATCGACCTCATGGTCAAACACGGATCGCAGAAGGAAGTCAGGTGGGCAGAACCTCTTGCTTTGCTTTCTGACTCTCCATTGTCACTTCTGACACACTTTGTTTCATTCTTTGTAGCTTTTCTGCTCATAAATACCTAAACATACCTGATAAAATATACAATCCTACGTTATCTTTAGCCTCGAGGGGTAAGTTTGGTATTTTCAATTTTAATTTATTCATTTTTTTTGCATGTTTTTGGGTCTAAGTGACTAATGGGAACAACAATTTTGGAAATTTGTCCAGTGCTGAGTGAGACCGCTGCAGCTGGCAGATTATTATTCTGACAGTTTATGGAGCAGATCCCTTTGGAGACGGACCTTTTTTGTTAAAGAGTAAGATATGTATAATCAGAAACACCCTTGAAGTCGCCATCACCAAACCCACCAGACTCCATTTAAAGAAACAGTAATTTTAGCATGTATAGAGCCAGCATATTTTCACACCTAAATGTGAAATGAATTAAGAGTCTATTTAAACCAAACCAGAGTTGGTCATTGCTGGAACAGTAAAAACGACTTAGTTTTGGTCTCTATAGTTCTAAAATGAGTTTTATTTTATTTCTGTCAACTTTGAATGAAGACTGTCTAATGATGATAAAATGACTGTTTATTTAAATGGAGTCTGGTGGGTTTGGCAAAAGCAAATTCAGAGCTGTTTATGGGTGAACAAAAATGATATTACTGGACCAGTTTTGAAAATTGTTGTTCCCATTAGTCACTCAGACACAAAAGACACCTGTCAAAAATAGGGTCCAGGTTGAAGAATTCCAAACTCACTCTATAATGGTTTACATGAGAGAACCAGACGTTAGTGAGCTGGTAAAGTGCACAAAGACCTGTTTAATGATGACACATAATGAGTGCTTCATGGAGTCCTCCATCTTCCTGTTTCCTGCAGGGCGCTCTTTGATCGTGTGATCCACCTGAGTGTGTCAGTGAAAAAGATCAAGTTCTTCTTCAAGCGCTACCTGGAGTACGAGAAGAAGCACGGCACCCCGCAGAGCATCCAGGCAGTCAAAGAGAAGGCCATGGAGTTTGTGGAAGCTAAAGGCACCGAGGCTGCCAACTAATGACCAAATACACACGATAATACACATACTGTGTGTGTGTGCGTGGACTGCAGTGTGCTGAACCTGGTCTGAGCCTCACATCTGTTCAGGAACAAGTTTGTAATTAAGCTTTGTCATTGCCGTGGACTGGGGACCTCTGAACCTGAAAGTCAAACCTTTGTAAAGTAGGTTGTAGCCATTTATAAATGTTAAAAACAATCTGGTGTTTAACATTTCATTTTAGTCAGTTTTGTATGAGAACAAGCTCTGAAGAGAATAATTAATGTTGTGACTATTATTCAAATGGATTCATGAAATCTCTTCACACTTGTGTGGGAGCCAGCCTTTCAATAAATCCAACACAATTACAATACATTACGTGACGTTTTATTTAAAAGCAACAAATACAAAATAACAATATATAGGGACATGTTTACGTACAATACATACAGGCAAGACTAGTTTTCTATCAGTCTCTTTTTAAAAGGAAAGGGCATGGGACACAATCGGTAACAATATTGTCTACTTAAATCGTCATGGTTGTAATCCCGCTGGTCTTGGTTTCAGACGGAGGTGGTGGCTACCTCTGACTGCTGGAGCATTTCACCTACATTGGCAGTATTGAAGATGCATGTGTGGCACAGGGTTATAGGGTGACTGACATGGTTTGTGCTGGCTGTATTGGTAACACCCCTGAGATATTAGAGGTATCCATACTGATCCTGTACTCTGATGTCCTGCTCGATGCCTGTAGTGTTTGTCTCTGGCAGTGCTGCACTAGTCGTCCAGTGACAGTGGCAATGATATCCTGCTCTCTAATGTGGCTCCTTTTCCTGTCATGTTTTTCTTTTTTGGTGAACAGTGCAATATGGAAGTAGAACTAGGAGCATTTTTTGTATGAAAAGATCCTATTCATCCACCCACTCCCTGACTCATCTGACCAAATTGTTTTGGTGCTGTCAGTATCCAATTCCCATCGAGTCATATTGCTCATAGGTCAGCAGCAGGGCGGCCACTTGGGATCATTATCAACATTTCCTGTGAGATGTCTTTAAGATGACCGCTGTCCATCATCCCTAGTGTATTTAATGTGTGTGTTTTCTGTAAAGGGAGTCCGGTTTCCTCTTGTCCAGCTCCCTCACACCTCCTCCGGATCCATTGGCCCCTCGGCACCCTGGGGAGCGTCTGTGTGGAGCCGGAGGATGGGTTTGTTACACATGGGGCACACGCTGCGGATCTCCAGCCACTTGAGCAGGCACCTGACAGGACAGAATCAGCAACAGTTTAAATAATGACAACAGAATCTAGTTTACCAGGAGCAACTTCATTAGACACTGACATCTGGAATCGCATTTTTATAGTGTGAATCACAGGGGAACCCATAACTAATGTTTTGGTGGTTTAGTCCAACATGAGAGAGTGAAGTCTGGTAGCTTGTTGGGTTTTGCTTTCATGGTTTTAGTATGGGACTAGAAGGAAAAATCAATGAAATAATACTGAAGTGCACTTTTTAAACCTTCAAATAGAGCTAGAAAATGCAGCCCAGCTTCTTATCCCCTCACTAAATCTATATTTTCTGCAATTAAGTTAGCAATGAAGATCTTTCCCACTACATTTTACTTTACGCTTGATCAATTGTCTTAACGTTAACTTTTTTTTTCTTTTTGTTTTTTGTACAGTTCTTGGTTCTTTTTTATTAAGATAAAAAAAAAATACTGCTTTGTCCCATTCAGCATAAAGAAGTACTAAGACATTTTGGGAAATACATCTATCCGCTTTCTTCCGCCACACTACGACTATTGATACCACTCTCAAGTGTGTACGTCGAGCTATCGATGCAGCCAACAGCTAGCTTAGCTAAATAATGGACGTAGCTACTGTGACATCACCCCATGGTTTGTTGACTGCCGTTTTAAGGCCTTGAGTTCAGCATTTTGGCCGTGGCTATCTTGGTTATTTTGGAGCCAGAAGTGACCATATTTGGAGCTGTGGAAGAGCGATGGGTGGATCTGACTAAAAAACTGAGAACACTATTGTTAGTGGCCTCGAGACCAAAACTGTTTCTTGTACCAGGCTGTAAACATATTTATTTCTGCTTTTAACATGGAGGTCTGTGGGGATTGATTATTTTGCCGTCTGCCTCAAGTGGCCATTTAGTTAACTACAGTTTTTGGCACTTCCACATTGGCTTCATTTTTCAGCCTCGGAGGTTGCCACTTGACAAAATCCACCTACCAGCATCTCTAAAGCTCACTAATAACATATTATACCTCGCTAGGGCTCAGAGGTAGAGCGGGTCGTCCACTAATTGGAAGATCAGTGGTTCGATCCCTGGCTCCTCCAGCCTACATGTCGAAGTACCCTTGAGCAAGATACTGAACCCCAAACTGCTCCTGGTGGCTGTTCCATCAGTGTGTGAGTGTGTTCAAAACCGAGAAGCAGGTGGCACCTTGTATGGTAGCCTTGGCCGCCAGTGTGTGAATGTGTGTGTGAATGGGTAAATGTGACTCGTAGTGTAAAAAGCACTTTGAGTAGTCAGATGACTAGAGAGGCGCAATACAAGTGCAGTTTGACCATTTGTTTAGTCCTGAAAAATCCTAGGTGTAAATTGACAAGTTATGGGTTTACAGGGGTTAGGTTTATGTGCTGAGCCATTTTTCAGAGTCTTGTCACTGTGAGGTTGCCAGGCAACCAGTGAAGGCTTCAGGGAGGCTAGCTGTTTTGCCTTGTCCAGTCTTTATGCTAAGCTAAGCTGATCATTAAAGTAGTAAGACTTTTTGTCCCCTAGCATTTTTCAGGTGGTAAAGACCTTACACTCATACTCTTTGGTATCTGGGGATAGCTACCGATAAGTACCACAGAAAACAAAAGCACTATCCTTTCTCTGTTTTCATAATGGTTGACACACTTCCTGTGTGCCATGAATCAAGCCTTCATTTTCCTGAGATCATAACTGGTTGCAGACAGGATTGCATAATGAAAGTGAGGTTTATAAGGAACCAATCTGAAAACTGATGGTGTCATTACTCTACAGCCATTATACTGTGCAAACAACATTTACTTCATAATAATACATTCAAGCATAAAACTTTATTTTAAATTTCATTTACTGGCTGGAGCTTCACTGTCATACAGATATGAGAATGGCATCTTTCTTTCTCATCTAACTCTTGGCCAGAAAGCGAATAAGCGTATTTCCCAAAGTTGAGTCAAGTATGTTTATAGCTGCTTGTCTATAATTTCCAGTTTAATAACACTCACTTCTTGTGAAATGCATGTGAGCACGGGCACACTCCCAGTTCATCTCTGGTCCTGAATTCTTCCAGACACACCGCACAGGTTTGCTGCAAGAACAAAAATAGAGGCAAGGTTAGTTTACATGTGTTTAAATTTTTTTTTCTCTATCTCTATTCAACAGTAGGCCTGTATCTCATCACAGCCAAGAACACTGCCATTTGTAAATGAGATAAATTTGAGCAGTGAATTAATTTAATCTGACCTAGATTTTCAGCCTAACACAAGTATAAGCTTGTGCGTTTGAAATAATGCTTTTACCTTAACTATGTTTCCTAGTAACAGGACTATTTCAACCTTCCCTTGAACAAAGACGGAGATTGAGACATTAAATTGAAAACGAAAATGACCCCTAACCACTGCTGCCTTGGGGGAGAAAAAAAGAAAGAACTTGGAAAAGCAATCTTTTCAGGAATCACAAGAGACAGAGAAGAGATCTTTTCATAATGCATTTTGAATGAGTGCAGTTATTCCTGGAGTCCTAAATTCTGCTACAAGCGCAGAGCCAAGCAGCCACACTGACATTTTGTTTAAAGGGCTGCATTTGAAATACAAGATCTTTTGAGGACATCTCCTCTGAGTGTGTGCAGCATGTTAATCACATCTGAGAGGAGAGATTGATTGAGTTAACCAGCCGAACCCTCCCAGCTCATAATGGGTCATCAGAGCTGGCACGGAAGCAGGGTGGGCAACATGACGTGTGCGCAGCTCACACAGATCATAACGACATATGTTAAGACCAGATATCGTGTAAAGGTTTTTGCAGAGAGAATGACTTACTCCTAGAAGGCTCAATTTCTTGCTTGCTCCCTTCAGCACCACCTACAGTTGGTAAAAAGAGGAGAGAAATATTGTGTCATGTGAATGATGTGTCAGCACTATTACGCTGGCAGAAAATCTATAGTGTAAAACAAACACTTCAGATGGATTCAATATCCTGATGTGACTGGCTTAAAAATATCTGATGGCAAGAGTGGTGTGTACGCCTCTGTTTGCTGCATGGGGTAAAAAAAATAATAGTTATATAGATAATACAGACAGCTGCAGCTCAACCTTCCCCAAAGCTGAAAACGTTGTCGACAACTGTCCCCACGCCACACTGTGACACCCTGCTACCTGCTCACCATATCAGGCCTTTCCACTCTGCGGCCTCATGAACGGTTTTGAATCAGAGGGCAGGTGAGGACACATGGATGAAGTCAAGGTCATCTATTAAGGGCGGTGTTAGGTGTCACAGTTGAAGATGTAGAGCGGTGTGAAATGCTACGGTGGTATTTATAACCTGCCTCAGAAGCTGGTGTTACATGTTCAACCATAGTGACATATGCTGCAGTGACATACCTCGTTGTAGCTGAACTGCTCCCTTGTCCCCTGTTGTTTCAACCTACGAGAGGCAGAGAGACAACAACATCTGTACGGTACAAGTGACTGTCATAACAGCTTAAGTCAGTGGTTCCCAAACTGGGGGTCGGGACCCTGCAAGCGTTCGGGAGATGAATCTGAAAGTAGGCCTATGCAAGATGATTAACCAGGAAGACAAAAAAGTGAAAGGTTTTGCTTCTCTCTTGTGAATTATTGTATGATGTATCCTCTCCATGTTTATTCAGTTGAAGCAATATGACAACTACCTCAGTTTCCACAGTTACATTTTGTCGTTCCACTGACCCCCATTTCAGCTACTGGGGATAGAAACAGCAAAAGACCTACACAGATAGGCCTACTCTTCGATAACTGGGTATAGCAACTGATAATGACTGGGTAGAAAAAGTGCTATCCTCTTCCTGTTTTGGTTGCACAATGGTTGATGCACTTCCTTTGTGCTACAAATCGAGCCTTCATTTGCCAGGAGATCATACCAGCTGGCAGACAGAACTGCACAGTGAAAGTGAGGCTGATAGGGAACCAATCTAAACACAGATGGTGTCTTTATTCTTAAGCCATTAAATTGTGCAATCATTTACCTCAGACTGATAAGTTAAAGCAAAACATTGTCTATTTTCACTTTAAAATCATCCATGTTATTTATCAAGTCAGTTTGTGTTGTCATATAGACCAGTGGTTCCCAACTGGTGGGTCATGGGTCCATTCTGAATGGACTGCAAGTGACTCGTGAACCTGTTAAGTTTGTATAAGTCACACTTAATTTTGAAGTACAGTTAATTTCTGGCACAAAGATTTTATTTTTAAGTGCCGTTTCCTGCTTAACAGAGACAGCAAACTAGCTCAACGACGTGACCAACCACAAGTATGACGCTGAATACACTGAACTGTGTGGACCTTGAACTAATGACTAAGGAGAAATCTGGACCCTGTGGCTGCACCAGTGGGGAACCACTGATATAGACCATTTCAAATGCACTGCTAGGCAACAGCTTGGGTCAATGTTTATGTCCTGTCAACTGATGTCATTCACATACACTGCAAAACATTCCAACAGGGTGTAGACAACTGGCAATTGTTTTGAATTGCGAAGATAAATGAAATTGACAAACTCAATCATTTCTGTTGTCATTTTCAGGGTCACTGTAACGATACTGTAAAGATATAAAGTCAAACACAAATGTCCAACCTGTCTGATGTTTCTACTGTGCTTATTTTATGCACTGTGTTGCTTTGCTATCATCTTTGATAAACCAAGTCTACTGGCATGGAGGCTAAGCAATGTAGTGCTGTGGAAGAGGCCACAACAAAACATGTTTAAATTTTAGCCACCTACTGTAAAAAAAGCCAACATCAGTTTATGTGTACGTTATACTGTATTTAAAAATATTTTCACCCCTTTACCTAACACACTGACTGATGAAGGCAGTGAGACCAGCAACTGCTGTATTCTAAAGAGACTATTTCTGTAAATGGAGTTTGGTGGCTCTGAAGTAACGGCTTCAGTTCCACGCCGGAAAGGGCTGTCTGACCGCAAGGTAAAACAGCGAAAATATTCTTAATATAACATACACATAGACTGATAAAGATTTTTTTAGGTAGCTAATAACTCGGGGTGGGAATCACCAGAGGATCCACGATACGATATCATTAATATACTTCAGTCACAAAACAATATTATTGCGATTTTAAATATGTTGCAATATGCTGAATATTGCGATACAATATATTGTGATAGACTGCAATTTATCATTACATGTTTTGTCAACTGTGAATTGTGTCCTCAAAGTATAACTTTGTCAACATCTGTTTCATCTCATAAGATAAAGTTTTCAGTCTGTTCATCTCACAGCCATTTTTTGCAGCAGCAAAATGTATCTGGTGGACTGAAAAAGCAATTGATTATATTATTCTAGTACGCTACCTTAAGTTTAATTTGTATTTGTAATGTTAACAACTTAAATAATAAAAAAATGATTCTTGACACTGTGTGACGAAACGATATTGCCACCCAAAAATATTGTGATACTATGCTGTACTGATTTTTTCCCCCACCCCTACTAATAACTAATCAACTGAGGTGTTTGCTCACAGCCACATCATTTAATGTACATTTCCACCCAAAAGTTGTTGTAAACAAGCATTGTGATTTGGTATATACAAAAGGACCCATTTAGAATGTTTATGTTGTCAAATGTGAAACTGTCTTTAAGCCAGCACAGTCTAATTTCTGTGGAGGAAGTGACACATATACATTTATAAAGACTTGTTTGCCCTTTATACATCGATTGATTACATTTTTATTTATATCACTCCTAAAGCCTGACTAATTACACACTTTTCAGGCCAATATTCATCAATATTTTGAAAAAATCTGATAATGATATATCTGTTTATTTTTGTGTCATTTTTTTAAAATGACACTAATCTGTAGTTGAGGGGTCATTAAATGTGGTATTTACATGTGCATTAATTGTTTTTTTGGCCACATGGGGGCAGCACAACAAGCTGTGAATACAATTTTAGGTTAATATCACCCTCTGACGTTGATTCGATGAACATGATCGTCTCTTATGTACAAATCCAGCAGATATGCAGCAACATTATTCATTTTGAGGTTTGTGTCCCCCTGATGAATGTGAGTCCAATATTCACTCTCTTTATAGCTTTGTTTTGGTCTAGCTAGCTAGTCAGCTAGTTTGTCGCTAACTTTGTCCACTGTCTGATGCTAGTGCAGGTGGCATATAGTGAGTTTTATTTATCAGTCTACTTCTATACCACTGGTTTTATTATATAGCTTTCCTGTTGTTGTATTATTTCACATGTATATATACACAAATAGCCTACCAGCATACAGTACAGGCCAAAAGTTTGGACACACCTTCTCATTCAATGCGTTTTCTTTATTTTCATGACTGTTTACATTGTAGATTCTCACTGAAGGCATCAAAACTATGAATGAACACATGTGGAGTTATGTACTTAACAAAAAAAGGTGAAATAACTGAAAACATGTTTTATATTCTAGTTTCTTCAAAATAGCCACCCTTTGCTCTGATTACTGCTTTGCACACTTTTGGCATTCTCTCCATGAGCTTCAAGAGGTAGTCACCTGAAATGATTTCCACTTCACAGGTGTGCCTTATCAGGGTTAATTAGTGGAATTTCTTGCTTTATCAATGGGGTTGGGACCATCAGTTGTGTTGTGCAGTAGTCAGGTTAATACACAGCCGACAGCCCTATTGGACAACTGTTAAAATTCATATTATGGCAAGAACCAATCAGCTAACTAAAGAAAAACCAGTGGCCATCATTACTTTAAGAAATGAAGGTCAGTCAGTCCGGAAAATTGCAAAAACTTTAAATGTGTCCCCAAGTGGAGTCGCAAAAACCATCAAGCGCTACAACGAAACTGGCACACATGAGGACCGACCCAGGAAAGGAAGACCAAGAGTCACCTCTGCTTCTGAGGATAAGTTCATCCGAGTCACCAGCCTCAGAAATGGCAAGTTAACAGCAGCTCAGATCAGAGACCAGATGAATGCCACACAGAGTTCTAGCAGCAGACCCATCTCTAGAACAACTGTTAAGAGGAGACTGCGCGAATCAGGCCTTCATGGTCAAATAGCTGCTAGGAAACCACTGCTAAGGAGAGGCAACAAGCAGAAGAGATTTGTTTGGGCCAAGAAACACAAGGAATGGACATTAGACCAGTGGAAATCTGTGCTTTGGTCTGATGAGTCCAAATTTGAGATCTTTGGTTCCAACCGCCGTGTCTTTGTGAGACGCAGAAAAGGTGAACGGATGGATTCCACATGCCTGGTTCCCACTGTGAAGCATGGAGGAGGAGGTGTGATGGTGTGGGGGTGTTTTGCTGGTGACACTGTTGGGGATTTATTCAAAATTGAAGGCACACTGAACCAGCATGGCTACCACAGCATCCTGCAGCGACATGCCATCCCATCCGGTTTGCGTTTAGTTGGACGATCATTTATTTTTCAACAGGACAATGACCCCAAACACACCTCCAGGCTGTGTAAGGGCTATTTGACCAAGAAGGAGAGTGATGGAGTGCTGCGGCAGATGACCTGGCCTCCGCAGTCACCGGACCTGAACCCAATCCAGATGGTTTGGGGTGAGCTGGACCGCAGAGTGAAGGCAAAGGGGCCAACAAGTGCTAAACACCTCTGGGAACTCCTTCAAGACTGTTGGAAAACCATTTCAGGTGACTACCTCTTGAAGCTCATGGAGAGAATGCCAAGAGTGTGCAAAGCAGTAATCAGAGCAAAGGGTGGCTATTTTGAAGAAACTAGAATATAAAACATGTTTTCAGTTATTTCACCTTTTTTTGTTTAGTACATAACTCCACATGTGTTCATTCATAGTTTTGATGCCTTCAGTGAGAATCTACAATGTAAATAGTCATGAAAATAAAGAAAACGCATTGAATGAGAAGGTGTGTCCAAACTTTTGGCCTGTACTGTAGATTGATGTTGTTTTTCTTGAAACAATTATAGACTATGCGTAGCAACTTTGGCAGCTTCGCCAGGCTCCATAAATATTCATCATGATTGCTGCTATCATCACAGACAGTATTAGGATCTCATTACAAGACCAGTTTTGAGTTCACTGCTGTGGCACACTGTGTTGCAATGCTTGTTCAAATTGCCTCTATAACTGTGTTACCCACTTGCTGTAATGTCACTTCTCCTTTTGTACTTCCTGCTTTTTCTCCACGCTTCTCATTGGCTTCCTCACTGTCTCCCCTGCTTTTCACCCCAGTCCACCTTCCTCCCAAACCTCCCCCACCTACCTGAACAGGTAGCAGCAGAAGATGAGGCTGAGCATGAAGACAAAGAGGCCGATGCCCAGCACAATGACGTACACATTGAGCGGGAGGTGATAGATGTCAGACGTCATGCTGCAGTAGTGTTCAGAGCGCTGAGAACCCAAACCACACAGGCATCCTGGCAGGAAGACATTTGTAGATATAGATTACGCACTTGACACACACTTGAACTGTTACCTTGTAGGGTTAAGACTCCAACATGTTAGCTTCGGCACGTCTGATAAATCTTCTTCCTCTTTAATTTCCTGCACGTGTAAATGTGGAGGAGTTGCTGTCATTCTGTTGAACTATCATGACAGTTAACATCAACACCTTGGTATTTATAGGGCTCTGTATTTTTAGTTTGTTTACAGCCTCGGTTTTTTAAATGGCATATTCACTCTCAAAATACAGAACTACTAAAATAAAACGGTTATATAAAAGGCAAAAAAACTTCCCCAAGATCCACAGTGTACAGCTGTAGCATTGACAGTGCAAGTCTAAATTGGGAGCATAGACTTTAGACCAGAGATGCTCAACTTGCTTTACTTGCTTGTACTTTTGTAAAATGACAGGAAGCTGGGGGCCAGTTAATTAACAATAGTAATAAATATATAAATAATTAACCTCGACCTCTGTCGTGGGTGTGGGGGATCCTCTGCCTGCATAAATAAGCTCTATTTTGATTCTACATATGCACTGGCAGAGTGTGACTGAATCTATTTTTATTGTGAATTAGGAAATCGCAGGTGGGCCACCCAGCACCCTTACAGGCCAGAAGTTGAGTGTCACCGCTTTAGATGTTGGAATTTGTACAGACAGTTGCACTATTGTGAGGTCAGAGAGCATGTTAGCTCTTGAGATGTGTGAAAATCATTTTCCTTTGTTAAGAAAAAAGTTAGCCATGATTTTTATTTGCATTTAATGTACACTGAAGAAAAAAAGGGAATCACTGCCGAGAATTAGGAGATCATTGTTTGTTCATTACCTAGAAAATAAATTGTAAGTACCATCATAGGTTTTGAGTTTCTGGCTGCCAACAGACTCAAAAACGTCACCATATGTTTGCTTGACAGTGAGTATGTGGCACTCTGGCTTGTCTCCACACAATCAAGGGTTTTATAAAATATTATGTGAGGCGCTCAATGTAATGTGTTTGTCTGGATGCAGGTGCGCCCGGGGGAGCTGTGGCTGGCACTGTGGTGGCAACTGAGGCGCTCATAGGACTGCGCGTTAATTGGCTGTGAACAAGACAAACATGGAGGACAGACACCACTTCCGCCACACTACCATCTGTTCCACAGACTCTATAGAGGTGACTGGTGGTGTGTGTGTGTGTGTGTGTGTGTGTGACAGCTCTGGGGGATGGATGGGTAGAGGCGTGTGGTGTCTGTCTGAAGCGTGTGTGTGTGTGTGTGTGTGTGTGTGTGTGTGTGTGTTGCAGGTGGCAGGGGGTGGGGTATATTAAACAGATTGAACTCTGGGGACTAAAGGACCATTTGGTAAAACAATAGCAGAGGAAGCCCCACTTCCACAGGCCACATGTGTTCCTATTAATTTGCATCAAGGATGTTCTTTGCCAACCTGTAAATGTCCATGTGTCTCTCTTTTAGGGTGAATGAATGGGTACAGCTTGCACACTGTGGGGGGTATGGGGTGGATAATTTGACATGGCTGGGTGGTTGGGGGATTTACAAGGGGTACTTAGTGTAGGGGAGACCTCGGGTAGCATAATAAGAGACATGATTATTGCTGCAAAATCAGTACACAGTAACAAAACAGGAGTCACATTAGAGAATAAGTTCAGCTGTCATGGCTGTCAAACAAACATGACCTTGAATTATATGGATTTTCTACCGAGGCCTTCGCTCTCTCTCAGTAATCTACCATTTGACAAGCCATTATGTGGATCCCATAAGCCAGCAGCCAGCGACTAAGTTTATAAGATACAAGTAAACACACGTGCCACCACCTCTTGTGTATTTGGCAGACGGCAGAGAAAGCCACTCACTTACCGTTACACCATTGGAATGGTTGCATGAAATTTGACTCCCAGGACAGCAGCAGTAAATTCAGGCCCTGTCAGGAGGAGGCTGGAGGGGAGCCAAACTCGTGGGCAGGAGCCCCGGACACTGGATCTGTGTGGAGCCTGGATTCAGTCTCTCTGAGCTGGGTCTCTCCTTTGTTGGGTTGTGTCAGCTCCCCCAAAAACAACCATCAAGATCTTCAGATTTGCTCAGATTCCACAAATCCTCGAGGGTGCGGTTTCATGTGGCTCAGCAATCTGTGCAGCCCAGCATTCCCAAATCTGGATTAACCACTCCGTGTAAAGATTGGGAGATTTGGGACTGGGGTTTGGACCGGGACTGAAGACATCATGTGCTCCTGGATCCCAGTGAGAATGATGTCATCAAGGGAGGGAGAGAGAGAGAGAGAGAGGGGAAGAAACAAAGAAATCTTGTTGACAAGAAATGATTGTTTTTCAGCTGCCTCACACCATGTGTTATTCAGGAGTTGTTATTGTGAGGAGCTGCATCTCACTCAAGTCCAAAATGTCACAAACAACACAGGCTGCTTGGTAACAGGAAATACTTTTACATACATACATTTCCAGCAGAAAAAGGGGGCCTCCTTGACTTCACTCTGCGTCTGCAGTGTCGTCCCCCTCGCCAAATTCAATGACATCCACCGCTCAAAATGACAGTCCTCGTCCAGTGAAGGTAATTATCTGGCATTAGTCTGTGCTTTGTCTTCCACCCAAAGCTGCTTTTTTTAACAGAGGATTTTCACAAGTCTCATCCCCCTCTCCTCTGTTGTCTCCTCCTCCAGTCCTCTGATCTTGCAGTGGGTATTCCTCCTCAGTATAAGAGGCAGAGATGTGCGTCCACCAGAGCCCAAACAAAGTGAGGACAGCTCCATGCAGTCAACAACACTCCTCTATAGCTGGGTTTGCTGTTTCTGCTGGTGAAGGTGTGTTTGTGTGTCAGTTAGTGCATGTGTGTGTGTGCGTAGGGGGGGATCCTACTCTCCCTCTAACCATCTGCTCCTTCAATTGAGAAAAAAAAACAGAGACAAAAGGCGGTGTGTGTGTGTGTGTGTATGTGTGAAGGAGTGTGTCTGCGTGTGTCGTGTTCAGACTCTCCCACCTCCAGCTGGCTTTGTCATGGCAGGCTTTCCCCTCTTCCTCTTTCAATCCATAATGGTGCTCAGAGAGAGCCTGCGAATTCGCCTTTCCCCTTCCTCCTCTTGCTCCTGCTCCTGCTCCTGCTCCTGCTCTGCCTTGGGTTTGTAAACAGATCTGTGCTCATGTGACCAGCCGTTTTGCCTCGCAACTCTCCTCTCCCTCAGCCCTCCCTCGCTACCTCTGTCCTCCAATCTGTAGGCAGAAGGAAGGCAGAATGAGCCCGACACTGACGAATAGGGCGCCTGCAAGCATGCTGATGTGTGTGTGTGTCTGTGTGCGCACACCCCGGTGCATGTATATGTCAGAGGGAGAGAGGAGAGAGACTTTTGCAGCAAAGTCGAGGGAGGCCCCGGCCAGCAACATGCGCACGGCTGATGTCCTGACAACCACGAAACAAAGCCATTTGTGTGCAGTTGTGGTCAGCAAAAGAAAAGATGATGCAACCTCAGTCACCATGTCCCTCCTTTGCGCGCACTCAGGCTGTATTTTTAGAGCCACGGCAGATTATTATTCATGTTTGCTTTGTTTGATCTATATATAAACATCATGTCACTCCTTTGCAAAGCAGGAAAGAGGTATCTGTCAAAGCAGGAAGCAAGAAAAGTAGGGAGAGAGAAAAGTCACATCCTGGACAAAGACGTCAACCCCCACACCAGCGGCCCTGGCTGCCAATTCACTGGGGGAGAGAACAGTTGCTGGGCTACTGGGCGAGCTGTGACACGGTCAAGGGGAGTGCTGCCTCACCAATCCCCAGGGGGAGGGAGGGAGGGATGGAGGCTTCAATGGGATCCATGCCATTTTCATTCACCCTCCTCCTCCTCCTCCCCCCCCCCCCCTCCTGCTCTAGTAATGATATTACTGCTGGATACTGAGGAACAGCTGGATGGACCGCACAGATGCATGAGCATAAACACAGTCCATAATACACTGCATGCACTGTTGGTTGTTTACGGGTTTGGGAATCAAATGACATGAGTGTGGTAGCTACAGGCTTGTGTTGTCATTGTTGGCATGTGAAAGATGGTGGTTTTGTTAACAGCACGCCCTCTTGTGAAATATGATGAAAACATCATTGTATCAACAGCTTCTTCAAGATAAATACACAACGTGAAAATGCTCAGAGGTTATAGGCTGCACATTGGCTGTGATGAAAGATACTGAGAAGGATTTTTCAAACCAGTAGTGGAAGACAATTCCTCAACGCTTGAGTGATGAAGCTGAGCTACAAAATGAGCGAGCGAGATGCAAATCTTGGCCTTGTTTTCTTAGTGACATGGAAATCTTTTTGGCTGTCCCAACCTTTTGTTTTGCATAAATCATAGGTTTGCCTGATTGTAGGTTTATCTGCTGATAACAAGGCAAAAGGCCAGAAATGTGCTTTAAAGCTAAATAAACTGACATTGTACAAATGCTTTTCTATGATTCTAATAACACTGATAAACCCTTGTTACATGGGCCAGTAATGACAGAGTAGTCTCTTGTATCTGGACCTATCTCCACAGCACTGTGTCAGTGCTCTAGAAAGGTCTGAAAGCTCCTGTCATCATTCTGGTATAAGAGTACAAAACACTCTGGGTTGTTTGTATTTCTCTAAACCAATCTCAGTTGTCCTCAACAGTGCCAAGCCCAGGATGCAGCGACAGTGCCCTCGCAAAATGGTAGCTCAAAGGTAACAAAAGGGGAGAATACCAGATAAAATAGCTGGTCATTGGCAGGCTTATACCCACAGTCTACATCCAGTGAGTCAGACTACATGCAAAGTATTTGGGTGTTTCTGTTGGCACCTCTTACTGTCAAACCATGTATTATTGATGCTCATTTCCTTTGTGAGTTTAAATGTGCAGAGTCAGGCCCAAGCACAGCTGACCACATCTAAGTGGGTTGTGGTGACATCAGATGGGCTTTGGCATCATTATTGAGCATCAACATCACAGGTCGATTCAGTAGCCTCCACTGCTTTTGCCAAACACAACAGATAAATCATAGGCAAGTGCCTATGAGCCTGTTCTCCCTCACCACCCCCCCCCCACCGTGTTGAACAGAGGCTCTGTGGATGTCTGTGTATGCGGATCGAGAAGCAGGTGGAATGAAAATACATTCTTCCTATTATTGCAGCTAATTGCTGCACAAAGCTTGGGCATTTTTTATTTATTACTAGCAGTAAATAACTGTTTGTAAACTAACTGTGATTTTACCGCCTGTTTATCAAGATCACGAGATCTCGCGAGAACTTGTTTTCTGAGACGGACAGGGCTCAAACAAAGTTAACTTTCTCTTGATCTGTGCGGATGAAAAATGCAGCTTTAGTGTCAGAATGTTGGTAAGATGTGTGGCTTGTGGAAAATGAACCCAATATTTACTTTAGTGACTACTGGGCGAAAGAATTGACCATAAATTGTGATCACATTCATTTTCCTCATTGACGACAATACATTCAGAGCTGCCGTGGCGCTGAATCGTCACTGAATCAGGAAGTGAGCTGAGTTGGGTATCTCGCTTCACCCGGTATCTCTGGTCAGATCCACCCCTTGCTCCTCTACAGCTCCACCCTCTTGTCCAAATAAGGTCACTTCTGGCTCCAAAAAAACAAAATTGCGTATTCCAAAATGCTAAACTCAAAGCTTCAAGTCCACAAACCAATGGGTGACGTCACGGAAGCTACACCCATTATTTTATGTCGTCTATGGTGGCCACAAGTGTTTGTTACAGGATCATATTAAATGATAAAATGTAGTGTAACAGTAGCGTACATTTGGAAGTGCCACAAAGTCTGAAATGGGACTCATTTATGTCAGTTACACAGCATTATCTAGCTAGCTAATGTTAGCTAACGTTAGCCAAAATAAGCTACTGGTCATACCCAGGCTGCCAAAAGTACAGCTCAGCCTTGCAGCCAGTTTTTCCCAGTGGGAAAATACCCTGATGACCACAAAGCCTTTCCCCATAAGCCCACCATTATAAAAGAGACGTCTGTAAAACTGTTGACAGGACACCTCAAACTGCAAATAAGGTCAATTAGGACTCTTTCTATTATGTATTTTGGATCCATGGAGGTATAGGTACGTCAGGGCCAGCAGGATAAAAACTACTGTGCATATTCAGTGGGCCGAATACCACGTAAGTAAACCCAGAAGCTAGAATTTTAAAAGAGCAAGACTGTAGCAGCAAAACTTATGAGTGTATTGAATTAAGCAGTGAGTGTTTTATTGCTTGCTAATTAAAGTCTTGTCTTGTAAGAGAAAGATTGTGTTTTTCTTCTATTAAAGGTGATGTAGTCTCTCTTTAAAGCAGAGAGCAGCAAGGGCTGAAAGTGCATGTAGCTCTTCTCTTTGCTTAGGCTACATGACACACGTTAACACTTTGCTTTGTGCCCCGGGGATATTTATGGTGTCTCTGCACTGGAGGGCAACACAAACATTCACTAGTGTTAATATATCACGAGAACTCTCCAGTGGGCTGTAATAATGCTTCACTATCAGCTTGATCATATCATCAGCTCTATGTCTGCTGCCTAGAATTTACAGACTTTAGATTTTTGCCAAGCTCTGTCCCTCAGAGAGCTGTGGCACAGTTTGTTTTCAGTAATTCATGACTTGTAGATAAAAATGTTGCGGCAACAGTAAAAACAACAAACAGGTTTTGGGCTACACACCCAGAACTTGACATCTTTTTAGTTAACTGAACTATATGTGAACCAGGAATATGTTAACAGTGTCATTATGCTAACATATTGTGCCATCAGTCAAACTATATACTCCACTGAAATCAATCAATATAATGTAATATAATAATCAATATGATCTGTGCATTGAAATAAATCAACTAATCAACATTCTAATTCAACAATCTAATTCAACTAAGTTTGACAAGTTACTATTACAAAAAGAAATAAAATGATTCCCGAAGTGACTGAAAATAAAAGACGAGCCAATCCAAGCTGCTCTTTGTCCTGCTGAACTTTTCAGACCTTACTGTAATACACTGCCCATTCCTTTTTCTCCACCTCATGGGTGTGTCCCTTTACAAATCCATTTGCTACTCCATTGGCCTCTCCATTCAGTCTGCCATTGTTCTCACCACAGATTTGGTCCTTTCTCAGAGCCAGAGCTGGCTTACAGGTGTGCCAGTTCCATAAAATTTTATTCATATCATCCTGGGCCCTGATACCCAGAAGCTTGTCTTCGTCGCTTCTCCTCTTCTCCTCATCTTCATCGTCGCTGTCACTCGAGTGGCGGTGGTGGAGGCTGCGCATCTCCCCACTAATGTTCTCGAAGTACTGGTGGATGCAAACCTTGGCGAAACTCTTGGCGTGCTCTTTACAGGTCTCATCGAACATTTTGCGCTCAATGTCAATGTAGTGAGACCAGTACTTGGTCTTGAGAAAGGCGGCTTGAGTGAAGCAAGGTCGAATAGCTCGGATCAGGAAGGCTGTGAAGGTCATCATGAGCAGAAACATCCATCCACATGCCTGTAAGATATAGACATTGATAAATGTATTGGTGTGGCAACATGAAGAAAACATACATAGGTGTAGATTTAGGACGCAGGGGACACGTCCCACTCAGTACTTAAATGTGCATTTGTCCCCCCTACTAAAAACATGAAAGTAGCAGAAAACTTTTCATTCATTCATTTTCCGTAACTGTTTAGCCTGTTGGGGGTCACAGGGGTTGGAGCCTATCCCAGCTGACATTGGGCGAGAGGCAGGGTACACCCTGGACAGGTCGCCAGATTATCACAGGGCTGACACATAGAGACAGACAACCATTCACACTCACATTCACACCTACGGACAATTTAGAGTCACCAATTAATCTGCATGTCTTTGGACTGTGGGAGGAAGTTGGAGTACCTGGAGAAAACCCACGCTGACAAACTCTGCACAGAAGGGACCCCCCCACCCTGGGTTTGAACTAGGAGCCCTCTTGGTGTGAGGCGACAATGCTAACCACTGCACCACCCTGTTTGATGCTTGATGTTTGATGCTCAAAGTTTTATGGTGGACGACCCCAAGTCCCTGTTCAATATGTGTCCCCCCTCCCAATGTTGAAACGAAATCTACTTCCTTGAAAATACATAGAATCGGACTATATCTTGTGTTTTTGTTCTCGCACAGCGGAGGTCAAATAGTCCAACATGTGACAGAAAAAGCAAATCCAGGAGCTCCCTGACAGTTTCATTGCTCATTAACAGAATCTGTATATCAATAGACTTTTCAGAAGACGTTACTTTTAAGCCTGTATAATTGCCCTTCGGCTGATCAAAGACCTAAATAACAGTGTGGGTGTTTTTTAGATGGATTGAAATAGGTCCCAGTTCCATGAATAATAAATTTAGAGGCTTATCTCTCACTCTAATAAGCGAATGGGAAAACTTCAGTGATCTCAAAGTGCAAGGCTCAAGTCGGGTGGGGAGATTTGAGTTAACTACAGTTTTAGAGGAATAAAGCAGGGAAAATTTAATTTGCTTAGTCATCATGTCCAGTGATGAAGTTGGAGAAGTGCCTGCTGGAAGTGTTTCCAACTTTTGGCCATGCTTACCATACATATGTAAATTAACTGATTGATCTGACTATACTAATACTAATCTTTACATTGCAGATGCCCTTAATATTTACAACTGCGCTTTTCGTACCATGACAAAACTGGAATGAAACAACAACATGCTGTACCTGCCAAGGGTCAGGTGGCAAGTTAGAGGGGAGTTTTACGCGCCCAAGCCCAGGAGCTCATAGTGTCATCATCTGCCTATACTTCTGTTATTCAAACAGGCCATTTACCTGACTTTATAATGGTCTAATTGTCTCCAGGTCTGTCTCTGTCAAAGCATGCCAGCTAATGACCCCTCAGATTAAACACATTCACAGTAAAGTGGAGAAACCAAGTCAGCTGGCTACCTGTGATATACACTTGATGTATCGTGATGCTGCCACTCTTATTTCCTGATGCTCAAATAGATCTTTGCATGGAATCCTCGCCAGCAGTTTTATCTTCTCTGTCTCTGACAGCCCCGTCATCACACTGTAATTCCCAAACCTGTCAATGTCCAGGTTGACGCTGAACGCACAGAGGAAGCTCTTCCCATCCATGAGAGTGACAGACACCCACACCGCAGGTGCTATCAAGGATCTCTGCGTGATTGAGCAAAACATGTAGCGAAGGATTGTTGGATCCTTGCCGCGCTTCCCTGTGGGTCTTTTCCACTCCTCTGCGAGCACTGACACATTATTGTTCAACACGAAACCCAACAGAAAGAACCATATAGGTGGAATAAAGAGCAGTCCGATCCCATAGGTGTAGTTGTACTCTGGCATACAGGGGCAGCTAAACTCAAAGGCAGAGTACATCTGTGCACTGGCTAGTGCCATGATACCACAGATCCCATTCATAAAGGATTCCTGGTTGGACTGGAGGAACTGGAACATCATACGAAACTTATCCATCTTGGGAGATGTGGTGGATCCTTGGTTCAGATGGAATTAAATCTGTGGAGTGAAGTACAATGGAAAGCTTCAAATCAATCAGTGAAACAGTGGTGGACAAGGCACCGCAGCACAGTGACTCTTGAACCAGTGTGCAAAAGAAATACTTCACCACGTCCCAAATTATGGTTTGTATAGCAATCTGTCGCCCTGTGTTATGTTGAATTTGGATAGAAAACTTTGTTTTTCTTGTAAGCCTCCACAGGGACCAAAAACAACACTGGATACAACTAGATAAATGAGACTTTGATTATACTGCACAAATTGTTTGAGAGTTTGTAAACTGATGTTTTGATATTGTTGTACTGTTGTTTAATGCAATCCTCTTTGACTTCAATTCATCATCACTCTGCGTTCACTGTGGAGGTATGTGAGAAAAACAAAGTTTTCTTCCCAAATTCAACATGAAATGGGGTGCGTAATTTACCCAAATGATCATTTGGAGGTGTAGTAGTAGTATTCTATTATATTTGTGTACATTTTACATTGCTTTATATTTGTTTGACAGCACTTTGGTCAATGGCGGATGTTTTTAAATGTGCTATATACACTTGATTTGGTTTAATAAAGTATTTACTAGTGCTTTATAAAACATAAATAAAGAAATATAAGAGATGTATACACACAAACACACACACACACACACACACACATATATATATATATATATATATATATATATATATATATAGATCCATAGGTCATGAATAAGAACAGTAACAACAACAAGAAGTCTGCTTAATAAGTCACTAACAAAGGTCCAAGAGCTTCTCACCTTCTAATAATCCTATAGCAAAATGTAGTCATCATTTATGTGTAAATAACTTATTAATACAGGGTGCTTACAATAATCTGAGGCTTTTAATAATACATTAAGTTGTTTATAAGTTTTGGTTGAGATGCTCGGCAGCCTTTTTCCAAAAAATTGGAGGCTCAAGAACCAGATAAACTTTAAAATACCTGACAATCCAAAAGTCACTCATATTAATGGCTTAATACTATCATATAAAGCTTTACTTACCATTAATAAAGCTATTATAAACCCTTTATAAAGAGTAACTTATTAGAAAGTGGTGTTAGAGTACTATATACTCGTGGTGAACTATGACTTTTCTGCTAAACCATCACACACAAACACTTACCTGTTTGCTTCAGAGTGGATTCACAGAAGAGGAAAAATTCATATGATGACACTGTCCATGGTAAATAACTTGCCTTTCTTTAAACTTATCAGACATCGTAGCTCTGACTGACTGAAAGGTGTTTCTCGAACTCTCTGTGGTGATGTTCAAAGCCGACCACATCATCTGCCACCAGGCCCCGCCCTCCACAGGTGTTTAGAGTGATGTAACAAAAGATTCTCATTCAATGCATATTTCTCAAAATTGAACAGTCGTCAGACAACACTTCTCCTTTTACAGTTCATATGAATGTTTTTCTCTTACTTACATAAATGTAGTATGTGTTAATGTTAACTTAGGTTACCTGAACCTCAGGGATGCAGTGCTTTTCACAGATAGTCAGAACGATTCAGACATGCAAAAATGGTCTCCAACCATTCAAATATCTGTGGCTTTGGCTGGAAAAATTTGGTTGTTGTATAAGAGGTGAAGGGTGAATGTGTTTCCACTTATTTAATCAGGTAAAATAAAGCAAGTGACAATAGCTTATTGTCTGCAAAATATGACAACTATTAAATCTCCAAGGGATTATTAGTTAATTTCACATAGCCCTTTGAACTCAGCTGCACCCAGTGAATGAGGCAGAGCTCGACAAACCAGTTAGAAGCCCACAAGAGGATAAAAGGCAAGGGCCTACTCTCTCATTCATAGACACAAACCATCTTCAACACGGTAGCCTAGTATATGGTTCACTGCTTGGTCCTTCATAACCTGATATAATGTTTTGTAAAGGTTTATAATTCACTCAGTTACTCAGTAAATGGTTCACTTCTGACACTTCTGACTGTGCTGTTAAACTTACAGGAAGTCTGTGCTATCTGTTTTCTTCTGCGTATTGCGAAGGAAAGTGTCACAGCAGAGCACATGGGCAGGGTGTGCAGGAAATAAGTCATGACAGACAACCTACAACGACATCTAAAATAGGAAGAGATCACTGAGCCTGTGCAAGGTTAGTCTCTTGCTTCCTCCTTTGTACCTATTCACACATTACCGGAACGCTGCAAAGCTGAAATAATTCATCACTTCTTTTGGTGCGTATTCTTGTTCTTCTTCTTCTTTAATGTTAAGTGCAGTAATACATTGTGTTTTCTATACAATTTTATCACAGAAATGAGTAAAGAAGATGCTTCAAGGCCATCGAGGAAGTGACTTTTTCTAACTTGGCTTGCATCATTATGAAATTTGCCATCAAGTATTTTTCATGTAACCTAAAGATTTCTATTACATCTTTTGTTCTGACATATTTCAAAAAACACTAATGCATTTTTTCAAATTCACTAAGATTATTTGTGTCATTTGACTTATTCAGACAGTATTGAAGATGCAAGATATTCTGCTGCGAGTTTGTGTGCTGGCTCTGGGTCTCCTAACGATGGATGACCCCGGGTTTGAAGAGTGGGATGATACTGTCACAGTGGGCATGCAGAAGCATGAAGAGAGGCTGCTAAGAGGAGGAGAGGAACTGGACCACCAAATGACGCCTGTCCGTGAGGAAATAGCAAATACTGACGATGGTGGGCCTCGGGATGGTGTAAAAAACATTCAGTCTGATCAACATGCGACTGGAAAAGATAAAATGTCAACCTTAGGAGATGTGGCTGTCACCAAACAAGATTCAGAGGAGGATGATCACAAGTCATCAGGAGGGGGACATTTTACGGCAAATTTAGATCCAAGCCAGCCACAAAACTCTGATAGTGAACCTGAGACTGTTCTGAAGACTTCCCAAACTGACCATGAGCAAAATGGAAACATGAAGAGTAAACAGGGAGACAACATCCAGACTGATGGCTCCTTTAGAGACCCAAGCAGACCACATGAGCAACAAGGAAAACCTGAGGAGAAGATGCTCAGCTCCAGCGAGAAAACTAGAGGCCGTGCTAGTCTTCTCTTTCTCTCAGAAAATGGAACTTTATTGAAGGCCATCACTGACTGGGATTTCCTCTGGTACATATGGAACACACTCTCCATCATTTTCACAATACACTTCTTGAGGAAATACCTCAGGAGGAATTCCCAAATGAAACAAGGAGAAACCAGGGCCTTCGCTGTGAAATGCTCCGCAGCTGAAGTACTGCTACCAAACAGCGACACTCTGCAGCGATTTCATTCTAAATGGATTCAAATCTCATCCAGTAACAAGTGGAAAGATTTTTTGGAAGGGTTTGCAAATGATCTACTGGAGGCCATGAGGACTGTCTGTGATAGAAATGATGGTATGGTGATTGAGGACTTTCAGATGGTGGATGCATGTGATATCATCGTCCCCTTTGCCCCACCTGATCCATATAGTTTCCAGCGTCTGCTGTGCAACTTTCAGGCAAATGACCTGCTGCCAGATATGCAAGTCTGTGGTCAAATCAAACTGGTGAAAAATAAGAAAATCCAAAATGGCTGCCCCTGTCAGTCGCCTAATTCAGATGATATGGTGTGCTTGCTGCACTGTGAGAGTGAGAAAGTAAAGACAAAAATCACCGATGCTTGTGATGACCTTCTTTGCATGAAGAAGTCCTCATTCCTGTCCAAATCACAGGTCACCAGATGGTTTCAGAGCACTATCAAACAAGCATGGGATCAGATTTCACACAAGTATGAGTTTGAGCTGAACATTCGCTACATGGGTGCTCCAGGTGCTCTGGTAGTTCGGTTCAGATCAGGGAAGAGGATAAGCTTCAATATGAATCCTGTGGTTAAAGTCAACACAGATGCTCATTTCTTCATTACTCCTGGCTCCCCAAACAACTTGGATACTTTCTGGGCGCTCTCCCTGACCAAGTATGAAGATCAGTTTTTAGAGCACATCTCTAAACGCCTGCCTAAAGACTCATGCCACAGTCAAACTCTTGACATTGCATTTTTCCTCCACAAGAGACAGGCAGCATTGTCAGGAGGGAGTGAGCTCAAGGAGTTTCATTTCAAAATTGCACTAATGCATCTGCTTCTGGCCAAAGACCCATCGCAATGGAAACCCAGTTATTTGGCTTGTAGGCTACGTGACTTACTGGTCTTCATGGAGAGAAGCCTGGAAAAGAAGCTGCTGCACCACATTCTCATTGGGAACCCTTTAACCCGGAGGGTTATTGAACTTCCTGCTGAGTTTACTCAAGCAAAGGCTGTGAATCTCTTCCATCCCCTTGTGGTACATAACTGCATTTACAGAAGTGCTGTGATGCATTTCCAGGAAATACTAAGAAATGCACACATGCTTATACAGGATTATGTTTAGTGCAGGCAAGGAGGTCAATTGTTCAACTGAAAGGTCAGTTGACTTGTGCAATTTAAATTATGGTTTTAAGCTCTATTCATGAACTTATTACATACAAGGGTGTGTTTCTCATGGTAGGAGATGTGAAACAGGAGTTTAGGGGGCCTCTGACAGAAAACTTTGAGTATCAAATTCCTGCATTCTAGTCAGTTTTTGCAATTTGCTTTTCTGCATCCATGTATGGTTGAAATGTCTAGTCAGTATAATAGTCCCTGTTACTGTCATGTTTTTGTTGACAAATGCACATGTTCTAAACATGACATGTCCCCTGCAACCACCCCTGAAATCTACACCTATGACTTGAAGAGACCACATTGCAATACGTCAGTACAAGGTGAAATTTTATTTTAAAAAACTTTAATCATTTTCACATCAATTTCTTTTAGTAATCGTGGTCCCAGTTCTGTAGGAAGTCTTCGTGTTCTGCCATGTCGAGATCGTCCGACCTGAATGTGTCGGGATCTGAGAATTTCAGCCAAGGCTGAGCCTCAAATCCGTCTCTGCTGCTCATGTCAACCTTCCAAGAGTGACTGGAGATCATATTCCTAGAAGCTGTTGAAAGATAATTTGAAAACCTTCAAATTAGTAATTTACAAATTAAGATTCTGGAAAACCATCATTGTCAAAGGGAAAAGCGCTTTGTATTTACAGCAATATTTGTACACAACAGCAAAATGCTTTGAATTAATGCCCAGGTTAAGATCATTTAAAGTTACTGTCTCATACTGCAAGATTTCCCTCATGTCTTGTCACACAAGGAAGTTGAAACTTACACTTAGCCTTTGCTGAGGAACAGGTTGAGTCACAACAGGTGCACACAGAGTCTGGACCGAACAGCGCCTTCCACCTAAACCATAAAGTCATCAGGTCTTGAAATTTGAGATGGCAGGCTTAATGAAACAGTTGTTGACAAAGCCTAATTTTTGCCTTTGAGCACACATGAAACCATCTTACAATAGCCTCAAAAGCAAGCTACATCCACTTGTGCATGGTTTACTTTAGCCAGCATCAACTCACTTTCTGGTAGCCGCATCATAGTTGCAAGCCTTTGAGGTCGGAGTTGGAGCAAGTTTGCCCATAGAGATATCACAGTGCATGTAGAGTTGCTGAAAGACATTGATTTCAGTGTTAACATTTAATTTCAAATTACAGAGCTGTGCCACTTGTTCTTGACAGTACCTGTGGTGCAGAGGAAAGCTTCTCCTTGAAAATTAAGGCGGTCACCCTGAATTTCTGCGCCATCTTTGAGGAAGTAGGGAGGAACTTCGACTGTGCACTCATCTTGCCTTCAACCATACATCTGCAATCAGAGAATACACATGTTTACTGCCAACCACCAAATGACACGCCCATCTTAATCTGAAATATTTCAGATCTCACCCATAGTCGTCAATTAATGCATGTTTAGGACTCGAGTTGGGGTCTGCGGAGGCTGTCATGAAGCACTTGTTGATGTACAGCCGCTGCTCTCCAGACATTGCACTGCTGCTGGGTTGCCTGGCCTCAAAGTACATTGGGTGGCCCAAAGTGTAGGTTTTGGAACCAGGGATATCATTTCCTGATGCTGTGGTAAAGTGAGAAACGTCAGTCACTGGACAATTTTAGATATTTAGAAATTAAGCAGGCTGCTACATTTGTTTGCTTTGAAGTGGGATTACAAAAGCAGTGTGAAACATGTTTGTAGAAATATTTGATCCCTGCCTGAGCTCTTAATCTAAATACATAGCAATTAATACCTGAGTGTGTGGTACATGCCATAGTATTGAATGCTTATTTTGCACACCTTTGAATGCTAAAGAGCAGATTACAGACCTTGCTGTGGTGCATGGAAAGTGGTTAATAAAAGAATTGAATTAACAAGTTTCTTCTGCTTTATTTAGCTCTGCATTTTGGTGCCAGTGTACAGGTGTGACTTCAGCTCAAATGAAGCTGCTAATGAAGTTTTTCCCCTAAAATCAAAACTGGAGAATGGATGTTAAAATTCCGAAATTACTTGCTGTTTTCCAATTGAACCAATTTCTATCACCTCAGATGTTGATCCGTAGTAGTGTTTTCCAAACCTGGAGTACCCCTTGTTCTGCATGTTTTATGTCTGTCCCCTGCTCCAACACCTGATTCAAATGATCAGCTCGTTATGAACCCCTGACACTGATCATTTGAGTCAGCTGTGTGGGAGCAGCAAGAGATTCAAACCCTGTAAGACAAGTGGTGCTCCAGGAGAGGTCATGGAAATGCTGATGCATAGTATTTACCCCATTTCCGTCCAAAATGCAAATCTTTTGAGCAACACACTTCTAGCCAGGTCTAGTTTAGATACTGTGCATTTGCAAGAGCCTAACATGGTTAAATGAATCCAAGCAGATGTTCAGATCAACTCACATTTACAGCAGGAAACATACCGTCTTGATGAGTAAGAACGAAGCCGCTTTTTTGTTGGAGTTTTTTTGGAATGGTGCCTCCCTGTACTTTGGGATAGAAGCCGACTCTGTATGAGTGAAACAACCTGCGGCAGTCAAGAATACAAAAATGATTAACAGCAATTATGACACGTGAGAGCTAACATTAAATGCTTTAAAACATTAAGATAACTTAAACCTATAAGTAAGCCTGTAGACTAAAGAAACCAAGTTTAAATTTAAATCTTACCTGGGATATTTACACTCCACAGTAACGTTAAATGGCATTTCTCTTAAAACTTCTGTGGTTGGATTGTAGCGCAGCGGAACCTTAACTGACCGATAATCTGTTTTACTCTGAAAAAAACATTTGTGTTGTGGTTTGTTAAAATGAGGCAGTTTTATGAAAATAGACAAATGAAGACTTTTACCAACCTCCTTGCTGAATCCACAGTCAGTTGTCAGAAGGTACAGCAGGTAGTAATGAGCTTTGGTCCCTTGGTTAACAGCACACTTGCCTAATTTCAAATATTTGTATGCACTGCCAGTCTTGAAGACCTCTCTCTTGATTCTTACATACATTCTGTCAACATGGCACAGGACTTCTACCACCTTTGATCTGGCTGTCTTTCCAGCTTCTGAAGTAGAGGGGGCAGTCTTACGTAACCTCTCTTTGAGCCAGTCAGGGAGGGCTCTGGCACCTTTCTCTGGCTTGAAAGCCTCTTTCCGGTCTTCAGCAACTGGCACAACCAGATACTCAGGAACTTTCTTTGCTTCAGGTATTTGTGGTGGTGATTTCTTAAAGAGTTTGCTTTCAGGTGCAAGGGCCTCTGCCATTTCTTCATCTATGACTGCCTCCATTCTCTCCCACTCTTGTTCAGGGTCTGGGGCAAACAGGCCATACCCAGCTCCACCTCTGAACTGATAACAATAGGCAGAACAGAGCAGCAGTAACAAAAACCCAGCATGCCTCAGATCCATTTTCACTCCAGCAGCTGCCTCCCACTGAAGCTGATCCCCTCACCTCAACAGGTTGGATGTGTGAGTGGTGTTTGAGCTGGCTTTTATATCCTGCAATCAAGCAAGATTTCCAACAGCTGCTGCAAATGCCAATTGACATCAACCAACTTTGCTAAATAAAAAAGTACATAACATGTTGGGATTCTTTTTTTTTTCGTTATAAGAATGCTGTCTGGGGGAAAGAAAGGAGATATTACTTACACCATTGTACAGATAATAAAAATAATGATTAAACAAGGGTCATATTTGTAAGAAACTTTATCAAGCAAACATCTCTGGGTAAATCTTAGCCACCGACATGGATTTTTTATTGTGACAACTTCAGGAGCCTTAAAATAACTTTCACTTTCATTAAAAAAAGAACTTAAGAAATTTAGCTTTATGAAAATGAAAGCATAATTAATCATACGTACACATTTCCTATTACATATGAGATCAATTGAATTCAAAAGACTGGTTGGATTTAGAAAACTTGGGCTTGTGATATTAAATTCAGCAAATTAAAATAAATGTAAATAACATGTTGGGTTTCTTTTATTTTGTAATTCAAACCCGGATGTTACGCAGCGAATGATGTCAATACCAGGAAGTTCCAACACAGTCCACTTGGCTAGACGCTGTGCTCGGAAGCTAAATAACCCTCGTTGGCGGATTTCTTTATAATCAAAGCGGAACTATCGCATTTGTTTTGGCAGAGTATCGTTTTATGTGGGAGTAAAAGACGCGTGTTGAGTTTGTTTCATCTGTTTGTGCCAGAATGCGCTATTATCGTTGGTGTTAGCTGGCTAGCTAACAAGCTAGCTAACAGCTAGTTAAGGTTGTTTTGGTTATTAATGTGAACATTAACGTCACATCGGCTGTGTCTGCACTCAGCTTCCAGTGCGAATAACCTGCATTGAACGATTTATTTGATATAGTCCAGACGAATCAGGAAATATTGTATCTGTTTGAATTTATGAAGTGTTGAGTTAACAGTTAATGTAATTCGTGGGTAGTTAGCCAGCTAGCTGGTTAGCTAACGTTAACGTCAAACGGCGCTCGCGCAGTCCTACCTACCATTGTTGGGGACCGTCTGGTTTACCCCTTGCCCCGAAAAGTGGACGTCTGGCGAGCTTAAAAAGCTCTCTGTGAAACGGATCCAATGCGTGGGATGATGGGGACCCAGAGTAGCCCCGTCAAGAGTTACGATTATCTCCTGAAATTTCTTTTGGTGGGAGACAGCGATGTTGGAAAGGGGGAGATCTTGGAGAGTTTACAAGACGGATCAGTAGAGGCTCCATATGCCTACAGTAGTGGTGAGTAACCATCTCTGCTTCGGTGCAGTTGCTTTGAAATTGATCAAAATGCCTGGCTGGCCAACATTCACTAACTTTGCGTGGATTGTTTGTAATCTCAGGGATTGATTACAAGACCACCACAATCCTGCTGGATGGGAGAAGAGTGAAGTTAGAGTTATGGTGAGTGTTTTTAGCAACATAGAATAATCAACCTAAAAGCATGACCTATAGCATGTTGATGTACTTAATGTTCGTGCTCATGTGTGTTTCTAACAGGGACACATCAGGGCAGGGAAGATTCTGCACCATCTTCAGGTCTTACTCCCGTGGAGCACAGGTGATGACTAAAAGAGTAACTTTTGTGTTTGTTCCTCATTATGCAATTCTTTATATATGTCAACATGTTTGGCTTTTATTCCACAGGGCATCCTGCTTGTGTATGACATCACTAACGGCTGGTCGTTTGATGGCATTGACCGCTGGATACGGGAAATTGACGAGGTAATCCCATTCAGTCCATTTCTGGTAGACAAAGATGTACAGGAAATGCATAGGGAGGGAGTATATCCTGTGTCTATATCCTTGTATCCCTGAGAAAGAATGTTGTGTGTGAGTTAGTGCAGTAGCTTTTAGTAATCCTGTTCAAGAGATATTTGGCAACATTTCCTAAAAGCAGTTTTTATTTCCACATTGTCTTTTTCCATCAGCACGCCCCGGGTGTACCCAGGATCCTTGTGGGGAATCGGCTTCACCTGGCTTTTAAGCGGCAGGTGCCGACAGAGCAGGCGAGGGCTTATGCAGAAAAAAACAGCATGACTTTCTTTGAGGTCAGTCCGCTGTGCAACTTCAACGTCATCGAGTCCTTCACAGAACTTTCACGCATTGTGCTGATGAGGCACGGGATGGAGAAATTCTGGAGGCCAAACAGAGGTGAGCTGGTTAATATTTGTTGAATGCTAATTCTGTCAGATGAAGAGTGAAAGCTTTTTTTCTATCGTGGAAAAGGGTCAGTTCTTTAACATGATAAAATAAATATTGCAAAACTTTAAACGTATTTTATGCAGAATTTTCCAAAAACCAAAAACATACAAACTTGTATAGAAGCAATCCATCTCAGGCATTACTTATGACCCACTAGTGTGTAGTGATATATTTTTCTGTTCAGGCCCTCTTCCTGTATTTTCTTATTCTCTGTGTTAGGAACATTTATGGCCGTGTACCCCCTCGGCGCTCAGTTGAGGTCGAGCCTTTATAGACAGGTAGTGACCAGGTGCCAGACTGTAAGCAGCAGGCATCCAAGAGACACAGGGCCCATAAAACGCAAACATAGCACAGTGAAACGTAAAAAATGAGAGTGAATCTGGGGTTGACTTTTACTTTTACTTTCACTGGTTGAGCATGTTTATAAACTGTAACTGACAATAATCCTGCATAGTATACCAAGTTTTATTTGTCCAGAATATGAGATACGCACTTCTGAAATTTCCCCTGTCATCCACGTGCAATGGATATGAATTTAATGCCATCAGTACTCTTCAAAAACATTTCAGAGCTGCATTTGACAAGCTCAAACCGGAGGGTCGCCTGTTCGAGTCCCCGTCCGGACCAAATACTGAGCGTGGACTGGTGGCTGGAGAGGTGCCAGTTCACCTCCTGGGCACTGCCAAGGTGCCCTTGAGCAAGGCACTGAACCCCCCAACCGCTCGGGGCACCTGACCAAGGCAGCCCACTCACTCTGACATCTCTCCACTTTGTGCATGTATAGGTCCTGTTTGTGCATGTGTGTGTCTTTCGGACCTGTGTGTAATTGACAAAAAGAGTGAAAAAATTGAATTTCCCCTCAGGGGGATTAATAAAGTATATAAAATTAATTAAATTAAATTAAATTAAATTAAAATCAAAAGCATTGTGAATTCCCAGAAACAGTTCTCCAACTGCTCTTGAGAGTAATGAAATATTTATATCTGTTGATGAGTTACAACTTCAAGGTACTTTGCAATGCCAAGTTTAATTAAATGGCACTTGAGAATCCTCTTAGCCTATTCTGAAAAGAAATTCCTATTTACAAAGATGCAGCCTCTGTAACTTGTTGTAAAAATTGTATGTTTTTTCCCTTACAAAATGGCATGAACCTGTAAATGTCACATAGTGGAACTACAGATCATCACCATAATCCAGTTATTTAAATATTTAAGATCAATACATTTTTCTTTTTTCTCTTTTCCTACTGGACAAAACAGATGAGTGAATGTAAGATATTTTCAACTTCACCTTGTGAAGGGACTGAAAATAAGGAAGAGAAAAATGCACTGAGTTAACAAAAGAAAGAATAAATAAAGATAACATGTATAAAACAACAACAACAAATTTCTAGTGCAGACAGTTCAAAATGTGCAGGGGTGAACATCTTTATCTGGCAGAGGGCATCAGCTTGGTCTCCACTTTTGTTGTGACGTCCAGATAGTTTATAGACACACTGAAAAGATGCGCTGAAAAGTGTTGTGGATGTCTCACGCCGGCAGTTTAACTTGAGGTAGTATTTGACATGACATCTAGTTGTGACATCCATGATCTCTGCTCTTGTTCCACAGTCTTCAGCCTCCAAGATCTGTGCTGCCGTTCCATCGTCTCCTGCACACCGGTGCACCTTATCGACAAACTGCCCCTCCCTGTGGCCATCAAGTCCCACCTCAAGTCGTTCTCCATGGCCAACGGCATGAACGCAGTCATGATGCACGGACGCTCCTACTCAGTGGCCAACAGTGCGGCCTCAGGCGGTAGCGGGGGCGGAAGCAAAGCCAACAGCTTGAAACGCTCAAAGTCCTTCAGGCCTCCACAGAGTCCCCCAAAGAGCTCGTCGTCATCCTCTAAGGGGAACTGTAAGATTTCATAGTGACGGAGTGGACCAGTGGTTGCCCCCATGGGCTAGTGTTAAAGGTGTTGTTGCTCCAAAAGGTCACGAGGCCATGGAAGAGCACGGAGAGAGCCACCAGCATTCTTCACCAGAAACGGATATAGCTGTGAACTTACAGTGACCTTTGGGAACTGGCTTGGATGGTTGGGTTGGTTTCTGTACTCTTTGCGCTTGCTGGTGCCATCTTGTGGATGTCTGTTTACCTGTACCCTTGACTACGGAGGCTCACAGTGATCAAGTAGAACAAGATTTCCCTGAGACCAACAGATGTGAATGGATTATCACTCAACCTGTTAACACTACAAATGAGTGGAGGGACATTAGCTAGCTTTTTAATTTGGAAAAAGGATGGTTTATTGTATTTAAAGTTGTAAATATGCTGTATGTGCTTGTTCCTTTGGTCTGTGTTTGGTGATTGGTCTCGGAGGGGAGCTTCTTATGCTTGTTTTGAATGTTTTGGGAGACCTGTTTTGGTGTACAACTTGTTTGTGTGTCTTATGCCCTTTTGTCTACCATGGAAAGCTCCCTTTGCAACGTCTAGGGTGCGCTACTTATTTAAAACCCACATTAGTTATATTTTAAACAAGACTGGCTTATATTGAATGTCATGAGAAGAGCATGGCAAGTTTCCCAGACAGACTTGCGCTGGATTTAAGAAAAATAACAAGACCATTATCCATCAGAAAACATTCTTAGTCTAGATCTACTCAAGCTGAGAAACTTGTCTAGCTAAGTTGTTTTGAAGACTTCCAGTGGTGCCCCTCTAATTTCTGCCCAAATGAATTCACCCTCTATCCTCCATCAGTCATCGGTTTGAACATCTGTTGACTTTCTCAGGCCATTTTTGCCCCAAATCTAATATCCTGAGTCGCATCATCGCTCTAACTGGTTTAAACTGACCGCATGATCAATTTAAATCCATCAGCATGACTTGGTGCTGATGGGGAAACCTTGTACAAACTCAGATTGTTTGCTCAGTTGTGGCGTTTTGCCTTCAGAAAGCGCTGCAACGGTGTCTCGGTTCTTAACAGGAATTTGTAAACTCACCGGGCATTGGTGAGAGGAGTTTTTAATTTGAATTGCTTTTTGGATATTTTATGTATATGCAATGTATTTATGAATGTAAGACAATATTCATCTGCGACTTTGCTGTGGCCATGTGGTAATATGTGGGACTTTAAGAATCAGAGGTGGAAAGATATTGGGCACATTTGCTGTTGTGATATTTTTATTAAGCGTTGATATTTTGTACTTTTGCTGCCTAAGTTTATCTTATTTTCTGACCCTCATAAAATGTATGTATAATAGGAGGGGTCGGTCATTTTATGGTGGAGAATAGTGTAATGTCAGATGAACTTGAAGACTTCATAAAGGGCACAGGAAATCAGAAAATCATTTTTTAAATAAGAGATAACTGGTGATTTCTTTTAATAACTGAAAAAACTGCAGAAATACTTTTATTCAGATACAAATTCTCAGTTGTCTTTCCACCTCTGATTACCATGTGCTGTATTTCCACTTAAACATTCCCAGTGTCATGGCTAAATGTCTGTGATACTGTCATGGAGGGCATAAAAAATTGGTGCATGTTTTCCTGCCGGCGCCTGTTTTGTGTGGTGTATTGAGGCCAGTCCAATGGGCTCACACGACATTTAAAGCACTATAAACATTTGATAATAATTGTTGCTATCGGAGCTGTGTGTCTAAAGGTTTGGATACGGGATGAGTTATGATTTTGTCTCCACTGAAAACAGACACCCAACCAAATAAAGGGTAAAACTATACACGATTGTGTTTCCATCATCTTGTGCGCCATGCTGCTGTGATTTTTTTTTCATTCATTTATCAAGGTCATTGTGGGGGAATTGTGGGAATATTTTTGTACCCATTGTCCAGTTCGGGGCCGCCGGTGCCCAAGTGCAATAAAACCCGTGTGTGAGTGGGGGGTGCTGAATTGATTAGCCGCTCTCTCGGTATTGGCCAGTTTTGGATAACCGGCGCGTCGCCGCAGCGCATGAATGCAGCGCGGTCAAAAGTCAGCTAAAGGTTGCAGGGTCACTTGCAATGAAAAGATGAGGGGTGCTGCTTCTCATCGCCTCGGAGCTGCGCCGGGACAAAGATGAGTCGCACACTATTGAAAATGTGGCGCTTTACGCCTTCCCACCTGACCGAGGCATCTCTGAGCTCCGTGTGAATGAGGGACGGTGCTAAATTGACCGACGTCTAGACAAGAAGGACGTAAACAACATGTTTTGCTAGACATGATGCGACACGCCCCATGTTTGGTTTCCACGCTTTCAGCCTTGCGCTCCAGCACTTTTTCTTTTACAATCTACTCTTTGGTTTGCGCAACTAAACTAATACGCGCACAAGTTTCTACTGCGTAAAACATCTGGACATGTCTCTAAAACCAAGGATTAAAATATAACCTACAACTGCAACAACGTAAAAAACAGCTCATTACCTCATTTATGAATGACACCTCTATAAATTCTGTCTGGACACATTTAACGTTGGATTTCTCACCGGAATGTGTAGCTCCGTGCGCACGGTTGTTGGGACAGCTTGCCACCACGGCCCCACGTTTTGCTTTGATGTTTTTACAATGTTTGTCCAGTTGCTTAGCGCATGGTGCTGCTTCATAAGAGTTTCAGACACTGGACGACCATGGGGGCGGTCAGAGGGGCTGCCCTTTCCACCTCCATTCACACTCTGAAAGGCTGATGTTGCGTCTTTCTCTCTCATTGTGCAGTTTCGTTCGCTTATTTCGCTGCTGGGGGAAATGGAACCTGAATGAGAGTTTGCCTATTGTTGCAAGAGTTTTGTTTTTGATTATCAAGGCAATTATTTCATGCAACACAACTGCATTTTTAATCGCTTTTTTTTGCCTGATATCTTGCTCAGTAAATGTCCAGCGCGTGGGAGCTCGTCTTGGTCTTTGGGATTGTTACAACTCTACACTGTGCGCACGTTTAGCTCTTTTCCACAATGTTTACGCACAAAACGGACCCCATTTGAAACCGACAGTCCGAATTTGAACACCTAAGGGAGGAATGGATTTACTCGGTGGGCGACTCATGCAAAAGAGCAATAATGTGTGAAATCCCTTTACAACTTTTGGAGGCTAGATGTGTGAGGGATCAAAGTCGGCATAATGCACCCAACTCGAATAAGATCGGATGGATACGTGCGTATTTGTTGATACTCTTCATTTGGGAATTACCCGAACTTTCTTTGTGTGCAAGTGTGGCAAGATCCAAAGTTGCACACGAAGGATTTTGTCCCAACAAGCTGAATTCTAATCTCTGGGTTGATGCACAAAGCACCTGCGAGAGAGAATGCAACATCGATGAGGTGGTATTATTTATATTATTCTCAATAATGCTTAATTAATATTCATCAGCTCATTTTTGTTCATTTAAAGCTGCTAATAAATGCTGTGTTGTGTGTGCAGGACTGTGCTGACTTTGAGAAATGCTGCACCAACGTGTGTGGTCTCAACAGCTGTGTGGCTGCACGTTTCTCTGATGGCACCCCTGCCCAGCCAGATGGGCAGGGTGGAGAGGGAGGAGGTGATGCCCCCACCTCCACGGCTACCTGTGAGGGCTTTATCTGCAGCCAGCAGGGAGCAACCTGTGACATCTGGGATGGACAGCCCATCTGCAAGTGCCAGGACCGGTGTGAGAAAGAGCCCAACTTCACCTGTGCCTCAGATGGCCTCACCTACTTCAACCGCTGCTACATGGACGCAGAGGCCTGCATCCGTGGGGTGACTTTAACTGTGGTCACCTGCCGCTTCTACCTGGCCGGGCCCCACACCAGCCCACTGCCTCAGGACACTACAGCGAACCCCACTCCGACATCCTCCCAGGAGGACCCTATGCCGCCCACACTGTACTCCAACCCTCACCACCAGTCCATCTATGTGGGAGGCACAGTCAGCTTCCACTGTGACGTTATTGGAGTCCCCAGACCTGATGTGACATGGGAGAAACAGAGTGAACGGCGTGAACGGCTGGTCATGAGGCCTGACCAGATGTATGGCAACGTGGTCATCACCAACATCGGTCAGCTTGTCATTTACAATGCACAGGTGTGGGATACAGGTATCTACACCTGCATTGCACGGAATTCTGCAGGAGTTCTCCGTGCAGACTACCCACTGTCTGTCATCCGCCGGTCTGATGATGACTTCTCTGAGGATCCTGAGATGCCCATGGGGCGGCCATTCTCACCAGCAGACTGCCTGGCTGAAGTGGACATGAGAGTGTGCAGTGGTGAGCGCCACGTGGACTGGTATTATGACAGCAAGCTGGGCTCCTGCATGGCCTTCAGCAATGGTGGATGTGACGACAGCCGCAACCGCTTCGAGACTTATGAGGAGTGCAAGGCGTCCTGTCAGAGAGAGGGGATGGGTATCTGCTCCCTGCCTGCTGTCCAGGGCCCCTGCAAATCTTGGGAGCCACGTTGGGCCTGGAATTCCCTCCTGAAACAGTGCCAAGCCTTTGCCTACGGTGGCTGCCATGGGAATGCCAACAGCTTCCATACCAAGAAGGAGTGTGAGGCAAACTGCCCACAAGCCAAAAGAAAACCTTGTAAGACATGTCGCGTGAAGGGGAAAATGGTGCCGAGCTTATGCAGGAGCGACTTTGCTATTGTGGGGCGGCTGACAGAGCTGGTGGAGGATCTGGACTCGGGGTTAGCCCGCTTTAGCTTGGAGGAGGTCCTGAGAGATGAAAAGATGGGCTTGACTTTCTTCAATACCAAGCACCTAGAGGTGACTATCGCCAAGATAGACTGGAGCTGTCCCTGTCCCAACATCACCATGGAGGAAAACCCATTGCTGGTGATGGGTGTTGTTCAAGATGGCATGGCCATCATCCAATCAGACAGCTATGTCAGAGCCATAACTGAGCGCAGACTGAAGAAGCTGCGTGATGTTCTGAATAAAAAGACCTGTGAGGTATTGTAGAAGTCCCAGGACTCGGACTTGTTAGCCCACATAGCGTCTGTGGTCACCTTTACCTTTAGCACTGAAGATAAGCATCAGAACTGCAACAAGACAAGCTGATATTTAATAACAACTCTTTAAATCAAAAGACAAAAATATGTCAAATTTTGTATGTTAATGGCTTTATGAGAAATGACTCGTATGTACAATATATATTCATTACAACACAGGTTGTACTACATTCCAGATGTGTTGTGCGTCCATTAATAGCAATGCTGAAATGTGCTTTTTACATAAGTTTAAATAGATATTCTCTCTTTTGACATGTATTCTGTATGTTTCTGAAAAATATGATAGCAGCCACATAAGTTAATCAACAAGCTTGTGATGCTAAAGAAACAAACACCTACAGTATGTTACCTCTATATTGTGTTTATGTGTTTTATTGTTTTGTGTTTATTCTGTATACGGCTCTTTATACTAGTCATTTACATAGCTGTTTTGTATAGGTTTCTTTTGTTGTTATGTATGATTTAAAGCTCTAACGTGCAGTGTATTCTCTCTTCATATCTCCCTCTGCAAAGCACTTCTGCATACTTAGTTTCACTGACCGTCTGCAATCTGAATGAAGAAACAGAGTAGGTGGCTGTATCAAGGTAAATATAGTACAAAGACAACATAGCTGTGAGCCTTTTTACTCAAGTGTGCAATACAGAAGAATATAGTGTATCACAGATTACAGTATTTCAGTTCTGATTAATATGGAGAAATGATTCATTAACAGTTCTGGAAAATTTGGCAATGTATCCGAGCTTCAAGTGTAAGTTAAGGCGTTTTGAGTATCACGTTCCAACACTGGTGTGCACCCAGAGAGGGAACGACGGGATACTTCACACCAGGCTCTCCTTCCTGAACAGAAGACACTTGTTGTTTGCAGGCATGTCCACCTAGCAAAGAAAACATTAAAAATCATAACTTAGTGAGACGGTACTCTCATAACGCAGGTAACATTCTCATCTTTGCTGCATTTCAAAGATAAAAATGGTGTTGGATATTTAAATGTTCACTTACTATTTTCTCCAAGAATAAACCATTTCTTTGTGCTATAGAATTGAGGAGGGAGATATCCCTGAGTCCCCACTCGGAGTTCCTGTAAGATTAAAAAATACAGCCTTTATATATCTCACTGTCACCTTTGCATTATTTATGGTATGTATGACAAAAACACCTGAAACTTCACGAGGCAAATAGATGCTACTGTCTTCTTTTTTTTGACAAGAAAATACTGTGATCTCTCAATTCCTACCAAGTCTCTTTATAACAGAATAAACTTGCATGAAGCATTAAAAAAGACTGATAAAACACAGAGCACTTTACCTCTGCCGTAGGCTGTAGTCAAAGTCAATATTACTTTGAGGGGTGATCTGACCATTCACTGCGTAGGGCTGAGGGCAACAACAAAATGTGTTATGTAGCATTTATTGGCACGCTTCTCTGTTTACATTTGATAATAACACATCATGAATGTGGTCATTGCATGTTTGTGACAACATGGCTTTTGTACTCACCCCATATGTCAATAGAAGACCTTGCGGCTTCAGCACTGCTCCAGCCCCTTTGAATAACCCCTAGGAAAAAAATGGTGATTACATCATATGTGGTAGGGGTTGAGTAGCAGGAGGGATAAATACACCAGCCCTCTTTTAAAGACTGAAAGACCTGAGGCAGAACATGTATAAGGGAATTGCTTACAGTTATTATCTGAGGTCAGAGGGCTCACACTATATAGACATGCTCAGGGGCCCACAGTGCAATATTTCTGCTTAATGGAAACTGAACAGCAGGACCTGCCGATAGATTGCTGTACAAAACTAGTCAGGCTATGTATTTTTGAAAGCAATGAGACCAATGAAAAATTTCATTTATAAGCAATAAAACACATTCTCACTCTGTTCAACACACACAAAGGTTTTGCTGCCACAGCCTCACTTGGTCTGGTTTGACCAGTAGCATACAGTGGCTTATGTTAGCTGACTTAAGTATGTGTAACTTACATTACTGAATATCTTTTGTGTCTTTTGCCTGGTCTGTGTTTATGCCACTGTTAAGATTATATTTTAGGATTAACCATTAACCTTTAACTGCCACTTGTGGCCACAGTGGTTCCTGTTAAGGTTACATAATGTTGCTTTAAAGGTACAGCGTGTGGGATTTGGGGGATATATGGGCAGAAATCTAATATATTATAATAAGTATGCTTTCTTTTCACCTAAAAATAAGAATCTTTGTGTTTTACTTACCTTAGTATGACCTGTTTATAGTCACATAAGGAGCAGGTCCTCATCTACAGAGATCAACATGTTCTCTGTCATGTTTCTACAGTACAGACAAACCAAACACTGGCTCTAGATAGGCCTGTTTGTGTGTCGACATCGGCCAGTGTAATTAGCAGCCCCTCCGCATGAGAGCATTGGAAGAACACTGATTTTTTAAAAGTTGAAACTGCTTTATTTTGTGTTTTTACCAGTTTAAATCACTGGGTTTGTTTAATTCAGGTCCCAGTAAAAACCTCCTGAGTGACTGTATATTAAGTTACCAGAGACAAAAGCTGAGCACTCACTAGTAGGTGCTAGGCTAGCGGCCCATCTCATGCAGTTGTGCCATTCATGTTTTTGTGTTGGCCACTGTAGTTCATTAGGGGAATTGGAGAAACACTGATTTGTATTTTACTCAGTGTTTTTACCAGTTTTAATCACCGTGCCTGTTTGTTTTGGAGAGGAAGAGACCTCGACGAATAATTTGGCTCTCACTAAAAACCTCCTGAACAGTTATCACAGAAGGAGTTTAAACTGTGAGATTCCGGCTGGTTGCAATCTACTAGATGCCACTAAATCCCCCTAAATTGTACACACTGTTCCTTTAAGTACTATATTTTAAAAGCCCCATCTATCTTCTAGCATCAGGGTTTACCTAAACTATATTTGGTAGGATCAGGGCTGGATTAACCCACCCAAGGAGACCCACAGCAAAAATGAACTGAGGACCCATTATTAGTAATTAGTTTGTGTTGCTTTGATTCATTATAAATTTGTCAAGAAATATGAGGTGAGTAAGCAAGCACAATATCAACCCAAATAATAAAAGCCTTACAACTTGATTTTAGCTAGAGGCCCCTATGTGATGCAGGGCCTCAACATGCTGATGAGGCCTTTGACATTTCAGTTTATAGTGTGCTTTGGTGGTGCATACAGTACCAAACTAATGTGCAATTTGTGTAATTACTGCAACTGCCACACATTTAACGTGGGGCCTTCAGGGGCCCTGCCTGCTTTGCCACTTGGTAATCCAGTTTTGGGTGGGATCCTTGGGTTAGATTAGACCATTCACAACACTATGTGCATATGCATCTATAAGATCAGCAGCCCTACCTCTGTGCAAGCCATTGGAGAAATGTGGATCATGTTGATGTTGACTACCAAATCGAGGCTCTCTGGCTGGATGCCTCCCCAGTACTGATGGGGTAGAGAAGCATCCAGGTGGATGGCAGGCCTCACATTGTACGGCTGGTAGTGGGCTCTGTACGCTTCGATACTGAGAATGGGAACAATGGACATTATTGTTAATGCAAGCACCCTCCAACAAAACAGTCCTGCATCAGTAAATGAACTACCGTAATGCCTGAGTTAAGTGGCCAACGCTTTGCCTCAAGTTTGCTACGCAGGAATCAATCAGTACCGTAAATACCCGAGTTTATAAGCTGGTTATAAGCTACACCTGTTATGTAAAGTGTTAATAACTGATTCACACAGCCTGTGTTTACCTGACTAGAGACTGGCGGTCATACTCTGAGGGCTGCCAGGTAATATTCCGCAGGGCCTGAGCGAAGTGTATGACATGCTGTCCGGTACCGGAGGAGATCTCTAAAGCCTGCAGGGGTCTCCCGGTGTTCACGCACTCCCGGAGCACCGCCAGAATGGGCTCCTTGTTCCTCTCCGCGGCGGCGGCGTTCAGCATCGTGCCAAACCCCGGGTAAAGCTGTCGAGCTATGCGGCACAGTTTACGAAAGCACTCCAGCAGAGCTGAGTAACGTCAGACCAGATTGAATAACTCCACACCACCCACGAATGTTTTGTTTTTCGGCTGAAAATGGTCCTCTTCCGCATTGCGTCATGTGACCGATCTGACATCCAATAAGGACAGTGGGCGGGCACGAGCGCTCCTGCGCCGTTATAAAACAATGACAACACAGATACACCGTTTACATAGAGGGGCTTTTATTTAAGGGAAAATAGCATTCAGGTACACGTCCTATTTTACAAGATGTACAGCTTCTCACACATGAACGTTGGGCTCAAATTTAACAACAGACACAGCAGTCGACATATAATAATTTAAAAGTTCTGTCTGAATGGCAGGACATAAATAGAAACAGCAGAAATCAATAACATGTTTGGCAAACACAAAAAAACTTAACAGGATTGTCAGTGTGGTAAAGTAAAGGCTTGAGTCACAATCTAATTTTAAATAAGCAAAAGAGAACATCTACCAAAATGTCATTCACTTAACAGAATTTGTACAAAAAAAGAAAGATAAAACTGTCAATCTGTTGAGCTACTACTCAGGTATATTAATATAAGAGCATAATAAGAGCTAGTACTTTTACTAAAGCAATATAAAAAGAGAAAACATCACAACCAAATAAACATATTTTCATTTACACCTTTACATATGACTGTATACTCAGGTAGTCAGAGGAATTAAATGCGATCACACTAAATTACAGTGACTTAAATTGTGTGCTTCAGTTAATGTGATGAAAAGTGGCTTTGCAGCTTCCTGTTTATTTGAATGACATGATATGACATGATGTGACAGCTGTTTTCATGCAATTGCGAGCTGCTTGTCCCTCTCCTCCAACCCGGCTGCATGTTCTGCATTTTGACTCTGCCCATTCTCCACATTGAGCAGTGTTTGTGGTGTGTTAGGAGCAGCCTCCTGGCTCTCAAGTGGACAGTTCTGCACCTGAGATGGATCCAGACAGAGGAAGGTCTGGTTGTTGTCAAGAGCATCCAGGCTGGTCGTGGTTGTGACCACAGAATCACTGAAGATCGTGTTTGAGAAGACGGAGTTGAACGTGAATGAGGAGCCAAAGAGTGACTCCTGCACAGGGGATTTGGGGTCATCTGTTGGAACAACAATTGTTGGGTCTCTGGGAGGTTTGACAGGAGGAATGGGCTCAGGCTCACTGTTATTGGTCTCTGGTTTAGGTTGACTCGCTACTTCCTCCTGATTGTTGCTCCCCTCTGTAACCTGGGCAGAGAGCAGGTCAGTCTTAACTGTAACCCTGCAGTCACTATTTACACTGGAGCGTCGGGATGATCCCTCTGCTGTGGAAATGACGCTGCTGGCTCGGGGGAGACTTTTGGGTGACCTGGGCTCTTTGAGTCGCCCCTCTTTCCCCAGAGGGGTGGAGAAGCAGTTGAGACAGCCAGACATTGAGGATGACTTACCCTGAACGTACAGCACTGTGATAGGGGAACAAGCTAAGGCTCGGGTAGTTTCAGCTTGGCCACAGGTCATTTTTGAATTCATCCCATTGAGCCCTGGGTCAATTTTGACTGAGCTTGCTGAATCTGACGAGCGACGCATCACTTTCCCTCTTGACACCCTCCGGATGCTCTTTGTACCCCTTGTGAGCCAGAAGTCCTGGGAGAGCCCAGGAGTTTTATGTTTTGGTGTAGACTGGATATCTGAATTCTGGCTGTTGGTGACGGGCATAGTTGAGGCTTTCTCCTTGTGCTGCTGCTGCTGCTTCTGTGTGTGTTGGGGAGTGGAGGTATCACTGGGGGGCTGGAAGGAGGAGGCGGAGCAGCGGCGTGATGGAGGCTGCTGGACAGGGCTGCTGCCATTTGACCATGGCTCATTTTCCAGGCTCAGGCTGAACTCTCCGCTGCTCTCACTATGGGCTCGACTCGGGACGCCATTCAGCCCTGGAAAGAGATTATAAAGGTTTTATTATGGGGTAACAATAGAATATATACACAAATTTTCTCTTAATCACAAAAACACATGGGCTGTATCAAGATAGTGTTGGAGATATCGGCTGCAGAGATGTCTGCCTTCTCTTAAATATAATGAAACTAGATGGCACTCGGCTTGTGGTGCTCAAAGTGCCAAAAAATAAATTTCTAATTTCAGGAATCATGACCTGGTCAGTCAAGATAATCCACAGACCTTGTTGTGAGCAGTTTCATGCAGGAACTATTTTCTTTCTACCAAACTACTACTACACTTGAGTGTATCACTGCGCAGAAGGAAGCGTGCATCTACTCATGGGCAAGAGGCTCCCGATTGTGACAGTGTGAAATGTAAACATTAATGGCATCCACTTCAGCTGAGCTGTAATGTTAATTAGCTCGGTGGTTCTAGGTGACTTAGTAGCAGTAAACACACAGTCCAACACTCTGCAACTCACACCAAATCAATCTAGATTGATAAACAGCTCTATGAGGAAAAATATGTATATATGATTGTATATTTAATGACCACCAGAGGACAGCAAACTCAAGTCTTTCTCTAACAGTTGTTGGCCTCTGTCGTCAGCACAGAGATTAATATGAAACAAGGTCATGATTGCAATTTGATGGATTTGCTCTAATTCCAGAGCTGGTAATACATCTGTATGCTTGCTGAATCCTCTAAACGAGTATCCACGGGGCTTTACCGTGGTTTTGCTCGTCATTGTCCTCAAATCCAGATGGCACAGCACTGTCACTTGAATCCTTGTCTGTGGGGCATAGAATGAGAAATCACTTAACGGTTACGAGCGACTGACACTTTCCAACACTTTAGTTTCTATGCTTAAAACAAGAAAAGCACACAGGAGCGGTGTCTTTGCTCTACTCTCCTACACACTTTACTTCAGAATCTAACTAATGAAGATGACATGAAACAAATCAGTAGCTCGTGAATGCCTCTACCTGTCACCCAGACTTCAGAAACATCTGGAACAGTGTCGGTGGTGTCTGTGGTTGGGATTGTGACGTGGCCGGATGGTTGAGTGGTGGGAAAATTAAGGTGGAGGATGGACAAGATGGATGTGGTGAGGGATGAGGACAATGCGTTCTTCCCGTCCTCCTCCCCGTCTGCCTCTGACCCTTCCAGCCGCTCTGAGCTGCCTGCCCACCGCTCCTCCTCCAACAGGGCCGAGGGGTACGCCAAGCTGCTCAGGGCTGCATTGTTGGACCAAGGAGTGGAAGAAGTGGGGAGTGAATGAGGGAGGGGGATAGACAGGTGAACTGGCCTTGGAGATTAGGAGGTATTTTTGTTCTATGGTGTGGAAAACATGGAGACGGGGATGGCTTGTTTGTGGTTTTATACAGTTAATCCCTACAGTACAGCTGCCTCCTGGTAGTGCTGAGCTCATGCAGCGTCAGTGCCCTCCTGCAATGCAGCATTTCTTTGACCTCTGAAAAAATACCCCAGATTGTCTTCAAATATAGCCACTCTGCTCAAAAGTGCCACCCGGGTTGAAGTATGTCATATAGTTTCTAACTTAGTGAAGTTAATGCGGTGAAATAAGGTTGGCATGGACACGTTACTAACATATGACTGCTGATTTTACACCTGTTGTGTAGCACCCTGGCTGACAATGATGAATCCTACTCAGACTAAGGTTACATTGGTGTTATGGTGTGCAGTAGAAACAAAATAAAGCACAGTTACACTTAGTATTATCAAGTTAGCAGTGAATAAAAGGCGACAGTCAAGATGAGGGTAGACACCGGACCACAATCTTTCTTACACATGGAACGACGGAAGAGGGACTTGACTTTGTCTCTGTCCTTCAGCCTGTTCCTCATACGGGGAAACATTTTGGTGGCTTTTTAACAGCAAAGTGCAGCCACATGGGAGGCAGACAAAGGGATGGATGCAAGCAGAGGGAGGGGTGTAAGGGAGGAGAGAGACAGAAGGGGGAGATACGGGGAAGGAGGAAGGCAGGAGTGAAGAAACACATTAAGAAACAAGTAAGACACAGGGAAGACATATTGAGGTTTGCTGAGGAAAGTTCACACACATCATGCATCATCATGAATGACCCTTGGGACATGAGACACACACAAACATGCTTATTTTTTAAACACACTGCAATACATGCATTACTTGAGTATTTATTACACTGTTTTACTTTAAAATCCATTTATCCATTTAAGTTTTCACACTTCCTTGAAAAATGCTGAGGTGGAGGGGGAAGTTTTATCAAAGCCTGGGAGGATGTTCGTCCTACAGATACAGCTTCATGTGCAGATGAACCTCTCTGTCTCTTGGCTGTGAGCTGAACTTGACATGTACACACTCCTGAATGATCTTTGTGCCCTGCCTCTGATGATGATCTTACTTCCAGGTCTATGGTTGAAGCGGTGATGGAGGGACTTTGGCACTTTAAAGACACTGGTTCCGCCAAGTCAGTGGGAGATGATGTGGTGAATTCAAGAAAGCCATACTCACTGCTGTTTCGTCGGGGTGAGATGGCATCACCTGCTGAGGCTGAGCCTCCGGAGCCATCTGAGCTGATGAAAGAGCTGTTGTCGTGACAGGGGAGGTGCGGCTCTGTGACACCTGAGTGTGTAGGTGTAGGAGGGCGGTTGAGTCCATGCTCACGGCTATTGGATTTAATCAACTTCTTCAGTTTCAGAGTAATCCAGTTTCCACGTCTGTGGAAGGGCAGATATACAAGAAGAGATTGGATCTGGAACTGGACTAGCTATGAATGTTAATTTTTGTCTCATATTCAGATTAAACAATGCATACTCAAATCTGCTGTTATCAATATTCTTATCTTAAAAATGTTGCAGTTCTTCTTAACTTTACGGAGCATTTTAGCATCTTGCAGCTAATTGTTTTGGTTTACTTCACAGCCCTTATAGCAACATTTTGGGCTGCACTTTTTTTAAAGTGAAAAGCTCTGATAAACCCACAGTAGTCTACTTGCCCACTACCACACAACAGACAGGCAACTTAATAACAAGCTGGTGAACATAGTGGAGCACTTAGCAGTTAAAGATTTATTTCCCTCAGGAAGTTGGTGGAGACCAAAAACAGAGTTAAAACTAGAATTACTGCCTCGCGGTTATATGCCTCTGCCAACTAGTCAGGTTAAAGTTTATATTCATGTCTGTCCAGACTTATATGCAGCCATGACAGTTGAAGATTCGTCAGATATGGATGCTGTAGAGAAGCCCCATATTATAAAACATGGATGATTCACACACATCTTCAACTCAGCAGCTGCAGCAGAGATTTTTATAATCACCCAAAATTAGTGTCACTAATTCAGTATCTAACCAAATGTCTCGCCTTCTGTTCCTGAGTTATCGTGTTGAGCAATGGCCTAAAAGTATTTTTGCAGAAAGTTATGATGTCAAAGTGAAACTGACCTTTGACCTTTTGGGTATAAAATGCCACCCCTTTATCATTTTATCCTGTTAGACATTTGTGTGAAATTTTGTCATAATTAGCATCTTAATTCTTGAGTTATAGCCAAGAACGTGTTTTGTAAGGTCACAGTGACCTTTGACCACCAAAATCTCATCAAATAATTCTTGAGTCCAGTGAACATTTGTGCCAAATTCAAAGAATTTCCTTCAAGGCACTGACATAATGGCTCTGGCAATGGCTGTTGTCGGTGTGGAAGCACAAAAATAAGCTAATGTGAGTAAGACAATTAGCATGTTGACAAACATGACCAGCTTTTCAAAGACCGATGGAGCTCACTGTATCATTGACTACACTAAAAATATTTCTTGACCAATCAAATTACTGTAGATATGAACTGTAATGTGTGAACTTAAATGACATAACTTGAGATTCTTGTCAATTAGCCAAGTACCTCATAGTGACCAAAATATAACAAGTGCTGAATGTGAGAACAGAAAGCCCAGTCATTTCACCACAGTTATAGTAAAAAGAAATCATAGCCATCACTATTATAGGCATCTTACCTGCGAGGAGGCGACGGCTCATAAAACTTGTACTGGTCCATTATCTTTTCCTCCAGCTTCTCCTTCTGCCTCCTCAAATCATTAAGTTTGTCACTGAGCAGAGACAGGCAGATAGATAGGTCATCTGTTATAATTGAGGGCCTGACGTCTATTGTACTTTGGTACCTTTTGTGCTGTTTCTCAGTAGTGTGTAAGCTCATTAACAAATTAGTGTAATATGGTGTAAATCAACACAAGACCCTTTTTAATGCTACGTTATCTTGTCACGGTTTTGGCCATGTTAGCTTACATATACTGTCGCTCTTCAACGTGAAACAGATCCTTGCTCTCCATAGTCTGCTCCAGCAGGGTTCGGTTCTGCAGCATCAGGGTCTCGATCTGGCTGAGCAGGTGGCGATTCTCTTCCTCCAGGTTGCCCTTCAACTGGCTCAGCAGCTACACATCACATTGACAAGCAGTCATATGTGCACATGTGAAACACACACTACTGTGAAATCCTTAAAATGAAAAAAAGCACTATACAGAACACCAGCTTATTGAGTGAATGCAGCCCTGACTCTAAATAGTGTTTGTGCTCAGGTTAATAGTTAACTACAAGGTAAATCTGTATTATTTAATAAGCATTAACACTGCTGCATGTCAGTACCTCACACTGGTTGGTGAGCTTTGTGGAGGTGATGTCCAGTTGCTGGAACTCCTTCTTGAGCTTGGAGAAGTCAGCCTCCAGCCAGGTGTGCTCCAGCTTGGCCTCATTCAGCTGGCTCTTGAGCTGTTTGTGATCCGCCGTCAGCAACTCATTATCGTTAAGAAGCTGACGGTATGTCTGGTTCAGCCTTAAAGAAGAGATACAGTACACAGTGATGTTTATCCCTTTGTGTGAGCCAGCAATCATGCATTAGTCTAGGTGTGCATTAGTGTGTATATGCTCCTTGTGCCTCCTCACCAGTCCTTCTCATCACGGAGCCTGCAACACTCAGCAGCAGTGGTCCTGTGCTGTTCTTTCTCCAGAGCCATCCTCATTTGCTCCTCCTTCAGGGCTTTCTCCAGGTCTTCTAACTTAGTCCGCTGCTGCAACAGGTTATTGTACCTAAAGACACACCCACCACACACATGAACATACAGGGATCTCGTACTGCATAGACAATTCAATGATAGTTCCTAGGTCGTGGCTGTGTCTCTTTTTCCCCTACCTGTCCTGTAGTGTGCGATGCTCCAGCTCCAGTGTGCGATGGGCGTTTTTCAAACAGCCTTGCTTGCCCATCAGGGCCTCATACTCCATGGCTTGCCGCTCATGCAGAGCTGCCAGCCGCTCGTGATCTCGTAACAGCTGCTCATGAACACCACGCATCTCTTCGCGTTCCCGTATGGCACCATCCCGCTCGCTTTCTGTCCCCAAATGCTGCTGCTGTAACTGAGCATTCTGGGCCATGAGGGAGGCACTCTGTGAGTTCAGAGTAGATTTTTCCACCTGAAGAAGAAAAGGGGCCCAGTTGATTAGGAGTTAATGTTACATATCAGTGTGTACTGATGTAGAGGCTTGAATATAAGTATGTGTGGACAGGGGCTGTCACAGTAAGTGTACCACAGAGAATAGTGTGTGTTAAAGTGGCACCTGCAGGTTAGCGTTGTGTGTCTGCAGGGCTGTGTTGTTCTCCTGCAGTGAGGCAGCCTGCCTCTGCAAGGCAAGGATCTGAGCCTGCTGACTGTCAGACTGACTCTCCAGCTGCTTCAGCTGGGCCTGTGTAGCCTGGCGCTCTGCCTCCAGTGTCGCATTCTGAGGAGGACAAGAGAAGATTATTGTAAAATATGACATTAGAACCAGGAGGTTGTGTTAACTTCATGCCCTGCAGCACATTGTTGGTCTATTATTAACATTAATTAACACCAAAAGCAAGTGCGAGTGAGTTTAAGAGCCAATTTTACCATTTTATAAATGGGTCACTATATAGGTCATTTACTCTAATGAGGACCAACTACTTACATTCCTCTCCACTTCGATGAGACGGTCCTTGAGCTTCAGCAGTTCTTTGGTGGCCTCCTGGCTTTCACGCAGCCATTCGCTCATTGCCTTGCCAGTCTCTCTTGGAGGGGTGGAACTCGATGCTGTCCACTCTTCCTCTTGCCTCTGCTGCAGGGCCTCATAGCTCAGTTTTACCTGTGGGGTCAAACACTTGGATCTGTAGCAATGTACAATATACAATGAATTTTTTAAAGAGGTTTTTCTCAAATTGGACACTAACAGGCATGGGCGGATTATGAGACAACAGGGCCCCTGCACAGACATGCAAAAAGGCCCAACCAACTCTCCTGCACAGGAGCAAGACACACAGACTTTGTGGTGGTTTCGCCTAATTTTCGTTGTTGTTTTGCATCTCTTTGTAGTCGTTGTGCATCTTTTTGTGGTTTTGTGTCTCTTTGTGGTCATTTTGAGTCTTTTTGAGGCAGCTGTAGCTCACAGCAGATGAGCCACAGTAGGTCGTCCTCCAATTGGAAGATCGAAAGAGTGTATTAAGCTGTGTGGACCTTGTACTAATGACTAAGGAGGACTCTGGACCCCATGGCTGGACCAGTTGGGAACTTGGGAACCACTGCTTGACCACTTGGGAACCAAATCTATTTTAATATGTAAAGGGAGTATAAATGAGCTGTTAAGGTTAATTTTATGACATGACTTACAGTCTTGAGCTCTTGGCGCAGTTGCTGGTTCAGGTTGGAGGATTCCTGCAGACGAGCCTCCAAAGCTGCCATCTTGTCCTCTTTAATCTGAAGAGATTTTTTCAGAGACGACTCCAATTCTGACTCAAGCATCTTGAACCTGCTGCATAGAGGAAATACAGAATTTTGTACCAACTCTGGCATTATAACACTCCTTATTTCTTACCATATTCACTTAAAATGTTGGGAACTCCAAGCAGTATGTAAGCACCTGCTGTCTGGTGACTCCTGTTCAGCATGCTGTGCACTCTCCTGGTTCAGGACCTTCATTTCCAACTCATGGGCCAGCCTCTCCAGCTCATTGTCTCTCTGCTGGGTCTTCAGCTTCTCGCTCACCAGCTCCTAAAGATGGAAAGTAGATGTGGAGTACACAAAAAAAAACACAAAGACATTTATTGACAGTTTTGGAATTAAAACATCCAGAGCTCATTGAATTAATCTGTTTGGGAAAAAATAAATCTTTGGAGGTCTGGGGCTGTATTCACAAAGGTACCTAGTACAAAGAGTTGCTCCTAGTGACGAAATTCTAATGAAGAAGAAAAGAAAATTCTAATAATTGTAATGTTTTCTTTCCCCTTAAAGTTTTAATTACCCTTAAGGTTAAGACTAGATCCTTGTAAAGTAATTCACAAAGCATCTTAGACCTTAAAAGAGCTCCTAAGGTGAAAAACTGTCAGGAGTAGGGAGGACCTTTAAGAGGCTTAAGAGTTTCTTAATCACAGGAGAAAATGGAAACACAAAGAGGTCAGAGAAATATTCTCCAAACGCTGAATGACAGTGAGTAAATTAAATGCTACAGATGAGATTGTTCAGGGATAATATGGGTGGTTGATCTCATTAGGGATACACACACATTTTCCACCCAACTCAATAAAGCTATAACACCAGAAATAAAATGGGGTGTCCACACATTGGAGGCTCACAAATCTGTGACAACCAATCGCATCTGTTAAAAGAATGTGTCATAACTAGCAATAGGGTCAACCACACCTCCTCACTACGGTAAAAGTTTCTGTCCCTTCCTTGGTCAGATTTGCTCTTAGAACTTTCCTAAATCACTCCTAAGCGTGGACTTCTTACTAAAAATGTTTAGCCTAAGTAAGGAGGAGAGTATTCTCAGAATGTTTGTGAGTACGGCCCCTGGTGGTTGAAAGAATGTAAGCAATGTAAGTTTTAACCAAAACCAAACCTATAATCCACAGAACCAAATGTTCATAATCTTTTTCTGACTATTTGTTAATAAAATTACCTTCACAAGAGATGGTTTCTTGACACCTGGCTAAGTTGCCGCCACTGTGACACAACAATAAACATACACTTTGCAGTATTTTTTACTTGCTTTTATCTAATTTTTCAAATCAAATGCTCGTAGAGTTTGATGAGTTGTGGATCCTATTACACGTGAGGTATGCAGATAAAATCTTGCTAAAGGTAAATTCCCCTGTGAACCCCTGTGAAACACATGGGCACTGCTGCTGTAAAAAACATTAGCACAGCATTATCAGTGACACATCAGGTTAGGTCAGGGCAGATATTTAATCAGTCAGCACAAAAAAAGAGAAAAAACAGACAGCACAGACTCCCCCCCCTCACCTCTCTGAGGGTGGCCAGGGTCCTCTGGTCGATAGCGGCTTGCTTGGTCAGTTCTCTGTTGTCTCTCTCCAGGCCTTTGACCCTCTCAGCAGTCTCCCTCAACCCCTCCACCTCCTTTACAAGAAAACGCATCTCCCTTTCCAGGCTGGCCATACACACATTGCTGCTGTCTAAGTTGGCTTCCTGGATTTCAGCCTGAGAAAGAGGATGGTAGAACAGTAGCTATTTTATACAAGAGCACTATAAGTCTTCCAAACATTATCCTACCATAGGTTAGCACCTGGCACCTTGCCTTTAGAAAGCAAGCCTACCTACCTGTTGGCGGAGTCGTCGATTCTCTTTCTCTAGCTGCCTCTTCTCCCTCTCCAGGACTGTGGTTTCTTGCTCCAGGCTTTGCTTCTCTGTTTCAAGTTGCTCCAGGCGCCGCACAGAGATCCGAAGTTCCTCTAAAGTGGCCTGCAAACTCTGGTTCTCTGCCTCCAGCTCCTGAACTTCTGCCTCTAGGCGCTGAACTTTACGGTCTAGAGAGATGGAGGATGGGTAGGAGAAATGAACAAATTAGTAATTGCATGATTGCATCTCTCTCTTTAATGTTGAATTGATCCGCAGAACCTACCAGTGTTATCAAGGGAAGTCTGTAGATGCTGATTAACTGTGTCTAGGGCCCTGCACTTGGCCTCCAGCCGCTGTGTGTGTTTGCTGGCATAGGAGGAACGTGTTGGCAGACCTGTGAAGATGCTGTCGTGGCTGGGACTGCTGCTCTTTGAGCCAGAGGAGCGATCATGTGATCCAACAAAACAATGGAGCCTATTGTGATTGTTCTCTAAGACTTCCAGATCAGACATCAGTTCTCTGAAATGATCTCCACTGTCTCCGTCCTCTAGCTGTCCTTTCTCCTGAATATGAAGGTCTGGATTATCTGTGAGGAGGATCTCACTCTGGACTCCCTCTATCTCCTCTGCATGGAGTGGATGATGGCAGTTTGAATTTCCATTCAGCAGCTGCTGTGTTACTGTGTTGAGTGGGAATACATTAGTGCGGTTTTGTATATTTGAGCAGGAGGTTTGCAACCTCATGGGTTCACCTGTTGATGAGGTACAGTTGTTGGTGCTACACACCACCTGGCAGACATGATCATACTGAAGGTGGTGGCCATGTTTGGGCTGCGCACTGTTGGTTATAGAGGCGGCTCTGAATTCCTCTATGGTCCTTAAGAGACTTTGGTTCTCCTTCTCCAGCTTCAGCATCCGACTGCGGGTCCTCTCACTCACCTCCTCGCTCAGAGTCTGCTGACCTTCACACAAACATATATGGGCAATTAACTGAAGACTGTGGGGACTTGAGACAGAATATAAGACTAGTTGTCCAGCTCATGTTGGAGAAACTGTGGAACATGCACTGCCAATCACACCTGTATATTATGGCAATGTCCCAAGTTAGGTTTATATTGGAGAGAGGTATTTGATGCCCTTAAAGAGGTTCTTCAACAAGATATTTCACAATATAACATAACATAATTTATGTATCCTTTTCTTTACTTACCCTCACCATTCCAAACAATCCCATCTATTAGTTCTCTCATTACTTCATCTTACTGTATCACCAGCTCTTACCTTGAGAGTTCTCAGTGGTCTTGGACAGCTGCTCTAACTCCCAGCCCAGATGCTGGGACTCCTCCATGCTCCTCCTCTGAGCCAAACACAGAGCCAGGTTCTCCTCCTGCAGATCCTCAATGCGCCTCCGATCTGCCTCCCTCTCCTGGAGTGGAGACACAAAGTATCAGCAGAGGTATGAGGACAGATTCTGTCCAGCCGCAGAAAGGACTGGATGATCATTAAATCTTCAAGAGGACTTATGCATCAGTGTTTTTCCTTTTATACTGCTACTACTCTCCTTGTGTGCAGATGTCTGACCTGTTCCATGTCATGGACCTGGGCCTTCAGCAGCAGACCGTGTTTCTCCAGCTGGTGGATTTTATCTGAGCGTGCCCTCCAACCCGCCAACTGATCCTCCAACACCTCTTTGGTCTCCTGTAGCACCCTGTTATCCTCCTTTACCTCCTGAAAAAACACACACATACAAAAAATGTATCAAAAGATTTAGTAATTTAGTAAGTTCCAAGCATATATATAATCAGAATTCATGTCTTAATATTCCTGGTAAAGCATTTATGAGACTGCTCCAACCTCCACTTTGGCCTTGTAGAACTCCATCTTGTGCAGTTGCTCCCTGTAGCGTCCCACCTCACTCTCCAGCTTGTCTGCCTTTATGGCTCTCTCTCTCAGGGCGTCCAGCTCGTCACGGTAGGTGCGGGCTGCACGGGCGTCCACAAGCAGCTGGGAGTTCTGGTGAAGGTTCAGGCACAGGCATGATTTCTAGCAAACACTTAATGGCACTCTGCATCAATCTTTCTCAATCGGCATATGACGGTTTCCTGTCATTGTCAGTTTGTTTCGTTAGTTGTATTTAAAGCTGCATTGATTAATGATTAATGGCTTTGGAGATCTCAAAAGACCAGTTTATAATACATGGCATAAGAGTATAAGAGTACAATGTTGAACATTTTGAATGATTTATAAAAGCTGCAAGGCCAAAGTGTCCATTCGTAAGATTAGCATTTGTTATAAATAATCTTGTAAATAGACTTTATTGTGTACAAAGGTTTTTTCCTATGTTTTTCTTGTTCCCTTGTTCTTTCCTTTGTGGGGTAAGCTATGTGACGTATGGTGCACAGGTTGTTGTTAGTTAGAGTTAGAAACACACCCTTCTTACCCTACCCTTTAGTATTCCCTTCACATTGCATGCCTTTCAGCTCATTTTTTTCCTATGGTCCGCTACTTTACTGTTCTGTACTACAAACTGAGTACAAACAAAGTAAGCAACTAGTTGGTGGAGCATTTAGCAACAAAAAAAGTAAGATATTTCCCTGAGGGGTTGGTGAAGAAAAAAAAAACAGAACTAAAAGGAGAGTAAATATTGGATTTACATTCATCATGTGGATGGAAACACGACTCCAAATGAATGCTAATGTTGCTCTGTTTGCTGGATGTATAAACAGGCAGCTATTTGCTAGCAATGTTCGACAGATCAACTTTATAATGTGATAATGTGTCGATGTTGTGTTAGCTTGTTCCGCTGCCCCAAAGTGGTCGAATAATCAATAAATGCTGCTTTAATATGCAACAACTGTTTGGATGTTGGGCACACTTTAACCATGCTAACTTGTACAGCCACAAGGATTAAACAGAGAATACAAATGAAGATCTCCTGTTCAGACAAATCCATATAAGCTCTGGTTGTATCTCTCAGTCAGAGTTCAGAGCTTTAAATTGCTGTCATTAAGCACTGCTCTGCAGCAAAATGTGGTGTGCAATAATCTGCGTAATCTGCAGAGCGGTCAGGAGGTTACTGTGTGTCACCATCAGAAGGAGCTGCAGTTTATACTTTGTCTTTTCTGAATTCAAACCTCCTGCTGGATCCTCTTGAGCTCTGCCTCCATGTTCTCCAGCTCATGTCTGCAGTCCAGCATCTGCTCACTCTTCTCCTCTCTGGCGGGTCGGATGTGAAGTGCAGAGAGACAAGCAGGTGGGCTGGTTAATGTGCACTACTTTTCTGCAATATTTTGATATATTATAATACTGAAAATGATCCAAACAAATATTAATTTCAATCACTGTTATGAGGGAACAAATTTAAAATGCTGAGTGGCAAATTCAAAACAAGTAGGATCATTATTGGTGTTATAAAACTTAAACTACAAACTTCTACTGCACAAACCTACATACAATTGATTTCAATATAAAGCTCCTTATACCCCGATTTGTTTAGTCTCCCATATATTGTTGCTAAACAGATGCATGTTCAGATATGCACGTGAGAGAACTGTCTAAGGCCAGGGCCATCCATGATGCTTTAAGTGATATTGTGTTTGCTCAGAGGCAGCAGTGTGTGAATCTGAGCATCCCAACAAGAGAGGACAATACAGCTGAGAAGATGGGATGGAGAGCAGCGATGGGACTGAGATCTTGATCGGATCAGGGTTTGTGTGTGTGTGTGTCCGTGTGTGTGTGTGTGTGTGTGTGTGTGTGCATGCAGTATCCGCTGAATTGCAGAGCCAATGTGGGTCAGTGGTGGTGCGCAGCCATGAAACCTGCCAAGCGGGCAGTAATGTGGGCCACACTCCCAGGGGCATCTCTTATCCTGTAGTATCTCTCAGTTTCTCATTCACTCTCTATTGGCAGCTCCCCAGAGCACAGGCTAACTCTAACTCTAACAACCATCCTGAACTGAAACTCATACTACACCAAGAGACTATATCAAACTCAACAAGCACTTATTGTGGGGATGGACAACTCCTACCAGTGTCTATTTTTGATTTCATGCAATTTTTTTTTTATCTTTTTAAATTCCCCTAATATTAGTTTTAAATAGAATTAACTATCTGGTACTCACAGTTCTTGTCTAAGTCGTCTAATTTTGGCCTTAGAGTCAGCCAGCTCCACTGCCAGGTGTTGTTGAGTCCCCGTCTGCCGCTGCATGCTGGGAGAGTAGCTGCCGGACTGCGGGCTGGAGGGGCTATTCAGCAGGCTCACCACACCTTCCTTTTCTTGCATTAGCTCTGCTATTGTCTGCAAAAAGGGCTGGTTACAGATTAGCTTTAGCATCACTTCACCTCCTAAAATCTGAGCACTCAGAGTACAACTGTTAAAGCTTAATTAATTTAACAGTTTCACTTCCCACAGAGAATTTTAACGTCTTATCCTGCACACTTTATACCCAAAATACGACTTCATGTACACAGTATTTTTTAGATTCATACACATGTTCAGATGAAACATGCCCATTTCTCTTAAACAATCTGAAAAAATGATGAAATAAAATCAATATACCTCTAGATGGGTGTCCCTCTGGTCCAGCACATTTCGGAGGTGCGTGGCCATGTTCCTCGCTACGGCCTCCAGCTCATCCGGGTGCATCTCGCTGGATTCCAACCACTGCAGATCCAGAACATTCTCCTGACTGTGGGTCAACTGGTTAACATGGGACAGGACAGTCAGGGTCGCAGGAAAAAGCCAAATATAATGTGAAAAAATACAAAGTGGCAAAAGGATCCTCAGGATGCAGCTCCACAGTGACATAAACAGTTACTATTTTTCTTCTCAATAAATCCTTATTACTTCCAAGAATTTCATATAAACTGTTCCTCTCATAGTATATTTAGCTAACAAGACAAACCTACTGTATACAGTATTCTTTATTAAGCATGACTACTGTATACAAACTGACTTCCTGTACAACAAAACTGTGGCATTGCAAAGCTCATGTAATATGAAGTCAGATACCTCCTGAATATGTACGGCTATGGCAGCTTTTGTGTCAAAGTCAAGCGTCTGGATCCTCTCAATATACTCCTCTTTTTTCTCACACTGAAAACAAAAACAGAAACATACTTAGCTCTCCACAGCTCACGCAGTCACTTTGTTTGAGGTTTTCTGCAAATAAAATCATCATGTCGGCATTTACCTGCACTGCACAGCCCAACAACAGCAGCAAAAGCGTCTTCATCTCCTCCAGACTTTGTTCTGCGTGGGGAAAAAAAGTTCATTATCTGAAATAGAACTTATCAGATTGAAGTATTGAGGGCTGCTGGCATGGATTTAAGTTGAATAGAGCGCTGGCTGGTGAATTTGGGTCACTTCTTGCCAAAGCCTTACCATCACAAGGCAGTGAGGTTATCAGACTGATAGAGTGCAATTGAATTAAACCTGTATCAGAAAGAGCTAAAGCAGCCTGTCCATTTGGAAATACTGTAACCATTTCCAGTTTACGCTGACTGCTTTCAGTGTTGGAAAGCCTGCTTGGGGGAAAATGCTACCTGACTTTCATTGCTCACTAATTAGAAACAAAGATTATTTCATTGTTGCCTTTTCCTTTATGCAATTAACAATTACATGATCGCTATTAGCTGACTTTAGTTTCATCAACACACCTGTTGTAATATATATTTTTTTAAAATGATGGATATATCATTTTCTTAAATGACATTTTCTTTTAGAGCTTTCAATTTGACCAGTTTTGCAGTGACACTACGTCTATATTACGCATGTCCACATCTCAGGTAAATTAAAGGATACTCTACCGACAAAATGATCATTCTATATAAATTATTCTCCCTGTTTTACCTTGAATTTATGAAGAAAGCTACGTTTTTCTCGCATGCCTCCATGGTGAACGAAGAATCCAAAAAACAGAGAAAATTCCTGATGTATTGAAGTAAATGGGGGCCGCATTTAACGACAACAAAACTATATTAAAACATCCATTTACAAACTCTCACACAATTAATGCAGTATAATCCAAGTCTTATTTATCCAGTTCTATGCTCAGTACTTCCCAAAAACATGTATTTTCACTAAAACCTTACTTTTTAAACACGTCTGCATGTAAGTAGCACTCGTGGGAAAACATGTGTGCTTGAACTCTACTCATGCATTTCATTGGGCAGAGTTTGAATGCATGCATTTGCCTAGATGTGCCTCTTCAAAAGCTGTGTGAGACTTTGCACAGATGTTCTAATATAATTTTGCTGTTGTTATACACTGCTTCCATTTGCTTAAATTCATCAAGGTTTTCCCTGTTTTTGGATTCTTCGTTCATTGTGGAGGCACACAAGAAAAACAAAACTTTCAAAACGCATGCAACGTAACAGGAAATGATCATTTTGTGGGTGAAGTATTCCTTTAATGGAAATAAGTGCAGTGCTTATTGAGTATCAGCAAACAGACTAATCAGGCTTCCAACCACATACTGACTTAGCAGTTCCAATAGAGAGGAGAGACGAGGAATAAAAGAGCATACCACAGTAAGGAGTCCTGCCAAGCAGCAACACGTTTGGCAAAGGAATCATGATTAACTGTCTCAGATTATCCTGCAAGAGAAAAGGAGAGAAACGGAGAGGAACGAGGGAAATGGGGTGGAGGAAAAAGGCAGATAGGAACATTTTAGACCAAACTGAAACAAGGACACTTCTTGCGGTCTAGCCAAAGTGCTTGAATGGACAGGGACGTATGTATGTACAGCGCATAGCAGCTGCTTCAACACATGTATAGAAACACAGCCAACAAATGGAGGAGCACCCTGAATGGGTAGATGACAGAGCCAGTTTCCCTGGTGCAGGGGTGAGATCCACCAAAAGTGTTTGGTACAGCCTTGTATCAGGCTATAAGTAGCTTGCAGTCATGTGTGTGTGTACAGGATGTGTGCTGGTGCGTGTGCAGTAATTGTTGATAGCTCCTAATCTCCACCCTGTAAAGTTCAGGAAACTATTACTAATTCCCATATGCAAGGAAAGCTACAACTGACATTTAGTCCTTGATGTAATCTAGTCCACCCTGCACCAACAATTACATTTTCCAGTGACTGCCACCGTGACCCTTTAAGGAAAGTTCAACTGAGTGGCCATGAATCTCACATCCTTCTCTCCTTTCTTTGCTCAGTGTGATTACGGAGTGTAAAACTGTTTTAAGTTTTAAGTGTTAGTAGAAAACTTTGATACAGAAGCTTGTTTTGAGGACAATGAAGAAGATGAAAATAGAAATATAATAAGAATACAGGACCTTGCACTAGATCAAAAAGTGCATCTTACTGTCTATCTATTCGTTCATCCTGATAACTGTGTAAGACATACCAGTTTTTCCTAAATGTCACTAGAAACCAAGTCAAAAAATGTTGTACAATTTCGTGCATTCGTCACCTCCAGAGGATGAATCATGCTGACTTTGGTGGTCCCTGATTTCTCCTCTAGTGCCACCACTAAACTGCCTTTTTTGTTTCTTAGTAAAATGCCTTTACAACAACTGGATAATTGCCATGAAATCTAGTACAAACATTCATGGTTCCCAGATGATGTAACCTAATGATTTTGGTGGTCCCTGACATTTCCTCTTGTGCCATCAAACGGTTGACATTTGGGGGTTTGACTGAAATATCTCAACAACTGCTGTGGAATTTAATAGACAATCACGTCCCCCTCAGAATGAATTGTAACCACCTTGGTGATCCCCTGACTTCTCATGTAGCACCACCATCGGCTCAAAACATTTAAATTATCCAAAAGACCTGCAAAACTAATGAAAGTCCAATCAGTCTTAGGGACCTAACACACCAAGGTGGTGAATGACTGTCAGTCAATGTCAGGCCTTTGGTGGGCTTCTGTCGGTGTCCTTCACCGTTGGCATTGAATCTGTCCTGTCGGTTTTCCTTTTTGAATGACCTGCACTTGTATAGCACCTTTCTAGTCATCTGACCACTCAAAGCGCTTTTTACACTATGAGTCACATTCAGCCATTCACACACACATTCACACACTGGTGGCCGAGGCTACCATACAAGGTGCCACCTGCTACTCAGTTTTTAACACACCAATGGAACAACCATCAGGAGCAATTTGGGGTTCAGTATCTTGCTCAAGGATGCTTCGACATGTAGGCTGGAGGACTGAACCGCTGATCTTCCAATTGGTGGATGACCCGCTCTACCTATGAGCCACAGCCACTCACATGACACATGTCAAAAATAGACTATCATTAATGGCTCCTGTGGAGAGTTATTTCCTTTCAGACCTGGAACATACATGCTAGTTAGCCGTTGCCTGTAGTCTTTGTGGTGTGTTCATGTGTATCTTTTTGGCCATGGCGATGCGATGTGATGCAACATTAGGCCTACATTGCTACTAGTTCTTTAATGCTTGTTTGGTATGTCTGGGTCTTTAGCTGATGTGTTCAGTGCTAGATGTATAATAAAAATAAAGTATAATATTTACCATGTTCACAATAAATAGTAAATATTAAAATTTAGCATGTTAGCATTGAGATTGTGAGCATGTAAATGGTAGCATTCAGCTCAACACACTGCTGTGCCCGGCCTCGCAGAGCTGCTAGCATCACTCTAGAGACTTTTCTGTCTTATTTTTCAAGCAGTGGAGAAGTCAAGTCCTTCAGCTAACCTTACAACATAAAAACAACCCAAATTAGACCAGCATAGACGTGATTTTCACAACAGCAGTTCAAAGATGCAAGAGCTGCCCTACATCTACTTTTACTGCATTGCACTTGTTCAGGGGTTATTTTAATGAGCAGAGGAATACATAAAAAGCTGCAGTCTGTCTCAGGCATAAATGAATGCTGATGTTTTTTCCTGCCTGTTAGGTCCTTGGATGGAGAGCTGGGTTGAGAGTGATTAGAGTGGGTAAGAAGTAATCAGACTCTGAGTTTACCAAGACCAACTACAGTATAAACAGTGATGAGATATGATGATTTTAGATATACCATTAACCTGCTGTACCAATATATATATACAACCCCATCATTCCTTTGCAGGGCTAATCTCAAGAGCGTGTCCTGTTCTCAGTGAAATTACTTTTCTTGTGCTCTTAACAGAAGAAAGCTTAACTCATATTGTACTTAATTACTCTGACACAGACAGCAAATCCAAGATTCAGCATCAGTGGTGTTTGCCAATGAATCCCGTGACTTTATGTGTCACTCTAAAGCTCTGTCTGTTTGTGGCTCTGACTGCAGCTTTACTGTGGCTCTAAACTTGCTGCTGTGCTGATAACACAGATGTGTGTGCTTGGCTGATATTTAGGGCATGCATCTTAAGAACTAGTTGATCTGCTGGGACACAAGTGCGACCAACTATCTGGCTTTGCGCATGTGTGGGATGGAGTGTGCGTGATGGATGATGCAAAACTGAGGCAATTGAAAAAGTCAAATGTTTAGATATGATAATCCCATGTAGGGAGAGATGGAAAGCTTAACAGCCTGCAGCATGGATACATTATATAACATATTATATGGCTGCAAAACAAGGGGAGGGAACATCCAAAACTCACCAGATAATACGTCTTGATTTGCTGAACAAGGAAGTTCAGGTTCTGGATCCTCTGACTTGGATCCCTGCTCACTTTGTTTGCACCCTGAGGTGTAGCTGAGGGATTTCTGCAGACGGGGTGCAACATAAAGGCATTTTACTTGACATTTCTACTATTCACGCTCAAACAAATGGTTGTCAGTGGAATGGAGTGAGAGGAAGCTACAAGCTGGTAAAAGTCTTGGCTCAGGCATCGCTGTGAAAACATGTATGAGGTCTCTATTCATTCCTAACTTTAGCCTGTGCGACGTCATTCTTTTCAGCCAACAAACCACACTGTATTTGAGCCAAAGGGGGTGGCATTGGACTTTCCACCCAAAGGAAACCCTTTAGCTGGATTCTTGGGAGCTGTTGGCTCGGGCCTAATGTAGTCTGGGGCTGAGCTGTCATACATTACGGCTGAAATGCTATCATTCAGGAAGCTTTATGCAGTTATATAGGTCAGACTTCAATTTGCTACCCAGGAACAGTTGCTAGGTGCAGATTTCAGGGGGATGCAGGGGTCACATCCACCATAGAACATGTCCTCCCCAGTATAAACGTCAAACTGGCAGAGGACTTTCACTTTGACATAATTAGACATTTACACCATAAATGAATGCAGAAAAAGTAGTCTGGTGCATAAAAATTCACCAGAATGCAAGAAATCAAGTGTTTGGTGCTCAAAATTTTCTGTTGAAGGACCCCAAAGCCCCCGTTTCATATGTGTCCCCTCAATATTGAAACAAAACCAACGCCCTCAGTTGCTAGCACAGTAATGGACTGAAATTTGAAGCACATTGCTCCAATTTCTTTTAGAACTGGGAAAAAGATTCAGACAGATTGGATGACCGAGAGATGCTGCTCTCCATCTCTGTGCTGTTTGTCCTGTTTCCCTGCCTCCCCCTCCCTCCCATCTGTGTCCCAGTGCCACTAAACACCAGCAACAAGGCCCTAATCCCAGAGGGTCTCCCAATCCAGGAGATTATCCCGCCTCTTCCCCTCCCCTCGGCACAGCATTGTTTTGCATTTAGAGCTGGTTATTGTGACCCTGGGGGATAAGTGGGATGAATGGATACTGTAGACTTGGGGTGGCTAGACAGCGTTATCCACAAGTGCATTGGGTCATCAGTTTTTTTACCCTTTCTTTGCAACTCTTCAATTTCAGTTCTACTGTCAGTGTCTTAAGTGTAATTTCATCCCAACGTGAAGACTAAAGACAGCGTCTCGCCACCTGTCAGCTCACATTGCAAACTGCCAGAGGACCATCAGTTAGTAATTGTCAAGGGTGAGGGTAATTCCCTCAGAACATAAGGCACCCAAATCATAATCTCGTAAGTAGCATCCTGTCAGTATCTATGATGGCCCTCATGTCTTGGGCCATTTGCAGTCTTTTTCCTCTCAGTGTCTCTAACTTTCATGTTAATTCTAACATTTCTTAAGAAACCCTAACCTGTAAGCAATGAGGAAGTTGCATTTAAAGACCGCTGCAGACTACAAAGATCCTCTTTATTGCTGCAGAGGGACAAAGCCAGTACTGTTAGAGCTTGTGTATTAGCAGACGTTTGATACTGTATCAGTCGCTGCTATAGATGAGGGGTGAAGATATCTAATTATTAAAAAAAGATGTGGGCTTAATTAGGATGATTTCTAGTATTTGAATGATGCACTCAAGTTAATAAATCATTATCAGATGCTGAATCAAGCATGACAGACAACATCTTCGAAAAACAGGCCACTAATCTGAACATCCATCAGGACAGTGCTCACAGCCTAGATTAGAAATGTGACAAATGAAACACAAGCTGTGAGAAAGCTGCAGCATGAGGTGACTTACATTTGTGTCATTATGTCATTCAGAAAGACTCCATCCAGTAATTCAGAGAAGTCCAAGTGCATGCCTCCATCATGTGGCACGAATGTCTTCACCTATATAGAGGACAGTATACAGGATGACAGGCTGACATCACAGTGTCTGGCAGGAAATCAGAGAGCCTTCTGCATTACTTACCCAAGTGACAAGTGGGCTCAGCATGAACTGATCCAGACAGGGCAGAAAAACTCCACTCTCCATGGTTACAAAGGCTGTGGGTGATAAATCTCAACAGAATATCCCAGATGTTTCAGTCAGGCAGAGACTGGCAGCAGCTACATTTTCTTCACAAGTGAAGAAGTGTTGCTGAAGTGCACCATCCTCATCGTCCCATCCATCTTATTTTAACTAGTTGAGTATCTCCTCTCGGCACTGCGGTTCAGACTGTCGGTGTTTTCACTCAGAGACTCCTCTAACAGCTACATCCACACAGTTGAAGCACAGTCCTATCCGCATTTTGTCCCGCAACACCACACACACACACACTAACATCCTCCCTGGTCCTCTGCTGCAAAGGCATCTGCCGTAAGCCCCCCTCCTCCTCCTCCTCCTCCTCCTCCTCCTCCTTCTTTTCCTCCTCCTCCTCCTCCTCCCAGCCTCCCTGCTCGTCCCACAAAAGAGTTAGCTCTGATGTATGACTGATTTCAAAATATGTCCAACAACCAAAAGTGACAGGTTATCCAAATGTCCTAATTCCTAAACTCGTAGTGTCGACAGCACAACGTGAAACGCTCCCTCCCTCAGGACAGTTTGCAGCCACTGCAGCAGAAGTGCTAAATAGAGCTATCTGAAATATCTTTGCCTTAATCTGTCACCATGGCAACGGCGCCCCCACCCCTCCCCATCAGCAGCAGCTTCTCTTTCACACGGCAACAAAAGCAACCCTGCTGCTAACACACCCACTTCAACATCACACACTCACACACTGAGATGATAGTTTGTTCATGATCAAGAGGATATTTAACAATGTGCAGCAACTTTCTGTAAAGTTCTGAATATGCTTTAAACTATTAGTCATTTGAATTTACTCACATAGTTGAGCCAAATTTCTCAAAAATAACTTATAAACATTTACAAAGTTTCCCTTAATATACCCTTCATTATTTTCTGAGTAAATCCCCTCAACATAAGTAGGATGCAGCCCATTCTGATTGCACAGTAAAAGATTTAAGCACCACTAAAATGACTGACTGAATTTAGGCTAAAAGGTTGAACTGAATTCGAGACAGACTCCCATGAATCTCACCAGGCTTCTTCCCCTGAACACAAAACCTCCAAACTCATCATGCCAAACTTTAGCTGACAATGGTAGCAGCTTGTGATGGTGCTGTGGCGCCACCCTGTGTTAAAGACTGGAATCTGTACATGTTCATAGATGCAGCCAAACATACTGTAAAGACCTTGTGCATTTACTCAAGTAATGTAATAAGCACATTTTTAAGGTACTTGTACTTTACTTGAGTACTTTAATTTCATGCAACTACATTTCAGAGGTAAATATTACACCTTTTACTCTACTACATTTATTTTAAAGATTTAGTTACTAATTACTTTTTTTAAAAACTATTTTGTATCAGTAATCTAAACTTGTAAATAGGTTATCATATATTCTTAAAGGTTAAACCACCCAGCAGAATATAGAGCAATTTAAATGAGCTCCTTCTTTACCAGCTGCAACATGAAATTCATGACAAACAGATAATAGTATTAGTAAATACAATTCAATAATATAATATATATAATTCTGAAATGGGCCATTCTACATGAGTACTTTCACGTTTGGTACTTATATATATTTCGATGCTAATACTTTTACGTGAGCAACATTTTGAATGCAGGACTTTTACTTGTATGTAGTGTATTTTTACACTGTAGGATTACCTCTTTTTTTAAATGATGTTTTTATTAAAGGACAATTGCAAATCATACCAAATTACAATTGAAACAATATTTGTCCTTAAATTTTTCTTTTCTGAACAAACATCCCTCCTATCTCCCAGCATCCCCTCCCACCCCTACCTTGACAGTCCATGGAGGTGCAGGTTCAACACACAGTGACATTGATTCCACGTAGAAAAATAAAGCACAGTAGAAACAAAAAGAGGATAAGTAGATTAAAAAAAGGACAGGAGAAAGGAGGAGATTGTCTTTTGAACAACAGTGCATGAGAGTAAATAGCAATAATGTACAATTACATAATATTTAGCTCCTAATCAGGAGAGAGTGTTCTATGGCTATTAAATCTTTTTTATAAAAACAGTCTTCAGAACCCCTGAGAGTGAATTTTATCACCTCAAGTTTAAGAAAATCCAGGTCTTTAAACCAAACAGAGGATGACGGGGGGTTAGGGGACTTCCATTCTAGCAAAATTCTGTGACGAGCTAATAGAGACACATGTGGCACTATATCGGGCTGTCAGAGTAGCGGTCACAGTAGTAAGGTCCTCTGAAGCCCCAAACAATGCTGTCAGAATGCAGGGTTGTAAATCCTTTTTTAGAATTTCAGACAAGGTTCACAGTATTACTTCTTTTATTCAAGTAAAATATCTGAATGCCCGTCCACCACTGATAATAATGCACCATGACTTCACAGTGTAATGTACATAATATTAAGAGATAAATTATGCTCTATGAACCTGTCAAAATTAATTCAATCAATTGTTGAATTAAATCAACTCAGTTAAGTGTATTGTGTTATCCTCCTGACACCTCAGCTTCTGTTTGTTACGTATTTTTAATGTCTCCGAGCTGTTTGGGATCAGTAGAACCTGATAAGTATAACTTAACATTGTCTTTGAACAGGAAGTAGTTTTGGAAAAAATGATGTCCTCATATGAGGATGTTGGGTTTATTTTTAATGGTCACAGTGTAATAAAGTATAAAAATGTCAAAAAATTTCAATGTCTGAACGTTGTTGTGCAAAAACTCAATTACAAATAATGCAACAAATTCATTTTGTAACTCTAGATGAATTGTCCTTGTTTCATACTCCAAGCAAGTAATATCCTTTTGTCTGCAGAGGCAGTCTGTCACACCTAATTGGTCCCAACATCCTCAAACAAGATGATGATAAAGTCCCAATGTCCTAAGACGAGTACTTCCTAATAAACAGTGTCTCAGCTTGTGACCGTTGATAGAATTGGTCAAATTTGTTGCCACATCAAACTACAAACACTATTAATCATAAATAAACAAGTGTCAATCATAAAATGTGATCAGGTTTTGTACGTTGTCCACTTTTGTGTCTGGATCGGCTGCAGACTGACTTGGCAGAGATGGCTGCCATCTTGTTTTTACATGGATTAGTGGGTTGTGGTCTCACCAACACTAGATGGCACAAAAAGTGTCCATGAATAAGGACAACAGGTCTAAGTTCAGCAGAATGAATTATAAGGTGCATGAAACCAAAATGTGATGTCCTCATAAGAGGACACAGGGTCTCAGGAACTATACAGAGGGATGTTTCTGTATCTATACACCTAACAATATACACAGGGTGGACAAATTATAAAAACACCTGTCAGTGCAACATATATAACGGTAACTTTGCAAAACTTAAAGTGACCATGTGATTTCCTTCCTCCAAGATTTTCAAATTTTAATCTTCAAAAAATCTAAATGCCAGATGACAGATGTTTTCCCTCAGTCAACAGCCAGATAAACATTAGGTTATATAGTCCATTTGTTTTAACAGAGGAACCAATAGTTTGCACTGTTATATGACATATAATTAAGTCAAATTATTTAAGTTAATGTGCTGATTAGAAAACTGGACTTTGGCTGATGATAATTGTGTGTGTTGGCAGTGTGAAGCCCACAGTTTGCCATCACACTACACTTGTTTGAGTTTGTCTGCCCACCAGTGGCCAAATGTGGTTCATGCAGTCTGCCTGAGTTTGTGATCAGACAAACTTCAAATTAAACTGAATACACGTTTTGGTCTACTTGTAGTGTAACAGAGTAATTTCCTGGACTTACTTGAATATCTCTGTTTTACCGGCAGGTGACTCTAGCTTTGTAATAATTCAATATCTTAAATGTGTTGTAGGTGCAATTACAGAGGACTGTAGAAAACATACTGACCTCATTAGATATGCCTGCCTGCATATATGCATCTATTTTATTCTAATTACTTTAAAACTGTGGAGGACTTCATTTAAATCCAATCCTGAGGCCTCCTTCTGTCTCCATTCTATGCTTATTTCACTCTGCATTTGCATGACCTCAAAAGACGCACACTGGTAACCAACTTACAGCTTGTTAGTGGCTCTGATAAAAGGAAAATATGAGCTATGGTGAGGTACCTCTGCATTAGTCAGTGCTAATTAAATTCTGTAAAGTGGGAAACACAGCCAAGAAAGTCTTGGTATTGTCTGTCGAGAAGCACCTGACCTTGTTCTGCTGGAATTAATTTGTGAATAAATCTCGGCCACTCTGTGCTTCCCAGAGAGGTGATGCTGCAATAAACACAACAACAAATAGGAAAAAGGTCCTTTTTAATAAGATCAGATGAACATTTTCAATGAGATGATGAACAGCTGTCGTCACATCTGTCAAACTACTGCATGAGCTTGTGCATTCAAGAAACTGAATTCATCACTACTGAGGAAAATACAGCATAAAACACTAGGCAAAAAATGTATTAAAAAGTTTATAAAATACAAGTGAGAACTGTCAACAAAAATAGAGCATCATTATTTAAATACTAAATGTGATTTGTTTTGGTGAGTTTGATGAGATGTGTTTATGGATTTAAATAAGTTTCATATAGAGCATATTGATTTTATAATCGGCATATTGCTTGTCCCAGTATATAGTCTGAGTCTGAATATTGCTTTCAATATTCATGCAGCATAGCATGCTCATATAACAGTCAACGTTTGATTAAGTAGTTAAATACTGACACTGTCACTTGCAACTGTAATGAGTCAGATTATTATCTCAACATTGTCTTTGCTGACTGTAATTAAAGTTAGGTTAAGTCACATTCACATACTGTAAAATCTAGAGTATTCAGAGGCGTTAGGCTATAGAAAGACATTCGGTGCTTATAAAGATAAAGGGTTTTTCCACTCGTTTTCCTCCTTAGAATCCAGGTGGATTTTTGCTTGTTGCAGGTGTCTGTATTTGCCCTGTTGATCTTTGTTTCCTTGCAGGCTCTTAGAATAACGTGACCTCCAGTCTCTCTCAAAAGCAGCCTTGACGTGTTCCACGATTGTCACTCCCCCGTCTTTAAGACTATCTTTCATCCTGATCACCAGCCCAACTCCTGTATTGATGGCAAAGTCACTCCCGACCCAGTCATGGTTACCTGTGGACAAATAGCAAACCTCAGATATTATGTCTGTAACAGGTATTATCTCAAAAGAAAAATGACATTGAGATCCAGTACTGTGCTTTTCATCATAATCTGTGCAAATCTCTACACAGTATAGTGCCTGTTTGTCTCAGTGTTTGAGTGTGAGAGAGAAAACATTTTAATGTGATAGTTTAAATTTCGGAAAATAAGAGAGGCATTGATCTTTTGAGTTTTGACGAGAAAGATAATAATCCTATATTAGGCTACCCAAAACATCACTATTTCTTCAAAGAAAAATTCTATGCAATGTTTTCAATACAGCACTCAATATGAAATCAAGATGTCCTGAAATATCTTGAAAATGTGCACATGCAAATAAAACTGACAAAAAATTACATGTAAATTGAATGGGGTGCAAACACGTTGCACATTGCCTACCAATGTAGACAGCGTTGTCGGTCACCATGTACTTGTTGTGGTTGATCCCATGTTGAATATCATCCCCTTGCTCTTTGTGACTAAAAAACCTCTGCAAAAAAAAAAAAAAAAAAAAAAAATCAATATGTAAAAATACCACACCCATTTTCAATGTAACATTTGCATAATAAATCAAGAGTTATGTGCAGAAGTTCATTGCAAACACTAAAGTACATATACTAAAGTAAATATTTGGAGCTTGTGTTAATTCACGCACCACCTCCAAAGAGCAGTTGTGCAGCTGCATGCAGAGAGACTGGAGGGAGGTGACAAAGTTAAAGGTGAGAGGGTGAGTCTTCTTCCAGAAGCTTATCAGCAGGCGCACTCTGACTCCTCTCAGTACAACAGCCTCTCTGATCATCTCATCTATAGGTGACCAGTACCTGTTGACGCAGCCATTGTATTTAGACACTGTTATACAATTCAAAGGCAATGAAACACATACGATATTTCTCTAAGTCAGGATACTGAAAGATTTGATGTACCTGTCACAAGAAATTATGTTTGAATGGAAAAGCTCCCAGGAACATAGATAGGGGAGATCGGGGTTGGTTGGCCCGCTTTTCTCTGCAATACTTCTCTGATTTATGTTAGAATATTCTAACCATCTGGAAATTAAAGTTTAAGGCCTTAGTTATAAATAAACATGTTTTGATGTACACAAATGTTTTCTAAAATTTAGTTATTTGTGATTTAAGTGATTTTGTGCATTTGTGCCAACCAGCCCCATCATGAGGTTGGTTGTCAACCTGTTAATATGCTATGTTTACAAAAACTGAAGCAACCAATAGAAACAATTTCTACAACCCGAACTCACTCCAAAGTCATCGAAATCTGGCGTTTGGGCAGTGACTTGCGGCGTCAGACACTGACAAAAAAGCTGTCCTTTAACGTTGGCATGATACATGGACGGTCGTCGTTTTAATTCAACTGCACTCGGCAGCGTCAGGGGGAAACGCAGCGGGACAAGTACCAAAATTAAGGTGGCCAAAGTCCGACTGGGGCAGGTGGGCGAGGTGGTGGATTGGTCCAACAAACACAGACTTTCACCCAGGACAGCCGTGTTTGTGTCCCGTAAGATTCTAAAGCCAAACCCTGTTCTTTTTTCCTAAACCCAAACACGTGTTTGTTACCTAAAGCCAACCTTTTTTTTGTTGCAAAAACCCAACCAGGTGCGTTAGCTGTTGGAGGAAAATAAACATTAATTCCCGGTGTTGTACCGACTTAGTGCTCTTGTTTTGAAAGAGACTGTTAGTAAACGGTAAACTTCTTGTGAAAATGGATGGGTATGAAGACAATGCATGTAACAGGCTTAACTAAACACAGCGTCCCAGAACGTCAACAACCAACGTACCCAGGGTACCTTGCAAGTTGTATCTGGACGTGGAAAGTCCATGACCAAACGTCAATGTTACGAGGTCGGAAAGAGAATGTGTTGATTTCTACATATACTTTTTTTTAAAAAAGAACCAGAAAGAAGGAAATTGTAAATATTATAGTTTCCTTGACCAGAAAACAAAGACATCTAATATAATTTTAAGCAATTAATCAGTAGGAATGTCTAATTACCTTTACCATTATCAAAAGAACAAGAAAACAATATAAACATTATTTCTAATCCTTCAAAGTATTTTTAGTCTACAACTGTTGGGCTACTGTTACAATATAGTCCCTATATCAGTGTGCCAAAACCCCCGCTCACATTTGACCCAGCTGTTTGATGAAATTATGTTAACCAGCTACCATCACTCATCACAGACTTTCAGATCTTATATCAAGATGTAGCAAATTCATATGTGTGTATTAACAAGAAGTAACACATGTCCAATATCTCTGTTTAACAGTTTTATGAAAGTCCATAGACCACTTTTTTACTTTCGACACTATAAAACTGAAGTGTTACCCTCAACAAAAAAGCAAGTAATTTCAGATGTTTCAACATAATAGATGTGTGCAGGTCAAGAAATGAAACATTTTGATGCTACATTTTTTGTTTCCATCACATTCAAAGAACCAGAAACGCTGCATACCAACTGACCCCTGTCTCCCCTGTAACAGAGTCCTGACGTACCTTGTGACCGAGGTTCCTCTGAAACTCCTGCTCACCAGAGGGAGGTAGTCTGTCACAGATATAAAGATAAATGTCTTTGCACTTTGGATGACTTGATAGATGGCATCTACATCTCTGGTGCGATCTTTAGCGCAGAAGAGTTCAGGAGAGGTCTGCAGAGAGGATACATCACTCAGATAAGTCTGTGCCCAAAATTTAATAAAGACTATGAAAATCAAAGGACTGAAAGGTGGGCACAAACATGATTTAGATATTTCAATTTACACCCCACTGAGAATGTTACACTGATAAAGACATAATAATTAGGGCTTATAATTTTCAAAAAATGTCTGACAGATTCAGGGTAACACTTTGACAAAGTAAAGGGCAAGAAAAACAATAAGGCACATTTCTCCCACCATATATCATCACTAGAAGGAGAACCAGAGCGGGATGGAGCTGCCGGCAGCTTGTGACAGCATGGCTCCATTAGTTCCTATAGGATGATAAATGTCCTAAATGCAACTGATAAGCATCTTGTCGCTTAGAGGGTAAGAAGATTCATTACTGTCAAATTAGGCTGAGGTACTGAGATATTCAGACCCAAGATGCTCCTCGGCATGATATTACCACGATTAATCACCCCCTGCGTGTGTCTGTTATTAGTTGGTAATGAAACTTTTATAAAGACATTCAACATCTAGTCCAGAGTCAGGAAATTGGTGCCTTAAGAGGAATATAAACCAGCCTAAGAATTCATTACAGACACAACCTGTGGTTTGTGCATTTTGTGTAGCGTCAGTTAACATGCAGTAAATACTGCGACACAAAGCGGTTCCTCACAGACACATAAGCAGTGGCCTTGGTTTCATTGAGTTGTAGCTCCAGGGCGTCGTGCCTCCCGTAGAGGGCTGTAACTCTCTTCGACCAGATGGAGGGGATGTAGTCCCTCTCATGGAGCTGCCAGTAAAATGAAAAGATTCGGTGGAGGTCCAGAGCCAGACAGCTGCAGTTGTACACCACCACCCCCAGTTCTTTCCTCTGTGGGGAGTCAGAGAGGAGCACAAAGTAAGAGGTGATGCAGCAGAAAGGGCTGCAGTCTGAGTGAAGGTGTGTTCGCTGGATAGACATGATAAAGCAGTGAGAGAGGAAGTAGACTTTTTTAAAAGGCAACAGTGATGCTGATTTTAGAGGATAATAACACTCTGTGAGAGGATTTGATAATCTAATGGCAGTAATTGAGCCTATTATAAGATTATAATAGGATCAGGGTTTTTTCTCTCAAGTCTCTACAACTATGCTAGCATGAGGCTGGGACACAATGGTTATTGATGCAAACATGCCTACGATGACAATGCTAACATGTTTATGAGGTATGATATTAACCATATATGGTAAATAATGTAGTTGGGGACATTAACAGTCCCCACTGTGTTTTAGCATGTCATCATTTGCTAATTAACACAACAGCTGAGGCCGATGGGAATGTTGTTAGTTTTGCAGGTATTTGGTCGTAAACCAAAGTGTTTGACAAACTGAAATTTCGACCTCATGATGGTGCTAGATGAAAAGCTAATGAATAATTATAGTGTTTACAAATCATCCTGAGGGGGGTTGTAATATGTGTACCAAATTTAATGACAGTCCATCCAATAGTTGTTGACACATTTCACCCAAAACCACAAATATCAACCTCGTCATGGAGGTTGATATTTGGAAAAGGAAAAGTCATAGGGTTACTAAAGTCAGTAGGATTCATCCTCTGGGCAGAATGGGCATATGTACTAAAGATTTAAAGGGGAGCACCACCTAAATTAAGAATTCTATTATATTTTTTAAATGGCCTCGGAAAGTACAATCTTAGTAGTAGTAGTAGTAGTAGTACAATATTTGTGAACATGTGCTACTCTCTCTTAAAGGACAACTTCGGTATTTTTCAACCTGGGCCCTATTTCCTCATGTGTATGTGTGCGTATGATTCATGGGTACAACTCGTTCTAAAATTGGTTCAGTATTGAGGGAGGCGGATGCAACCGGGAGCCGCGAAACAAGCTAAAACGGTAATGGGGGCAAATGCATCCCGTATAAGTTTGCGCATTAAAAGTGCTTTTTTTCGCCACTGACCGGTTCAGATCGCCAGTGCTATGAGTGCTATGAGTGGAGTCAGCTGTCAGTCAGTGTTGGAGCAGAGGGGGGGAGGGCTGCCCCGCTGGGTACTGTAAGTGAGTATGTGTGTATGAAGTGTGTGTGTTACACTAGAAAAGTCAGAGGACGGAGTCTTTTACGTGCTACCCCCTGGAGTGTTACCAGAGTTTTTGGTCAAAGAAACAAATCCTGAACGCAAGAACAGGATGCTGCGCAACACCCCGTACAGCTTTCATAGGCTGCCTTTGTCGGATGGTGAGATGCTGAAGTTGTGGCTAGTTGTGCTACAAATGGATGCTAACACTCCTGTCCAGACACTGCGTCTTGAAGACCATCGGGTCTGCAGTGCTCACTTCTCCTAAGATGACTACTGCCAGCCAAAGAAGAGAAGACATCCAATCCCGAAACACCTTCCTCAAGAAAACGGCTGTCCCATGAGTAGAGAGAGCTACAGACACAGTGGAGCAAAGCTCGTGACATCACACAGCCCAGAGGTAAGGGAAAGGCTAAGTTAGTATGCTATTTACAGAGATAGCACTGGCGATCTGAACCGGTCAGTGGCAAAAAAACACACACTTCATACACACATACTCACTTACAGTACCCAGCGGGGCAGCCCTCCCCCCCTCTGCTCCAACACTGACTGACAGCTGACTCCACTCATAGCACTGGCGATCTGAACCGGTCAGTGGCAAAAAAAAAGCACTTTTAATGCGCAAACTTATACGGGACGCATTTGCCCCCGTTACCATTTTAGCTTGTTTCGCGGCTCTGGCTGCATCCGCCTTCCTCAATACTGAACCAATTTTAGAACGAGTTGTACCTATGAATCATACGCACACATACACATGGGGAAATAGGGCCCAGGTTGAAAAATACCGAAGTTGTCCTTTAAGGTCAGATACCACTGAAGTAAGTCTCAAACTTGTGAAGTCATAGGATATAAAGTCTGGAGCTGCTCCACTGTCAATAAATGGGAGCCTGATTTTGTGTCTTTTTTATACCCAAATGAGCTGTATTCTATTGTCCTGTTCTCAGCTCTGAAACAGAAAATGTGCCCATATACTCAGAGCATTCCCCTGGCTGCTCTCAATGTCATTTAGAACATCTTTCTGATTCATTGTCTATGGATCAGCTCCAGACTTTATACCCTATCACAGTTTTCACACTACTTTTTGGATTTGGGAGAGATTTGTTCATGTTTGCTAATATTTTTGGATTGATGACCACAGGATAAACAGATATGAATTTTGAAAACAGGCGTAGTTCCCCTTTAATGGCAATCTATGCAGTTGTTGTTTAGGTTTTCTTGTGGACCAAAGCATGGCTAAAAACGGCAAAAATGAAAAGCAAACAAGAGGCAGTTGTTTTAAATATATTCTTGCTTTGTCATCACTTTCACAGCAGAAATTTGTTTTGTTGTTATTCGGTTTTGGTGACTGACCCAGAAGGAAGCGCACAGATGTTTCAGACTATTCTGCTAACATGCAGAGTGAATTTCTGACTTGCTCTCTTTTTGTCTCTCTTCTAACCAGCCCCTCTATGACTTGTGTGTGTGTCTTTGTGTTCACACCACACACACATTCATATATGTCCCCCTTCCCTCTGGCTCCTGAGTTAATTACATCGAACAGTAGTTCTACCTCCAGCCGGCGTTGAAGCATGAAAAGTGCCAGGTAATCACTTCAAGTAGTAGTATGCTAATGCTCCCTGGTTCCTCCTCTATGGTGAATTACATACTAAATGCAAAATGAAATGCCACTTGTCTTTCTGGCCCGCCTCAGACAGCAATCCTAAATCATCTCTGATGCCTATTTAGAGCTGCTGGAGTAATTGCATAAAAAGGTACAGGTGTAGAGTGGAAGTAATCCAGACTCTGTATTATGTTTTAAGTCCCTTTGGTGTACAAATGTTATCATTTAATTACATTTATCCAGCTTTTATTTCTGAGAGACTAGTATCTACTGAGGCCAGAAAAGAACTGCAGACCACACCTGACTGCAGAGGCTCATTTATCCTCTGGTCTGATTTGTACTCTGCACGCTCATGTTGTCGATGTTTGTTGTTACCTTGGAGAGTGACCTCCAATCCATGTCGGCACTCCCGATGTAAATGTGCCTCCGATCCACTATCCAGAATGAGGAATGTAGTCCTCCTCTGGTAAGCGCTGTCATGTTAACAAAATGAACCTCTGCATCTAGACAACGTGAGACAGAGAGACAGACAGAGTGTGAAAAGTTTGAAAGAATAGGATGGAGAGAACTGTGGAAATGTGCCAATGGCCTTGGACTGAATGATAGACGTGGGCAAAGCAGGCAGGTGGCCTGAGAGGCTATGAAAGGAAACCAGCGAGGTACATTTGCACATTCATGATTTTTTGACCTTCGTTGTGAGGTTTGGCAGGCATGAAGGTTGTATGACCCGTGCTGTGGAGCTGCTGGAGGGGGCTGTGCAGTGTAAATGAGTCTGTCAACTAAAAAACGTACTAAAATTATCACAGAATACGCATGAATCTTCTTTTAAAAACTGGTCTGTGCACTGAAAATGTTGTCAGCTGAGTTGTTAGGAGCTATAAATCTTCATTCTGGAAAGGCTACAGTGGCATACTAAATTGCTTTTATAAAATGAAAATATGACAGCCACTCACTGTGCGCTGCCAAGGTCTTCAGTTCGGCGGAGTTAGTTAGACTGCTGGCAATCTTCAGTTTAACCCCACGAGATTTCAGGCTGAGCAGTCTCTGGAACAACAGCTGACCCTGAGGAAGAGAGTAATGTTTTGTGTTAGTGTGTAATATCTGAGCAGCATTTCCGGATGTCTCTTAAAAGGGCGATACTCACATCTCAGCAGGACTAACCTCATTAAAAGACTACGTTCAGATGTGCTAGAAAATAATTGCATTTCTCTTACAGGACACGAGGGAAATGTAGTGGGTTCATGCTCTGCAGGAATTCTGGGATATATACAGACTGGCTGACTTTGTACCTGTTTGGCAGTGCTTGGTGTTGTTTCCTGGTCCCAGGGGTTTAAGTTCCAGACAGGTGACACCACCTCAACTGAGTGCTTTGCCTGGTCCAACAATGTATGAAAACCAACAGACAGAGGGAGGTGGGGTCCGCCATCCATGGGGAGAGAGAGGTCGTCTGGAATATTCTCCACCAGCGCAATGCTGAAAATAACACATGCTTTTTTTAGAGCCTTAAAGTCGTACTCAACAATGTCTGTTTACGCTTAATCAGAAGTACTATAGCATATGTGCAAAAAGTTGTGTAAAGCCTTTTGTTTCTTGAGCAGAAACCAAACAATTCTAGTAAATTGCCTTAAGTGATGTCACTTGAGTCAATGTTGGACTAAAGACTGCAAGTTTGACAGGAAAGAAATCTAGGGGTTTGGAGTTAGATGGAGTTACTAGACCTCTTTAGCCCGCTCCTCAACCCTTCTTGAAGCCACAATAGCCACTACTTGCTGAATCTCTGACCAAAGTGCTGGCAATCACGTTGCATTGTGGATAATGTAGGCACCAGGTTTCAACTTGTGAAATAAAGAAGACGATAAAAAAAACTTGACTTTTAACAATGTGAACAAATATGACACTATTTTGTATAGGAAACAACACTTAAGTACAATAAGGTGCACAAAATCCTGAGTAGTTACAAACAGAGCCAGTGAGGACCAAATCAGGACCAACCTGATAATACTGAGTTGTTCCTCAGTATCTCTGAATTGAGAATAATGTAGCCCGAGTAGATAATGATGAGTTACTGCCTGGAGAACAGATTTGGAGATACTTTAATGACAAATCATTGTTATGAGTCTCGTCTAACTTCTTATTTTTACCCTTACCCCTCGTCAAGGAGTGGCCCTTTACCCCTCGTTACAGATTTACAACAGTTAGTGGTTGAAATCTTCCCCTATGAAATGGGACAACCCTTTAAGATCCTGATACGTCAACAGTGGTCATCAATGGCGTTTATGTAAACAGATGTGACTATCGCAGTAGTTGGTATTATCACAATGACATTTGCCATTTATCTGATAAATATAGAAAAGCATGGACGTCAATGATTTGTTCACATCTAAAGCATCACGCTATCAATCGATCAAACATGTTGAATAAAAAAGAACACTGCTGCATTACCAGGCTAGCAGTAGGCTAGCATTAGCATCCCTGCCAGTCGCCGATATTAGAGAAGTGGTAGAAAGTGCAGCAACTTCGTTGTTGGACTTAAGTTAAAATTCGGGCATCATATGCCATCAAAGTGGGAGAATGCAACATGGAAATGTGTCCAAATGCAGGACTGTGATGATGCACAAATCAGCAATAAAAACGTAACATTAGCTAGCTAGTTAGCAACTGAGACGTCGGCATACCAGCTTACTAGCAATTTTTTTGTTTTGCTATTAGAAAGAAAATGAGCATAATACATTGAAACAACATTAAACTAAGATAATATGATGGTTATTGTCATTTTTAAATTTTTTTTGTAGAAGAAAATACATTTATGGGTTTCTTTGGTTGCGTGTGCAGCCATCTTGCCGATGATTTCTCCTGACACTCAGTTTGAAGTGTGCCTCTGACAAACCTCAGTTTGGCAGGCCATGTTGCCCTAAACCTCTATTCCAGCAAGAATTGAAACACCCTAAACCTAGAGGTGAACTGCAAACCTTTTTTTTTGTCTTGCTCTGTCACACTTGCAGAGCATCTTACCGGCAGTCCCTGCTACAGTTTTCCTCTGTGATACCGTCCTCATCGTCCCCCCAAATGTTCACAGATGAGAAGATCAGCGCCACCAGCACAGCAAAGCAGCAAAGCAGGGCAAAGATGGCGATGCACTTCTGCTGGGTCTGGAAGTTAGACACACAGATCTCAGACTTAATTCATTCATTAACGTTACTGTGAAATATACATTATCTGCAGCTCTGTAGAGCTCAACTCTCCTGTTGTTATACTGCGAGTGAGCAACTCGCAGTGAAGACATCGAGGTGGCAGTCAGTTTTGGGTGGTGTACAGAAGGGAAATTATCAGCCATTAAATGCTAATGTCCTCATTCAATAGAATTGATCAGAGGTTTAAACTCAGGATCGATACAACAACAACTGTATGTTGTCTTCTGACTGTGGAAACTTTTGATTTGACAAACAGGCTGCAGAGGAATTCAGAGTTCTAGATCACACCCCCCACCCCCAGCTTCACAAATCCCACTTTATGCCACAGGGCAGAGGACAAGCGGAGTGGAACGCTCTCCAGCTAAAGGCAAATTGATACACACTAAAGCCCAGCTATACGGAATATTGGAAACTCTGCTTTATGCTTTTCTGTATAGCTCACTGTCTGCTTTGTTGTTGAAGTGAGTCCCCAGCTGAAAGGGATTTTATGACCTCTGTGCCAGCATGGGTAGGCTCAGTGACGCATTTCTGACAAGCAATATTAAAGGCTATATTAGTGTGCATGTATGTGTGTGCAGTATATGCTAGCCTATATAATAAGGATGGAGTGACAGTCAGTGGGGTCATGGTTATGAACCAGCAGCCTTATTGCCCTGATCCAGCCTGGGGAGTCTTGATTTCCACTGTTTTAAAAGTGCAGTTAGGCACTTCTGTTTTGCTTACGACTACAGATTTTCACCATCTCATTCCCTGCCCTGTTTGGCTGTGTCGGTTTGTGAGCTGTCATCACATCACATTACATATTCTCTTTTGTTGTGTTCGATCAATCAAATGAATTGTATCTCGCTGATTAGTTTGGGAGCGTGAGCAGTAGTCCTTCTCAAAAAGATGACTTCCAGCTACATTTTTTTTAATAGAATCTGACTATTAAACAAAAGAAAAACACAATTCAGCACCAAGTCAGGGAGAAGACGGGGGTCGGAGGGTGTTTGTCAACTTCATTTCCCGCTCCTCTCGCCACTGACTGTCTCAGGCGATGAGGCTGAAAGACTGGTGCCAGCTGGATGCACCTCACACTCTCTCCGCTGTCCGCTGAGACCACTGAGCTCCTCAACACATTTATCAGAGTCAAGGACCATGCTTGACTTGTGGATGTGTACATGGCTGCTAGGAAATAAAGTCTCATGATACAGAATGGTACTGACAGAGTGAGACAGGTCAGTTGACTTACAGCTGGTGCAGGGAGATACAATATTTCCTTCACGTCAAGCACATAATAACACAGTGGATACACACACAGCAGATTTCTGCAGCTGATTTCAGAGCAGTCTAAATAACCTTACATAACTGGCACTGAGTTTAGAGCTGACACAATGAACTGATATTTTTATGTTGTACCTTTATTAACCAGATAAGTCAATTGAGAACCAATTCCCATTTCACAATGACGACCTGCAGCAGAAGCAACAGCTCAATACAACATATTAAAGCATAGATACAGCGGGTGCAATAAAACAACAACAGACACAATTAAAATATCACAGTAAATATAACAAGAGAGATCAATGGACTGTGCTCCAGAGAGGCAAATTCAAAAATAGGAGCAGTGATCACAAAGTATTGCCTGTAATGAGATTATTAGGTTCAAAGAACTCATGATAAAGAACAGGAAATTATCATTTATCATACAAAACTAAATTTAAAGACGTCCTTTTGGTCTTTGGGAAATTGGGATGGTCAAAACTTTTACTATTTTGTGACATTTTATAGAGTAACTGATTAACTGAACATTTAAATTGAATCGTTTAAGTCATTTATCAAGCCAAATGCAGAATATTAGCTGGTTCCAGCTTCTGTTTTCTGTTCTATATCATGGTAGATTGAATGTGTCTGGGTTTTGTAATGTTGTTTGGACAAAACAAGCAATTTGAAGTTGTCCCCTTAGGGTCTGGGAAATTGCAATTGTATATTTTTTTTACTATTTTTAACATTTAATAGGCACAGATTTCTGGAGGGATGCATGAGACGTGTCATATTTAGAACATGTGCATTTGTCCCCCTCCAATAAAAACATAAACTTGGACTTTTATTTTGACAAAGATAACGTCTTTTAAAGCACAAACTGATGCATAAAATGTATAGAAATTTGCCAAAATGCAAGAAATTAAGTGTTTTTAACCGCCAAAATTTTCAGACATTGGACCCACAAACACCTCGTTACATATGACATTGAAACAAAACCTACACTCTTGGACTAGATCATTTGATAGAATATGAATTTCAGATAATTTTGATAATGTGTGGTCATCTTTTCCCTGTTTCATATCATAGTAACTTAAACATCTATATCTATGTATCTATAAGGAATCTGAAGATTGCATTGACAGATAATTTTCTAACATTTTACAGACTGTTTAAACGATTATTTGATGAAGTAATTGCTAAACTGTTTATTTCACACATCTGTTTTTTAATCAGATAATTGAGTGATCCAAATGAATGAATGAATAATGTAAAGGTAGCCAGCAAGAAAAGCCTCAGGGAAACATGCACTGAAATCCTACCAGCACACAAAGTGAGAATAATATAACATGAAACAGATTTGTAGCTGAGGGCTGTAAACATCACCTTCAAGGGCTCCTGTGGGGTCGGTCCCGCCATGAAAGCAGCACTCCTTCAAACTTCTCTGACAGCAGCTCAGTCACACATCTTTGTCTGTCTGTCTCTCCGTCTTCATCACCCACCCCACAGCCTGTCCCGCTCTGGTGTCTTCAGCCACCATCTTCATCCTGCTGGTTCCTCACTGTCCTGGAAGGTATGTGTGTGTGCACCTCGAGTCCTGGTCCGTCCCATGTCCTGACATGGTTCTTTCAGCTTCTGGCTGTGTCTATGTGTGTATGTGTGTGTGTGTGTGTGTGCTGCTCACTCTCTGCTCCTCAGTGGAGGTGGTGAGAGAGATGGAGAAAGACCAACCCCTCTCATTCAAACGGCCAATACAGAGCTGTAGCTCAGAGCCCCAGCAACCCCCTCCTCCTCCTCAGTTCCTCCCTCCTCTTCCTCTTCCCTCTTTATCTTCCTGTTTTATCCGCCTTGTGAACAAAACTCATCTGGCAGAAAGCAGCTGGGCTTGGCTTAGAGGGGAGGAAACATGCCATTGGTGATCTGCTGTGTGTGACAGCTGCTGCAAAACTCTCAAATTGTTCTGAACTCATTAGGTCAGACACACACACACGCGCACACACGTGCACACACGCGCACAGCTCTGCCCAGCGAAGACAAAAGAATTTAAAACAGCTCCTGATGACATAACTGTAAGTCAGCAGTATTGTCTGTTTTAATCCCCACTGTGTTTCAGTCATTGTATAAATGTGCTTTTCAGTAATGCACCAGATTCGCGAGCACTTCTTCATGTTTCACTTCCACTGTATACAGCTCCAAATCTGAAGCTCTGCCTCTTCCTATTACGCAGAGCTACATTAAAGGCCCTCAGTGGGGAGAAATGAAATATGCAAACACTTTCTTCCACCATTTTATTCCACCCCAAACCTTTTCTCTCACCGATGAATATAGCATTGCCTAAAAGCAGAAAACAACATATGCTGCTGACTGCAGGCAAGCTGCTGCTGTGTTTATGAGTCCAGCACTGTACAGGGAGTAAAGGAACAACCTAATGGGGAACGAGAGAGGAATGAGAGATAGAAAGAAGGAGGAAGTGTTTTTTTAAGCTTACTTGGTTGTAACTTTTGACATAGTTACCGTAGTATTCCACAGGATTTAAAGACTACTGGATGGATTGGTAGGCGAGGCATATTCAAGTTTCCTCCACTGTTCATCTGGCACAAAGCATCAGCTGCAAATTTGTTCAATATTTGAATGATCAAATACCTGCAAAACCAATGACATTCCAGCCCCTGCTGTACTTTGTGCTTATTTGCCAATGTTTGCACATTATACCTGCTAAACTTCAGCATGTTAGCATCACCATTGTGAAGATGCTAGCATGTTAAACTACAATGGCAAACACGATAAACAATACAGAGAGCCAAAGTGAAACTTCCAGGTTCTGTTCCAAAAGTAGGAAAACCTCGTTCATAATCCCAATTTCATTTTAAACTACAGTTAGAAGTACAAATAGAGCCTTGAAACAGAGTCAGCTTAACAGTAAGCAATGTTGTGTTCATATGTCTAGATAAAGATGGTAGTTTTAAAAACAATCCAATATTGTTCATTTTGTTTTTAGTGGCCTTTAAAAATCACTATTTCTCATAAGCAATTGTCAATTCACTGGCTGTCATGGTCTGACAGAAAAGGAACGAGCTCAGACAGACAGGACTGATCACCACAGATGTTTTTAGGCAGCAGAGCTTCAAATCAGACAGATGATCAAAAATAAGAGTACTGGTGTTAGGCAGATGAGCATGAGCCAACAAGGGAAAAGACTGAAATGCAGACAGTCAGGTAGACAGGAACACTCGAGGGATTTATTGACAGGATGAAGGTACATAAGATTGCATGCAGACAGGCAGATACAAGCAGAGGTTCCAGATTTCAGTGTAAAGGGTTGGGGGTCAAGTTTAGATGGCTGGAAATCAAGGACCAAAGCAACATTGACAATCTGGCAGGGAGTAATTTGGAAACGGGCCAGTTTAATAGTGCAGGGCTGATGAGAGAACGGAAACAGGTGAACAGGTGGATGAGAGAGTCAGGTGACTGGGACAGGTGGGAGAGTCTGAGGGCATGTGGTGGATGGATGGAAAATGGCAATGTAAGGACTTGGGGAGGTGAAAAGTGGGTGGAGAACAGGAACTAAAGGGAAGACATGACATACGGTTAGATGTATGAATATGGACGAAAACAAGTTACTGAGGTTTACAGATGCTGCTTTGTCTTCTTTTTTTCAGAGAGAGTTACACAAGCTAGTGGAACACCGGCTAGCCTGAATGCTAATGTGGTGCTACCTCATGATAAACATCAGCTTGTTGATAGCATTTAGCTTCAGACATGTTGTTCCTAGTACAGCCCAATGACTGTAGACGTTTATAAAGATGGACGACGCAGCTCCACATCCTTCCACTGTACAAAAATGAAGCCAAAATACAAGTGCTGCCATTCAGTGCTATGTTGGTGACGTCATCTGGAGCCAGAGCCTGTGCAGTTAGTGATTACGAGGTAGAGCTGGGGCATTGAGTTCCCACCTATACACACATCCGACCCATTTGTGAGCAGCACCATTGATGGCAAGTACACAAAATGACTCACAGCTGTCAATTATGATGTCAAAGCATATTGGCATATAACAAATGATTTTCAAAAATTAACACCTAAACATACAGCAAAGAACTACATAAAATGACAGAGACCACCACGAAAAATTCATTTAACATTAACTGTCATCTTTTAGTTTGGCAGCCTACTGTCAAGTCCTCCATCTTTATATACAGTCTATGATAAAGCCTCACAAAATTCAGTCTTGTTTACACTCAGTAAATTAAATTGCACAGTAATTACACTGTAAAAACACCTTATTTATCTTATTTATATACTCATAAACAAACTATTTTTTTAATCAATGAAACAAAATTGGGTATGTAGCGTAAGTGTGACTTGTGGAGCACTGTGTGAGATTCCAGAGAGAAATTGTTAGCAACAAGGAACAAAGTCAAAGCAGTGTGGCCTGCTGTGTTTGTCTGGGGCAGGTGCCCTCTGCACGTCAGCCTGCCTGTGAGCGAAAAAGAGAGAGCAAGAGAAAGAGACGGAGGGGACAGAAATGTTTGGATCACTTCCCAGGAGAGGTGAATGTTCCTAAAGCTGTACATATGGGGTCAAACAAATACAGTTTCAAACAGGATGGGATATTCTCCGTTTCCCTGACCATCACAGGCACAGACCATCAGCTGACAATGAACTGCAGGGCAATTTTTAGCAGAGCAACAATGTGATAGAGATCCATGGCTTAACGGTCAGCAGGGGTCACAGCAGGAAACTGTTGACATAAACAATTCACCAACTGCACAGTCACCACCATGACACAACATTGAATATTAATATATGAAATGCCAACCAGTCTGTTTTCTTTTCCTGTTATGCTGAACAGCTGTAAGAGCTCTTTTTGATCTTTTCAAAGCGATGCTGTTTGCAGGACAGCAGTTCAGAGGTCACAGCAGCCTTTACAGTTTATTCCTACTCCCTCCTGACTCTCTGTATAAGGCATCATTATCTGATAATATACAGCACAGTTCTCCAACACAAGAGACCAATTATAAATAATCCTCACCTTTGAAAACCACACTGCGAGGCACATTCAGAATTATCAATGGGCCTACACCAGTAAGAGCTTTTATGCACAGTGCAGGTGTGTACGTACGGCAAAAAATTGGTGGTCATTTATTGCTTTTTTACTACAAGCATAGGAACTGCATCCACGGGTTTCATGTCTTTGCCAAATTATTAAACACCAAACACACTTCTGTGAGTTGCCAGTGAAGGACACCTCAGTGTAGGCGTTTCACCTTCACACCAAACACTCAACAGCAGGTTTCCATGTGTGCACAGAACATGTTTTTTTCTATGTTGCCATGGCATCATAGTCAGGGTTATATGTGCTGAGTGAAGGCTGACTGGGCGCAACGCCACCAGAGACAGCTGGGCCTCATGCCAAAGGGACTGGGGATGGGTTGCAGATAGGGATCCAGCAATGAGGAATGACCCTGTTAGGTTGTCTTGTTCGGAAAGTTCCATCAGTGTCTCTGCTAGCGCAGCCTCTACAACCAACAGGCCACATGGTAGAGAGGAGGAATTAATTGTTTAATTGATCATTTCATGATGGATTTTTCTTTTTCACGACTAAGCACTTACTAGATGGAAAGAAAAAACAAGGAAAAAAGCTAGAAAGCGCTCAGTGGTGGACAGGTCGACAGTCGTCCCTGTTTTTCTTTACTTTACTTGATTTAATCGCATAGCAGGAAACAAAAGTGGGGGAAAAGGGCTCATGCTTACATGCTGTTTATAGATATGTGATGGAGAAAGACATGTATGTTAGCTGGAATAAAACTTAAAATGCCATCAAATGTTGCAGGATTTGGGGAAACTATATATTGTTTCATTGGACTGAAAACATGATCTCTGTGGTGAAGATAATAAAATCTAAAATACTATTCATGTGGACAGTAGGGTGCAGATGTCCACCAGGTGGCAACCCTAGCTGATTGTGGTCATTGTTGACAGCTAGGAATCTCTGGTCCATGTATTCATAAGTGGACTATGAATGGTAGCCTATTAACTTTGTCTGTCGGCTACAGCACAACAAAGTAGGAAATAACAACAATGAATACAATTAAAATGGAGCACAAAAAAGAAAACCATTTATGGTAGAAGCACAAATATCAACAAAATAGACCAAACCAGGCAGCCAGGTTACAATTAAACCGTGGAAATCTGTGCCTGGTGGAATTGCCCCACTCGGCTCCCTCACAGATAATGATGGTGTATGAGCTAACGAAAATGGGGACTAATTCATTTCATATCATGCTTAACTTTAGTCTGAGGATGCTCGGTTCAAAATGAGACAAAACTTTTTTTATGGATGTCAATTTTTGAGACTTGACGAGGTCCAAAATGTTAACTTGCAGCCCTGACCAGCCAGTTAATAGGAGTGAGAAGTCACCAGTCAATGATGGTATAAAACAGCCGACAAATTGTGAACCATCACAACCATGAGAGCTCCTGGAGCATACAGTCAGACATGTGCAAAATATGAGGCTGATTGGTCCAGTAGTTTGAGAGACTAGCTGCAACCACAAACACAAACACGTATGATCCCCTCCAGGCTTACACCTGTCAGAGATAATATAGGCAACAAATCTAGGAAACCTGTCTCAGTTGGATAGACTTTATCTAAAGCAGCTCTGGTTCCTCTCCACATATTATTATTATTTTTTGCAGCATGCATTAATCATCAGCCCTTGTTTGCATTTTTGGCACGCATGCACATGACTGCAGTGTCCAGAAATCAACTCTGAACCTCATTTGTTGGCAGGCAAATACTTATTGATTCACTGACAACAAACCCAAATGTGTAAATATTTATTAAGGTGCTGAAATGAAACTTTTTTAAAATTGACTCATATTTGATCTCTATGTTATTAATTTCAAAATGTCCAACTTTTGGCTATAGTGTCAATATGTGATTTGGAGTTTTAAAAGATTAGTTTGGATTCAACAGTAACACAGAAAATGTAATCTAGATAGAGGGAATGGTAGATCAGCAGCTCCTGTGTTCAGCGAGGTAAAATAATGTCATTGGACTCTGGCTTTGAAGAGAGAGCATAGATAATTTTCACTCGTAGTTCAGCTGTCGGAAAAGGCTGTCTGTGTTAAAGTACTGAGCGTGCGCCTGCATAAATGAGACTTGGATCATTCTGTACCATTTGTGTCAGAGTTTTGGATGCTTTGTTCACTGTAGAGGCATACGAGATTTTTTTTTTTTTAAATTCAAATTTAACCAAACATGAAGTGAGTAATTGTTATATATATATACATGATCTTTTGGGATTTAATATCCCTTTAAGTAAACTCTCATTTAAGACAAAGAAAGGCAGCAAATGCTTGGTGTTTTTGCTTGGAAAATAACTTAAAGGATTAATTGATTATCAAGGTTGCTGCCAATTGATTTTCTGTCAGTTGACTAATTGATTAAATGGCTAATCGTTTCAGGTCCACCCTGCTTTAGCTTTTGTATAAAAAAGGGAATCTCCAGCTCATAAAAACTATTTATTGGTAACTTTTTTAAAAACAAACTTTTAAACCACAGGCTTCTGAAGAACATGATTTAAGTAAAAGCAAAGGTTTACAAATAATAAAAATACACCAAAACAATATGTGTTAAACAACCTGTACACTCTGTAAGTTAAGATTGCAGGATATTTGGTGCATTTTTTTTTGTCTTTGTGTGTGTGTGCTGAATGTGTGGCAACAGTGAAGTAAGTGGTAATCAATTCTCATTGGAGGCAACAGAGCTCAATTGCACACTTCTCCAGCAGCAATTCTCCAGAGCTGAGACTGGTACACCGCAGGCATGCAGAATGAATGGGTTTCCAGTGGATGACACTAATGCCTCACGAGATGTCATGTTGCATATCGGATCACACGGCTGGTGAATAATCTGAATGAACATTAGATACTTCTACTAGTTTTTGTTTTCACATGCCACTCTTCAATTTCCAAGTCTTAACTTCACCTCTTCCCCTTCCAAACAGCAGATGTACAGTTAAATAAATCATGGCATGATGTTGGAAAGGTACTTGACGGTCATCTCACCTGTTCCAGCTTGTCTTTGCGTCGTAGGAAGATGGATGCAGAGTAGCCCTGCTGTTGGACAGCGCTGTAGCTGCTGCTTTTCATTTGGGCCACACAAGGCAGGGGCGCTGGGGGAGCCTCCTCTTGCCCCCTCGACCTTGGATCATCTGACAGTTCCATTGATGACCTGTGTGCTGCTGTCTACTGGGGTACAGACAGTCTGATGTACACACACACATACACACACAACCAAGCACACATACAGACGCTGTCACTCCCGTCTTCCCTCTTCTATCATTCAGTAGCTGAATCAGCCACTATTGGTCTCTGTGCTGTCTAAGCTACAGTATGTCTGTTTGTGGCCGGAGCACCAATGCGTCCTCACACTCTCCCACACTTGTTGGGGAGGGTTTGTGTGCGTCTTTGTGTGTGTGATTGTAGTACAGTCCCCCAGGCGGTACGGGAGGGGCTGGCAATTGGCTTCTGGTGGGCTTAGAGACGAGGCAGAGGTGCAACTGGACAAGACGGGAAGAAGCAAGGAGAGTAATCTGATTGGGAAAAGTGTGAGGAAATAATCAGACATGAAGACACATACACACTCTCACACACAACTGTACGAAATCTAATTTCTCCCATTTGCACCTCACGTACAGAATACTGATACTGGCAGAGGCAGAGTGTCCTGAAGTACTGCAGCCTCACCTTAAGAAACCTTTTGCTCAGGTCGAGAGAGACACCATATGCCTGCTATAAAAAGGGCACACACACACCCACCCACACACACACACAAACAAGGGGACTGAAGGTTTTAATGGCCAGCACAATTTACATTATGGGTACAAAAAGGTGCTGGTGCAAGAAAAATTGACTTTGCAGAGCTCTAATTCAAAACACAAATCCCCTTGAGGCCACTGTGTCAATACTCGCAGAGCTACTGTATGTAGCCTTTAATCAGTGGTTGTGGAGCATTTTAAAATGAGACCGTGATAGCTGTAATTTTTTTTAAAGCAATAGTTCAAATAAGACACTTGGATCACTACGGACGAGCAGTATGGAGATATTTTGTGGTTTCAATTACGTGTTTTTGGACGTTTGAATCTGGGGCGCCGTAAGCTTCCGTTAGGTGGAGTTGTGTTGCTACCCACTCTCCCCTTGGATCTCCGCAAGTGATGTGAGGACTCTAAAACTTCACCTGAGCCTCCATCGGCATATGGGTGAGTAGATAATGGCTGAATTTTCATTTTTGGGTGCACTATCCCTTTAAAAGGAATCAGCGTTGACTTTGGGACACAAACACCAGTCTCCTGGGTGAAAGTCTCTGCTGGTTGCCTGGCAACCTCATGAAGAAGACAAGATCAGCCAAGAAATTTCTGGAACATAACCCCTGTAAAACTGGAAGAGCTTTTTTTACACTTCTGTTTTTTTTTTTTTTTTACAGCAAAGATACTAGTTGATTAGTGAGCTTTAGACGTGCTGGTGGGCAGATTTTGTTACTTGTGGACAGAGTGAGGCTAGCCGTTTCCCCTCGCTTTAAGTCTTTATGCTAAGCTAAGTCAAGCACTTTAGGAGAGTAGTATCAACCAAGGTGCCAGAAAACATGTTGGCATTGTACGTTTCTGCAAACCAAGCATACATTACACTGTTATGTTTCATACCTTGAAATTTTACATTTCAACAACACTGTGGTTAACATGTGCTTGGTTATTGTCAGGAAAAGATCATGTTTTGGATTTAAATACCTGTCTTTTGTAGCACCATCTTGTATGGGGTGTAGACGATATAATATAGTGCTACAATGTTGTATTGATTTCTTGGACAACCATATGATATTTGCTGATATTTTGAAGTCTGCCACAATATAATTTCTACTCGATTTAGATCAGGGGCCTGTCGCTGATATGGGACGATATCAGTAAATACTCTCATTTTTTCCGTAGCGGCTTGCCATAGTCTGCCTGGGCTTGGCTGCTAGTACAGTTTGAATGGTTAGAAAGGCGGTGTGCTTGGAGGCAAATGGTGACACAAGGTGTATGAACGTTTTCACTTTGCATCGATGATATTGGATCACTGATTATCGAATCAATATATTGATCCAGACTGATGTATTGTTAAACCCCTTCTACCCTGGCAGGAAACACAGCGAAATCTCGATAAAAAACATTGCTTTTCATGGCACTATCCTCAGTTGAGAAACAGCGACGAGTTGCTAAAAAACACCCACATTTGATGGCTAAACAGCTGATGGAAACACAGTGATGACATGCTAAAAAAACAACTGGTTTTGTTGTTTGTTGGACTCACACAGTGGTCTGCAGCTTGGCAGGCGTCTCGCCTAGCTTTCACACCATCCACCATTCCCTCCACCTCTGCATGACAAAGCCAACTCACACACTACGTCATTTTAGAAATGTTGATATGATACCTATGGAATGTACCAATGTAATGAATCTGTGGTTGCAGAAATGTACACTGCCAACATTTTCTTCTGGTGACTTGGCTGTTACTGTCAATCGTTGCATTTAATTCTCTGCAAGAGAGCAAATAAGCATATTTATTAAAATAATGATCAAGTATAAGAATTGTTTTTATATAGAGATGGCAAAACGTTCGTCTTTTCAACAGTAAAGGTCAGTCAGGCATTAGTCTTCATAGATTGTACCTACTTAACTGTGTTTGTGAGCTACTTTTACACAACTATAGTGGATTCAGTATGCTGAGAAAGCATTTTTTGCCTTATCCTATGTTCTCCTCACCAAAGCCCATAAGTTATGATGGTCTATCAATGAGGAGGTGCAGGATATGTAAATACCGCCAGTATCATGCACACACACAGCGCAGCATCATACATCTTATTCACTCTGAGGCCGCACGGGTGCTAAATCATCAATGACAGTTCAAATTACACTGAATAGGGCACACGCTGTGCATCACCTGGCAAATATCTTATATTCCTATTAATTTTTAATTTGTCTACATGAGCAAATAAACACATCATTCTTATTTTAAGCAAGGCCAGACTGACAGCCAAGAGCCCAAAAAGCTGCAGTGATATGAATATTTTATTTATATGCAATAAATGCAGGCAGTGTGAGCACGGCAATGAAATCTACAGGGAACCTGAACTTAATAAAACTAAGTGCGAACAATCCAGCCAAACTGTTCCCACTCAGGTGAACACCTGCAGAAGCGCTGATGTGCACCAGCGGCCACGGTGAATGTTGTTCGCAAGGGAGAAAAACCCTGACACAGCTTTAAGGATTAAGGAAGTAGAGCAGAATATCTGGAGACATACAATTAGCAGTGCAGTAGCTCTGGCAGCGGGGGCCTCTAAAACCTAATTTGTCGTGTGTACTTGACTCTGCAAAGAAAGAGAGAGAGAGGACAAGTTCAGGAGGGTGGGGGGATTGGGCTTCTCAGAGGTTGTAGCTCTGGCTGGAATGATGGAAGAGGTGCTGAATACCTTTTATTCATGTATACCACAACACAAATATCAAAATGTGAAATTATCCCATCACAATTAACTTAACTGACACCTGCATTAAAATGTTTACCATGCAAATGCTTATTTTTTGTCCACCTGGGGGCAGTGACACTTTGTAAATGCAACACTTTGGTGAATTTGCTAGTTAACAGTTGCGTAGTTACAGATCCAGCAGAGACAGAGCAACATGATCATTCATTTGAAGTAGGGATGTCCCCATCAAGTTTTTTTGCCCCAATCCTGATCCAAGTGATTTAATAATGAGTATGTGCCAATACAGCTTCACAGTGCACACTTCAAGTACGTTTAAGTTATTAAAATCAATCCAATATATATGCTTGACAAAAAATCCCTGCACCATGCTGTTCCTTTATGTTTATTTATTTATCAAAACCTCCTTTTAATCTTTTTCACTGTGTCATTGTCTAAAGGGAATGTCTCTGAGAGTAGCCTATTCTCCAATTTACTTTAGGCAAAAAACAGTATCTCAGTCAGTGTTTATTTTCCTCATCTGTACATCTTTTGCACGGATAAGACTACATTAATGTAAAACCTTTACGTGCTTCTTGCTCCTGGGACTTTTGTTGCATTTTGCAGTGACGTGGTGGGTGTGGTTTCTGTAGGTTCTGCACTGCTGTCTATCTTAGGATAACCATGCGCCATAAATGCACAAGACTTTCACACAGAGCTAAAATGAAACAAGTGCTCATAATTTTGGAAGAAATTATAAATAAACAACTTCGTACTGCAGTTTTGCTGTCGGTTATGGCACGTGGCTTTTTGCAGCAGGCGGGGCTCAGACCCTGCTCTTACAATCACAGGGAAGCTCAGCAGAGTGGAGAAGAAGAGTAGAGCGGAGAGCTGGAGACAGCTGCACTCAGTATCAAAGCTTTGTGAGTGAAAACACCTGTGTGACAGCTGATGTTAAACAAAAGATCAGTCACTCTATATAGCTCAATAAAGCTGATCCCGGTCAGTTAAAAAATGCTTTTATCTGCCCTGATCCTGAACTTTGAGATTGGATCCCTAATTTAAGGTCGAGTTTCTGTCCACCTGACAAATTTAACTCTGATATTCACTCTCCTTTTAGCTCTGTTTTTGGCCACCAGCTCCTGAGGTAAATATCTGATTCTTTAGTTGTTGTCGCTAACTGTGATTTTCTGCTGTTTGTGGCTGCTTAGTGGGATTTAAGAGCCTTTACACCGAAAACAGCTGCCTGCTGTGACTGAAAACAATGCAATAAGTGGTGAGAGTGAACAAAAACAGCAAAGTTGCCAGCTGTAAAACCAAAACAATGAACTAAAAGACACTACAAAGGTCAATTAAGGGGGACTATAGAGGCGGTGATAATTCTCTGTGGATTCATCACTTGTTATAGCAACACCTTTCATTCTACAGCAATTTGATACATTGTTTATGTTAAAATGTGCAGCTTTAAAGTTGCTTATTGTAAAAGGATAGTTAAATGAAACATTAGTAACATTAGGATTCAACTGATAAATATCCAACATAAAAATACCTTAAATGTGGTAGACCCTTCATCATTATGAAGATAATATAGTTGCTTTAACAGCAAACTGTACTTAAAGGCATACTTTACACTCAAAGTGACAATTTGTATATCAATTACTCACTGTGTGTTATGTTAAACTTTTCTCTTATGCCTCCGAGGTGAACAGAGACTCAAAAAAAGGCAAACATTCTTCATGACTTGAAGAAAACAGGGACCACTTTTAATAAAAGCAAAACTATATGTCAGTACAAACTGTCTCACGCATGGCTGAGCACCTTGTGCAGCATAATCCAAGTCACATTTCTCCAGTCGTACACTCAGCACTACCCCAACACATGCATTGTAAACATCCACTGTAAATAAGAGTAAGAATAAGAATAGCCTGATTCAATAAAGGTTGAATAAAAGCATTTTTTTGTGGAAACGTTACACTTCTGCATATGAGTAACGCATCATGAGCATGCCTGGACACTTGTGTACATTTGAGCTCCGCTTGAGTTCAAACATGTGCACGTGCCCAGCCACTGTTGGAGAGAGACTGTTTGTACTGCTATGTTTAAAGTCATAATGTTTTAAAAATACACGTGTTTGAGAAGTACTGAGCATATAACTGGATAAATGAGACTTGGATTATAGTGTGGGAGTTTTACTTTTACGTTTGCTGTGGCGGCATGTGCAAAAACAAAGTATTCCTCACAAATTCAAGGTAAGGTATATAAGAGTAAGGTAAAGTAATTTAGGTATCTAAGAATAAACTCTCTTGTGTCAATGGAAGGAAAAATAGTTGGCAAACCACGAAAGCCCTCGACCCAACTCTTTACAGAAAAAACGAGGAAGACAGCAAGGAGTATCTTGGCATATAGCTCCCATCCTCTCTTCAGACAGTTTGAGCTCTTGAGCTCTGGGAGGCGTTACAGAGTCCCTCTGGCAACCAAAAATGTATTTAAAAAGTCCTTCATCCCAAGTGCCATCAATATTCTCAACTCAACAAAGTGACTGATTAGTAGAAGTATGAAGTAGCATACAATGGAAACACTTGCGTACAGCACAAGTAGCTCCAAAAATGAGCACAGTATTTAAATATAATTAGTTACTTTACACTGTGAATTTGCACTGCAATGGAATTAATGTGAGAAAAAAAGAATTAAACATAATCGCTCATGATTATCATGCATTTTATTGGAAATGAGACAAACAATACACAGGTATTGCAAGGTCAACATTTAACCTAACATCATTACAAAGGAAAGAAAAAATCATACAAAACATCCAAACAAAAAATTCTCCAAATGCTCAAACAAAATTAAAGACAAAGTACAGTAGGTGCTGAGCACACAATGCAGTTATCAATCTTAATTCAAGTTGTTTTGGCTAAAATGTTTCAACAGTTCTGATCAGGTTACATTCATGTGTAAACATTGGTATGAGGCAAGACATTGGAAAACCTACAGTCATTACACTGTCCATAGTTCCGTTGTATCGTCAACAATAAAATGCAGCTGCAGGACTCGGAGGTAGCCCCTGTCTATGCTGGTTCAAACACAACATTTTTGTTTGTGATCAGAAAATAACTTGACAAAGCGTTCGTCAACAGGAAGCTGGCTTTCACCCTGTTTTGTTTTTGGTCGAGGACATCAGCATGATAATGGAGCGCAGTAGGGGCATGTCATGTCCTGGTCCCGTAGAGATGAGTAGCAACATATATCAGCTTTGTAATGTGCAAAACAAATTTCACCTCCACCTCACCATCTCCTATACACTGTAGCATCTTTCTTCTCAAGCTGTAATGATTGTTTGATCCAGGGCACTTGTGACAAAATACATTTGGAAAACCTTTCTGGGAGCTACATTTGATTTTATACTTTTTATGAACACACACGGTCTATCTTTGATACACTGGTTTCAAATGACATCGCCACAGGGAAAAAAAGGCATGGATGGGAGTATTTGATTTAACTATAATAAACATTTACACTGGTACATACTGTACATACCCAGTTCTTTTCCCAGCAAATAAGCAACGTGGCCTTTTCTGATGGAAAATCATTACCGAGACAGGTCTGGGGATTGCAACTGCAACAAATCAACAATATATTCATCTTTATAAGTAAGTCTATGGCAGGATAGAAGAACACTATTCTCACAGCCTACACTTCTGCTGAATCCTTTTTTGACACAATTGCACCTTTCTAGTTTAGGTCTCTGCATTGGCTCTGAAGGGTAACTTTGATATTTTTTAACCTGGACTTGTTTCCCATGTTTTTGTGTCTAATGGGAGCAACTTTTTTGAAAAATTGGTCTAGTATTGAGCGAGAGGGCTGCAGCTGCCAGCAGTGAAACAAGCTGTAATGTAATATTAATGGGCAATTTCGCAACTTCCATTTATTCCATGTCATGTTCTTGCTTTTGTCACTGACAGGGTCAGATTGTTATTTTAGGTGCCTGACAACAGTTTGGAAAGGATCCCTACAGAGATAGACTTTTTTTTTGAAGAGTAACATCCTTTTTGTTTAACCAGAAACAGCCCTGAAATTGCCCTTGCCAAACCCACCAGACTCCATTTAAATAAACAGCAATTTTATCACCTTTAAACACACTTCATTCAAAACCAACAAGAACAAAATGAAACTCACCAAAGCCATCTCGGCATCTCTCCAATGTTCCAACAATCTCTAATTCTGGTTTGGTTGAAATAAACCCTTAATTCACCCAGTTAAATCTGAAAACATGCTGCCTCTATACATGCTTAAATTACTGCTTTTTTTAAATGAAGTCTGGTGGGTTGGGTGATAGTGATTTGGGGGCCGTTTCTGGTTAAATAAAAAAAGATTTTAAGTGTTTAAGGGATCCTTTTCATAATGTTGTTCGACACTTGTAACTGTAAAACAATCTGAGCCTGTCAGTGGCAAAATAAACACTTTTAGTCGACGTAAATTGATGGTGCACAAATGCCTATAACATTGCAGCTGGTTTTGTCACTGCTACAGCTGTCTTGCTAAATACTGGACCAGTGTCAAAAACAATGTCACTCAGACACAAAAACATGAGAAAATATGGTCCAGGTTTAAAAAACCGTGTTGCTCTCTTTCAGTCAGCTCACTGATCAGCTTATGGTTCAAACAGAAAGATTTCAAGGCTTGTGTAAAAACACAGTGAGAGAATGTAAGCAGGATTTTGGAAAGTTTATCTTTAACATTAAATCCTCTCATCTTTTACATCTGTACTTCTTTCAAATGCTTTTAAGGATAATAGATAATAAGAATGAGCTGCAACACAAAGACACAGATGGGTTACTGTATATTATGTCATAGCTTTTTCATAAGCTCACCAATTAATACTGTGAAGTCTTCATATTGTATATCTGACAAGAGCTGCTATTTGGTCGTGTTGGACTTTTACAAAGTGCTATCACTAATCACTTTGACGGTTCGGGCAGTCAGGCTTTCCCACCGTATACGCATCATCCTTTTTCCTCCATCATCTGAGACCAAATTTGTAAAAAATCTTCTGACCTTGCGTCTTCAGGATTTGTCCAATTTAAAGGATGCATTATGAATTATGTCCTTGGTGTATCAGTTGTAGGATCTTGAGCTCTGTCGGGGTCCTGGGTCTCGCTCTGCTACCGCTGCATGGTCTGAAGCACTGCAGGGTTCAGTGGCCAGTCCTTCAGGCCTGGACAGTGTGCTGGAGGAGGCTTCAGCTCCAGGGTGCAACACTGCCGCCCCCTGCTGAGTCCCGGGACTGATCTTCTGGTCAGTCAGAGGGCTGGTCAGGCCCAGATTGGACAGGGCATCCAGGGTGCCGTCTGGGTCCACCATCATGTCAATTACTGTCAGATTGGCGCAGAAGAAACATTTGAAATTAGTACTATTGAATTAACACAACTGGATATTTCTTAGTTCACTAAAAATTGAAAAGCTTCACATCCATACCAAGCAGTTGTCTCTCCACTCTCCTCAGGTCTTGAATAATGCTTGAAATCTCCTATTAAGAGAACATTCATTTAAAAAAAGTTAATTGGATGATGTGATTAAGTAAGACAAAGTTCATACACCAAGTAAATCAACTTAATTCATCTCTTCGTTGCTGCAGGACTACGTTTGGAACTGTGCCGTGTGCGCTCAGTGATGCTTTATGAGCCCTGTGACTGTTTGGTGGACAGACATATCTCTTCAGGGGTTCACATGAGGCCAGGGTGGGTTAAAGGCAGGATTTATTACCCTGCCCCCAAGAGAGGCAAAAGTTTTGTGGACTATAACTTTTTCACCAGCAGCAGCTCGTAAGTCTTTTTTCTCCATCAGAACAACAATATTTGGTGAGCTCTGCTCTCCAAAAAGGGAATTTGCAAGGTAATCAAAACTGTGTGTGCAAGACTGAAGTGTCTTGGATTTGATCTCCCAGACAGCTGTAATTCTGTCAGCACTCACTATGATTGCTTCAGTAAGTAATCAGATACTATGAGGTTTGTACAATTATAGAGAGAGCGAAGGAGTGGAAAACTGTAGCATTAATTTCACCCTTTGAAAAGCTAATGGATTACTGACATAAACAGATTCTTAGGGAAAATAAATTCATTACTGTAACCATTTTGCATTGCCTGTCAGTCTCTGCCTTTCTATATCAGCTTATGCCAAACTAATGTCAAGAAGCGAACACTATCCTGATTAAACTTCCATGAAATTAATCTGTCTGATGACTGTATCGAAATGCCTCACAATTACCAGGAACAATGCACTTCTTTACACTTGCAAAAAATATGGTTTAAAAAGGCAGTCAGCACCCTTTGGTGTTCCTTAGTACATTATAGTCAGATATATAATAGTTATAAAGTTATGAGGACAGAATAATCACTCGTTAACATATGCACACCCACACAAGCGCACCTTTACTTTTTTTTAAACCACATAATCTTTCAGGCATCACTTTAAAATAAACAGTGGTTATCACTTTATTCACGTATTATGACGCTGTGGTGAAATCCTTCCCACACATTATGCAACAACATTATAGCCGTGCTAGCAGCTCTGTGGAGTACATCCCCAGTGTTCAACACAAGGAAATGCATATCTTTACATAAGATAAAAACGCTGCAGCAGAGAGGGCAGAAATGTTGAATGTTTAAAGAGAACTGGACACAGTATCGGAGGACTGGCAGTGCGTTGGGCCCATATGAGCAAGCGCACTAGAGACTTCCAACTGCCAAGCTGGCCACTTCCTGTTTAGCGCTATGCTAACTTCATTCGGGATAAAATGACATAATCTTGCGACTCTTCTAGACTTTCGAAATGTTATGGGACCAAATGGATCAAATTCTGTTGGCGAAACAAGTCATTCCACAGCGGTTGTGATACCCAAAGACATTTATCCACGTATTAACAGATGTCTCTTTCACAATGTAAGTCTATAGGAAAAAGTCTTTTTGGCTCCAATGGTGTCACGTCACGGACCCAGAAGTTGTACTGTTTTGCCACAACAAACATTGGCCTCAAAGTCCAGAGCACTTCCTGGGTGCCTGGATTTTCCCCGTCCAGTCTTGTAGAATAAGCACATGGAGCAGTGCAGAGACAAAAACAGGACCATTAATGCATGGCGACAAATTAGTGTGGTGGTCCACTATGCATGCACTATATGTTACACAGTTAGCATGGTACCATTGTTAGCTAGCTAAACATGCCTTCGAACTTTTCACTTAGAAAAAATCTGTACATAGAGCTTTATGACATTCACGTATCTGTTCACTAATTTGTTTTTATGCTCACTTCCTGTGGTACAGTGCGTAAGGTCTGTCCGAAATCCGCCATAGAAGTTCAGTTTAACGTAGGCAACTCAAGGCTAATTCTGGACGGGGAAAAACCCTCCCAAAAAAATAGAATTACCACTTCACAGTTGTATGCCTCTGCGAACCAGTCAAGTTTCTCTTACAGTTTACATACATATACTTTTGGATATAAATGCCATCACGCTTTCATTTTATCCTATTAGACATTTGAAATTTTGTCATAATTACATATGAATTCTTTAGTTATGGCCAAAAACATATTTTGAGAGGTCACAGTGACCTTAACCTTTGATATTTGCCTGACAAATTCTAACCAGTTCATCGCTGAGTCCAAGTGGACATTTGTACCAAATCTGAAGAAACTCCCTAAAGACCTTCTTGAGATATTGTGTTCACGAGAATGCGACAGGTGCAAGGTCACAGTGACTTTGACCTTTGACCACCAGAATCTAATCAGTTCATTGTTGGGTCCAGGTGAACGTTTGTGCCAAATTTGAAGAAATTCCCTTTATGTGTTCTTGAGATATCACGTTCACAAGAGTGGGACAGACAGATGGACGTACGTACGGACAACCCAAAAACACGCCAGAGCAGAGGCATAAAAGAAGGCTGGAGTTTTGCAATCACATAAGAGATCACGGAAGTTCTTAAAGGAATGAATGGACCTCCAGTTGACTCGCATATCTTAACAGAGATATGTGGCAACGTGTCATTAGCAGGCAACATTGACTGGTGCCATAGCATTGTTCCGACCTCTCATTAGTCCGACGTCCCGTTGTTCCGATATGTGATTATCACTGTATTTGTGTACCATAGAGGATCAGCAACGCAACAAAAGTAGGCTACTGGTCGAGATACAAGTGTCATAGAGAGGAGAGAATGAAACACCATAACCTCCTGTTATTAACTCTGGGGTCCGGGATGTGTGGGGAGCTTTCCGCGGTGCTGAACGGCTCCCGGCGGGCGTATTTCTGCCTTGATGGTGCGCCGCGACGGGCTCTGGGTCAGCTGGGAAAGACTTGAGGCGAAGCAGGCTCACGGCTTATGTGTTTGCCACTTTCTTTTTCATTTTAACCCACACCATGATCTTTTCCTGACCCTAACCAAGTGGTTTTTGTGCCTAAACCTAACCAGACCTTAACCACAGGGCATCATGATGATTTCGGAACAACGGGACTTCGGAACAATGGTTTTAATATGGTCGGAACAATGGGCTGTCGGACCAATGGGCTGTCGGAATAATGGGCAGACCCCCATTGACTATGTTCACCATCTTACTTTAGCCTGTTAGCATGCTAACATTTGCTAATTAGCAATAAACACAAAGTACATCTGAGGCTGATGGGAATGTCATTACTTTTGTAATTAGCAATATAATGGACAAAGCACCTGCTGGTCCTGGATGAAAGGTTGAAGGATCGCCAACGTGATTACAATTCAACCTGGGGGGAACATAAACGTCTGAACCAAATTTTATGACAATCTTTCCAATAGAGTAGGCCTATTTCAGTCTGGACAAAAGGTGGACTGACAGACAGTGCCATCTTTAGAGTCATGCTGCTAGTGAGGCTAAAAATACTACTGTCTTGTGTATTTCACGGGCCTTCAGCAGATAAACAGACAAAGTGTGAGAAGTGGACAGGCTCATCACCTTATTGGAGCTCTTGAGCAGCAGGGAGTCGTGCTCCGCCTGCAGTTTGTTCTCAATCTCTTCCCATTTCCGTTCTTTATCCTTGAAGAGGATCCTGGAGGCAAAAATAGACGAAAGTAAAATACATTAACATATTTTTAGTATAGCTCCTGATAGAAGTATTAGTTGACTGTTACAGTGATTTTATTCATCATCTGCAGACTGTAGGAATGAAAAAAGGGACATGTAGCTGGCTGTCAGTGTAAACCTTTGTGATGTGCCACACAGTTTGTGATGCTTGGCCTAGTTCTGACATCAAACATAGACAGGAATCTTTTATATGTTTCTATTTTAACAATACTGTCCTGCATTTATCCATTTCTAAATATAACATTACACCAGATTACAATAACAGCACGTTCCTCCTTCCTGTTTAGTGATGTGACTCTCACCTGATTTTGCAGGTTGTTTTGTCAACAGACTGACGTATCCTTGCTGAGAGCTGAGTCACAGAGGCTAGTAGTAAACTGTCAAGCACCGCCTGGTAGATGATTAAAGAAACACATCGATGTCACTTTTATTTAACAATGGCATACAAATAATGCAGATGGTGGAATTGTAGAGAGAAACTGCAGAAGCTAACACAAACTTTACAGTGCTATTGCTAAGTTTAGGCTAATTCTAGCCACGATGACTTTGCATTTACACATTCATGCATTACACACACATAGTCTGTCTTATTAGCTCAGCCAGTAGCTTTGGGGCCACTAAGAAGCGCAGGTTGTCTGTCCCTGTAGTTGGCATGTAGGGAGCTCCATCTAGTGGCACACTGTGGTACAACTGTACAGTATGTCTAACAACAAACTGCTGCGGAGGTGGAAAATAAAGTTTGTATGACCTACATTTTCAGACTTGTCATGTCAGAGGAGTGTTTACAGGAGTATACACAGTGTTTGTCGTTACTCCTACCTGCAGTAAAGACTATACTATTCTATATTTTGAGAATTTATTTAATATTAACACAGAGACTCACATCATCTCTGTTCCATGTCTGTCGGCGGATGGCACGGGAGCCCTGTCCACCAGAGCCTCGGGGTCGAAGCTCCACAGACTGCCCATTGGTCCCCTCTGCAGAAGGTCCACTTGGGTCCAAGTTGTCATCAAACACACGCTCCTCCAACTAAAACACAATTATAATTTCATACAAAATGGATGTTATTTCTTAAGACCCTACGTTTGGTCAATTTTACATAGTCTGATTTTGTTAAGAATCTGAAGTCTTGGTATTTTGTTACTATCTAAACTAGCAGATAGAAAGAATAATTTCGGATTGTCTATTTGCACAGGAACAGTCACACTGCTGCTTTTTGGCTATTTGCATCCATCCATGATGCACTATTAAAGATCCCATGGCATGCTGTGATTGGCTAGTACTTAGGAAGACATTGGGATTAGGGCAAAGAGGTCATGGTTAGGGTTAATATTTGGCCATCACGGATATTCTCTGAGGTTAAAGTGGTAAATTTGCAGGAGAAAAAAATCACAAATGCACCGCCAGAAAGTCAGGTGACGTAGTATCAAGAGAAACACAGTCCATGGAGTTAGTACGATGTGGTGGATGAATAGGTAAAGTACAGGACATTCACAGGGGACTGTGTGAGTCTGCCTTGACTCTTTATTTTTAGACTCAGTTGACTCATTATTTTCAGTTTATAGGATGCATAAAGCTGCTGAATGCACACTGTGTTTATAAACTCAAGCAGAAAAGCTAAATAGACTGCTGGCCATGGACACCTCGGCGCTAATAGCATCTGCCTAATTATTTTATAATGTGTTGACTACCAGAGCTCCGGGGTCTGTGGCTGCAGGGCTGACTGAGTCGATCTCTCCTGCCACATCATGTATTTCTCTGGCGAGCATGGCTAGGTCTTTGGCTAAGTCCTGGCTTATCCTGATGAACAAACACAAATGTGAAATCACCATCTCATTCATGTTAGAACAATTTATCTTGTTCAAAAACACTGCACAACCCAACACAAGAGTAAATACTGAAAAATAATAACAGCTATGTGCCTCTATGCAGGAGAAGGGTGTCATCATGACTCATCACTGTTCTCAAACTGCACTGAAGTTCCTCTCACCCACGTACCTGGCTATTTCCTCGCTATGTGCCGTCCAGTCTCTCATGTACTCGTCCTGTTCCCTGGAGTGCTGCTTCAGGGCAGATAGGCCTGCAGGGTTAGGAGTTGCTGGGGCTGAACCTCCGAGTTGGGCTACCCGAGTGGCAGGGAACGGCCGTGTGTGGCCCTGCTTGGACATGTGGCGGTTTGAGCCATACTCGTCCTCTGAGGTGGACGCATACTCAACAGGCACGCGGCGCCACCGAGTGCCAGCTAAAATTAGGAAAGAATGGTAGTTAAGTTACAGTGTTTTGAATGTGCTGTGAACACAACAACACAACAACTGAAATGTGACGTCACCATACTGACACTACATACTCTTAAAATGCTGTTTTATCTGGACTTTAGAGAATAGTATGTTTTACAAGCTGGTAATTACAGATTATTTCATAATATTTGGGTAGTAAAGCATCAACTGGAACATGAAAACAACAGAATGTGAGAAAGATGAAAGGAACAAATTACTTACACGCAGGTGTAACATGTCCATAGGAGGAGGTGCCTTTACCCTTGTCAGGCAGCTTGGAGGCGCTGTTCGCCCTAGCTCTGGGTCCAGACACTGAAGTCACATTAGACCCTCTCAGTCCTTGTCTGATGGCATAATCACCAGCAGCACTCCGGGCCCCCAGACCTCTACTCCTTGTCACAGTGGCCTCTGAGTCACTCTGGGCTGATGGGGAGCCCACCCTCGGCCTCCTTGGCTGTGCTAGAGCCTCTATCCTGGACATTCCCCTTTTTGCCATCCCTGTCCTGGATGTGGAACTAGCAGTGGAGGCCTCAGAAGCTACAGACATGCGGTCAAGATCAGCAGGTTCAGTGTCTGAGGAGTCCCCCAGCCTGGCTCGCCTCAGTAGGGACGCCCTGGTGGGCCTGGGCTTGGGCACACTAGTGGTTTTACTTGTTGCAGAGGAGGCTGAGGGCTGGGTGATTTTAGCTCGACTAGACTTGGTGCTAGCTCCCACTGTTGTGCCACCACTCTGGGCTCTGGTGTGTGAGCTTCTAGATTCTTGTGTCGAGGTGGGCTGAGAGTCAGAGAGGAGTGAGTTAGAGTTGACGTCATCATCAGTGAGGTCCAGGGAAGTCCAAGGGCGGCTGGGCTGTGGAGGACCAGATGCCCTGGTCTTGGCCCTCCTGTCCTGGGTCTCTCGGCCCCCAGTCAGACCTTTGCCGGATGAGCACACTACCGTTTTCTCTTTCTGCTGTCCTGCAAGAGTTCGGCGTTTCTGGATTACTTTTCTCGCTCCATCAGCCTGGCTTACTGTGCTGGTCGTGTCCACGTCTGACTCTGGTGACATGGAGCCTTCGATGGACTGACTTGGTGGATCACCTTGGTCTGACACAGTCGTCTCTAAAAAGGCTGCAACGGCCTCTGAGTCTTTTTGCAGTGTGGCGCTGTCAATGCCAGTCTCCTTACTCTGAGTTCTGCCTGTGAGCCCATCAATACGAGGTATGAGCTCAATGGGCACGTTGGCGCTTGGTTTCTCCACAGTAAAACTCTCCTGCCTCAACAATGGTTTCCCACTACTCTCCCTAGCCTTCTCCTCTTCCTTTTTCCTCCTCCGTGACTCCTCCATTCTTTTCTCCCCACTCGTCAGTGGACGAGGGGGGAGCTTGGCCAACACACCTGACTGGCCTGATCTTCCACCAGCACTGTCCTGCGACTTGGCTGGTGAGGAGCGACTGGGGCTACCCCCATGACTGCCCACACCTCCACTGCCATGCCGAGTCTTTCCTCTGACCATCTTCTCCTCCTGGCTCTCTTTCTCCTGTAGCTCTGTGTCCTGTTTCTCCCCCATATCCGCACGCAGGCCTGCGCCTGGGGTTCTCCTTCCAAGAGTGAGCTCTTCACCAGGCAGCTGGGGCAGGGTTCTTCTCTTACGCTCTGTGTAGCCAGACGAGGCAAATGAGGCTGAATGGCTGGATTCACTTATTTCAGCTAAAAGGAGAGGGAAACATATTATTAGTGATGTGGGTCCTCAGATTAATAGGTATTACATGTCAGTGGGGTTGTTATGCTCATAGAACTAATGCACTGGCTCTGCGGTTTCCATTCAGTCATTCTCTTTCTACCAGATGGACCATATGTTTGTGTTTTTCATATTTAAATGAATTGTTCTCACAGAGGTGGCCAAAGACAAGTTCACTGTTTTGAATTGAAGGAGTATAGTGAGTATTGAGTATCTTGAGGTGAGAGTTCAAGAGACGCCTTTGAAAATGTCCATTCCAGTTTTCCCCTCAACAAACTTTGGTCTACGTTTGAAATGTTATCTTGCCCAATCCCCAATGAGCTATGCCGATGTAGTTGGTACCAATGGACGCCTTAGGTTTAAAAATGAACACGCGACAGCCTCTAAAAGACAATAATGACTCCCTTAAAATGTTTTTGCCAGGGTGGGGGCAGTGTGGGGGCCAGCGAATGAACCAAGCAGCAACCTTCTCAGCTGAAAAATGTGGCCAACACTTAAGTCCCAAAAACTGTAGTTCCTCGAATGGCCACTTGAGGCCGACTCCAGGAGTTTGTCAATCTACTTTACAGATCCTTATAGATCCACCCCTCACTCATCCACAGCTTCACCCTCCTTCCTAAATATGGTCACTTCTGACTCAAAAACCAAGATGGCGATGGCTTAAATGCCAAGCTCAAGGCTTCAGAAGAGGAACCCACAAACCAGTGGATGATGCCATGGTGGCTACTTCCATTATTTTTACAGTCTATGAATTGTACCAGGGATGCCATGGCCCCCCCGGCCCCCCGTTAAGGATGCCACTGTTGCCAGGCAGTTTGTCATTTTGAGCCAGCTTCAAATGAGCTGATGAACCAAACATTTTGTGTCTGTTCTTGTCAGATTGTACAGAAGTACCTCTGTCCTCTGTGACCATGACGTGACTCTCCCCTCCTGATCCCTCAGGGTCTGTTCTAATGTGACTGGCAGCCAGAGTAGCCCACTGCGAGACCCAGCGAGGACCACCCACCATCAGTTCCTCTGATAGTACCTGAACAAAGACAGCGTGAAAGATACAAGAGAAAAATGATGGTAAATTATAGGGTTTAGACAACTTTTTGGCTTGAACTCAAAAGCTCTGTTTTTTGCACCTCTGTCTCCATGCGTCCAGGCTTTCCTCTGTCTCCTGTACCAGACCTCTGGGAGGTGAGCCTCTCTCTTTGGTCAACACCTCCCAGCCTGGACACACACACACCCTCCTGCTCATCCACACCAAACACCTGCAGAAGTGAACAAGCATACACATATATGTATACAACTGTTTGTTTTATGAATTAATCAAAAGCCAGCTAATGATAGAAAATGGGCTAAATCCTCACTTTCTTCTTCCCCACCTTGTCGATCATTTTCCTCGCTTCTTCCTCCTCGTGATCTCCATTCTCCAGTTCAATGGTATAGGTTCCCCTGTCGCTATAATCATCTCCGTGGTGATAGCACTCATCACGGCTGCTCTGCTGATGCGGTGCCGAGCCACGTCGCCTTTCTACAAATCCGCTCGCCACTTTGGAAGTGGAAGACTTGCGACGGCGAGCAGGACTGTCCTCCTCTGCAAAGAGCCCCTCTGGCACGTTAGCGCGACCCTCTCTGATCTTCATCCCTGCACCGCCCCAAAGCCCCCATGAGCGTTCCTCCATTGCTGTGGCCCTGCGCTGCTCTCCAAGTGCGTTCTCAGAGTCGCTCTGAGTGCCGTCCTCATGTTTACTACCTGGTGTGGGAGGGGTGAAGAAGAAGGTAGGGGTTTAGAACGTAAAAAAGAGACGAGGAGGGTTAAAGAAAGCACAAATCTTATGATAAGCGCAGACACATGTGCTGCACAAATGGCTGCAGAAATGGATGTACATTCAAACCTTTAAGACTTTTCAGTTGCACAGGCACATCACTCTTCACACTCTCCCCATCATCCTCTGCAACAGCATCTTTGAGAGCCAATGGCAGCTCATTCTGGGCCAGCCAGTCGGCAACTTTGACCTCCGCAGCTACCATAGCTGTCTGAAGTGGACTCAGCTCCTCCCCGACAGCCCTTTTAGGACGCGGCCTGGTCTCTGGTCCTACTTTCGCTACTCGATCTTTGACGGTCACTTTACCAGATGCCCCAGGGTCAAACTCAATGGTGAAGGAGGCGTGGCCATGGACGGGCTCTGCAGCCGAAGAAGCAGCAGCCTCTTGTTCTCGTGAGGGGGCTTCACCACTCACTTTACCTGCTGAGTGATTATCCTTGGTTGGGATCTCGAAGTAGCTAGGCTCCTGATTGGAAGCTGTTTGCGGGGCCGACTTTGGGACCTCAGTACTTTTCTTGGTGTCTGCCAGAGTTAAAGCAAACATATGTATTTAGCACCACTAAGTCCACTAAATGTAAAGGAAGGAGCACAATATTCATCATGGCTGAGCATATTTACAGCTGCGAAAGTGAGACATTACATTGATTACTGCCTCGTTTATATCACGATCGCATAAAGAAGGATTTTTTTTTTTACCAGTTTCAGCTTTTTCGCGCTTCCGATCTGAGCTCCTCTCCTCAGGCCTCCCAGGTTGCTGGTCATCAGCGTCTCCATCTCCCCACCAGGCAGGCTGTCCATAGAGGGGGGTGATTCTGTGCAGCACTGCTACGTCCCCTGGCAAAAACAACCCGTCTGGTCATGTTAGTCTTACATGAGAATGACACAGCTGCCTTTACAAAAACTAAAACAAGCATTTATAGGGACTATATAAACAATACTGGTTTCTAATACATGATAATACACTATAATGCAGATGTAAGCACATATGTCTAGTGTTTATTAATGCATTTATATGACTTCAGGGTCAGAAATTTGTAAAACATGCCCATCACAATTCTCCAGAACCCAAGATGAGCTCTTAAAGGTCCAGTGAGTAGGATTTATTGGGATGTATTAACAGAAATGGAATATAATATAAGTATGTTTCATTATAGAATGAGCCGTCTATATCTACATAAGGAGTGGTTCCTTGTCTGACGAGACGCCATGTTGTGCCACCTTGTTTCTAAAGTAGCTCAGAACTGACAAACCAAACACTGGCTCCACATAGAGCCATTTGCATTTTTGCATCGGCCATCCTAGTCAGCAGCCCCTCCACGGTGAGCAGTATTGGAAAAAGAGTGATTTTTCTTAACATGAAACTGCTTTATTTTGTATTTCAATCACCTGGTCCGTTTGTTTTGGAGAGGACGAGATCTATGCGGATAATTCAGCTCCCAGTTAAAACCCCCTGAATGTCTGGAACTTAAGTTTTCAGATAAGAAAGTTAAGCACACATTAGCAGGTGCTAGGCAAACTGCCTATCTCCAACATGCTAAACAACGTCAGAGAAACACTGATTTGTAACGTGAAACTACTTTATTCAGTGTTTTCAGTGGTTTTAATCACGTAGTCTGTTTGTTTTGGAGAGGAGGAGACCTCTGCGGATAATGCAGTCCTCTCCGCTAGAGGCCATGAAGTCCACCTAAATCTTACACACTGGACCTTTGCAGCTGCTTTCGTTGTTTGATCAACAGACCAAAACCAAAAATATTCATTTCACAAAGACATAAAACAGAGAAAAAATAATTATTTAATTGAGAAGCAAGAACCAGCTCAAATTTGGCTTTTTTGATTTATTAATTACTCAAAATAGTTGACAAATAAATGAATTAACTGGCCTGTTTTTAGCACTCTAATGCTTTTAAACCTACCTGACCATCAACAGGTTACCCTAGGACTAAATTTATGGAAGTATCATCTGAAGACTGAGATCTGTGTCATTATTGCAACCTGCATCCTCTGAGATTCTAACCTGTCGCTTTATCCTCCACCCTGCTGGTTTCGGGGGGCTTGGCGGCGGCCCCTCCACATGCTGGTGCTGCCTCAGACGGTTTCACCTCAGATTTAGACGATTCAGCCTCTGGAGGTTTCTTCTGGCTCAGCTGCAGCTGGCTGCTGAACTTCTCATGCTGACAGACGGGACAAGCAGGGGAGTTTAAGGAGATGCAGGCAAAAACATGGTTATGCTGTTAAATCTATAGAGGCAGCCAGATTTTGTTCACTATACATTTTCTTTCTTTCTTGGTCAAAGTGCATAATTCAGGAAACATTTTGAATATTACTGAGGAACTTTCATCTTTCCTCATTAAGATGAAACCCTATCCTTTCTACAGCTGCCAGGCAGTTTGCTGTGATGAAACAGCAGATTCATCAATCTTGAAAAGTAGTATTTTGCCCAGTTCAGCAGAACTCTTTGCTGCCTTTCACTAATCCACCTCTCTCAGGTTATTTTATATACCAATGTAAAAATCCAAGAGCTTTGTGGCTGTACTCTTTTGAGCAGGCGTATTCACTCTGTCCGCTAACACGTGAACATGCACAGGGTGCTGCTAACCTTTAGGGCCTCCTCTGGAATATGTAGCTCTCCTCGAACCACGGTGAACAGGTTGGTATGTGAGGCAGGTTAAGGTAAAAGACGATGAGCTCTTTGCAGGGGTGAGAAACATGCACTGATAGCCTCATCTATTATGCAGCAGGCAGAGTGCAATGAGCATTCACAGCTATTCAGGAACAGATAAAGTTACAGTGTTGTCCGTGTGCACTGACCTTGTGCTGTGTGTCACAGGGTTTGACAGACACACAGGACCATATTCAAAAGGATATCATATCCAAACCTCAATTTGTCATCAATTTTCAGCGTGACGTAGATTTGCTCCTGTATCCTCACATCGTTGACAAATGTCTGCAAACCAAAACAGAGAGTGAGAAAGAACAACAGGGTTAGGATTATGGCTGGGTTCTGAATCTAAGCAGTGTTTGTGTAATGACTGAATTGTGTCTGTAACACCTACTACTGATGACAACCACTTACCTAAAGTTTGGACTGGATGATTGGTCAGAATCCTTGTCAAGTTAACCTTTTCTTGAAATACGTATTTACTGGTTTAATTCATAATTTTGTTATCTTTACACTGTGTTTTGGCTCAAGTCTTGTCTGTCTGTGTTGTGACAGTGTTATCCACGCACATGTCGAGCTTGTTTGACATTTTTTTTGTAACTTGGAAAAGAGTTTTGTAGAAAAACATCAGTCTCACCACAGTCTAATTGATTAAAACTCATATTGGCAGCAGTACTGAAAACAATAACCTCTATCAATATACTCTTGAGCCGCGGTATCAAACATATGGCCCCTGCGCCAGAACCAGCCCATCAAAGCGTCCACTGAATGACTTTGCACACCTAACACTGATTAACACTACGAGCCACAAGTTACATTATTGCAGTTGTTAAAGTATTGCTTAAGTAAGCATTTGTGTCTGCAACTTGCCACAAAGCACCTCAACTGAACATCATCTAAAGTTCGTCTATGCTCAAAAAACAAAACAAAACAAAACAAAACAAAACAAAAAAAAAAACGCTAAAATAAATTGAGGACAGCTCAACTTTGATGTGCTGCACATGACGCCTGTCCGCAGTGACATGTGTCAGGCATCAGTTTCAAGCTTCATGTCACCTGCTTCCATTTAAAATGACTTGTAGCCTGTTATAGTGTGAACACAGGATAAGAGGTGCCAGGTTTCAGGGGCATGTTAAAAAAATACAGAATACAGATCTCTGAACTGACAAAACAGTGAATACTTACTGTGGTCATGTTTAAAGATAATGAATACTGTGCCAAACATTGTCATCAGCAGCTTCAGTGCAGTCTGTAGCAGTCTTCTTAAATCAATAATGGAGACACCCTATTGTTAAGGCACTGCCAAAATTTTTGATTTGTGAATGGTCTGAATGGTGACAGGGGATAACTTAAGCTGCTTCTTTAATAGCTACCTCTTTAGTTCTGTGTGGTGATGGCAGCATTCCACAGGAGTGGAAATGTACGGAAAAACGCACATGTAATGACAGCGAGTGGTCGACTGACTGAATGTGGAAAAACTGAGACATATTGTTGACACTGCACTTTTTTTCTAAAGTATTCATCATCTGATTTGTACATGGATGCATGTTTTACGTCTTTAAACTAAAAGAAAGGAAAACTGTAATTACTGTCTTGTGGTTTTATGCCTCTACGAACCCGTCAAGTAGCAGTTACAGTTTACATCCCTGTCTGTCCTGACTCATATGTAGCCATGACAGTTGTAAGTAATTCAGATATGGATGTTGGTGCAAACAAGCTACATATTCTAAAACATGGATGCTTCACACACATTTTCAAATCAGCAACACATAAGATCTCTAAAATCAGTTTCAAGGTGGAAACCCAAGATAAATGTCACCAAATTGTTGTCTGACCAAATGTCTCCCATTTTGTTCCTGAGATATGACACTGAATTATGTCCAGAAAAGTGTTTTATGCAGAACATTATGATGCCACAATGAAGTTAACCTTTGACCTTTTGGATATAAAATGTCATCATTTTATCCGATTAGACATTTGTGTGAAAATTTGTTATAATTAGTGTGAATTGTTGAATTATGGGCAAAAATATATTTGTGAGGTCACAGTGACTTTGACCTTTGACCTTTTACCACCAAAATCCAATCAGTTTATCGCTGAGTCCAAGTGGATGTTTGTGCCAAATTTGAAGAAATTCCCTCAAAGCGTTCTTGAGATATCGCATCCCTGAGAATGGGAGGAACAACCCCAAGAAAAACAAAAAAGCATAATGCCTATGGAAACAGCTATTTCGGGCGCGGAGGCATAAATATTCGGACGTGTTATTATTCATAGGATATTATGCAATTGTTTTACTGGTCTGGCCCACTTGAGATCAAATTGGGCTGTATGTGGTCGATAAAGTAAAATGAGTTTGACAATCCTGAGACAGAGGATAGCTTAGCGCAGATGCTGAATCATGAACTTCAGCAAAAATGTAAAGATCCCCTCTGACAATGTGTTCAGATGTATGAAAATACCCTGCTTTAAATAATCATTTGCTTGGAATATGTCACTGAAACGTCCATTCTCAGGATCCCTTCTGTGCGGAGTTTGCATGTTCTCCCCGTGTCAACATGGGTTTTCTCTGAGTACTCCGGCTTCCTCCCACAGTCCAAAGACATACAGGTTAATTGGTGACTCTAAATTGTCCGTAGGTGTGAATGTGAGTGTGAATGGTTGTCTGTCTCTATGTGTCAGCCCTGTGATAGTCTGGTGACCTGTCCAGGGTGTACCCCGCCTCTCGCCCAATGTCAGCTGGGATAGGCTCCAGGATAAGTGACTGAATGACTGAATTGGCTCCAAACTAATTGTGATGTCCCAAATCACACACGTGTTAAAGGGAGAATTAAGGAGAGAGCGGGGACACTTTCCCCTCAGATCAATGTGAAAACAGCCTTCTAATGTCATTCATTCATTCATTCATTTATTTTCCATAACCACTTACATGTATCCTGTTGGGGGTCGCGGGGGGCTGGAGCCTATCCCAGCTGACACTGGGCGAGAGGCGAGGCACACCCTGGACAGGTCGCCAGACTATCACAGGGCTGACACATAGAGACAGACAACCATTCACACTCACATTCACACCTACAGGCAATTTAGAGTCACCAATTAACCTGCATGTCTTTGGACTGTGGGAGGAAGCCGGAGTAGGAAGGGCTCCCCCACCCTGGGTTTAATCCAGTAACCCTCATGCTGTGAAGAGTCACCACTAACCACTACGTTACAAATTAATGACACACTGTATGAAGACTCAGATTGTAATACAGTTTGTCTCTTATTATTTCAGGGGTTGTTCCTTTGCTCAGCAGTCAGTACATGAGGCTGTTAAAACACAGAGTAGTGGATAAATATAACGCTCACCCCATTTAAGCTGCCCAGATCCTTCACTTTATGTTCGTCTGTATTCGGCTCATAGTTGATGACAGCGTGCTGCTTGTCCACACTGCGGGACTAAACACACACAAAATCCAGTCAATCAATGTAATCCACGCTAATCTCAGTGCTTTAGATAATAATCCATCCCAGATTAAAACATGACAGCTCAGAGCTTGTGTCTGGAGACCTACTGTACCTGCAGCATGAGCTCACAGTCGTCCCTCCCCACGAAGATCATCTCCCTGGGGAGACGATGACGCGTCCCCCCGCCGCTCACCAGGAACCAGGAAGTCAGACTCATCTCTGCCTCGCTAGCTCACCTCTGACCCTTAATGCATCCTGCTGAGAACGGGAACAGTGTTAGCCTTCAGTTATCCATCTATGGGTCTATTCATGGGCCATGAGCCGAGATCATACGGCGCTAACAGGCGTGAATGAGGCACGCTGCTTCATACAGCTAACACATACACATCAAACATCTGTGCATGTGGGTATGTGTCATATGCAGAGTAGCTATTTCAGGTATCGCCCATGGGCACAGACATGCAAAAGGACCCATCACCTCTCCTACATAGGAGCAAGACACAGACTTTGTGAAGGTTTTGCATCTGTTTGTGGTCGTTATGCATCTTCTATGCTCTGTGCGTTTGTGGTCAGTTTGTGTCGGTTTGGGTTATTTTGTGTCTCTTAGGGATCAATTTGTGTGTTAGTGAGGTAATTGTGTGTCTTTTTTGGTGTTTTCCTGTCTCCTTGTGGTCATTTTGAGTCTCTTCCTGGTCAGTATATGTTAATTTCAGTGACATTTTGCGGGTAAAGGCCTGGGAGGACCCTGACACTTTGGGACCCTGAGCTTGCACCAGTAGGCCCATTCAGTAATCCATCCATGGTATCACCCGAGGACCCTGACATGCCTGTCTCTCCCTGTAATGCACTGAATATGAAAGAAGATCTATAAGTGTAAAAAGCGACTACAGATTACAGGCATCCTACTACACTCAAGAATTAAAATACTCGCTAACATGGAGCTGTTTCTACAAAGAGAAGGAGGAAGTGAGGATGACGTGGGGTTAGTTCAGACACAGGCATTCAGAAAGATCAAGATAATGATGCATGTACATTAGGACAGCTAATTTAATTTGATGCTTTGCAGAACACAGGCCAGAGAGAAGCAGGAAGTCAGGGAAACAGACAGACCATAAAAAGAGCAATGATGTTTTTCCTTGTAAACCCTCATCTCTGCTTCCCATGATGCTCTCATATGATTCCCATGCAGCTCTCAGACTTCCCATGCACATGAAGCAGCACAACAGCTCTTTTCACTGAGACAAACAGCCGGTCCTTCCTCTGCAGGCGCACCATCAGCTCACAGGGCCTTGCTGACTCACGCTCAGAAGAATCCATAGGTGAGTTGTTGGGATTTAATTACGCACACTTTGTCATATCTGGGGCTTTTTTGTGTGCATCAACTCGATCCCAGTGGGACCTGCCAGCCCCCCTCTCTCTTTCCTCTCTTGCTACGGAGCAATAGACGGGTTAACCCTCACAGTGGCCTGACTCTTAGTGGCCCAGATTTCCCTTTGAGACGCTTGACCACACACGGCTCCATCCACTCTCTGCTGTAAATCTCCCCTGCAAATGACAACACGTCAAGTGTGCATGCAACGATGGGTCCTGGTCAGCCAATGACAGAGCTCGCTGCAAATTAGCCCAGTTAGGCCGTGTGTCTGAGTCCGGCGTTTGTCATGGAGACATTTGATATCGACACCACGCTACAGAGGAATATCCCCTTTAAATAACCCAATGCTTTATAAAGATCACGCGCATGATGAATAAATAAATGCATAGCCACGGTGTGTCTGCAATGACTGTTTATTCCCGACGTGTCATGTGAAGCCTATTGATCCTAAACGTTTAGAAGATCCCTTCTTATTCCCTCGCGCTCTTTGAGCCAAATGAAGGCTAATTCAGACAGATTTACGATAACAGTTATCACGTGTTATTGTAAATCAGGTTAGTGAGGCTGTTCGCTGCTGTGCTGCCAAGGCTCTCCCCCGTTATGGACGACATATAGGTTTGTCGCACAAACACAGCGATGCTGGTTTCACCCACTCCATCCTCGGTGCTGAGGCAGCAGCAGGAGACAACAGAGTCTGTCTGACACAGGAACAATCAGAGGAACACAGATGTCACTCACCAGGAGCTCTGCTGGACGATCAGCATCCGATATGTGGAGGATTATGGACAGCGGTACTGCTGCTACTCCTCCAGACCCGCCGCCCTGCCCTGCTCCTTCAGCATCACTGTGTCTTGGCCTCAAGGTGGCGCTGTGTGCTCATATAGAGGGAGCACAGGAGGTTATGTAATACTGACAGCAAACCGTGAGTGGCCTTTATTAGATGGGTAATTCTGGATTATACATATATAATATTATTATAGAAGCTGTACATATAAAGAGAAATAAATAAAATAAAAAAATAACAAAATAAAAATGTGTGTGTGTGTGTGTGTGTGTGTGTATACATATATATATATATATATATATATATATATATAAAGACAAATAATGAAATAATTAAGTAAATAAAAATGTGCATATATCTTCTATCTATATATTTATCTATCTATCTATATAGAAGAAAAATAATTAAAAGAATAAATAAAATAAAAATGTGGATATCTAAACAGAAATAAATAAAAAATAAATATCAAAATAAATATATATATATATATGTATATATGTATATAAGACAAATAATGAAATAATTAATTAGTAGTAGTAAATAAAAATGTATATATATGAAGAAAAATAAATAAAAGAATAAATAACAAAATAAAACTGTGGATATATATAAAGTATTTTTAAAGTAAATATGAAAAAGCAATAGTGTTAAATATAACATATGGGTTTTATTTATTCATTTATTTATTTTTCAGAAATTTTGGTTTTAAGTATTATTTGAATTATAAAGTAGCCAAACTGAGTAGCTGTTTTATTGTATTAATATTCTTCTTCGTTTTTAAAATTATAGCTCAGCCCAATGCTCTGTGAAATCATTCAATGTGTGCTTGAGCACTTGAGTCATTATTTCTATTTGGAGCCAGTCTCCAATTTAAGCAGTAGATGGCGCCAAATGTTTGAACTACGATGTGGGAGAGGGCTCACATACAGTTGTTGAGTGTGATCAGTTTTTAAGTTTTCATGGCACCAATAGAATTACTAAAAGGCACACTTAATATAATCAGACTATGGAATCATAGCAGTGCCATAAAAAAGATCATATCTGTAACAGAATAGGAAAATAGATGTGAAAATATAAAGAGGAATAAGAAAAAATCAGTAAATTAAAAAATGTGGATATGTCATGATAAATAAATAAAATAATAACTAACTAAATAAGAATGTGTGTATATATATATATACATATATAAAAACAAATAATGCAATTATATATATATATATATATATATATATATATATATATATATATATATATATATATATATAAAGAAAAATAAATAAAAGAGTAAATAATTAAATAAAAAGGTGTATATATAAAGAGAAATAAATAAATAAATAAAAGAATAAAACACAATATATATATATATATATATATATATATATATATATATATATATATATACATATACATATAAAGACAAATAATAAAATAATAAAAAAATTATATATATATATAAAGAAAAATAAATAAAAGAGTAAATAAGTAAATAAAAAGGTGTATATATAAAGAGAACTAAATAAATGAATAAATAACAAAATAAAAATGTAAATATTTATAGAGAAATAAATAAAAGAATAAACAAGTAAATAAAAATATGTGTGTATGTATATATATATATATATATATATATATATATATATATATATGTACATATGTATGTATATATAAATGCAATAAGAGAAAGATTATGTTATGTCTTTTTTCAAATGTGACATAGTCTCACTTAAAAAAGAAACCCCTCTAGTAAGGGCTATTCGGCATAACAGAGACACTTTCAAGTAACATGAACAATTTGTTTAAAACTTTATTGAGATGTAAAACCATTCAACATCAGCGACAGAATCCGTTACTGTGTATTTATGTTCATGTTAATTGATACACCAGAGCTGGTGCCTGAGATGTTGGGTGCCACGATAACACTTTTACCCTGGGCACAAACTGAAGCACCAGCTGCAGGAGTTAAACCCAAGGAGGAGGAGGAGGAGGAGGGAGGTGTAGCATGGGTGTTCTGTGCAGCTGTTGATCCACCTGTTGATCCACCTGGTAATAAAAAATGGAAAAAAAGAGTAATTTCCAACTGAAACAAGGCTTTAGCTGAATAAAGCTGTAGATGGAAGCTGTGACTGACAGATCAGCCTGAGAGAAACTGCAGAAATAAAGTTCTACCCCACCTGCATATGCTTGCTTCAACTTCTGTGCAGCGTTGTTGTGGTTCATTCTCCTCAGGATTTCAACAGTTATGTTCACAGCTGTTTCTTCACCATAGCTGTCTATCATCCTACTGACGGTGTCCTGCTTGTCTGCATTCTCTAGATGGCCCTTACGAATGGGCTGACAGCCGTCCAGCACCGGCTGAGTGAGGTTCCACCGAAACCTCTTGAAGTCATCAGTGCCCAGCCCATCCAGAGTGTCTAAGATCAGAAGAGGAACCTGCATTTCTGATCACTGAAAAGAGGAATAAGAAGCTTTCAGTTTGCAGATTATCCTGCAGTTTGTTAAGCAAGTGTAGCTTGGTGGAAAGTACTAGTTCCTATATGAAACTGCTCACTGCACTGTGGATCTGTGGATTATTTTGACTTGACTATCATGATTTTTGGGAAGACACATTGCTGTGCCATCTAATCCCATTATATTGGAGAGAAGGCAGACATCTCTACAGCCGATATCTCCAACAATCAGCAACTCACACCAAAACAATTTAGACTGATAAATAGCGAAACAAGTAAGAGGAAAATATGTATTTTTCATTTTGGGGTGAACTGTCCCTTTAATATAACTTTTCCTAGTACAAACAGTCTGTAAAATGACTACAAGAGGTTGTTGTTGCATGTTACACTGCTTCCCCTTCTCCTGTGTTTAATGTCAAATGGCAAAAATCCCTAAAACAACCAAAAAATGCCTGTAAACAAGTACCTTTTCAGCTTGGTATGTTACATGTTCAGTATTTAAGATCTGACAGACCAGGGTCTTATTAAAATAGCTCTTCAATTATAAAAATATACAGAAGAAAACTAATTGATCATTAGCTACAGGATCAAAGGAATCATACACAAAACACAAGAAGCTACGCTGATGATAAATATTGGAAAACAATCATGAAAATCACCCCAGGACAAACATAAATAATAAAATGATGATAAAGTCATGTTTTATGATGTTTAAGCATCCTTTTGATAGCTCAAGTGAGACCGCAGTTAGTGAGTTTTCTTAAATGTCTGAGTGAATGTCTTACCGTGGCTCCAGTAATTAGACAGTTGTCCTGACAGAAGTGAATCTACTGAAGATGCAGCAGCATTGTGTGGTGATTAAAGACTACTTTTAGTTTCTGTCTTACGCTGTGAACAGAGATTTTCACAACTGCAAACCACAAGAACAAGTTCAAGTTCATGTTACAGAAAACAAAACTGACTGACGTACAGAGTTTAAGTTCCTCCATTAAAACTCATGTAAGCATGAGACAAAGCATGTTTAAAAACCACAAGGACACATACATTTTCATCTGACTGTGTCTCTCTTTGTGAGCTCTAAAGACTAAGATTCCTGTAGTGTGCAGTTATCAGATATTCAGTTTTAAAACTTTGACATATTCACAGGTAAACTTAATACAAAGACTGCTAAACACTGATTTCTACAAAATTCTATCAGAAACACACAAGATAAAAAAAGAATTCAAAGACAGTAAGTATGCACATCACTCTATTTTGTCAAAGAAATTTCAAGAAGTTAGAAACTAATAACATAAAGCCAACAAGAGTCCTTGTCCCTCTATCAGGCATGATAACTGCAATATGTGATGAGGCAACAATGGCTGCACTAAAGCTGAGAGCAGACAGCCATCAGAAGTTCATTCAGCCATCCACAATGTGACATGTAGCAGGTCGCAATAACTGAACTGATAAAATATCTGATGAACATCTGGAACTGTTATTAAACAATGCTATCATTGCTATCATTTCAGCAAAAGTAACACAGTCATGCTGTACCTGCATCATTAAATGTAATAAAAAAGGAAACAGCAGCTTCTTGTTCACTCATTTATTGATATTAAACTGTATTGATTTGATATCAACAGTTTTTATCTCACATAAGTTCCACAAGTTGGTGTATTTTTCTCTGTGAAATGAGAACTGGAGGTTTCAGCATCACGAATAGGCCAGAAAAAAAGGTTAATAAACTGCAGAAAACAGACTGGAAGCTGCTGAAAATGTTATTTCTTTGTATATATTTCTGACTTATTCAGTCTTTCTTTCAAACTCAGTGCAGAGTGCAGACTGATTTGGATCAAGGGTTGTGAGCTGTTTGGGTGGGGACCAGTAGTGTTTTGTGGTGGTGCGTCATTGTATCTTGCTGGTTAAGGGGCTATAAATACCCATAATTACAGCAGGGTCATTTGATCCGGGTGTGAATGCTGATTATAACCTTCTTATTACATTAAAAACCAGATTATAGTCAGCATCAGCAGGTTTTTTGTGCAGTGGAAAAGGGGCTATACAATGCGTACTCCCCCCTCCCAGGGTGGTCGTGCCAGTAGCTGATCCAACAGTGTGGCCGGAGCAGCAGGAGGAGCAGCAGGAGGTGCTACAGGAGCAGCAGTAGGTGGTTTTGTTGTTTTCCCCCCTGCAGATAAAAAGATAGAGATGCAGAGAATCAGTACATACATGCGTAACAACAAAAAACAAAAAAAAGGGTTAAGTGTGTTTATGAAGCTTATCATCCACTGCACCTGCATATCTGCTCTTTAATTTCTCTGCAGCGTTGTTATTTCCCATCTTCCTCAGAATCTCAACAGTGACCTTCACAGCCGACTCTTCGCCGTAGCTCTCTATCATCCTGCTCACAGTGTTTGTCCGGGGTGCCTTACCCAGACGGGATTTAGGAATTGGTTTGCAGCCCTCCAAGATGTTCATGGAGAGGTACCACTTGAGTGTTTCGAAGTCATCATCTTGCAGCTCTTCCAGAGTCTCAAGGAGCAGCTGCGGAACCAGCATGTCTGCTCACTGGTGGAAGAGGAAACATTTGTTTCCAGATTAACCCCCCAATGTTAAAGGAGCAATGAAGGACTTTTTTTGGCACTTTGAGACAGACATCTCCACAGCCGATATCTCCTCACACCAAAACAATCTACAGTAGACTGTTAATAGCACTACAGGTAGGACGGGAAATATGGATGTGTTTTTATTTTGGGGAGAACTGTCCCTTTAATAGTACCAAATGTCTGTAAAATGACTGCAAGGGGTCATTGTTGCATGTTGTCCTGCTTTCTGTTCTCCTGTTTGCTGTTTATATCTCATATCAAATGGCAAAAATGCCTAAACAAATCACGTATGTAACATCTGCATATCGCTGTAGAGCAAGTACCTTTTCTGCTTGTTAAATGCTCAGTATTAAAGATCTGACAGACCAGGGTCTTATTAAAATAGCTCTCCAATTATAAAAATCCTGTCTTCAGGATCGTGAAAATCACCCCAGGACAAAAAGTTAAATAACATAATGGTGATGAAGTCATTTTTTATGATGTTTAAGCATCCTTTTGATAGCTCAAGTAAGACCAGACAGTTAATAAGGGCTGTTTTCTTAAATGTCTGAGTGAATGTCTTACCGTGGCTCCAGTAATTAGACAGTTGTCCTGACAGAAGTGAATCTACTGAAGATGCAGCAGCATTGTATGGTGAAAAAAGACTACTTTTAGTTTCTGTCTTACGCTGTGAACAGGAATTTTCACAACTGCAAACCACAAGAACACATGAGTTCAAGTTCATGTTACAGAAAACAAAACTGACTGAGAGTTTAAGTTCCTTCATTAAAACTCACTTCTTGTTCCCACAAGAAAAATTACATTTTCATCTGACTGTGTCTCTCTTTGTGAGCTCTAAAGACTAAGTGTCCTGTAGTTAAAGTTATCAGATATTTAGTATTGACATTTTGACATATTCACAGGTAAACATGATACAAGGACTGCTAAACACTAATTTCTACAAAATTCTATCAGAAACACACAAGATAAAAAAAGAATTCAAAGACAGTAAGTATGCACATCACTCCATTTTGTTAAAGAAATTTCTAAGAAGTTAGAAACTGAAAGCCAACAAGAGTCCTTGTCTCTCTATCAGGCATGATGACTGCAATATGTGATGAGACGACACTGGCTGCGCTAAAGCTGAGAGCAGACAGCCATCAGAAGTTCATTCAGCCATCCAAAGTGTGACATGTAGTAGGTCACAATAACTGAACTGATAAAATAATTGATGAGCTCATATTAAAGTGGATTTACCTGATATCGACAGTTTTTAAAGATATCTCTCATATGTTCCACTAAAAATTTAAACAATTTTTAGTGGAACAAACAAACACCAAACACATCAAAATAGAATAAATAAAATGAACCTAAACTTCAGATTATGTTTTGCATGTGTCCAGTTGTTTCACACAGGCTCAATTCTGTCTATTTAACTCTGTGAAAAGAGTACTCTGATGTCACATCAGTGTGGCTCCACCTGCTGACAACAGGTGGAGATGACAAGGACCTGCAGAGGTGAAGCCACAGCTTAAATGTCAGGATCGACACCTTTAAATGTGCTGGAACATGTAGAATACTACCACTTTAACTTTATACTGCTTGAGATAGGCTATTTATAATATTAACACATTAATGTTTTTTAAAGCAATAAAAAAAACTGTATTTACTCTGTAATAGTCTCATTGTTACTGGCAGAGACAGCATTTCCTGCACAGGACTGAACGCTTATGGATTGTAAATATGAAAAAAGTATTTTCATGTCGAACTCTCCTGGTACATTCTGTGAGAGAGCAAAGGGTGTGATGAGAACACAAATATTCATCAGCGGGCGTGTAGAAAATAAAAGGCAACACTGCTTGTTTTGTTGTTGTTTATTTATTTTTTTAAAAACCATTTTGTAGTTAAGTTTAAATACAAATTCAATTCAAATGTACTGAGAGTACTTGGTTTAAAAACAGCACCAAAAAGGGGAATGTCTATTCTGCCAGACCTGGTGTCACATCATTGTAATAGATATGGTCATCATTACACCACCCATAGGTGGAAGCTGGTGTACGATCACACAGTTGTAATTAAATAAACTTCACAGGAGAAGCTACAACAAACACATGATTATGTTTTAACAAGCATGTATCATATGTGCTTGCTGCTTTGAAGTGCTACATACAGAGACTAAGGGCCCCGACACACGAAACCGAAGGTCAGCCATGGGTGAATGTAGGGCCGTCAGTGAGAATCTGTCGCTGTGGTTACTGCAGTGTCCCGCACCTTTGGCACTAGTCGGCCATGTTGCAAGTTTTTCAGCTGATTCAGCATGTTGAATCGGTGGCAGAGCCCGTCAGTAAATGAAACCTGTGTGACTGGTAGTTCAGCTCAGTGCACGAGAAGACAAACTTGAAACAAACTTGTTATATAAGATAAGATTATTTCTAGCCTTTGAGCTCTGTGGGAGAAACAGCTGGTAATCATTGAACTAAATATAATTTGTTCTTTCATCACAGGGTTGTGTTGTTAATATGGTAACTGGCTTGTCTTGAATCTGTCCGGTCTGTTTTTCAGATTTTCCATTTTCAGTGATGATTACTGACTTCTGCTGCCCACTGCTGTGGAGTTATTTCCTCTCACACAGGCGCAGAATGTACATGCTAGTTGGCTGTTGGCTGTAGTCTTTGCAGTGTGTTCAGGTGCAAGACACAGGCGACATGAAGTGGTGCAGCAGTCGGTCCTCATCGCCACTGGTTCTTTGATGTTGGTTTGGTGTGTCTGGGCCCTCTAACTGTACTGGCTGGCAAATGTTCTTTGAAATGGCACATGAAAGCTGGAAGACTTCCACAGGTTGTATAATGTGTAAATGTTTCCTTTTTATTAGGAGCATGTAATTGTACATAGTGAACTATGGTAAATGTCAATCACACCAGTAATTTAAAATCTAGTGTGTGTTCCCTGATCCCAGTCTGGTTGTTTTTCATTAGTTTATTATTTATATATTATATTCAATGTCTCAATGGTGCTACCAGTGATTGTCGGAGCGATTATCCCACTTCCATGCTGAGCTGTCATTGTGGCGGGAGCAGCAAGAGGTGCCACAGGAGCTGCAGGAGGTGCTACAGGAGCTGCAGGAGGTGCTACAGCAGAGGAGGAGGTAGAAGGTTTAGCTGTTTTTCCCTTTTGCAGATAAAAAGATACAGATGCAGAGAATCAGTATATACACATTAAAAAAAAAAAAGGTTAAGTATGTTTAAGAAGCTTATCATCCACTGCACCTGCGTATCTTTTCTCTAACTCATCTGCAGCATTGTTATTTCCCATCTTCCTCAGGATTGCAGCAGTGACCTTTACAGCCGACCCTTCGCCGTAGCTCTGTATCATCCTGCTCACAGTGTTTGTCCGGGGTGCGTTCTCCAGAGATGCCACAGGAATTCGTTTGCAGCCCTCCAAGATGTCCATGGAGAGGTACCACTTGAGTGTTTCAAAGTCGTCGTTGCGCAGGCCTTGCAGAGTCTCGAGGAGCAGCTCTGGAACAGACATGTCTGCTCACTGGTGGAAGAGGAGGAATTAGTGTCCTGATTAGTCTTCAGTTTAAAAGTGATATAGGATTCATACTTCCCGGTCAGTAGGTGTCGCACTCACACTCGCCCGCTCTCGCTCCACTCTTCAATTCTACAGGTTGCCAGGTTCGTAAATGACAGACACTGGAGACAACTATGTCAAATACTATGGACATCCACATTTATAATGAGACATGAACAAATGGTTTGCCATTCAACAGTAAACATTAACAAGTCATGTATAAATGGACTTTGGTCCAGGTGCTCTGCAGTCAGCAGGCCTTTTCCAGAGGGAAAACAGTCTGAGTATGGAACTAAAACAGTGACAGTGCTTCTGAAATAATATTTGGCATTGGGAAAAGGAGACAAAAAATTCCACTGATAAAATAAAATACAGGCATTAAAAATGATCCTACTTTATTTTGTTTTGTTTGTTCATTCTGATGTGTTTTCCACTGAGTCTTCTGACATTTTTCTTTGTGTCACTCTTTATGAGTGCCATTTCTTTTCAGTTTCAACTTCCTGTCCTTCAAGAGTGACATGAGGAAAACACCAGAATGTTGTCACTGAAAGACACACCAGAGTGCAAAATAAATAAATGTCTGTATTTTATTTTTAGGTGATTTTTTTGTGCCATTATTTCCTATATTTTATTTTATTTTGATGCAAAAACTTAAGTACACTTGACAGATTTCCTGATAAAATAAAGGGGGACTCCAGCTATTAAATATAGGTCTTTAATAAAGTTGAGAAACATAAAAACCAGGGTTGGGAATTAAAGTTTTGTGCCCCTAACACTATGGCTGATGGATTCCAAAATGAATCAGCCACTCCATAGATATCTATTTTTTTTTTTGTTTTGTTTTGTTTTTTTTTTTTAATTATTTTGTTTTTTGTTTTTTATGGCAGGTGTGTGAAGCAAATCTAGCAGCCACTTGCACATTTTACTGGCTGGGCTGGGGCCAATTTCAAACCCTGTGTACAAAGTTAATAAGAAAGAAGATTAAAACTGAAGCAGATAGAACTGAATGATATCCTGACTTTTAGTCCAAAGTATGACTACAGCCCCACAACCTGTGGATCCTACATTTCCCATAATGCAAATTCAAGTGATTGCATCATCCAGGTTATTATTTTTTCAAGTTTCCTTTTGAGTATTAAAATCTCAATGATAATGACTACACTGCACTTCGTGTATAAAAATCAGTGGAATCCCCCCATAAAGTACTATTTCTAGTTTAAAAAAAAAAAAAACAATAAAAAATCAGCAGGCCTAAAAGGAGGGTTTTCTGCAACCTGGCAACCCACAACTTACTCTAAGTAAAGCAAACAGTGACTAATCTATGAAGAATTAGTCAACACAAGTCATAAACGTTAACGGAGCCATTAATTACAGTTAACTAACCCTTTATAACGCGTTCCTAAAGAGAAAGTGCTGAAGCGGAAATACTTTAAAAACATTAATGGAGCCACATCTGGATCTGAGTGACTGGTGATGACTTTAACCTCGGCTTGTTCTCTAAACATCTACAGCGTCATTAACATCTGTGGACAAACGGGACCGACAACTAGCCTAATTCGGCGGTGCAATAATGAGCAACAACCATTAACTTCACTGCTGAAAGGACAAACCTGCAGGTAACGACACAGTCAACATGGTTACAACAAGAGGAAACAGGCGCCGTCAGGTTTCACAAACTTCTGCTGTAACTTCATTTGAGTGTGTGTGTAACCAGCGCAGCAGCTGGCTGCAGCACAGCGGAACCAGAGAGCCAAAAGTAACTTTAAATGAGCACTTTAACCCAACTTACCGTGTCACCGACAGCCTACAGATGTACACCCGAGAAACAATGTAAAGAAAATGGCGCTAACATTCTAGTTTCGGTTTCAGGGTTGCGCAGGAAGATGCCAGCGCAGCAGGAACGATGATTGAGGATGTGGTGGAAGAGTGTGACCGCAACATCAGTTTGATTCTCTGGAAAGGCACCTAGAAATAGCCACAAAGTATTTCTCACTAGATTAATGAATAGACAAACATTTACGGCGTCCTCTCTAAAGTGTAGATTTTTGTGCATGGTCATCAAACCCACAACACATATTGACTGAAGACATTTATTATTGCTCATTTCACTGGAAAAGTCAGATGATATCAAAAATAAATGTGTAACAATAATGCCAGAAAAAGTCATCATTAGAGCATTATTTTGATTTTAGGATGAAGAAAAGACAACAATCCTCATATCTCACAGTTTCATCAACTTTAATGTCCAAACAAATAATTCATAACAAATGTCATGATCTAGCTATGAAGAAAACAAAGAAAATTGTGTGTGAGAGTCTGTCCACATTTCCGAACAAAAAGGGGCTCAGGAAATATAGTGAGAGAGTTGGTGCTCCCTCACACATCTCAAGATGTAGTGTGTGTTCCCTGATCCCAGTCTGGTTGTTTTTCATTGGTTTATTTATTGACGGTTATATTCCATGTCCCAGCGGTGCTACCGGAGACTGTCGGAGCGATTATCACACTTCCATGCTGAGCTGACATTGTGGCGGGAGCTGCAGGAGGTGCCACAAGAGCAGCAGGAGGCACTACCGGAGCTGCAGGAGGTGCCGCGGGAGCTCCTAGAGCAGAGGAGAAGGTAGAAGGTTTAGCTATTTTTCCCTTCAGATAAACAGATACAGATGCAGAGAATCATACACATGTAAAAAAAAAAAAAAAAGGGTTAAGTGTGTTTATGAAGCTTATCATCCACTGCACCTGCATATCTGCTCTTTAATTTCTCAGCAGCGTTGTTGTTTCCCATCTTCCTCAGAATCTCAACAGTGACCTTCACAGCCGACTCTTTGCTGTAGTTCTCTGTCATCCTGCTCACAGTGTCTGTCCGGGGTGCCTTACCCAGACGGGACTTAGGAATTGGTTTGCAGCCCTCCAAGATGTCCATGGAGAGGTACCACTTAAATTTTTCGAAGTCATCGTCGCCCAGGTCTTCCAGAGTCTCAAGGAGCAGCTGTGGAACAGACATGTCTGCTCACTGGTGGAAGAGGAGGAATTAGTTTCCTAATTAGTCTTCAATTTAAAGGAAGCATTCAACAATACTTGTAGGCCATATGCTTTGCGCTAAAAGTTAGATGACAGAATAAATCGGCTACTCTTTTATCTGCCCTAGTTTTACAGGGGTTATGTGTTGACTCTGGTCCTGGTGCTCTGCAGTCAGCTGGCTTTTTCCAGAGGGAAAACAGTATAAGAGTATGGAGCTAGAACAGTGACAGTAAAAGGGGATTTATGGTTGTGCGTAGAGCCTACACACGTAGCTAGGGATGTCCCGGCCACCGATACTAGCAAAAAACGGGCATCAGCATCGGATCGGACTGCATGGAAAAATGTCGATCCAAGAACTCCGATCCAGTTTTTCATGGAATCCGCTCCAGGTTTTCCGGCCAGCCCAGCGCTCCGCGAGTCAAGCAGTCCATTCCAGTGATCCGCTCCAGCTCTTACTATCAATCCACCAGGCCAGCATGCAGACGGCAGACACACAGAGGATAGGAAGAGTAGCGGTCAACTTAGTGAACTGACTATTTGTTTTCTGCTCTGGTTTGTTGAGAGTGATATTTTTATTTGGTTTACACTCTTACTGTTTAAGTAAAGAGCACTGATGGCATTGTTTTGGGCACAATTAGTGAAATTGGAGCCATGGATGGACTACAAAAACACTACTAAAATAACTGAAAAGGAAAGGCTGCATTGTTTGTAAAATGCCAACAATGTCTTGTGGTGTTAATCTTTTTTTTATTTATTAGGGGAGCAAAGCACAAGTATGTGGAGTCTTGCTGCTATTTTAATTTCATTGTTAGACATTTTAAAGATTTCTTGTGTTGATCTATTTTCTATTTATTAAGGGGCCAAAGCAGCCAAAGCAAACCAGCTATATTTTTTATTTAATGTTAACGTTCAAATTTAAAGTTTGTTTATTTAACCCTGTTAACAATAAACAGGTCAGTTTCTCATACCAACTGTTGTGGATCATTCTAACTAACCCGATTAAGTAGTTGTTCTTGTTAGAGTAATATTGCTTGATCAAACCTTTTCTAACATGACTGACAACAAAATAAGTGAATATGTATAATATGCGCTTGGATCGGATCGGTATCGGCCAAAACTCAAGGCTGTAATATCGGTATCGGATCGGAAGTGAAAAAGCTGGATCGGGACATCCCTACATGTAGCCTACGCACGTCGCATATGCCGTTGTGAGCATTTTTACTTCTGCGGTGTGTCTGTGTCACTCTGCAGTTACACCTCCAAAACACTAGTCGGCAGCAGATGTTTATGTGATGTGTTGTAAAGTTTATTTGATTCAAAACACGCATTAAACATAGCTTAATAGAGACAATTTGAAAAACAAGTACACAAATCAGCTTCACTATAACTTGCAGCATTCACAGACAAACACTTGTGTTTATCCGGACACATTTGCCCCACAAATTTGCAAATGTTATTAGCACAAGCCTTTGGCATTTTACATTGTATAAATTAGTCTAGCTACTAGCGATCTTTCCCTCTTCTCATATAAAACCTGGATAAATCCCTGAGTATAAAACATAAAAAATGAAAAGTGCTTTATAAATTAAATTTATTATTATTATTATTATTATTATTATTATTATTATTATCCCTGAAGGATAGATCACACACCAGACTTAAAATACTATTTTAGTAGAGGCTTATTGTCTTCACAGTTTATTGTTTCTTATCTGTGAGCTAAAAGTAAATACAAGCTCCATTGCCACTGAGGGAAATGGTGTCAGTATACAGCGACAGACAGGAGGTCTACGTTACCGCGACACGTAGTTACAATTCTGGGGAGGTGCACGTCAGGTAGGGTTGCCGATAGAAGGGTTGTTTCACGATGTCTTTTTTATATGACGATGCAATCGCGAGGTGTGGGGGGGGAGACAGCGCGTGTGTGGAGCATGCTGACGAGATCGAGGCTGAACGAGGCTGAGTGAGAGGAGACAGAGGGAGGCTGCTTAGTGAGAGAGCGGAGGGGGGGGAGATCAACGCCTCTGCCCGCTCGACACATACTCGGGCGTACTATAAGCGGAGCGGACTCCGCGAGGAATGTCCGCAGTCATTCAGGCTTTCATAGTCGAGCGCACTTACGTGTTGTAGTTTCCTATAAAAATGTCCGTGAAAAATCCCCGCAATGTGAAAAATACATGCCGAGCAGTCACTGGTGCGCACGGTCGTAAAATCTGAGCTTTGCGCGCACAGGGCTTGCGGACGTCCGCTTTGAGTCCGCGCAGACCTCCGCGGAGTACGTTCCGCGTATGTTTCGCCCAAGTATGTTCGGGCCTTAACGGCATGTCGCGGAGCGGTGAACAAACCAAACAACACAATGTCAGGAGAAATTGAAAAGATATGCCGTCTGTGTAAAGTCAACTTGCTAATTAAGGAGCCATTACATGTTCAAGAGTTTTATAAAGCTGCTCAAACGCCAAAGAGAGGCTATAAGTGAACTTTTCAGCGGTGACGTGTCTCAATTGCCTTGAGATAACTATGACCTGGATGAATGAGAATATCCACAGGCATAAGAACAGGGTTGGGAATTCAATTTTTGTGCACCTACCACTATGGCTGATGGATTCCAAAATTTATCAGCCACTCCATAGATATCTATTGTTTGGATTTTTTTTATTATTATTTTGTTGATTTTTTGGCAGGTGTGTGAAGCAAATCTAGCAGCCACGTGCACATTTTACCAGCATTTGGCTGGGCTGGTGCCAATTTCAAACCCTGTGTACAAAGTTAATTAAAAAAAAAATAAAGAAGATTAAAACTGAAGCAGATAGAACTGAATGATATCCTGACTTTTAGTCCAAAGTATGACTACAACCCCACAACCTGTGGATCCTACATTTCCCGTAATGCAAGTTCAAGTGATTACATCATCCAGGTTATTATTTTTTTCAAGTTTCATTCTGAATAATAAAATCCCAATGATAATGACTACACTGATCTTCATGTGTAAAATCAGTGGAGTCCCCCCATAAAGTACTCCTAGTTAACAAAAACTATACATATATAGGGCCTATACATATTCAGCAGGCATAAAAGGAGGATTTTCTGCAACCTGGCAACCCACAACTTACTCTAAGTAAAGCAAACAGTGACTAATCTATGAAGAATTAGTCAACACAAGTCATAAACGTTAACGGAGCCATTAATTACAGTTAACTAACCCTTTATAACGCGTTCCTAAAGAGAAAGTGCTGAAGCGGAAATACTTTAAAAACATTAATGGAGCCACATCTGGATCTGAGTGACTGGTGATGACTTTAACCTCGGCTTGTTCTCTAAACATCTACAGCGTCATTAACATCTGTGGACAAACGGGACCGACAACTAGCCTAATTCGGCGGTGCAATAATGAGCAACAACCATTAACTTCACTGCTGAAAGGACAAACCTGCAGGTAACGACACAGTCAACATGGTTACAACAAGAGGAAACAGGCGCCGTCAGGTTTCACAAACTTCTGCTGTAACTTCATTTGAGTGTGTGTGTAACCAGCGCAGCAGCTGGCTGCAGCACAGCGGAACCAGAGAGCCAAAAGTAACTTTAAATGAGCACTTTAACCCAACTTACCGTGTCACCGACAGCCTACAGATGTACACCCGAGAAACAATGTAAAGAAAATGGCGCTAACATTCTAGTTTCGGTTTCAGGGTTGCGCAGGAAGATGCCAGCGCAGCAGGAACGATGATTGAGGATGTGGTGGAAGAGTGTGACCGCAACATCAGTTTGATTCTCTGGAAAGGCACCTAGAAATAGCCACAAAGTATTTCTCACTAGATTAATGAATAGACAAACATTTACGGCGTCCTCTCTAAAGTGTAGATTTTTGTGCATGGTCATCAAACCCACAACACATATTGACTGGAGACATTTATTATTGCTCATTTCACTGGAAAAGTCAGATGATATCAGAAATAAATGTGTAACAATAATGCCAGAAAAAGTCATCATTAGAGCACTATTTTGATTTTAGGATGAAGAAAAGACAACAATCCTCATATCTCACAGTTTCATCAACTTTAATGTCCAAACAAATAATTCATAACAAATGTCATGATCTAGCTATGAAGAAAACAAAGAAAATTGTGTGTGAGAGTCTGTCCACATTTCCGAACAAAAAGGGGCTCAGGAAATATAGTGAGAGAGTTGGTGCTCCCTCACACATCTCAAGATGTAGTGTGTGTTCCCTGATCCCAGTCTGGTTGTTTTTCATTGGTTTATTTATTGACGGTTATATTCCATGTCCCAGCGGTGCTACCGGAGACTGTCAGTGCAATTATCACACTTCCATGCTGAGCTGACATTGTGGTGGGAGCAGCAGGAGGTGCCACAGGAGCAGCAGGAGGTGCTACAGCAGAGGAGGAGGTAGAGGGTTTAGCTATTTTCCCCTTCAGATAAAAAGATACAGATGCAGAGAATCATACACATGTAAAAAAAAAAAAAAAGGGGGTTAAGTGTGTTTAAGGGGCGGCACGGTGGTGTGGTGGTTAGCACTGTCGCCTCACAGCAAGAGGGTTGCCAGTTCGATCCCGGGTGTGGGAGCCCTTCTGTGTGGAGTTTGCATGTTCTCCCCATGTCAGCGTGGGTTCTCTTCGGGCACTCCGGCTTCCTCCCACAGTCCAAAAACATGCAGACTGGGGACTAGATTAATTGATAACTTTAAATTGTCCGTAGGTGTGAATGTGAGTGTGAATGGTTGTTAGTCTGGCGACCTGTTCAGGGTGTACCCTGCCTCTCGCCTAATGTCAGCTGGGATAGACTCCAGCCCCCCCGCGACCCTCAAGAGGATGAAGTGGTTAGAAGATTCAAATTCAATTCAATTTTATTTATAAAGCCCAATATCACAAATCACAATTTGCCTCACAGGGCTTTACAGCATACGACATCCCTCTGTCCTTAAGACCCTCACAGCGGATAAGGAAAAACTCCCCCCCCCCAAAAAAAAAAAAAAAAAAAAAGATGAATGAATGAATAAAGTGTGTTTATGAAGCTTATCATCCACTGCACCTGCATATCTGTTCTTTAATTTCTCAGCAGCGTTGTTGTTTCCCATCTTCCTCAGAATCTCAACAGTGACCTTCACAGTCGACTCTTTGCTGTAGTTCTCTGTCATCCTGCTCACAGTGTCTGTCCGGGGTGCCTTACCCAGACGGGACTTAGGAATTGGTTTGCAGCCCTCCAAGATGTTCATGGAGAGGTACCACTTAAATTCTTCGAAGTCAGCATCGTCGCCCAGGTCTTCCAGAGTCTCAAGGAGCAGCTGTGGAACAGACATGTCTGCTCACTGGTGGAAGAGGAGGAATTAGTTTCCTAATTAGTCTTCAATTTAAAGGAAGCATTCAACAATACTTGTAGGCCATATGCTTTGCGCCAAAAGTTAGATGACAGAATAAATCGGCTACTCTTTTATCTGCCCTAGTTTTACAGGGGTTATGTGTTGACTCTGGTCCTGGTGCTCTGCAGTCAGCTGGCTTTTTCCAGAGGGAAAACAGTATAAGAGTATGGAGCTAGAACAGTGACAGTAAAAGGGGATTTATGGTTGTGCGTAGAGCCTACACACGTAGCCTATGCACGTTGCATATGCTGTTGTGAGCATTTTTACTTCTGTGGTGTGTCTGTATCACTCTGCAGTTACGCCTCCAAAACACTAGTCGGCAGCAGATGTTTATGTGAAGTGTTGTAAAGTTTATTTGATTCAAAACACACATTAAACATGTCTTAATAGAGACAATTTGAAAAACAAGTACACAAATCAGCTTCACTATAACTCGCAGCATTCACAGACAAACACGGACACATTTTCCCCACAAATACAACATGCAAATGTTATTAGCGCAAGCCTTTGGCATTTTACATTGTATAAATTAGCCTAGCAACTAGCGATCTTTCCCTCTTCTCACATAAAACCAGGGACAACAGCAACATTTAACTTGACTGGTAGACTCACAAGTCAGTCTTTAGACGCGTTGCTTAACTAAAGACTGATGTCTTTCTCCCTGATTTTGTGTTTAGATGGGCGGATACAATTTCAGAGTTTAAAAAAACTCCCTAAGTTGCAGAACCAATAGTTAATCCGCAGAGCGGTCCTTCAGTGACTCGCTGAACTCTTGTGCTCGTAAACATAGTCCGACTGTGTTAAAAGTTTTAAACAAAGTCGTTGTAAGTCCTTCATTTCCACAATCTTGTGGACGGAGCACACGTTTGATAAAACAGAGTTAAATCTCTCGGCATACATTTTCAAGCTCTCTGTGTGTTTGTGTCCTTGCCAACGAGAGAAGGGGGAGCGCACATTACGGAGGGCGTGTCCTTTAAAAAAATGCAAGAGGCGTTGCTTTGTTGCCGGTGTTCTGAAAGTTTGCGCTACCCACTCAGGATGAGCTAGCTCATCCTGTCAGACTAGTCTGATGAAGCCTCTCACTCGTAATACCCTACCCTGGCAAAAACATTGTTTAGTAGCTACTCAGGTCAGATATGTGTAAGAAGCAGAATGGACTATTACCTCAGAGGTAATAGTCCATTCTGATAGATATTTCCTATCTGACAGAATGAGCTGATTGTCTGGTGGCGAGACTAGTTGACTGGAGGCATTTACTATTGGGAAAGTCAAATGATATCAGAAATAAATGTGTAACAATAATGCCAGAAAAAGTCACCATTAGAGCATAATTTTGATTTTAGGATGAAGAAAAGACAACAATCCTCATATCTCACAGTTTCATCAACTTTATTTATTTAATTTCAAATAATTCTGTTAAATGCATATCAAACAGAAAATGAAAGGAAATCATAGAAATAAACAACAAAATACACAAGAAGGACGCAGAAGAATTTTTAAAAATAAGTTATTTAGTTTCCGGTGCTCCTTGCATTGAAGAATTAAATTTCAGTAATTCAGATAACTCAAAATAAAAGCAGCAAATAATACAAAAAATATCTGTATGGCTAGAAAGAGAACAAACAAAACATTTTCTTGCCAAGAGCTTTCTCACTGTCATCTTCAGTGACTGAATTTTGCTCAGATAACAGTTCACATGAACAAAACTTATGCAGCTTTATTCTTGTCCTCGTTTCTGAGATCAAATGTTTGCAATATAGGTGAACAGGAGACGGTAGCCACTTTATGACAACAGTAATGACAATTAACTTTATTTACAGCTTTAAACACACGTCGCGTGTCATCAGGCTGATAGATCAAAACATAAATGATCTTGCTCTATATGTACAACCCACTGCTTATTAGTGTTATACTCTATTAAGTGCAATACACTATTTATTTTACACTTGCAACACTTTGATACAGCCTATTTTTACACAATTTATTTCAGATTTTATAAATGATAATGTTGTCTGTTTCTTTACTTGCGTGTTTTAATGACTAGTTGGCACCTGATCAGATGTAGCCCTCTTAATCTCCTTGTATACTCTTTGTAAAATGACAATAAAGGCTTTCTATTCTATATCAAAAACAAATGTATAAAGTGCTTTACATTAAATAAGAACAAAAAATCACCGTAGATGTATTAACAGAACTGGATACAGTGTAAGAGGCTGGATCCTGTTCATTCCTATAAAAGTTGCTCAGTGGTGCTTGAAGCAGAAAATGCTCAACTGCTGTGGATAAAATGACCTGGATGCTGCCGCTTCCTCACTGTTGGGCCCATAGAGCAGGTGTACAAGAGACTACTGCTACTTCCGGTTCGGTGCTCTGCTAACTTGAATAGGGATAAAATGATTTAATGATTTGGCTCTTCTGGACTTTCCAAATGTTATTAAATTCTGATGGGTACGCAGCCAGGGGCCAACTGGGACACACATTCAGCCTGGGACATTCAGGCGCACCGGCCCACACACTGGCCCACACACACATTAATGCACCTGCTATGGCACTGTCGGCTCCAGCTCCATCTCCGTTGTTAGCAACACCGGCAGCCTCAGCCCCTCGACCAACGCTGCAGCCAAACAGATCAGTTATTTTGGAGCACTTTGCTGCCTCTTCTTGTAAAGATTGAAGTTTTTTTATTCGGGTTTTTTCCGCGCCACCCTTTTTTTTTGTTTGTTTTTTTACCGGCTTTATGTTTTCTGTCTTTCTCCTTTCTCAATAGCTAGCACTAACGGTCAAACTAGCCTGGTCTGTCATAAGTGATGACTGAGATGAGATTTCAAGAAAAACAAGGGCCTCTTTCGTATTGCAAGAGGCCGCTCTTATCTCCTCCTTCAAGCATCAAAAAATAAGACTGACACCTACGTTCCCTCTGAACATCTCACAGCAAACAAACAACACGGGAGAGACGCACATTGCAGTACTGACAGCTAGCAACTTGCTTGACATTCACTTTTTTCTTTCTTTCTTTCTTTCTTTCTTTGACCACCAGGCCGGCCCCACCGGCCCACAACGGGCAACTTGTTGACCATCCCATCGGGATTCCCGCCGAACGTCCCGATGACCAATCCGCCATTGCACGCAGGCCCGCAGAAAGTGGGGAAAGGATAGCAAAGGCATGACGCTGATGCACCAAACCGTCCCTCTGATTGCTACTACTTGCTGCTATCGTTGGTTGGGTTGGTTAGGTTTAAGCAAGAGGAGTGGGATTGGTTCGGGTGAGGGTAAGAATTCACAGTAAGCCAATCAAAAGCAGAGTAAGGCAGAGTAAGGAGAGACATGCCTTCCCTGTCCTAGGAAATGGAAATTTGCCTCAGGAAATGTGCTGAATTTTCAAGCCAATTTTCATAGTGGCCAAACAGTTGAATTACAACTTCCGGGTCCAACACATGATGCCACGGGCCACCCAAAAAGACTTTTTCCCCATTTTTTCCCCACATCGAAAGTCTAGAAGAGCCTCACAATTAAATCCCTCTAACCCCATTCAAGTTAGCAGTAGGCTAAACCAGAAACTAGTTGCTCCCTTGCTCGAACAATGCAGAAGATCCTGGTAATTGTAATCCCAGGAAGTCAAACTTTTTTGGCTTTATGTGCCACTAGGCAACTTTCAAAGAAATGAACGAAGGGCCGCCCCAAGCTCTGTATCCAGTTCTCCTGATACAAGGGTTTGGTTTGCATGAGTTTATTGAAGTCAGCTATCCATAAGTGGTATTGGAAAATGGGCTAAGAAGTACATTTTCATGAGCTTCTGTGTGTAGGCATGTTTTGCGAGATGACGGCTGCTTTAATGAAACCTTCAAGTGAATAATTTCATATCACGAGTCATGATATTACACTTGATTTTTATTTATTAACTACACTAAACACATGACAAAAAAACTTACTATTTTCTGAGAACACCGTCTTTCAGTAAGTTTTTCAGTAAGACTGACTCCCCTCCTAACATCTGCTTACTTTTAATTGTAATAGTGGTGATGGTAAACTGCTGGGGATGTAACAAATACATTATTATTGCCAACAATACCGCCAGCATTACAGCCAATATTACCGCGAACATTACCACTGATGATCATATTACCACTATGATGGCCAATATTTCCCCTAACATTACCACTGATAATCATGGTACCATTAGAGGGAATAGGAGCGATGGCACCAGCTGCTCCATCAATAAAGGATCTCCTTCCAGTTGGCAGACACAAAGCAGACGAGGAGGAGGTTCCAACTGCAAGGGAGACTTTCTCCTGAGCTGTTGCTCCCTCTGTAAAATAAAGATCAGGACATAGAGAATCAGTAAGAGACACGATTTAGCAAATGTTAACCAGCGTCTACAAACTCACTGATTCACTGTACCTGTGTATGTTTTCTTTAACCTCTCTGCAGCGCTGTTGTGCTTCATCATCTTCAGGATCTCAACAGTCGAGTTCACAGCCTTTTCTTCACCGTTGCGCTCGATCATCTTACTCACAATGTTGTGCCGGAATGGGCTCCCCAGTTGATACAGAGGAATTTGTTCACAGTTTTTCAAGATGTTGAGACCAAGATACCACTTAAATTTATCGAAATCATCTTTACTCAGGTCCTCCAGAGTCTCCAAGAGCAGCTGTGGCACCAGCATCTCTAATAACTGAACAGGTAGGAGAGGGGGAATTATTTAGGCGAGAGGATTTTATGGGATGGAGCTTCATTCAGTCTTACTGTCTTGTCTCGTTACTGTCTTGCAAAACCAGCTTTTCATAAATTGTTAAAAACAGCTCAATTTTCAGCTTTGTGATATTTTATCAGATGATCCAGTGGATTTTAAATGCCTTTTAGCATTAGGATATTCTCAACCTTTAAATATGGAGGACCACAAGTATCATGTAAAGCATTATAAAGAATTCTATCAAATGGTATCTAATTGGACAAGAATTAATAAAATTTTTCACAGGTAGTTAACAATTTATGCTACAATGTGACAACTAGAGGGATAACAGACTCTTTGCTGAGCCCTGCTCCTTAGCTGGTGCTACTCAGTCAAGCTGTAGAGCTAGCATGGAGCCCACTGTCACTAACTGTAGTCACTGAAGAAGTACTGTCAACATATTGGAAAACTGACTCAGCAGCGAAACAGGTTAAAAAGATGAAAACGTGCGGGCGTGCAGATTTGGTCCCCCCCAGTGTTGACTCCATGGCTACAGCCTTGACACACGTCATACGTCACTCTATGTATATCATTTACAAAACACACCCTCACAATTTGCCTTTCTATTTCAGCTGCAAAATTTTCCCAGCTCCCCCTTTTCCCTGGCAATGCCGCTGCTGCTCTTTCAGCTCCACCTCCACCCCAGCAATAATAAGCTCCGACATTATCGGTTCCTTCATTGGTACTTTTGAAAAGTTTTGGTTTGATTTATCATCCTGCTGTAGTCTTTCTCTTCTGCTATCTGCATGGCTGACCTCCTCCAAACGCGTACACACACACACACACACACACGAACAGAGTAAAGTCAGACAACAGTAGAGAGGCCATGGTGTAGACAAAGTGAAGATAACTCGAAGATTACTGATGACAACTACACTTGTTACTGTAAATCATTTACGAGTAAAAAGCCAATACTTTATCGATACATGTATTCATTCTGCTCTGTTTGCAGTCTCTCATTTACCGTTGTTATATTTACACACATTGAGACTGAAAATCTCCTCTACAAGAGAGACCCTTAAAATGCAACAAATACAACATATAAACAACAACTAATGATATTATAAAATAAAAACCAATAAACTTTGTTGATAGATTAATTTATTCATTTGTAAAATATTGTATTAAATCTGGTGTGTACTGATCAGTTAGATATCAATCAGTTAAATGTGTGATAGCTGCTGGCGTGACACATGTGGTCCTCCATACAACAGAAACAATTCATACTTTAGTCTAAAAAAAAAACTCACTAAAAGATGGTTTTCACTGGACAGCGGTAAAAAAATTCTTACATTTGTCGAAGTTATAACCCGAAAAGACTCTTTTAAAACTACAACTATACAGATAAATAGAGGCATGCAGATGGACCCAATATGCTACAGGAGCACGGCCCTCTCAAGCCTTTCAACCATTCCAGATATCAGGCAGGGGCACCTCTGTATCTGCTCAACAGTTACCATTAAAATCATTGCAGAACAAATTACATATAGGCCATCAAGCACCTACCTGAAGTCAGTGTTTTGTCAGCTCAAACAGCCAAGATGTCCCAAAGCCCCAACAATTAAAGAAACCAGACTGAAACTGAAGCATACCTGAAGCCTTATCGATACCTTCAGCTTCAGACTTCCTTATGGTCTGACGGGAAGACTGACGACAGCACGGTCAAACCCTAGTACCAGTCAAAGTGGGCGTAAACTGATTACAGTTTAAGGTTAAACTTTACCAGGCTGAATGAAGGTGAGACAGAGAATTTATTGCTCTTTCGTGAAGGTCCACATGTCCACATGTCCTCACTGATACTGTACACACAGCTTGTATACACATCCAGCAGACATGTTACGAGGCAACATGCAAAGTTTGTGCCCAACTGATCTGGTGGAGGAAGAAGTACACAGATTTTTCACTGCAGTAAAAGTAGCAACAGTCTTGGATTCAAAACTTTACTTAAGTCAAAGTAAAAAAGTATTACATATACAATTTACTTAAAATACAAAAAGAAACCAAACTGCCCATTTCAAAATAATGAATATTATATGACTGAATTACAATTAGTGACACATTGTACATGAAATGCTGCAGTAAAATATAGAGATATATTCTTTTACTTACAGACTAGCTTGTAAATTTCACCAAGAAATCAATTACCTTTGATCTTTATCCATGACACATCACAGTGTATTTGATGATTATATTTTGTATTATTAATCTGAATCTGCAAAGTAACCAAAGTTATCAGACAATTGTAATGAAATGAAAAGTATAAAGTAGCAGAAAACAGAAAAACTCAAGTAAAAGTAGGGGAGACCGGGGATGGTTGTACATACATGTAACATTTAATTTTTAATTAGGAACAACAAGCTATGAATCAGCTGATTCACTTAGTTTAATCCTTATTCCTCCTGTTAGGAGTTAGCACCCTGTGGCAGACACAGCCAAGTTAATAAGGAAAAAACTAATTTTAGGGAAAAAACGTTATTTTTTATTTTTATTTTTTTTTGTGATAGTATTGGCTGCTTTGTAGTTAAATTACTCAAGCTTAAATCATGTTTATTATGCATGTATGAAGATATCATTAATGCAAGTTGTTAGTGCGAATGTTTTAGTTGCTACATGTAAGGTAAGCTGGTTTATGACTACAGGGTCTGGGTTCACTGTAACAACATGAAAAAATAATACCCCAAGCAACACATAAACAGACAAACACAGACACACATAGCAACATTTGAATATTTATATCTCATATGCGGGGCCAGAGGAAGTACTGAAGTCAGTTTTTCAATACTACAAGGGGACCCAGCTGCTATTAATTTACCTTACATTTAGATCGTCCAACTTTGGTGATGCAGGTGACTTACTCAGTGCGCCCAGATCCATATTGCCTGTCCATGCCACTGGGTGTGGTGTTGTGTGATAAAACTGCTCATTTTAGAAGGCCTGTTATTGTAACCAGCATTACATATATTTTTGTTCAATGTATATAACAAACAGAAAACATGGCCCCCTGAAGCAGCTGGTACAGTTCAGTGCCTTGTTTGAGGGCAATTAAGAGAGATGACAGCTGTTTCAGTGGTACATATAAGTGGATAATTTTCAATTATTTCACATCATGATTCATATGATATCTCACTTAATTTCTCCTGAAACAACACTTAATGCTTTCAGATGCCTTCTTTTTGACCTGAAAGACCGATTCTTCCATGTTCTTCTGCGTATGATTTTGTAGGGGGGACAGTTAACTGTTGGGGATGTTGAAGGACTTGCTCCAACTGATCCAACATTAGCCTGAACAGTACCCCCAACATTTATGTCAACATCACCCCTAACATTACTTCCAACATTCTGGGCAACATCACTCCAAACATTACGGCTAACAATCCTGCCAACATTACCCCTAACATTACCTCCAACATTACGACTGACAGTCACACCACCATAACAGGCATTTGGGGCATTTGGGGCCTTCGGAGCAATGGCACCAGCTGCTCCATCAGTTGAGATTCTCTGAGCAGTTGGAAGACCCAAAGCAGACGAGGAGGTTACAAGAGAGTGAGAGACTTTCTCCTGTGCTGCTGCTCCCTCTGGAAAATAAAGATCAAGAAACAGATAATCAAAAAAAGACACAAATTAGCTAATATGAAACACTGATTCATTCATTTTTTCAGTGTAGAATAACAATGACATTTTGGCCAGATTTAAGTTCTCATGCTTTCAGTACCACAAATATCACTCACTGTTTTACTCTAAATGATATAATCTGTTACTATGATGATATGAGGAACACGTTTCTGACCTTTGTTGTTAACTTCTTTATTTTATGAGGGAAATTCTTTATTCATAAACAGAAGTTCTTAGGTTCACAACCCTCTTTCCATCTTTTTGGATTGAATTTAACTCAGTGTTGAACTGCCTTGGTCTTATGAACAGCAGAAAAAGTAACACATTTTTACAATATCACAAAAAATTATTTGATGATGTGAAATTAACTGTTTTGTTGTTGTTGTTGTTGTTGTTGTTGTTTTTTATCATCTTATCATTCTTACTTTATCTATTATTTGTTCATCTTTCATTGCAATTTGTTTCAGCTCTCATGTATTGTTCGTTCTATACATGACGTGTTTTAGTACATTGTTTAAGTGAATACAGTTTTAAAAACAATACATGCCCCAATGTGGCGCTGGCATCAATCACATGACTCATCCTCAGTTCTATCGTCCTTAATTTCATCCAGACCTCTGCTGGAAAAAAAGTTTGCTGCCCCTCAGAGTTTTTCCTAGGAAAAGGAGCTTGTAACTTGTATGGTCAATGAATTAATTTCCCTATTAAAAAGCTATTTGACTAAGAAAGTAATGACGTCACCACCCTGCTACTGTGAATACACTTAAATTCTAAACGTCGCTACTTGAAGTGATGCTTCACTTCACTGCCGTTATCTGCCGTGCCTTCATGTGTAACGCTCTGCAGTGTCAGCATCATAACTCTTTGGCACTGCAATTAATTAACAACCTACATTAATATCAATGCTGAAAGAAAGACAGACCTACAGGAAACAACACAGTCAGTGTTACATCCGTTACAACACTGCAACAGCCGCCTTCAGGTTTTCCTATCTTCTGCTGTAGCTTTCATCATTGCATTTGACAAAATGTAAAACAGCTGAACAACATTGGGGCCAAAGAGCCAAAATTATCCTTTGATAAGCATCAAAAACCAAAATGACTTACTGTGTCCACAGATACCACCAATGTACATAAAGGGACACCTATTATTTGACTTTCAGGAAGTTGGCAAAAACTAAGAGCGCAGCTGCAGAGGTGACTAAGATTGTGAGGAAATACTGACAGTGACATGAGTCTGATTCTCTTCAAGAGTACCCACAAACAATGGAGGAAGTATTCAGATCATGTACTTCAGAGAAAGTACTCACACTACAAAAATACTCCACTACAAGTAAAAGTCATGCATTTAAATTTTATGTAAGTAAAAGTATATCAGTATTATCAAAAGTGAAAGTACTGATTATTCAGTAAAATATTCCCTGTCATAATATTTTTGTTTTATTGTGTTTTGCTTTGTAGTCAAATTACTCAAGCTTAAATCATGTTTATTATGTGCATATGTCGATATCTGGAAGTTGTTAGTACAATTGTTTTAGTTGTTACCTGTAAGGTAAGCTGGTTTACAACTACAAGAGTCTGGGTTAAATGTAGCAACATGGAAAAATAATAACCTACCCCAAGCAACACATTAAGTTATTTGAGTGTTGAATGAAAAGTTTTCAGTGTCTTTAGTTACAACTCTCTGGGACTATGGGTTGAATTTTAACATTTCACTCCTTATGTTTTGACCAAAGCATGCATTTTCTATATGTGCTACAGAGGTTTCAGCTACTGTATCACAGTTTGAACGCACACTCAAAGATACAGAGAGAAACGTCAAAAATGTTACAACCATCCCCGGTTTCCCCTACTTTACCTCAATTTGGTATTTAAGTACAGTTCTTCAGTTAATGTATTTAGTTACATCACACAACTGTGTAAGTCCAATATTGTCTCCCCTTTTAGTTCTGTTTTTGTACCTCCAGAGTGAAAAGTGAATGTTCATTGGCTTGTTGTTAGTATGTCTCCTGGGAGTGTACTGTGAGTTTATCAGAGCTTTTCACCATATACATGACACTAATGAGCACACACAACAATTTATTCTTGCAAAAAAAAAAAAAAAAAGAATCTTAACACCCCCTAGCTGTTGCTGGAGCTTTTAACCACACCTCAATGTCGTCCTCAGTGGATGGAGTTTGCTCAGTTGTCAACACATGAACTAAATGTGGAACTTCTTGTCCTTGTTTCTGAGGTAAAAAATAAAATGCACTTTGTCTTTCATCACCAAAACAAAGGAAATGATCATAGACTTTCGGCGTGGTGATGTAGTTCACCCTCCTCTGCTTATCTATGGTCAAAAGGTGGAGCGAGGAAGTAATTTTAAATTCCTAGGAACAACCCTATGTGACAACTTAAAGTGGGAAGTTAACACCAGCAACATTATTAGTCGGGCCCACCAGAGGCTTCACTCACTGCGTCAGTTAAGGACGATTGGGGTCTCCAGGGATGGGAAACTCAGCTTCTATAGAGTGACAGTTGAGTGTGTTCTCACATTTTCAGTGACGATGTGGTGTGGAAACACAACTGAGCACAACAAGACACAGCTAGAAAGAGTGGTATGCACGGCATCAAAGATTGTAGGCTGTGACCTTCCTTCTGTGGCCTCCTTATATGCCACACGCATTAAGCAAAAGGGGGAGAAGGTGATGGGAGATCCCTCACACCCTGCTTCCTCTGTTTTTTAAGCTTCTGCCTTCTGGCAGGAGACTCCAGAGTATTAGGTGTAGGACATCTCATTTTAGAAATAGCATGGCACCAGCTGCTCCATCAGTAGAGATTCTCTGAGCAGTTGGAAGACCCAAAGCAGACGAGGAGGTTACAAGAGAATAAGAGACTTTCTCCTGTGCTGCTGCTCCCTCTGGGAAATAAAGACCAAGAAACGGATAATCAATAAAAGACACAAATTAGCTAATATTAAACATCGTCTATGAACTCATTGATTTGCTGTACCTGTGTAGGTTTTCTGTAACCTCTCTGCAGCGTTGTTGTTGTTGCTCATCTTCTTCAGAATCTCAACAGTGATGCTCACAGCCAAATGTTCACTGTAGCTCTCGATCATCCTGCTCACAGTGTCCCACCGGGATGCCTTCTCAAGACGGGAAACAGGAATTGGTTTGCAGCTGTCCAAGATGTCCATTGAGAGAAACCATTTAAGCTTTTTAAAGTCATCTTGGCGCAGCTCTTCCAGAGTCTGAAGGAGCAGCTGTGGAACCAGCATGTCTGCTCACTGAACGAGAAGAGGAGGAATTAATTTCCAGATTAGCCTTCAGTGTTAAAAGAATAATTGCACGACACACCAGTTATGTTTGCTGATGCTTCTTCTTATTACACAATCCCCTTTACACTGCAAATTTACCCGCTATGGGAATAACAAATAATTATCTTATTAAAAAAGACCATCTATAGGAGCTCTTAAAATAACTAACATTACCATCGTCATTTATTGCTGTAGGTATCTACTTGATGTATAGGAAGGGCCAATGTAGGCATAAAATATAATAAAAATATATTATAGGTTGTATAATACAGAAGCTTAAATATATTTTTCCACCACACTCACTGTGGCATACAGTGTCAGCTTGTTGATATCACTTATTTTATTATTATGAATGTAAACTGATGAAAATGGGTAATCAATCAATATAGATTTGTTATAATCAGTGCTGACTCGTGTCCTTTTGTGGACATGCCGATGAAACATTGATTCATTTATTTTTTTCAGTGTAGAATAACAATGAAATTTTGGTCTGATTTAAGTTTTCATGCTTTCAATATTACGATTATCACTCGCTGTTTTACTCTAAATGATATAATCTGTTACCATGATGATATGAGCTATGAGATATGATAAACAAGTTTCTGACTTACGTTAACTTCTTTATTTTATCAGGGAAATTCTTTATTCATAAACAGAAGTTCTTAGGTTCACAACCCTCTTTCCATCTTTTTTTAATTTAATTTAACTCAGTGTTGAACTACCTTGGTCTTATGAACAACAGAAATGTAACACATTTTTACAATATCACAAAAAAATATTTGATGATGTGAAATTAACTGTTTTTTGTTGTTGTTTGTCATCTTCTTACTTTATTATTTGTTCATCTTTCATTGCAATTTGTTTCAGCTCTCATGTAGCCTCTTGTAAGTTTTATGATGCTTTTGTACATTTTATTGTTGAATACAGTTAAAAAAAAAAAACAAAAACAAAACATGCCCCGATGTGGCGCTGGCATCAGTTGCATGACTCATCCCCACTTCTATTGTCCTTAATTTCATCCAGACCCGCTGGAAAAAAGTTTGCTGCACTCCAGAGTTTTTCTTGGGAAAAGGAGCTTGTAACTTGTATGGACGCCACTGCACCACTTGGTCAATTACAATGCTATGCATGCTATTTGACTCAGACAGTAATGACGTCACCACCACGCTACCTAGAAATACAGTTTAATTCTTAATGTCACTACTAAGTGACAACACTACTGTTATCTGCCGTGCCTTCATGTGTAACATAAATTAACAACCTCCATTAATATCAGTGCTGAAAGAAAGACAGACCTACAGTAAACACAACACAGTCAGTGTTACATCCGTTACAACACAGCAACAGCAACCTTCAGGTTTTCCTATCTTCTGCTGTAGCTTTCCTCATTTCATCTGACAAAATGTGAAACAACCAACAGGCTGAACATCGGGGCCAAAGAGCCAGAATGATCCTTTGATTAAGCACCAAAAACCAAAATGACTTACCATGACTACAGATACCACAGAGAGACAATGTACAAGTAGAGGTGCCTATTATTTGACTTTCAGGAAGTTGGCAAAATTTTTAGTGCGCCACTGCAGAGATGACTACTGATGTAGTCGTGGAGACTGACAATAACATCAGCCTGATTCTCTTCAAGGGCACCCATAAACAGTGGAGAAGGAGATTCTGTACTTAAAGGGATAGTGCACCCAAAAATGAAAATTCAGCCATTATCTACTCACCCTCATGTCGAGGGAGGCTCTGGTGAAGTTTTAGAGTCCTCACATCCCTTGCGGAAATCCAAGGGGAGAATGGGTAGCAGCACAACTCCACCTAATGCAGGCTGGGCGCCCCAGATTAAAACGTCCAAAAACACATAATTGAAACCACAAAATATCTCCATACTGCTCATCTGTGGTGATCCAAGTGTCCTGAAGCCCTAACATAAAAAGTTGTTTGGAGAAACATCATTTGAACTCTGTTTTTAGCCTCATTGTAGCCTGTAGCTCTAATTGCCTCTCTGTGCACTGCGCTCATGTGTGCGCGTTTGCACGAGACCGTGAGACATGGGCACTGCCTTCATATGTGTTCACATGCTTTCACTGGTCGTGTGCGTGGTGCACAGAGAGGCAATTAGAGCTACAAGCTACAATCACTACGGACGAGCAGTATGGAGATATTTTGTGGTTTCTTTATGTATTTTTGGCCTAACCCTCAGCCAGCCGCAGAGTCGAGCACTGGAAACCTGGTGGTGTAGTTGTTTCAAATGCAAAGCAATGCCAATGGATGAGGAAAGTCTTTGCTGCTCAGACTGGGAATTGGCGATGCCTGCACTTGAGAATCTGGACATCAGTACTGACGAGACTGCTGCTCTTCAGAGACCGTGCATCACTGATCACCCTGAGCGCGCACACGTGAGCGCAGTGCACAGAGAAGCAGTTAGAGCTACAGGCTACAATGAGGCTAAAAACAGAGTTCATATGATGTTTTTTGAAACAACTTTTTATGTCGGGGCTTCAGGACACTTGGATCACTACGGATGAGCATGTTGGAGATATTTTGTGGTTTCAATTTTGTGTTCTTGGATGTTAGTCTGGGGCGCCGTCAGCCATTATGTGTGCTAGCCGCTCCCCCCACCGCTCCCCGCAAGGGATGTGAGGACTCTAAAACTTCACCAGAGCCTTCCTCAGCATGAGGGTGAGTAATGGCTGAATTTTCATTTTTGGGTGCACTATCCCTTTAATATACTGTTAAGTATGTGTGGCTGTCCTATGAGAGCCATAAAGACTTTATTTAGCTTAAGAAGTAGAAGAAGCAGGACCAGAGCTTTCCAGGGATACCACACACATCATTGTGCTGTCATCCCATCATGCTATAAATCCAGATCAATTGTCTACAAAATAAAAACCTGACGAATGTCTTTACAATCCATTATACAGATCTTGTTATCAGTCACTTCATATAGTGAGGAATATCGTATCTTACCACGTCTTAGGCTTGCGTGTGTTTCTCCCTGTCTATCCACATTTGTAGTCCGGCTTTCAATATGCAAATATCTCCATATTGTCCAGTTGACACTCCATCAAACTTTGTATGACAAGACCAGCGCACTCCACCTTTGCGCACCCAGACAACTGCAGCCTAATTATTAGTCTTGCTCACCAGACCTTAGGTCTGGCTGGGCCGGCTCTCACTTTAAGATTGGAGAAAAAAAAACCGCCCAGGCTGCTTGTATTTCTTTCAACCAATCACAATCGTTCTGGGCGGTGCCACAGTAACGGTGTGCTTGCAAAAATATTGCCGGGGGAAACAGGTTTTGGTGTAACACGCCCACAAAAATATCACCTACAGGACGCGAACCATGGCAGAAAAATGGCTACATCCCCGCAAGATCAAACACCACAAAAGTTAGTAAAGGACGTGTTGAAAACTGCAACCGGAGGTGGTAGGGCGGGACTTCAGCGGGTGGCTCATTCCACCCAATGAGAGGCTGATCTATGCAGCGAACTTCCGCCCACTCAGACTACCTAATTATGCATGCTGACAGGGCAGTAGTCACTATATACATTGAGGGGGACACGTGCCCCCCCACCAATGTCCCCCCAATATATAACTGAAACTGAAAAACAAATATTATCTTGGAGGACATCACTGCACTTGGTTGACTATTTTTCTATTCTCTTAGATGTAAATATTGCATGTTTCTTTCAGATAAAACACATTTTTGACTTGTGAATGAGTCAATGGAATTTCTTGCAATAATGAAAAAATACTGGCAATCATGTCTGCCTGGCACAAACCACATGTTTTGGACAGCTGTGAAGTGACAGAATGTCCCAGAATCATGGTTCTTATATTGCCAGATTCCAGAGAGTCTCCCCTCTTCATATATGGCAGAATATGTCTACTTCCAACTTGCTATGGTGAGATACATGTAAAATATGTAAGAATTTAGGCACACAGATTTGTTTTTTTCATTGATATAAAAATTAATATAAAATACAGGCACATAGAAGGACATGGAATGATGGCAAATCTGGATAGCCCACATTGTCCTGAAAAAATAACAAGATATAGCATGTGTATGTAGCCTTTATAATGAGATATGAGCTTAAAAGTAAAGGCAGTCGGGGTGTCTGTGGCTTAGTGGTAGAGCAGGCGCCCCATGTACAAGGCTGTGGCCGCAGCGGCCTGGGTTCGAGTCCAGCCTGTGGCCCTTTGCTGCATGTCATCCCCTCTCTCTCTCCCCTTTCACACTTAACTGTCCTGTCCATTAAAGACAAAAAATGCCCAAAAAAAATCTTAAAAAAAAAAAAGCAAAAGCAGTAAAAATACCCCAAAAAGGCCTAGGGCCCAAAGGTCTAATGCTCCACTTTATCAGAAACAAATTCAAACTCATCAGATTCGGAGTTAAGTGGTTTTGGCTCAGACGGTATGGAAAAACTGTAAACTGAAAAGTAACTACAGCTGTCGGACAAGTCTGTTTGCCTTTTAGATCTAGCCCAGTAGAAGTAGAAGTATAAAGCTGCATGAAATGTAAACACTCATGAAAGTACATGTAGCCTACTAGGTGAGCTTGAGTAAATGTATCCCCCCAATTTTTTCCCCCTAAAAAACATAATTCAATAAATTTTATAACGAATGAGCTTAAAATATATAACAAAACAATATAACAAAAACAAAAGTCTATGAAATAACAGAAAGTAGGAATGTACAATTGTTTTATTGTTATAATTGTATTGATTTATTTATTTTTACAAAATAATAGAGAAGAGAATATCACATGCTAGGGCGGCACAGTGGTGGGGTGGTTAGCACTGTCGCCTCACAGCAAGAGGGTTCCCAGTTCGATCCCGGGTGTGGGAGCCTTTCTGTGCGGAGTTTGCATGTTCTCCCCGTGTCAGCGTGGGTTCTCTCCGGGCACTCTGGCTTCCTCCCACAGTCCAAAGACATGCAGATTGGGGACTAGGTTAATTGACTTCTAAATTGTCCATAGGTGTGAATGTGAGCGTGAGTGTTTGTCTGTCTCTGTGTGTCAGCCCTGCGATAGTCTGGCGACCTGTCCAGGGTGTACTCTGCCTCTTGCCTGATGTCAGCTGGGATAGGCTCCAGCCCCCCCGCGACCCTCAAGAGGATGAAGCGGTTAGAAGATGAATGAATGAATGAATATCACATGCTACACTTCAGTTTTAATACAGTGGTGCTGTATAAAAGTTTATGGAGCTCATCGACCTCAAACTTCCAACATCACAAAATAAAAGTAGCAAATTAAACCAAAACTATCTGCATGGTTACATACAACCAGAAAACAAACAAAATATTTTGCCAAAAACAAAACAAAACAAAAAAAAGGTCAACTTCCTAGCTTTTATCAGATCTTTACATCACATCTCACTATCACCCTCAGTAGATGAAGTCCGCTCAGATAACAGTTCATGTAAACCCTTCATTCTTGTCCTTGTCTCTGAGGTCAAAATGAAGCTGCACTCTCAAAATATGTCGTTTGTAATATGGGTGTATTGGCCCTTTAATAGAGATGGTAGCCACTTTATAACAATGATAAAGACCTTATTTACACTATTAAAACAAATGTATAATATACTTTGAATGGGAAAAAAATACATGGTGGTCCTGAGAGCTCAAAGCACTGAAACTTAAAAAGCATCTTAATAAATGCTTCATGTAGCAAAGGTGACAATAGAATTTGTTTCCGGGGGACACTAAAAAGTGACGAACATAGATGGGACACTCTTGCTACCATTGTTTGTGACTCATGAAGTTATTGAAGTTGACCATCCATAAGTGGTACTGGAAAACTAGCTAAAATGTAAGTTTTTATGAGTTTGTGTGTTCTGCTGTCTTCATCACTTTTTGAGAGACGATGGCTGCTTCACCTTTCGGTGAACCATTTCATATTGCGATTCATATGATACTGCACTTAATTAAAAGAAACAACAATCAATATATGATACAAGAAATTTAGTTTAAATTTCTGAGAACACTGTCTTTCAGTTTTGTAGACTGACCCTTCTCCTGTCCTTGGATTACTTTTTATAGCACCTGAAGCCTAATCAATTCTTTCAGCTTCAAACCTCCTTATGGTCCACAATTGACCTATGGCTAAGTCCCGCCCTCAAATGCGATGAGCCAATCACAGTGCGTATAGCCATTCCCATACACTCTGACATTCTCTGCCTGGATGTCCATTGAAATGCATTACAGAAAATCAGTTTTGTTCAGTTTTATGAGCTTTTGAGAGAGGATATTTTGAGAGCTTTTCTGAGATTTGAAGTTTAAAAATGGTCAAACGGTGTGCATGGGGTACATGCAACTCCGACACAAGGTATCCTGAGAGGCTGGGTGACGAGGTGTATTTTTTACCCTTTCCTAAACCACGTCTTAATGAGAAAAGTGTCTCCTTTGGATAAAGTTGTGTGGTAACGTTAGACCACAACATCAACTCAACGTGAATAAGATTAACAAGGATGTCTACATCTGTTCTAAGGTAAGTCAACATTGTGTTTAAGGCAACATATTGTCACTTTGCTGGAAAGAAACATAAAGTTATCTTTAACATCTCTAGCTAACGTTAGCTAAAGTTAGCCTAACGTTAGCTCCTAGCTGCGTTGTTCATCATGTCACCTTGTTTGCTGGGAGTTCATTAGCCTATTTTGTTCTAGTTTTGTACTTTGGTGATCGTACATCATTGTTAGCTGTTGTCCAAAGGGCTCTAGTTAAGCTAATGTTAACTTCTGGAGCTTAGCTTCATTAATTTTTCTGTAATAATCGCAGAGATAACAAAGGTTGGCAAACATTATGCTGAATGATTCAGTGTATATACTGTAGCACCAAACTAACGGAGAGACACTCTTGGTAAAGATGGTAAAAAGGCCGTTATCCTTTTCTCATACTCTGAGCCAAAAACCTTAACTTAAGTGGCACTTTAACTTGTTGTCTTTGATGGCGATGGCAACGAGATGCGGTTCACAAGCGTAACTTACACTGTGACCTATAAATTTTGGCTTGTAATTTAAGCTTTTCATCGACCTTCTCAACAATAAAATGATGAATATATTCCTCCAATGCGTAGTTTAGGCCCTTTTGGTTACTTCTCAGTGACATCTGATCGTTATGTCCCCAAAAATCATCAGTTGCCTCCTGCGAAATGCCGTGTACTGTGACACCTGCCATAGCGCCGGTCACTGAATGTTGATAGTTTGTCCAAGTGAGTGGAGGGGGGCGTGGCTTAGCCTTAGGTCAATTGAGGACAGCACAGTCAACCCCCCAGTAATAGTCAGCATGGGTGAAAAATGGTGAAGTGTTGGGGCCGTTGGAGGGCTTATCTAACTGATCAAATACCAGAATCCAAATCAGAATCCGAATCAATCAGAATCAGAATCAGAATCAGAATATGAATATGAATATGAATACGAATCTGTTTTATTGCCTATTGGGTTTTTAAATCCAAGGTATTTGCATTCGTTTGTGCTCAGTGATACATGATGGCCAATGTCTCTGATAATCATACTACGTAAACTGTCAACAACTTCCCCAATACCATCTTCATCATCACCGCCAACATTACCGCCAACATTACCACTGATGATCAGACTACCATCAGTGGCATCAGTACCCCAAATATTACCTCTGACATTACCAGAGACAATCACTCTACGATTACCCCAAACATTACCGCGGACATTACCACTGATAACCAAAACAGATTTACAGCCAACAATAGGGCCAACATTTCCGCGGATATTACCATTAATAATCACTTTACCATTTCTGCCAATAATATCACTGACATCTCCGGCAATATCACCGACAATATTACCACTGATAATCACATCACTGTTTATGACAGCAACACGGCCAATATCATCCTCAACATTTTCGCAAGCATTATTACTGATAACCACGCTACCATCACCGTTAACAGTGTAAACAACATTTCCGAACACATGACCAATGAAATTCATGCTATCAATACTGCCAACATTCCTGCCACCAATGCAGCCAGCATTTTTGAGAGCATTACCACTGACAGTCATGCTAGCATTACTGGAAACAATACTGCCAACATTTTTGTGAACATTACCACTGACAGTCATGCTAGCATTACCGGAAACAATACTGCCAACATTTCTGTGAACATTACCACTGACAGCCATGCTATCATTACTGCTAACGGTACTGCCAGCATTCCTGCAAACATTACCACTGATATTCATGCTGTCATTAGTGGCATTTGAAGCCCTAGGAGTGATGGCACCAGCTGCTCCATCAGTAGAAATTTTCTGATCAGTTGGAAGATCCAAAGCAGACGAGGAGGAGGAGGTTACATCTGCATGAGAGACTTTCTCCTGAGCTGCTGCTCCCTCTAGGAAAATAAAGATTAGGACACAGACAATCAGTAAGAGACACAATTTAGCAGCATCTACAAACTCATTGACGAACTGTACCTGCGTATGTTTTCTCTAACTCCTCTGCAGCGCTGTTGTGCTCCATCTTCTTCAGGATCGCAACGGTCAAGCTCACAGCCTTTTCTTCACCGTAGCTGTCTATCATCTTACTCACAGTGTCACGACAGTGTGAGCTCACCAGATGGCACAGGGGAACTCGTTTACAGTTTTTCAAGTTATTGAGAGCAAGATACCACTTGAATCTTTTCAAGTCATGTCTACTCAGGTCCTCCAGAGTCTTCAAGAGCAGTTGTGACACCAGCATCTTTAATCACTGAAGAGGCAGGAGAGGGGGAATTAGTTAGGAGCGAGCTTCAGTTTCACTGTCTCGCAAAACCACGTCTCTAAGAAGTCAACCTTACGTGAGTAAAACAGTTTTGTTTTCAGCTTTGTGATGACACATTTATCAGATAATCCAGTGGGTTTTTAAATGGGTTATTGAGCATTAGAAAGAGCATATTCTCAACCCTTAACGTATGCCGGACCACAGGTATCATGTAAATAGTTATAAAAAAAATCTGAAAAAGTGATATCTGTTTGAACAATAAAATGGAATTAATAAAATATTTCACAAAAACAATACACATTTCAATTAGGCATTTACAGGAACAATTACTTTTTACACTTGATTTTCCTTTTTTGTCTCTTTTCTAATTTGACCTATTTTTACTGAGTCTGTAAAAACAGTCGTTCTTGCTATTGGCCATTTCAATATCAGTTAATAAAATATCAATGGGATTATTTATTCATTTGTAAAATATTGTATGAAATCCAGCATTCCATTGAGATATCATTTAAGCGAATGCTCAGTGACTATTTATGACAGATGTGGTCCTCCATATTTAAGGAAGACTTAATATAGTTTTTCTTGAAAATAAATAAATAAAAATCAATTAATTTGGCTGAATTTGAAGATTTGAGAGATTTAAATATTTTACATTTGTCAAGAATTCTTAATGTCAAATATAGAGATAAATAGAGGCATGTAGATCGACCCAATATCCTACAGGAACACAGCTGTCTCAAGCCTTGATGCCATTCCAGATATCAGGCAGGTACATGTCTGGATCTGCTCAACAGTTACCATTAAAATTACTGCAGAATTTATATTTACATCATTGAAAACTTACCTGAAGTTTGTCGGCTCAACTGTCCAAAATGTCTCACGAACGTCCCAACAATCAAAGAAAGCAGACTCTTACTGAAGCGCACCTTAAACCTAATCGATACTCTCAGCTTTAGACTTCCTTATGGTCTGACGGGAAGATTGACGACAGCACAGTCAAACCCTGGTAGGAGTCAGCATGGGCATAAACCTGTTTAATTGTCAAGTTAGGGTTAAAAATTAACCAACAGAGCAAAGGTGGGAGAGAGAGATTTTATTGCCTCTTCAGATAAACCACAAGTCTTTGTTGATATGGTAAACGACAACAGACGTGGTGAAATTAGCATTTAGAGTTGTGCTTGTGCCCACCTGATGGAGTCCAATATTCTCTCTTCAGTAGCTCTAACAACTAAAAACAGATGCCGAAACTCTCTGTAGAGCTGAGAAAAACAGTTACTGCTAGTGACATCATTCACATACACAGAATAGGTAATAAAAATCATACACATCTCCCTACTCTCAGTGACGAATTATTCTATTTATTACTGACAGGAACAAAAGCTAAAGACAGATGACAAATAAACACCTTAGCTAACAAATAGTAACAATTAATGACAAACAATAAAAGTATGCAAATTTTGTCTTCCTCTTGTTTTTGTACTGTGCCCTCTTCACATAGACTCCTCTCCACCATTTCCCTTATGTCCCTTATTTTTTTGGATGCCAAAAGATCCACCACTGCCTCCTCTATTGCCTTGCAGCACTTCTAATGGCCTTATCCCATGTGAAACATCCAGTCAGATCCAAGGAGTTTCTAACACATCTATCACTTATGTCAGTCACGCCTTATTAACTGCAGCCAAGAAGTACATGGTTAGTTTTAGGCAACAAAAGCACATGGTAAGGTTTAGGCAACAAAAGCACATGGTTAGGTTTAGGCAACAAAAGCACATGGTTAGTTTTAGGCAACAAAAGCACATGGTTAGGTTTAGGCAACAAAAGCACATGGTTAGTTTTAGGCAACAAAAGCACATGGTTAGGTTTAGGCAACAAAAGAACGTGGGGTTAGGGTTAGGGTTAACTGAAGCAGCCCAGTAGTGTATCATACCACTGCACAAGGTGGCTTTTCGCATCGTTGCCTGATGACAAATCACTGACACAGGCAGTATTCGACTTCGGAAAGAGAACGGGCTGTTCTGAAAACATTTGAGGCAAGAAATTGGTAAATCAGAAAGAGTTAGAGACTCCTCAACTCTGATTAGGGTTAGGAGGGGCATGATTTTGTTAACAGACTATCTGTCTTGTGTACTTCTTTCAGAATATAGTGACTGTTTCAGCAAATATGACAAAAAGTTTTTTTCATAGACGTTATCAACTGTAGCCTTCAGGAGATATATGAAATGAAAAAATATGGACATACATGGTTTAAACTAGACAGCAATGTAGCAATGTGGTGGATGTGAGAAACACTGAAATATCAACAACAGCTCTCATTGTATTGACCATGCTGGATTTTCTGTGACAACATATCATCTTTGTGTAAACCCCCCCCCCCCACACACACACACACACACACAACGCATACTCATTCTTGCCCTCTGTGCAGCAGCACTACACTGCATTATTCTTGACCCTCCCTTCCTTCCTGTCTTGATTTACTAACAGAGAACGCCCATGGTGGGTTTTAGAGGCCAAGCAAAGGAATCGCCTGATCATCAGCTTCAGTGCAGCTTCAGACACACACAAGAAGAACACACATGCTAAAAAAAAAAGCATACACACCCACACTCCCATAAAAACCTGATGTACCCAGTGTGTTTTCTCAGAAGTCTCAAGCTGTGCCTCTGCCAGCATCACACAGCCAGTCACTGGTGTTTGAGAGAGACGTCATATCAGCAGCCAATATTTTGTGTCAGGGAACCTGATGAAGGATGAGTGCATCTGGACGACCAATCTCACTTCTGCTGTTTTGCCTGTTCGGCTCAGGTGAGTGAAGTGACAACTGAATGCTTGATGTGGAAACAGTCAGATGATAAACACTTGTAATTTAAAAATAGTAAAGCTTTTCTGGGGTTGTAATCCCTCACAGTAAATTACGCTGGAGGATGTACTTGTGACCACTCGTCACAGGTTGTGACGAGTGGTCACAGTGATCAATAATTACTTCTTTAATTGTGTAATTTTAGACATTTTTCGAAGACTGATGAGATAAAACTCTTTTTAGGAGAAAAAAACAGACTCAAGCAAGGAGATTAGCAAAGTCGTGGGATCTGTGAGCAGAGTAGCTTACAGGTATGCTGTAGCATTGGTAGAGCCCTCTCAGGTAAATTTATGTTTTTGTAAATAAAACTGACTTCACATGAAAAAGAGCTTTAAAAATTGCTGAGCGGTAAGGTATTTTCTTCTGGAATCATCTGCAATTACCTCGTGATCTCTCAGATTTATTGTAGAAACACTGAGGGGACCTACTTGGGAACCACAGGCAGAAACATAACAAAGGGAAACACTACTAAGCACTATGAGGACATTTCATCTGTTATACATGTACAGTATGTGTGTGTCATGATGAATGTGCAAAGTAACTAAGTACACTTACTGTACTTAAGTATGATTTTGAGGTGTTGTACCTGAGCATTTCTATTTTATGTCACTTTATATTTCTAATCGTCTAGTTTCCAGAGGGACATATTGTAATTTTTACTACTGTACATTCGTCTGACAGCTATAGTTTCTAGTTACTTTTCATATTCAAAGAAATTGATACAAAATATACCATCTCATGAAACTGACTCCATAGCTAACAAATAAAAATTTGACCTCATAAAGTAGATTAAACATTACAGCATCAAAATGCTGTGATGATGCATCAATAATAATAAGGGGGGGTTGGCTGACACACACACCAGAGAGCTACTGTGAGTGAGATCATCTGATAGGCAGCAGAACAACCTCAGGATTCAGTGGAACAATGGTCATAGAAAAGAAGAGCGAGTTCTTTGACTTGGGCAGGGTGTCCTTCCTTCCTCAGAGGAACACACTGGGTGTATTCAGTGTGCTACGAAACAATGGTTCACAACAGATCAGCTAAAAAGAGTATTATTTCACGAGATGGCAAAATTCAATTGACCCCTGTCTGTATTATGTAAAGACAGGGGGAAATGACTCATGGGTTCATTTGGCTCACAGCACCAACACAAACAAATGAAGAGATACAGCATTTCTTTTCTGCGATTGGAATTGACACTGCAGATATGTAAGCATAATACAATTGTGAATTTTTGTATTTTAGGGTTTATTCTGTATTCAGTGTTTATACTTTAAGATAAGAGAGAATTGTTATGACATGTTATGTGTTTTTCTTTTTTTTTTTCTTTTTGATTGGGAGGGAGCCCTCAGGATATGTTTATTAATACGTCGACAAATTCAAGTGATTTATTGTGTCTTTCTTCCCTTCCTACCCTCTGACCACCCCTGTGACCTCAGCTACCTCATCCCCTGTTTCCATTTACACACCTGCTCCACCTCTTCCATCGCAAATTTCACCTCCCTCTCCCTCTCAAACAATCCTCCCATCTCATCAGTCTCCTTCTCTCAGTACCCCACCCTTCATCAGCAACTCTGGTGAATCAACAGAGGAAGTCCACTGCCCCTTGACGATGTCACCCTCCACTCTGGTGGTCAGGTATGTCAAAAATAGCTGGTGGTTATTTTTCGGGTGGTGCGGTGGCTCAGTGATTAAAGGGTCCGCTCAATCAAATTCCAAATAACATTTCCTCATGTGTCTTTCCTTTTCTTCATTTCAAAAGAATCTTTGGAGTGGAGATTGACCCTTGTGTACAGACATGAGATACAGTGTTTGCACCAAAGTGCTCTTGTGTATTGGGTAACACTGGGCAAAGGGTGATTTAAACATGCCACTCTGAGAGCACTGGACTGTCTATTGATAAGCTTAGGTATCTGGTTCACCTTTTCCCTCTGTCCCTTTATACCAACAAGCTTCTACTCTGACAGTAATCTGCACTTGTTTAGCAGCTGATGCCTTTAAATTATCGAAAAAAGGAGGGAAGTCGTGCAGTGCAGAAGAATGAGAGGAATTTTATCAATTTATGTGCAGATGCAGGCACTAAAAGTCAAGTAAACACACACAAAAAGGCCTTCCCTCTTCGTTTCTATGTGACATGTTTGAGAAGCGTACTTCTTTCATGTTTCTGTGCCAATGACTGACAACTAATTGTGTGTAAACTCTCCTGTCACAGGTATGAAGATCCAGTTTCAGCGAACTGCTCTGTATCGACGATTCAGCGATTTTCCGCTCTTGGTTGGGAAGTCTCACTGGTAGGGGAATACTGTCTAATATATAACTTGAACACCCTGAGACTCCCTTATCTCCCGTACCTATCAGTGTCCCACTTGGGAACAAGACTCTAAGATACTTTAACTCCTCCTCATTTGTTGCAGCAACTCACTCCTAATGGGAGAAATCTGCCATTTTTTAGCAGAGTGCAATGACTTCAGACTTAGAGGACTTAGAGGTGTTGACTCTCATCTGCACCACTTCAGACTGACCCAAACTGTCCCAATGCAAACTGGGCGGTAATGGCTTAATGAAGCCAGCAGAGCTACATCATCTGAAACTAGTAGAGATGTTATTCTGAGGTCAACATAACAGACACTCTGAACCTCTCAGCTGCACCTTGAGTTCTGTCTATGAATGTCACAAACAGAATCAGAGAGAAGCCCAACCCCACAGAGGATGTGCTGGACTTTTTGTTCAGACACAGCGTTCCTTCTGGTTATACAAGGACAGAATGGCACATAAAAACAGCCACTGCACCCCATGTTTCTGTGACATTTCCCATGAGACATCCAGGGTGGCATGGTTGTAAGCCTTCTCCACAAAGCACATGTAGGCTGCAGGATTCCTAAACATGTAAAGAACTGGTCCACTGTTCCACAACCAGAATGAAATCTGCACCATTCCTCCTGAATTTAAGGCCCCTTTCACACATGCACTGCAAACCTGAAATTATCTGGACATTACCCAGGGGAGCTGCATGTCAGAACCCAACTGTCCAAATCATTTGGATCAGGTACTAAACAGACTTTATCTTGCCAGCTCTCTAGTATGAAGTTTGTGTAGTGTCTGACTATGCCCATGGGTGAATCAAGCAGGTAATTGTCCAGAGAATTCACAGTGAGCTAGTGGTTGTGTTGATGACATTTGATTAACATCCAAAGGTGGAGAAAAAGGGTAATTTCTAACTGGAGAGATGGCAAGATTCTGCGACTTCTATTGGTAAGGCCCGGCGCCAAAATCGTCGACAGATTAAAGAAATGGCAAGAGACCATGTTTAAGAACAAATTACAATCTGGCTATGGGATTATGGTGTAGTCCACGTCATGTCCTGCCTCCTGCACGCTATACCCAGATGCCACCCCTTGCCTAAACCAAACGGAGTATGTCCAGTAGGTGAGAACTCTTCTGACACAGACAAAATAGGAACCACCACCTCTGTCTGCCAGCCCACAAAAACTGTCACTGTCACAAATGTTTATTCCATTGTCCAACAATATCCACACTCTAAGTCAGAAGGTCTTCTGCCCTGCTGAGAACAGGCTGGAGGAGAACTTGCCTTCTCTTCCTGGATTGTTTGCCAGAATCTCTTTCAGGATTTTGCTTTCATGCTCACAGATGGTGCAGTCTGTCTGGCCTCCTGATACCTCAGTGCTGTTTAAGAAGTCTCCTGGGCTGGCCAAGCTCAAAATAATCCCTTCTCCAGCTAAAAGGTGCCCAACAAGTTGATGTAGTTAGTTACCTCTAAAATGGAGGCTTTGATTGTGGCCAAGGTCCTGGACTCTGCAAGGGTACAGAAAAAAGGTCCGCTGGAGGCAGGAGGATGTGGACAGGGACCTCAGCCAGATGTTTCTAGTTCACCCTCACTATATGTTTCGATTTACAGAGTCTTTGTGGCAGCCTCCCCGCCACTTGATCCAACGCACCACCACATGGTGATCAGCTGACAGTTCCTCTCTTCACCAAAGTGTTCTAGACCCTATGGTGCAGATTTTAGGAATAACCTCGTCTGTTGTAGACAATTAATGACTAACACAGAAGTCCAATAAAAGTGCAGCATTCAAACTCAGTTCAGGCAGACCGTTTCTCACAGTCATGCCCTTCAGGTTTTCCCATCATTGTCCATGACCATTTAAATGCGTTACTGGAACAGCAGTAAATCAGTCCATGGGGAGTTGGCTTGGGAACCGGAAGGTTGGCAGTTTAAGTCCCCGCAGGGACCGAGTACGACGTGTGGACTGGTAGCTGGAGAGGTGCCGATTCACCTCCTAGGCACTCCTGAGGTGCCCTTAAGCAAGGCACAGAACCCCTAACTGCTTGGGGCATTGTGCTGTGGCGACCCATCGTTCGTGCATCTCTCCACATTGGATGCATGCATGTTAAATATACAAAACTGCAGCAAAACTATGTAGTATGAAGGTGGTGTGCTCTTCTAGACCACACCCAGAGACTCCAAGAAGGCTCGATACTCTGAACACAAACTTGGCACATAGGCACGGACAGTGTCAACAAAAACGGAACATTATAAGCTTCACAAATTTAGGATTTACTGCAGGATTACTGTTAGTGATACATATATGATAATATTATATTAATCTTAATTTGTGATCTGCGACCTTTTGTAACTCTAGGAACCTCCTGATGTCACTATGGATCGTTTTCTGGTCTGGAGTGTGGACAGGATGACGGAGTGGAGCATCAAGCCTCAGTGCTATGCACTGTCTGAACTGGGAGGGCAGTGCCACATTGATCTCCCTCTAACAGTCTACAGTGAGTTCATATTTCTGTCTGTCTGACATGTTAGAACATCTTTTTCTGTGTGGTTTATCCAATGATCTGTCTCCACAGAGCCTCCAGACAATGTGTCCATCAGCTTTGATAATCACACTGGGCCAATGTTTGAGGGTCACCAGTACACTCTGCAGTGTACAGTGGAGGAAGTCGCTCCTATTGAAAACCTCACTGTGACTTTTTATAAAGGACAAACAACACTGGGTCAACTTCATTCTGAAAACATCACAGAGAAGAAACCAGTGACTGAGACCTTCACTTTAGACATCACCCCCAGTAAAGAAGATGATGGGGTCATGTACTGGTGTGAAGCAAAGCTGGAACTGGGACCTGAAGGACCACAGCTCCCTCCAGTGGTGATGTCACAAAGTATCACTGCCAGTGTTCTCTGTGAGTCAAACTGCTAACATTTTTAGTATGTTTAAGGTGTATAGTTTTTACCAGTAAGAATTTTTATTTACAACCTCTCTCCCTCTCTCTTGAGTGTCTTAACATCTTTCCTGATTAAAAAAAACATGTACACCCCATGTCTTTCCCTCCTCTTCCTCACTTTGACTTCTCTTTCCTCTCAGTTGGTCCACAGCTGGTTTGTGCTACAAAGCTGCAGGTGAGAGAGGGAGAGAGCCTCAGCTGTGAGGTGAAAGGAAACCCCCAACCGTTGGTCACCTGGTTCAGAGATGGGCAGGTGGTTGCCCTGCCCACTCACTCAAGCAAACAACATGCTGGCAAATACATAGTCTCTGCACAAGGACCACTGGGACATACAAACTTTACAGTGGAGGTAGAGGTCCTTCCCAACAGTGGTAGGTTTATGTTTTTGGCATTATTATAAAATGAATGTCATTGCATTTCCGCACTGAATTTCAAACAAATAGAAATCAGTCCAACCATGAGACCTGCAAACCACAGACTTTTTATATGAGGAGTTCTAACTAAAAATGTTTAAACCTGTCGTCCTTTCCAAATTTCTGATATTGCTTTGTTCTCTCATTACAGCAAAAAAAAAAAAAAAAAAAAAAAAAAAAAATCTGAGGTAAAAGGAATCCTGTATTGGTTGATTTAATGTATCTCTTTCTCTTCCTAGGAACTACACACAGCTGTAATAGACATTTCCTGTTGGCCATCTTACTTATTCAGATGATCAGCTGGCTGTAAAACCTACTCAAAGAACCCAACACGATGCGTGTTTCTTCTTCCCATGCTGTCTGGATGAACGGCTCCTGCTGTGCTTTGTCAGGAGAAAAAACTTGTTTTGTCTCTCTTTTGTTTAAATTGATCACTTTCGCATTAGTGTCTGATTGTACAGTGTCAGCACTCCAAAAAACAGTGGGGTTTCACTAGCAGCAAATATGGTTCTCTTTTAGAGAGCTTCTGCCCAGGTACATTTTCTTACAGTGTGTTATTAAGCTGGTTTGTGTAATATGCAAAAAAAAAGCTAACTTTCATATCTTCAAGACTGAAAGCTGCTCTAGAAATAAATTCATAGTCTTGTAAATTGTAATAATCAACAGCGATATAGGTCTGTGACTGTGGTTTGCTTTCTTCCATGCCTGTTTCTTTACAGAGGATGTTTATTAACTGTCTAACTCTTTGCCAAAAAGTGTTTCGAGGTCTTTCGAGGTCCATCCTGTGTACATGTGCTCACGTGTCTGTAATATGAAGAGCTACCAAAGTGTGGTGTCTACACTTTTAACATTGCAAAGCACCGCGTCTTCTTTCACTGAGGTTACAACCAGTCTGCTGTGCATTAAAATGCTGAACTATCTTGTATCCAACAGCAGTACTGTATTGCTTTAGATTTGAACTGCCTTGCTCATTCAGTAACAAAGTATGGTCAAAATGAAAGTAAATGCAGGTGAATCACTGATGTGAGGCCAAACCAGGCGACAACCTGAAAAATAAAGCCAACACAGATGTGCCAAAAGTGCAGTTCATCGAAAGGACACTTGAGGCTGGCTCCAGATGTGTCAATCCAAACAGACCCCCATGTTAAAATGCCCAACTTTACACCATCAATTAACATGTTTACAGCCTGGTATACAAAAACGGCTCTGGTCTCTACAGCTAATTTCACTGCTCAGAAGGAGAACTTTTATATAACTCATCCCTTTACATTTGGCTTAAAGTTACTCATAATTAAGGGTGCAGTCACTTTGAGGGACAGGCTGCTTGAGGTGACAACAGTCTGAGTCAGACTACCCTATCGTTCAAATACGATCACTTCTGGCCCCAAAAACACCAAGATGGCAACGGCAGAAATGCTACACTTGAGGCTTCAAAACAGCACTCCACAAACCAATGGTTGACGTCATGGTAGCTATGGCCATTACTTTATGCAGTCCATGTGCTGAACAGAGTGGCAAACAATTTGATTATATAAAAGGTGGTAAATACTGGTAACAAGTGTGACTGGAACTTCAGTTCTGCTGGCTCAAGGTCACACCAAAAACAAAACACATCCCTGATACAGAAAATGCTTCAGTAGTAGAGAATAATAGGTGGACAAACATGGCAGTCACAAAGCCTTTAAGCGTTTTGTTTGAAAAGGCAGTCAAGGCACCATGACTGTGCACTGCTGTGGTTAAATGTGAAAAACACATTTTTAAAAATGAATCCACTGAGTGTAGTAGCTCAAAACTAAAACTCAAGGCTTGGAATTGCTTCAGTTACTGTACCTTGTGTTCACATAATTACACTTTAAAAACAAATGACTACACAACATGTAAGCACTTTATTATTTATTATTCCAAACTAAATCATTCACATTTTAAACAAAGCCTTTCAAATACAAGTCAGTTAAAGGGTCATCATCACAGGTGACTCTCTGAGTAGATTCCCATCATGTGTCCAGTCCATCTGCAGGGAGACTGCTCCCATCTAGAAAGAAAAGACAGAAGACTTATTTTCTATCGACTTTACAATGTGTCACTGAACGTTAAACGTGTTATCAGCACTTAGGTAAATTGCAAATTATCAAAATCTACAAGGTATTTTGCAGCATTTCATTTATAGTAGGTAGACATCAGGTCACCAAATGTTGACTATTTTTTTGACAGCTAAATAATAAAATGTGAAACTATAAACATGTTCAAAGCCTGCGTCGTCCTTCGGCAAAAAATAGTATGCTTCACTATGTGTGTTGGTTGTTGCATTGTCTCATATTAAAAAGGGACTATTGGTGTAGCTGCTCCTCAGATGCATGCTTCTATTAGGCCTACACAACTGCTGAGTAATATATTAGAAATAGAAGTCTGACCAAAAAAAAAAAAAAATAGTTATTTAAGCTTTCAACTAATCTCATGGTGTTTCATCAGATGTAGTTGGAAAGCTACTAAATCATCTGGCTCACAGGATGTAGACTGTGGGTATAAGCTTATAATCAACTGCTGAGATAAACGTCAACACTAGGGCAGATCCAAATGCTTCGAAGCTTTGATTGTTGCTGTGGCAACTGATGTCAGTCAGTTTTCAAATGTTTTTTTTTAATATATGTATGCATTACCCCAAAAATCCCCAATAATTAAGAAATACTTATTCAAAATTATTCATTGTGCATAAACATTAATCATTTTTAGTTATTGTCAGACATGAACATTTAAACTTAGTGACAGTTTTGTGACGACGACTTACTCTCATTTACCATCAGTCGTTAGCAGTCCAGCGCTACAAAAAAAAAGGGACAATATGACCCTATGCCAGGCTTACAGATATGCTAGCAAGATATAAAAAATAAAAAAATAAAAAACCCCATCAAGCTATTGAATAGTTAGTTCATAAATTTGCGAAGATGACCCCCAAAAGTCAAACGCCAGATACTCCAAAGGAAACTGGTATGTCACAAATCCCCAACAAGCTTGGCAATCACTGGAAAACTGCAATTAAAAGCTCAGCCATCTTGCAAATTATTCTTTTCTAGCTATCATGGCTAATGTGCCGCCTGTGTGGTAACAAAGTGGCTGATTGTCACGTTATTTTAGCTGCATCGACTGATGTCCTCGTCTCTCATCTACCCCCTGTCCCCCATGTGTTGATTAGTCATGAATATATCTCGCTTCAATTCCCAAAAACTGGTATTTGGGACAGCCCTCGGCAACACGCTTCTTGTACATTACCATTTTCAAAATCCCTGTTGCTACATGAAAATAGTCTCATGCAGCCAGACTCATTTCCACACCTTGTTTTAGGTGTGTTTTGTGCATGAAACAATAACATCCTCCAAGCTAGTAGCCTACATGCTAAAATGTCTTTTTAATGTTTCATGTGGCATTTTCTTTTGCAGGGATTTAATATTTCCATGCCAGGGCTCACCAAGCCATGCGCAAATGTTCCACCAAAACAAGTTCCCTTCCATCAACACTATTTTGCAAGGGCACTATCACTGCATGTTGGGCTTAGCATCACCCAAAATGATTGTGTTTGGTTTAAAGAAATACAAACAAACAATCTAGAGATTTTTTTTTTTTACCTTACTGTGGTATTATGACGGATTCAGCCAGGGCTTTCTCTGGTGCTGGCGCAGTGTGAGATGGGTCTAGCTTTGTGAGACTAGTAAGTGAGTTTGTGGAATTTGAAAGATGAGGGCCTTTTACAGACAAGAAGGGTCTGACAAAACAGCTATTAGATGCATAATGGGAAATGTAGGTTATTGGTTGATCCGTAGTAGAGACTAAAAGTCAGGATATCTGCTGCTTTTATTTTAAAGGGTTCATTTTATAATCTGTCTCAACAGTAAATCACCCATTTTAAACGTTCTCCCAAAATCAGGAGTAAATAACTGTTAGGTCAGCCAACGTTTTAACAACTAAAAATAAATAAAACTTACTCTTTGTAAATCTGCATTTAGAGCTGTCACTGTATAATAACGTCATCATCATCATCAGAGATGATTTGCACATGATCATCCACGTGTCTGGGAAAATCTTGAGCCTGCAGCAGCTGGGGCAAAACATGACACACCCCACTCAGTGGGAAACCGACTGGGCTGGACTGAGGAGGTGGAGGAGGAAGAGGGGGACTTTTGGTGTCCATCCCAAAGCTCCAGCGCTGAACTGAACGTTTGTATTTTGCAACAGCTGCTGCTAGGAGCTCCTCGGAAACTGAGAGAGGTTGCTCTCGAGCCAGTGCTTGATCAGCAAGGAGATCCAGGAGGGAGTGAGTCGGAGTGGACCTGGTGACCAGAGGTTTGTCTGCTCCTGCAGGTGTAAAGGAACCAGCATCCGCTGCTGCCCCTTCTCCTGTTTTACCATCCACTTTTTTCAAGACAGCAGCTTCCTTTTTCTCAGTACCAAGTGACACAGAATTGGAAATATTTGAGCTCACGATAAAGACATCATCTGCTTCTTGGGGGAGTCCTTTCAGTGGCAGAGACCCCAGGGGAACAGTGCAGCCATCTGATGAAGCTGGAGGGTCAACGATAGATGGCTGCTTCTTCTCAGGCCTGGCCCTCTTTACTCTGAGAACATGTGAGACATCAAGTTAATTTGTATTTAGACATCTCTTGATCAAAGAAGAAAAAAATAGACTTTTGATCAAATCTGTTTGGGGGAGCTCAGTTCTTCGTTGTACTCACGGTAATGACGTAAACGGGCTCAACATTTTCCTGCTCTCCCTTATCAGCACCCTGAAACAACAAATGATAAGAAAGAGCATGTCTGCATACACAATCTGGTAAATAATACTTTTAGAAGTACAAAACTCATTTGCACCAGTGTCACAAACCTAGACTGCATCCACCCTTTTGGCCAAAGAGGTTTGACCTCATTCTCCAACAAGGTCTTCAGGTGCTCCTCCACCTCCTGGCTCCCTTTCCTTTCCTTTTTATATCTCTCCATTTTCACCTGTAACACCTCACACAAACTCTCCCTGCACAAGAGAATATTTTTACACTTAGTAAAAATGGAATAATAAATAAAAGCAGGTTAACTAACATTTCAAATAATCAAGCGATCTTAGTTACATCTGACCTGATCTCGTCATTCCATTGGAACAACTTCTTTGGGCCTCCTCTTTTCCCAGCTTTCTCCTCCACGTTGTCCTCTGGGCCAGCATTCACCTTCTCTTTGCCGTCTTCCTCCTCCTCCCTAGCATGGGCAGAAGCAGAGATCAAGATGAGAGGGAAAAAGATACAGACAGGTGACAAATTTAAAAGGAAAAAGTGAAATAAATGAGCGGAGAAACATGATGAATGGTGGCTCTGTTATGCTGCCATGGTTTGGGTCCACTTGTCCCCTTAGAGGGAAGGGTCACTGCAAAACAAAGTTAAAGAGTGACCACCTTTATCCTATGATAAAACATTTCTATACTGATGGGAGTGGTCTCTTCTAGGATGACAGTACCCCCATCCATAGGGAAGGAGGGTTCACTGAATGGTTTGATGAGAATGAAAATGATGTACCATTAAACTTCTATTAAAAGCCTAGTCCCAAGTAAACGCCTAATCCCTTTTATTAACCTGGTGTGGCTACACATTTTGACAAATAAAGGCCTGTCTCAATTAGAGGCCTGGTCTGGTTACCAAGCAGTTCATTCTTTTTATAGACGTTATTTGGATATATAAAACCAGATTGTTGACTACCCACTTGAGCTAATATTAGTTAGCTTTGTGCATAAATGTTTAAACGTTTGTCAGTATGGAGATGCTACACATTATTAGCTCAGTTACATTCTGTGTAATTCAACTGTTCAATTCATTTTATTAAAACCAAAAGCACCAAAAAAATAATGCATACAGATTTGGTAAACAAGATGGGGAAAAAAAAAAAAAAAGGTGGTGACTGTGTACCTCTGAAGCTGTCATAAAGTCAAATTATGTGTCCTTGATTTACCTGTAAGTTATTCATAATCCTTTAGTCTGCAAGGGTCCACCAATCAAAAGACTCAAAAAGTTTTTTTTATAAACATTAATCTAAGTTGTGAGCATTGTTTAACAGGACAAAGTGATGTTGTATCGATATGCAGGGTGCTGTAATCCTAGGGTGCTGTAAAAGAATGTCATAAAGCACTCTATCTCAGAGCTAGATCAAATGAATGATTCATTATTTGGTTGTATTTCCCAATCTTTGCTGAGCAGCATTTTTGTGTGAAAGGAACTAAAGGCCTCTTCCATATTGACACCTGTCCCAAATATAGGCCTGTGGAGTTCAGTGATTTAAGCAAATAATAACCCAGGCTAATAACTTCTAATCATTCGCTACTGTCATCTAGATGTCAGTCCAAATGAACACCTGTAGGAGATTTTGGACTGACTTGTTAGACTCTCCATCACAATCATCAAAAAGCCAAAAGAGGAAATCTCTTAGGAAGAGTGGTGTTCTGAGGATTCTCCGGTGGATTCCAGTCCATGTGTTTTTAGCCACCTCAATTCAAGTTAGCGTTTTTTTATATCTTTAATGTCATGTCAATCAATATAAAAGAATAGGCTTATGCATTTTGATCAAGTTACACTATGATTATGAAAGAATATGCTGATGAACTTACTTGAAAGTCTTGGCTTGATCGTATGCTTGGCAGTTTTCATGGAAACGTGCAATCTGCTCGGGCATAGCTTTACCGATGGCCTCCTTGAGTTTCTGCATGGGATCCCCCACATTAGGGGCTTCCTGTTTGTCAGCGTCAAATTCAACAAGTGAGTCGCATGCAAATGTATAACTTGAACAACCCATACGACCTGTGATCAACTCAAACGTTAAAACACCCTCACCATGTGTGCGAGTAACAGTTTCTTCACGCGTTTGAGGAGTGTGTCTCTGCTGCAGGGCAGGAAAGACGACAGGTGTGTGTACACCTTGGAGCGCACCTGGCCACTCTGTTCCCGACACTGCAACTCAACACTGGATTAAGACACAGTCAGAGCGCTGAACTACACACTTAAAAACTAGGTTCAATATCACAACGGACAACGAAAGACAGAACACATTGCTTCGTGATTTAAAGTCAGATTTTACAACAAATACGGTCAGATTTGTGTGTGACAAGTTCAGTAGCTCAGAAAAGGTTGTCAAGATATCACAGGACTCCTGACTGCTTGTGAAAGTGACCTTAAGAAAGACAGTGAACACCAAAACTGCTCCTAATGACCAGTGAGCACCTGGGTAATGTTACAGGCACTATACATGCAGTCCATTTACCATGAGGACTAATTTTCATGATTGTGGAGAATTCCCATTGGTCTGCACAAAAAAAATATATGGCAGGCTACCATTGAGAGCGTGCACACATCATCTGCAAGTGGTATTTGAAGTTGGTCTATCAACTGAGCCTCACACCAGACTGAGCCAATGACTGCATGTAAAGATGGACGATGCATCTCCACTTCCTTCAACTATACAAAACTGAAGCCAAAATACCCCAAATACAGCTGCCGCCATCTTGCACTGGTGACATAATTTGGAGCCAGAGTCTGTACAGTAGCGACCCCCAGTATCCAGTTGCCACGCATACACCCATATAACACCAGACAAGTCTAGAAAAAGTTACGAAAAATCTCTCTAAAACTCATCTCTGCAATATTTGAAGGAAGTAATCTGCTCAAAATTCATCAAAATCGCTCATCGTACACAAACTTCCTGCAGTTATTGCATTCACTATTTGGGCTCATTGTACAATATCAGTTGTTCTGTGCTGCTATTGCTATACATTGAATACAATATGAAATATCCATGATATATCTCACTTAGTCAGGGGTCGTCAGTTTTTATGTCCCTGTTTTATTTGAGAATCCACACAGAACGCTTTGTTGAGAAACACTGAACGTAAATGTTACTCTTTGTTTAAAAGAAAACTCCACAGGGTACCTGGTTTCAAGAAAACGACCCAACTCAGAACAGCATGTGCTTTCTCACAAGTGCAATCTACAACATTCAACAAGTTGCCTGCTCATTTTGCAGCTCCTCAGAGTTTAAAAAAAGTGCTTCCAGCATATAATGTCCAACGCAACAAAATTCTGCTTTGTCTGTGTTGTTGGATAACTCACTCCAGCAGGATTGAGTTGATTTCTGGAGTGAAGAACTTGAGTTTTGACTCTCCCTCTGAGGTCTTGGCAACCTGAAAAAAAAAAAAAAAAAAAAATCAGCCATCAATGCAATTCACAAGTTCTCAAAGCTGCAGCTGGTAACTAACTTGGTAACTTTTTACAGGAGACATAAGGTTTGTTTGACATGAGCCATGGCTGCGCAGAATTGTTCGCCACCGATCACCTCACAATGCATGCTGGTTAGATTTGTGTCCGACTTAATCTTGACTTCCTCTGAGATCATGCAGAAGTGGACAACAATAATCTCAGGAGATCGAGGCTGCTGTACAGTTTTCAGAGCCAGGTGCTGTAGTTCTCTACAGTGTGCGATGGGAAACGCGTTGCTCTCACCTGATACGTTTTCATTTTTGTAGAACTGGAGAGATTTTGATTTTATTTGTGTGATTTGAGGGTTTATTCTGTTAACGGAATAGATGTTGTGTGCCTGATGGTTAGTTATCAGAGAGACTAAGTACATTCATAGCACAGATCATAAACTATACATCATCTATTCTATATTTACATTGGACTGTTTTAACTACTGAAGTATGTGGCAACACAAAGACTTCTGATTAGAGTAATGTGAGGATTTGATCAGATTGTTAATAAACAGCAGCAAACTGATGTAATGCTGGTTTACGTGAGAATTCATGTAAAATGGAGGTTGAGCCATGAACAGAAATTACAGATTGCGTGTAAAGAATTTTAATAGGCTACTCTGTCATAACTAAAACAATTGGAGGCTGCAGACAAACGGATACACGGCTCCGATAACATTTTAATAAATTGGATTGGATCTGACAGGATGGGAGTGTGTGTGACTTCCTGTGCAGACTGAGGTCTGCTGGAAACTGTCAGAAAACTGTTTGACTTGATGGTGTTTATAGTCAGTGCCTCCCTGTAGTTTTCAGCTAAACATGGACTTAAATATGTTTCTGAAAACATTTGAGGTGAGAAATAAGCAACGCAGTAACAGAAACTTGGTTTGTATTTGATCAGCGCTGCCTAGTTTGACCGCAGTTAAAGTGATTGTCAGCTCTGATTGGTTGTTTTGGATGTTGTGACAGTTTCGGGAAATATGACAAAAAGTTAACTGTAGCTTTAATCTGTCAACACATGGACACAGTGACATCTAAATAAAATTGTATCTTACCACCATGAGTTTTCGAATGCTGTCCTCCAGTTGTGGGGGAAGTCCCTCTGGTAGCGGGACACACTGGTGAGGTGAGGTAGAACTGGTTTGTGACAGGAGCTGGATTGGCTCTGATTGAGGCCTGAGCTGCAAGTTAGTCTTTGCATTTGGAGGCTGGACTGGAGCAGCATCAGACTGGGTCAGACTGGGACTGATCTGGGCCGGATCATCTGTTTTGGGTCTGAAAAGCTCTGCTGCAGGTTGAGGAACCATCTTTGGTGATGAAGTCCCTTCACTGACGTCTAATAAAGAGTCTAAGTCGATATCAAAATCCACTGTGTTGGCTGCTTGGATAAGAGCATGGTCATTGGTTGATCCAATTAAACTAAGGAGAGGGTCAGTCAGTCCTGTACCTCCACCGCCGGCTGCATCCGCCGGGCACAGAGGGATTGTGACGCCGCCCATGATAGCAGCTGGCTTCTGATTGGCTTTCTCCATCTTCTGTCGCTCCTTCTCCTTCTCTCTTTGAAACTTTTTCAACATGCTGGTGACACTTAATGTGCCAACTGCCTTTTTCTTCTTTGTCTTCTTCATCACCTCGTCTTCAGGTCCAATTTCAGGCACAGTGCTACAAGATAAACACGTCATGCTTATGAGAGAATTATTCTGAGAATTTTATTCACTCAAATGAGAAATGCTCTAAACAAAAAAAGTAAAATTTCTTTGGTCAGACTCACTTAGGATCCACACTGCTCATCATCTCTTCACCTTCTCTGCAGCGCTTCTTTTTTGTCTTACCCTGTCTGCCATTGACTTTACGTTTCTAAAACAAACAAAAAAAAAAAATCATTGTTTGAAGGTGTTTAAAACTGTGGTTCAAAGAACAGTTTTAACATTCAATCGCATACAAAACAGGATTGAAAAATGTCTTCTTAGCTTGAAACATACTCCCCGAGATAACAAAAACATCATAGCAATGCTTTGCATGTTTCTTAGATGCACAACTTACTTTTGAGGGCTCCTCTGTTGTGAGGTCCTCGGTCTCAGAAGCCTGGCAGAACTGCAGCACGCCCGAATTTATATAGAACCCACCAAATTTGGTTGTGATGGAGGCCGGCACAAATTCATCATACTACAGAGACCAGCCAGAAACAGTATTGTAAATTGATTAGAACAGATTTTATCAATAAGAGAAATATTGTAGATAAGCCAGAAGAAAATGTTGAAGTGATCGGCCTCGAAATGTCAGTGTGGACCAAAGTGAGCTGGCCTTGCAAAGACTCACTGAGGGGATATCTGGTCAGTGTTGAGTAATGTCAGTGTATCGTAAATAAAAACTGTATCTTTCTGCAACACAACAGAGGCCTGTACTACCAAGCCTGTTCAACTTACCCAGAATCCCTTTTTATTATCTGGCGTGACTAACCCTAACAATGGCCGTCTGGATAACCGGTACTACAAAGCTGGTTATCGACTAGTTCAGTCAACTCTGGGTTTTCCTATCTAGCCAAGAGCGCGTTCATGTTAAAGAGGCGGGCATGTTAATAATTAGCGACATCATCAAAACCATGAATGAAGCTACAACATATGAGATGAAACGGTCTGCTACTACGAGACAAAATTATGTCAGTAGCGTGGGATATAACTGACACTAGAAATATCGATAATATCATCCAAAAATTCAACGTCAGCCAAGACTCAAATTACATGTAGGTATCACTAAGCTATATTATGTGACATTAGTATTGAGTATTTTTTGCTATTTAGTTGGAGGATGATGATGATGATGATGATGATGAATATGTCACATGAAACACTTCAAGGTAATGCCAAACTGTTCCTGCTCCTAAGATAAAGGGTGGAAGTGTAGCCTAGTTAATGACTGATGAGGTCTATCTGACAGAATGTTGCATTTATAATAACTGTAGTTAATTAACAGTGTGTGGATTACTTTTCTTATAAATTATTATCTTTTTTTTTTTTCTCCAAGTTCTCGTCACACAGATGTCTCATGTTATTCTGAGCTGCAGTGATGGAATCAGAGTGTAAAAATCGACTAAAATAAACTTTGCATGAGTTAAAATCCTGCTAAAATTACATGTTTAGTATTGTAAACTATCTCTCTGTTTAGAGGCAGAGGCTCCTCTTTTTTTTACCTGACACTCCGGACTATTGTCCGTGGATACCTCTTTCTTCAGTGATCTGACTGGTCAGAGGACGAGGTGTTGACAGGTTGTGATCCGATACGCTGCTCAGGAGCAGGTTAGCTGTTCGGCATAAGTTACCACCGTGATTTATCCTAGTAAAAAAAGAACCTGATTCATAGTACTGAAAACCCAGAGTTAACCTTGAAGTTACCTCGCTAACTCCAAATCCTGCTTCACAGTACAGGCCTCAGATCTTCCAAGATGCTGATATAAGAACTATCTTATGTTACTTGACACTGACTCACAGCCTCAGAGTTGTCAATGAAAGAATCCTCTTCATCATAACCGTATCCAATATCAATCAAGTCCTGAATGCGGTCCTTCTTTTTCTTGGGTTTGTCACCCTGCAACAAGAGGATGCAAAATACTGATGTGCCATTTGTCATCTAAAAATGTCAGTTTAAAAAAGGAAAATCTAGTACAACTCGACTGATTTTACAATTCTAAAATGGAGTAAACTGGTCTTCATTTACCTAAAGAATTCTTGTCAGACTTACCAATAATTCAGTTTTGAGAAAAAAAAAAAAACTACTCACATATTTTTCCTCCAACTTCCTTGAAATAGCAGCGACCTCATCATGTTCTAGCTTTTCTTCCTCTTCAAATCTGCTCAGTGGGACTTGAGTGTCCTAAAGTCACACATTTAGCTCACTGTTAGCATGCACTGTGCAGTGTGCAGCAAAACAGCAGCATGGCCAGGCAGTCAGTTTGTCATAGGACCTCCATGCATACCCATTATTGACTCAGAATCTTCAATAATTCTGATATCAGTAGACTGCTTGTTGCTTTGTTTTTTTTTGTTTTTTTGTTTTTTTTACAAAAAAAGTAGTGATTACAATATGATTCTCAGCATTTTAATGCATTAAAATAAAACTGTTGATGTGAAAAAATATATTTCACACAAAAAATTCAATTTGAATAGAATTATGAGATTAACTAAAATCACCATTCCTTTATTTTAAAAGTTTGAAAAAAGGAAAATAAAAAAGGTCTGGTTAAATAAAAAAAGGTAAACCCAGTCAGATTATTGATGTGACATGTGTATAAGGAGAAAACCAAGTGTGTCTTTGCATTTTTAAAGCTGTAAGCAGCAGGTGTTTGCTAAATTATATTTAAAAATTACTTTCTAAAAAAAATGGGGAGATAGTATTTTAAGTTGGTTTTTTTTCCAGTATAAATCAGGGAAAATCTCACCTTGTTTTCAACCAGCTGGCTGTAGCTGAACTCCGGAAAGCTCCTCTCATCCGGCTCAAACAATGTGAGCACCAGCCGGACCGTGTTGGTGTCAGCGGGCCGGTCTGACCCGTTTTCTTTCCCCTGTTCAACATCTGACGGAGACTTTTGGGCGGAGGCCGGCCTGACAGAGGATGGAGGTACGTTACAGGGCAACGTGGTCAACTGAACTCTCCGAGATTCAGCCATCATAACTGACAACTCAAACGGTGTGTCTCTGACAAAGGTATGAAGGACTTCATTAAGTAGAAATACAAACAGGTGTGCCGTAGGGAGTTTACGTCACAGCTGCCCCATCTGACAGTAACAAAACCCGACCAAAACCTCACTAATTAAACATATAAAACTCGTCGTTACTTGTCGTTTGTGAAATCCGTCTAAAAACTGTTGTAGAAAAATAGAAAAAATCTTTTTTAATGGGAATTTTAATCTTGGAGCAGCAACTTCCGGGAGTTTCCACTGGTTGCCTGGCAACTGCTCAGCGCCAGAGTAAAAGTTAACATTGCACAAAGCCAGGCAATAACTTTTAGCAGCTTTCATAGGCTATGTAGCGGATATGTTTTACACGACGTTGAGCTTAACGTGTGGTGATGTTTAGGCCTAAAGCTCACATAGTTAAGATTAATTAAACACTATTTTAGTTTAAAGTAGGCCTACCAATTTGACTCCACAACCACTGCTGAAAGTGTGCTTATGTTTTGCTAAAAAAAAAAACCCCACAGAGTTTAATTGTGTGTTGGTCTTGAACAGTATGGTTACTACTTTAATGTTGAAGCTGGAAAAGGTGGAGCTAGTTACTTACTGATAGGTAGCTAATATACACTCACAGGCCACTTTATTAGGTAGGCTACACCTTGCTAGTACCTAGTGCTAGTGCCTTAATTCTTGGTGGCATAGATTCAACAATGTGTTGGAAACATTCCTCAGATATTTTGGTCCATATTGACATGATAGCATTACACAGTTGCTGCAGATTTGTCAGCTGCACATCCATGATGTGAATCTCCCGTTCCACCACATCCCAAAGGTGCTCTATTGGACTGAGATCTGGTGACTGTGGAGGCCACTGGATTACAGTGAACTCATTGTCATGTTCAAGAAACCAGTTTGAGATGATTTGAGCTTTGTGACATGGTGTGTTATCCTGCTGCTAATAGCCATCAGAAGATGGGTACACTGTGGTCATAAAGGGATGGACACTGTCAGCAACAATACTATTTGCGTTAATGACCAGTTTAACAGATGTACCTAATAAAGTGGTCAGTGAGTGTAGACTGTATTATAAAGATGGACAACATGACAGCTCCTCAAAAGTCAAGCCAAACAAATGGATCTCTCTCAAGTGGCTGGCTGCATTATAGGTCATTAGTGGATGGGACATGGGCCAAACTAAAAACTCAAAGTACATGTCAAATAACATTTTTCCCAAAGATGGTCTCTGTCATATTTAGGTGGTTCTTATCACGCTGATGTGTGTTCAGGTGTTTGTTTTTCAAATAAATGTGGTTCTGTCTAGTAATTTGATGTTAAAAAGGTGTATTGAGAGCATGATTGACAGCTTAGTGTGCCAGTTGGTGTGCTCATTATCAACGAGTTTAAAGTAAATGTACATCCTTTAAAATATGAAAGTCTTATAGCTTTTTTATTCTTCACATCTTCTATTAAGGTGCCATACTCCTTATAAACCATTTAAAGCAGGATTTGGAGACTCTGGAAATCGCTACTGCACAGACTTTGGCTCCACATGACGTCATCAGCACACAGTCTGGGATATTTTGGCTTCATTTTTGTGTGGTGGGGTAAGTGAACCCGTCGGCCATCTTTATACAATCTATGGTAGCTACCTATAATAAAACATCAGAATTTATTAGTAGTTTTATATTTTGTGTTAAAGCTGGGGTCAGCCTCAGCCTATTATGTGCATTGTGTCTTTTCAAAATACACTTCCATTTTCACAGGAAACGGACAGTTTGCATCTCTTTCAAAATAAATGCACTAGGTCGGGACAAAACTGCAAATTGACAGTCTTTCCCTTTAACAAGGAACGCACATGGTTACGTTAAGGCAACTAAAGCATGTGTTTGGGTTTAGAAAAGTAACAGGGTTTGGCTTTACATTCATATGGGAAACAAACACCAGCCTCCTGGGTGAAAGTCAGTGATTGTTGGGCCCATCCACCCTTTTGCACTTTCCGGCCCCTTTACTTACGTTGTTGTCCTGCCACGTTTCTCCCTGAAGCCCTCGGGCTCTGTTACACACTGATGGCACACGGCCGTGCATCATGCTGTTGTGGAAGGACGGCTTTTTTGTTGGTGTCTGACGCAGGAGTCACTGCCTAAGCGCCAGTATTCAACAGGTTTGGAACGAGACCGTGTTGGCCCCTCCTTGCTCTGCTGTCTCTGCCCTTTTCTCAGACCATAAATGAGACAAGAATTAGCTAACTAGCCATCCCACAGTGCCTCCTCCTCTTTTTGTATCAGTTAATCTTATTTTTCATATATTTTAGTAAAAGTTCAAGAATCTTTATTATCCCCAAGGGGTAATTAGTTCCACAGTTAGTAGTTCTCAAAACAACATAGAAACAAGTAGACAACACACACATCGAGTCAAAACAAAAATATTTATTTTACGAATATGATAATGAGGACATGATTGAAGTACTGTCTACAACACACTTTGCACAGCATAATACGCAAGTGCACACCTTGATGTGCCTCTGAGGTAAGCTGATGTCACTGATCTCTTTTTCTACCCTGGAGTGAAAATGTATCCCTTATTTAAAGTCTTTTATTTTTTGTTTATAAATGAGAACTGATGGTGAAAGGATGGCAAAAATTTTATATTAGTATTAGTAGTAGTAGTAGTAGTAGTAGTAGTAGTGCTCTTGATGTACACAGAGATGCTTCTTTCCTTTACCACACGGGGGCGCTGGAGGTCCATGAGGATGAGGGGTTTACTGTGGGTGAAAAAGCTGGGATATTTCAGGGGCCGTTTAATTTGGATCCACTATGAACACTTCATCACACACATGGAGGAAACTCGGTAGGCCCATGTTTTGTTTGTCAATGAAAAAGAAATATTATATCAGAGAAATGTAAGTCTTGTAATCATCACTGCAGGTCGGTTATGGCACTTTGGACATTTGACCCATGTAATAAACTCCCTGCAGGTGGAAAAGTATTCTTTACAACTGTTTTGCAGAATTAATATGACAAAAAAATACTTTCACCAGATGCTGAAATAACATGTGTTTCATAACAGATGAAATCGACATGTATAGGCCAGGTAATAAACAGCCTTCATCCTGTCATGGTGTAACCTGAGGTGATGGCCTGACAGCAGTGTGTCTGGATTGAAAAACAAGAGAAGGGTCAAGCAGCAGCCAAATCTGAGTCGTGTGTAAATCCCAAGTCTTTCTCATGCAGCCTGCACCCGGCCTGCAGTGAATTGACTTTGACAATTACAATAACGGGATAATTGCAATCTGTCACCATACATTCAGTGTTAGCATATCACAAAATAACCAATCCGAGGCATGCAGTGTCCACACACATACACACAGCCACACACATGTCCCTGATCTGCATAACACACACTGTATACCCCGCTTTGTAATTATAAATGAATTTCACGGTGCGGGGCTTTTAATGCAAATAATATGGATCTCCTTTTACCTCCCTCTCTGACCAGTGTGTGTGTGTGTGAGGGAGAGAGAGACAGAGAGAGGATCAGATTGCAGCCAAGCTTTGTTTGACTAGCCTGCCCTCTCAAACGAGTTAATGGGATGGAAGTTATTTGCCACCCTGAGCTGACGATGCGAGGTCGAACAGAGTCGTTCATTTAAAAAAAAAAGGGCGTCAATAAATGGGCTGGAGACAAAGAGCTAAAATACACCCGAGCAGGACAAAGACAGACAGATGGAGACGGCAGGGGTAGCCTCAGTCTCCGTGTGTGTGTGTGTGTGTGTGTGTGTGTGTCGTGGTGTGGTTGGTGACAGGGACCCCATCAGTGCAGGATCAGAGTGGGGAAATTGGAGGACAATGTCGGGAGAGGGGATGCGGGGGATAATTTAAAGCGATTGGGAAGGCGGTGTCCCAGAGGTGCATAATTCACTCATTCATTAACTAGACCAAACAAGAGCCAATATTAATTAACTCGTTCCTCGTGCCGAGGCGCCCCGAGAAGCGCGTGCTTTGTTGTCAATTGGCCACAACAGTTCTTGGAAGTGAAGGCTTTAAAAACCAGAGCTGACAGGGCCACAGGGTGAACACCTCCAGCCACTGTGTGCACGAGGGCAGATTGTTACTAGGGCTTTTGTAAAATTAATAAATAATAACCACTGGAAGAAAGTAACTTTTTATTTGCTTGCTTCCTTCTAAGTACAAATTTGAGATAGGCCCTCCTTATTTGAGTATCCCCATTTTTCTACTTCTACTCTGTGAAGCTACATTTCTGTTTACTTGACAGCTAAATTTACAAACCACTCTGGGGACTGAGATATTAATAATAATAATAGACCTGCATTTTACTGTTGTACTTTTACTTAAATATCATTTTGAATGCAACAGCAATTTTTGTTATCATTGTGATATTACTGCTTGAGTACCTCTTACACTATTGCATGAAAATAATGATAAGAATCATCTTCATCATCATCCGTGGAAAGTAACTTACTGCATTTATGCGTTACATCAGTTTAATTTTTGAGGCATTTGTTCTTGAGGCTGGAGCCAGACAAAGGGGACAACTGCTACAGGACCCCAGACCCCATGGGGCCCCTAAAAGCCCCTGGTTTATTGTTTGCCTTTTTTGTTTGTTTTGTAATTTTACAGTAACTCTCTAAAAAACAAACAAACTACAGAACGGTTACACACTTTAGCATCAACACATCAACATCCAGAGTTTAGTGTCTTCATATTTGTTGCTTATCATACTAAAAATTTAGGCCTGTGACATCATCAACCTCAGCTGACACACACCTGGTGTTTATTTACTGTTGTTTCCCTTTGCCTGCTCCTGAGATGGTTTCAAAGTGAAACAGAACATTTGAACTAGTTTTTTTGAGTGACTTTGATGTTTACATATCAGTGAATCGCAGGTAAATTTATTAACTGTCTTTTATTTTGTTTTTTCCGGGGGGGGGGTTGTGCACAGTATGCATTACCAAATCAAAATATCAGCTGATATGATTCATGTGGGTCCTACTTTATCACCTGACCTTTAGGCCATGTCTGGATCAAAATCTAATTTGCAGAAGTTTATTATTTCAGCTGATACAGAGGCACAGTTTCCTGATTAATAAGTTTATGTTAAGTCAGATTGCCCCTCAGAAAACCCTGAGCCATGTAATGTTCCAATATAGAAATACCGCACAAATAGAGAAAGAATGGGGGTTTATGTGCGCCAGGCAGCTCAGTTTTTGCCTCCTTGCAGGTTAGCACCTTAGTATTTCCATTTGATTAAAATACTTGTATTGTACATTTTAATCGTATACATTTATTTAGATGAGTAATCCTTTCTGCTTACACAACAATAGACTAATAATTCCTATGTGAGTACTTTTACTTGTAACAGATTATTTTTACTTTGTTGTTTTACTACTTTTTCATCAGTGAAGGACCTCAGTGCTTCTTTTGCTACTGCTACTAATACTAATAATATAATACAAGTTACAATGATAATAATGGAAAATATAAAAAGACTGAGTAAGCTGGTCATTTCCCCATTCTCAGAGCAATACAAAATAATGCACAAAAAAAAAAAAAGAAAAGAAACTGTCACACATGCACACATACACACCCTGAGGGCCTCCTCCTTTCCCTCTCCTCCACTGGGGGGCGCTCCTCCACTGATCCTCGCTCTGCTGTCAGGCCCTGCTAACTTTGATTAAGGTTTAAATTGGCTGAATTTAATGAACGTTGCCTAATTAGGCAGGATAACAGCTTTAATTGATAAGTAATTATCTGCCACAAATTGTTATTAATTCTCCGGCTCTGTCTTATAGTGTACTGACTCTCCTCGTCTCCCCCCCACCCACCACCCTCTCCCCCCCTCTCCCCTCCTCCCCTGCAACATTTTGTATTTATGTAAACAAGCAGTGGTAAACAATTAGGCATATGTTAGGATGGGATATTCCAGAGGGTATCATCAGGCTGTGCTTGGTGGACTGGCAGTTTATCTGAAATTATTTCACTCACTGGCTGATATCTTTGAGCATTAATTGCTTAAACTGTCCTGTCATTTTGGCTGCGTGCCATCGACTGCATGCTGTCATGACTAATACAGAAACATGCTGCAAGAAAAGTGGCTGTTTGACAAATAAAGAGACCTGAACTTAAACTATAGTGTAAAGGAGAAAGTGTATTAATTCCAGGATCATTCTGATAATCATGCAAACACAATATTGATGAACAAGTTATAGTTTAAGTGATTATCCACAGTTAAGTGGCTCAGTTTCATTATGTGTTTTTAGTCTGTCTTTAATCCGTAACTTGTATAGCCTACTGTATGGTGACAATGTGATGTTTAACTGAATGCACACCTGCACGTTTGTGAGTGAATATTGCAACATGGACATAAGCATCAGTTGATGGTGGATAATGTAAAACATTGACAGGATTTTAAAGAATAAATTCCTGAAGAAAATGTGAACACCTATATCAATCAGTTTTAATCTAGGATTTAAGAAAATATCTGAATTTAATGGGCTCTTATAGCCATAGGCATAGAATTTTGGGGGAGTAGTATGTACATTTTTTCAGCAAATTAAAGCAGGGATGCAGGAGGGCCCAAAGTTACATAATGGGTCGTAGGCGTAGATCTTGGGTGGGATGCAGGGGATGACAACACGTCCCAGTCCTCCCTCCCCTCCCTCCGTCCAATAAAAACACAAAAGTAGCAGATGACTTTTATTTTGGCAAAATTTAAAGACATTTACACCAGAAATGGATACAAAAAATACACAAATTGGTGCATACAAATGAACCAGAATGCAGAAAATCATGATCAAAATTTTCTGGCAGAGGGCCCCCAAACTGTCGCCCCACTGTCAAAATGAAACTTACTCCCTTGATATGCCATGAAAATGTGTGAGCTGGTCATCTAAGAGGGTCCATTTGAGTCAAAACAACCTCCCGTTATCTGACTCAAGTCACTTCTGCACTCATGTAATCTATAAATACAAGTCACAGTGTTTGTTTTACAGTGATGAAAATATCATCTCCTTCCCTGAATGAGTACAATGTACACACTAAAAGCTCTCTGTATTTTGTAGTTGTATCTGGGCTGGAATTTTGTACTTGTGTCGAAAAAATTTACATTCTGTACCTGAACCCACTGTTGTTGTCTCTTAATACATGTCATCGTTATACTAAAATGGGTGTTCAAATATTCCTCTGACACACTTGAAACCCAATAGAAACATCAGTACTTGTATTAGATTAAATATCTTTGAATACTAAGTCAACTGAGGCGGTTCTTGTACTATAAGTTGGAATTACAAGGGTGAGAGGACATGAGGTTAGTTGAGAAAACAAAACGTGGACCAAAGAAAACACCTTTGTCTCAGACAGCATTAGTCCTTTCATTGCAGCGCACACAGGCCACTCTGACTGAGCTTTTCATTAAAGTGATTTAAATGAGACGCGCGTGAACTTGCTTCCTAATTAAAACATCTTTCCTCGTTTACAGAGCGGCTTTAAGCTGAGCTCTTTTCTCCTCCTTCCTTCCACCCCTCCACCGCTTCACTCCCGGCAGATGGTTTTGTTGGGCTCCAGTAGCCAGCCAGTGGCCGAATAGGCTGATCCATTCTTCCTCTGTGCCCATCAGATCAGAGCATTTGTTTTAACAACCCCCCTCCACACACACACACAAACCCACACACACTCACATGCACACACACTTTCCAGATGATTAAGAGATGAGAAGAAAATTATTGACTGGGCTGCTAAAATGTATATGCAACTACTCCGAGCCAGTGCATGAAAAATTGGCGTCACCATTTCTCAAATTATATCATTACTATATTTTGAAAATGTTAATTTGCATAGCGGATTTCCCTGTGGGCTAGGGGGGTTAATTAGGTCTATTTCCGTGCGGCTTGTGCCAAGACAGCCAAGGAAGAAAGGGGGGTGGGGGTGGGCAGAAGAAAGAGGGAAAGAGGGAGAGAGAAGGGGGGGAGATCTGACTCGCTGATAACAATTAAAATGGCATTTTGGACTCTTTCAAGCATAGAACATTTTTGGCATATTAAGCACGTTTTAGGAAAAGGTGATAAGTTACTTTTAATTGAAATGGAATTATGGCTCCAGAGGAAGTTTGGCTTTTGTTCACACTCATTTTAAATATATATATACATACACACACGCACAGGGAGACTTGTGATTTCAAAGCTTCATGTTTAATCTATCAAACAAGAGGTGAATTAAAGCAAATAACTTTAAATCAATCACAATTTGCATTTCCTCCCAATATTCTGTCAGAGGCACAATTACGCTCATAATTAGATGGAGCAAAAGTAATAATTGCATAGAGAGAGGGAGCTAAAACACACTCGCCTGGAAATGGGTTCTTTCCTTTTCTAAATGATCAAAGCTTCCATTATGTGTCAGGAAAAAGATTTGTGGGGGAAAAAAAACAACATCAATACATTAAATCCCTTCACTTTTAATTGGAATGGCATCCTCTCCTGGTTTTAGGCTGCACAAAGCACACTGCAGGATCAAAAAACACCTCCCAACAATTCATTTAGATTAGACTCTTAATTATCAACCAATCGCCTAAATAATGACTGACTTCATTTCAGATAGTTAAAAATTAACTTGTATGCAGTAATTGAGTAATTAACTCTCCACTGCTTCACCTTAGTTTACTAATTAAAAAGTAAATATGACTTGATTCCTCCTCTCAAGAGGCATATTGAGAGTTTTATGGCTCAAAGGAGATTTTTATTCTTCTGTGTACATGGTCACACATTTATTGTTTTCCTCATAAAAAAAAGAGGTTTCTTTGGCACCAGGGCAGCTTCCTCTAAATGTTCAGTAATAATATTTCCATGTCCTTATAGCAATGTGAATGTAACTGACCTACATTTGATAGTTTAGGGCATGTATCCCCACAGGACAGGTAACCTCAGGTGAAGTACAGTGTAGTGGACACAAACACACTTTGGCTCAAGATCAGAACTTAAATTACAGCTGCATTTTGAGGAGGAAGAGGAGGAAGATGAAAAATGGTAGAGGAGGAAGTAGAATTAGAAATACAGGAGGGTCAAAGCTGCCTGTACCATAACTGAATAAAACTTTTTAAATTAAAATGATCTTGGAAATCTCGTCTCAAATCCACACGGTGCAATAGGCCTTTTTCACAGAAGACATTTTAACATGTCACAGCAGAAAAAACACAGGTGTGAATAATAAATTTAATGATGGCTGAATTCCATTTAGCTGCTTTGATTTCAGCACCCTTGTTTCCTGCATGCTTGCTGACTGTAGCACCTCTTCCACTGAACAAAAATAGGACAGGTTACAATTGCTATTCATTTCCAAGACAAATGACACTGCAGTAGTCACTGGTATTAATCAGCTCCAGCTCTGATTGGCTCCGATCAGCAGTGATGGAAATATGATACCCAGGTGGACGCACTAATTTTCACCCCAGTTCTGGCGCAATAAAATGACAACAATAAGCATTTTTTTGTACTTCATCTAGACAACATAGGTATTTCTGTAAATTATTTTCACAAAGATTGGTTGCTCTGTAAGTAACAAACTGATGTTTAAAGTTGCTCTTATTTCCATTGACTGCAGTAAATTCAGTTTTTGAGATATAATTATGAAATTTACCACACTGCCTCTAAAAAGTCATGGAAATGTTAACCTTTTTATGAACAGTGGAGATGTGGATTTGGCTGTTTCAGAAGTCTGGCTGGATCCTTAATGGAGGACAGTCAGAAGATGCAGGGGAGTGAGTTTGGTGTCAGTTGAGTCAAAGACACAGGATGTTTGATTAGTTTTACAGCTTTTGAGAAGGACAGAGTGATGGACTTCATAATTCCTGCCAGGTCAAAGCTCAGCTGGGGCTATATTTTCATGAAAGTCACAAAGTTGTAGCACGTACAAGTGTTCTGCTATGTGTTTTACTTTTTTTTTTTTTTTTAACTTTAGACACTGTAGTGTCACCATTATCCAAAAACATGAGGAACCTGGGCAAAGGAATAGACCTATGTGCAAAAATGTTGTTTATCTTTATGAATGGAAAGGCTGATTTTATGGTAGGAATAATAATGAAAATAATGACATTGGCAAAAACAAGAGGGACCAGCAGCCAGCAGTAGTCTGAAGTGATCTTAAAAATAAACATCATGATCAAATAAACTCTAATCCAAACCTTAAATATTCACAAACCTTGCCCTAGATCAACCTTGGTTAAAAATTGGCTGAATTGCATAAGTTTAAAATAGTTTTATTTTGGGAGCTCATTTGCTAATGTGTGGTCACGAGCACAGCTTTGATTCTTTGATTCTATATGTAAAACATATAGAAGGAGTCTGGCGGCAGTGGTGGTCTATAAATATGAGGGAGCTGGGGTTTTGACTGGAATATTTCTGGACTGGCAGGAAAAACAGTTGAGAAAGTAAAAGACTAAAACTCACCACTCCCTCACTACCCAACGCTCAACGCTTCTGAGCAAAGAGTAAAGCCCCAAACTCGTTTTGTGGAGCTGCTCAGTGGTCAGCAGTGTGAGACTGTAGCTGTACTGCACAGCCTGTGCACACCAGCAAACTGTGATGTCTGGGCCCATCCTGATGTAGGCCACTACTGGTGAACGACTGATAGCTGGCACTGTAGATCATCTGTGAACAGTCTACAGCCTTGGTAGCAGCTCTGTGAGGCAATGCTAACATCATGATGTAAAACTAATTTGCACCAAATACAAAATATTTGGTGTAAACCAAAAGCGAATTTCGGACTAATCTGAAAATGTAAGCCTTGTGGTTGCACTAGAGAAATGACCTCTGGTGCTCCACAGAGATCTACATCTATGACAATTCTGACCCTGTCTCAACCAAGCATTAATCCCTAGGACTGAAAATCAAGCCAACGCGGAAGTGCCAAAAAACGCAGTTTGTCAGATGGCCACTTGAGGCTGGCTCCAAAAGCTAATCAATCAAAACTTTACAGCAGCATTAAACATGTTTACAGTCTGGTGCAAAAAACTGTTTTGGTTTCTATAGCTAATTTTAACATTCACACCTGTACAGGAAGTGAATATTCATATAACTCACACCTTTACATTTCATCACGGCTTAAAGTTATGCATTGTTAAGGACATATCTGCTTTTAGCGACAGGCTGTCTGCGAGGCTTCGCTACAGTCTATGAGTCAGATCCACCCCTCACTCATCCATAGCTCCAGCCTCTCATCAAAATATAGTCACTCCTGGCTCCAAAAATACAAGATGGCGACGGTCTAAATGCCAAACTCGAGGTATCAAAACGGGAGTCCACAAACCAATGGAAGATGTTGCTGTGGCTATGTCCATTATTTTGAAACAGTCAGTGGTTTTCAACACTGCACATGTATGGTTGGAATTGGCAGAATCAAGGATGTAGCTGTTAATAGGGAGGGCACCATTGGACCCCCTACTTTAGGCCTCTGGCTCATAAACCTTACAGGTCTGTAGGTGAGAGCCTAATGAAGGCCGAGTTCAGAGATAGGTAGCTTCAGGAAGCTGAAAGTAGAGTGGATAGAAAGTTGGGAAGGCGCCATTGCTCCGCTACTTTACACCCCTGGCCCACTCTTATTTTAGGTTGCAGATCACTGTATCATGACTAGAGTGATCTCATCGCAAGATGGTCACTCAAATCTAAAAATGATCAAGCAAGTGAAGGGACAGTTAAACTGTGGGAACTGGGATCACACTGGAACAGTTTGTGTTTGTGCTGGCAACTCACCAAAATATATGGAATCAAATAAAGCAGCATGTGTTTTGTAGGCCTTCCTATAAGGGAGCTCTTTAAATGCAGCATATGGTCACAGGTCACTGCATGCCCTGGATGATCAAATAAGGATAAAGTGAAGCTCACAGCTTCAATCCTGTCCCTTTTCAATCCCCACTTGTCAAAGTATCACAAGAACAAAGCAGCTATTCAAACATTTAACATCTTTGTGATAAGCTGCAGCTAGTCTAGCGTGTCCAAATGCAAATTTTGTAACAGGAGCGCCCCCTTCAGGTTGCTTTGATCACAGATATATTGTATATATTACACCAAGAGGACCACTGGATATATATACAGCACAGGGGTTTGCTGCATTAGTCTGTGCTGAGGTATTGTGAACATAAAGCTGGGCCAGACATTACACACGCAGTGTATTTTCCCTTAAGTGTGGGTTTGGTTGTGTTGTCTGCACAGAGAGATGAGAAAGGGGAGGAAGGCTGGAGGCAAGGCAAGCCGAACCCTGGCTTGTGTGTGAGTCGCCCATCTTATTATCAAATTAATTAAAGCTAGCATCTGACAATGTCACTCGTGCCCAGCAAAAAAAGGAGGAGGAAGGAAGAAAAGCGAATTTAAATGCTGCGGTCTCTTAGGACCTCATGTCAAGGGCTGCTTTTCATCGAACACTGCATGTGTTTGGCTCGCACAGCCACGGGAAAGTGGAAGGAAGGAGGGGCTTTTAAAAAAAAAAGAGCTTTTATAAGGAAATGACAAGAAGGCGTCGGATTTTGATGTTCAAAAATGGCAGCAGGAAAATAAATACACATCAGAAAGAGCAGCAAAGAAATAAAAAGGGAATGGAGAGAGCGGAAGAGAGAGATAGAGACGGGGTGACATCAAAAGCGCCTCTCAAGCCGTTCAAAGTTGCACTGAGATTGGGGAAAGGGGGTTTATAACAGCCTGACGACCAGCCAACATTAAAGAGTCCATTTAAAAACTAGACATTGAAATGCAGAAAGCCTGCTCGTGTGTGGACTCGGGGTCAAGTAACGGAGGGATTATATGGTTCTTCATAATAATATTAATTAAACAATTTACATGCTAATAAGGTAACAATTATCGGAGCTTCTGGTGAAAGATTCAGGTTATTACAACACGCCAATCCCAGGGCTACGGGTCACAGGCAGAACAGCAGAGAGAAATCTCAACTCAAATTAACATTCTGTCAGCTCCAGAAATTGGATAAATAAAGTCGAATTAATTCACAGTAATGGAAGAGGGAGGGGGAGGCACTTATTCAACCAGCTCTGATTACCATTCAGTATTCACCAGCACGCGGGTGGCTTTCTGTCAAGAAATTTAACACAAAATGAAGCAGTCACTGCCTCGGGCAAGATTTGGCCCCTGCGACACCGTTTACAATTTATATGTATAATCTTTCTCTCTCTCTCCCTCCCTCCCTCCCTCCCTCCATCGCTTCACCAAAGATGTCCACCCGGACACCCAGTTGCTCCTGGCCTGTGCCATGATTGTAAATTTCAAAAACCTTTCATTTTCCAATGCACACTTCAATTCGAGCACCATTTCCCCTGCATTAGACAAGACCCTTAACTCGATGGGATAACTTGAAATTTTAATTGCAGTAATCTCTCTCTCCCTCTTTTTTTTATTTATTTTTTTACCTTCAGCAGACAGACACCAGATATTGTTCAAATTTTCTACAGGTTTGCTAAAATGGCTTTTTTTGGTCATTGGAAAATGCAGTGTCAGTTGTTTGAAATTAAAGCTTAAACGTATTTTAATTTCACTTTGTCATTTTTATGGCATTATGAATTCTCTGGTTCGGTTTTTAGCCACACCAGCAGCGTAGCTCCAGGGATATCGACGTCAACCAGTTGGCACATCTTTGTCAAGACCCAGAGGATGAATTCTGATGACTTCCTCCCTGCTTTTCCTTTAGCGTCACCATGTTGACTTTTGTGGTTTTGAGTAATGTATTTCAAAAACTAGATGAACTATATTAATTTTGGTGATCCCCTGACTTCATAGCACCATCATCAGGTCAAATTTTTAATCCACCCAATCACCTAATACCTGCAAAATTAATGACATTTTCTGCTGTGTACTCTGTGTTAAGTGCTCATTCCTAGGTGGTTAAACACTAACGCTCGTCCCGCCTCCTCAGTGTGTCATACCAACATGCAAGGCGTTCTTCAGCATCTAAATGTGACACACAGCTTTCGTCTGAGTGAAACCCACATAACAAATGGTTAAGTTTGTCAAACAGTCACGGTAAGGTGTAGATAACAAAACTGCTTGGTTAGGTTTAGAAAGAAAAACATCATGTTTTAGGTTAAAATACATATATAGCATGATGTAAATACATTATGTGAGAGACATGAGGACGTCATGTATCTACACAAGCTACATAATGTTAGGTTTCACATGAGATGTATCTATAAAAGTTAGTTAAGGTAATGTTAAAAGAATGTTGACTCATTCACACAGGACTCAAACAGTGTTGGCCTGGGTAAAAGTCTGTGATTGTTTGACCCATCCATCACCTGTCCCCTGTCTCATAGAGCCAGTGGGTGCCTTTGTTATTGGTATTATGTGCTGAGGAGGCGAGACAAAGTGTCAGTATATGATGACGTGGGAATCAGAACAGGCTGCTGCGAAACATCAGCATGTTAGCATGAAATGTTAGCATTTAGCTCACAGCACCACATCTCGGTAGAGCTACACAGAGAAGGATGTTATGGGTAGCTGTCAAGCAAGTTGTTTGGTTGATTCGACTTCTGTCGGGAAGTGAGTTTGAAACATAGGTAAAAACCAACATGAATTTACTACAGACAAGCATAAAAGAAACCACAACACAAACATAAACGAGCAACCTCTGTGCATATACAAGCTTTAAGGCCTTTTCACATCTGGGACGAAATGAAAATACAAAATATTCTTTGTCAATTTTTCGTATTCACACCTTTCACACCCAGCCGACACAAATATTCATATTCCATGGATTCCACTGAAAAATTCCCACCGTCACACAATCATCAATTTATTGTTATTTAACCACCACTCAGCTCTAAACACTAGAGATGGGCTCATTATTCCAAGTCTGCAATAACCCAGTGTGGTTGCAGTTCCTGTGGGTGATGCCATATTATTGTAACAGGTATAAATGCTGAGCTTCATTGCACTGGTTCATTCTGGACTGGACTGAACTGAGTCCAAATGTGTTAATCATATGCATGTTTGTGATACATGACCTTTAATAAAAGGCTTGATGGTCAGTTTACAATGGTCAGCTGATAACAGAGTGGCTCCGGGGCTCGTGGATTTCTCAAGGAAAGCTCACATGCTTTCATTGCTAGTAACTGTAATAGTAAAACGGAGCAATGTAACACTATTGTTTATCCTATATGGTCAGGTTATATAGTATATCTTTCACAACAGCTACATGTAATTTCTGATGTGTTTAATGTCCACATCATAATGTAAGCTAATGCACTTGGAAATGACTGGTGATGCCTTTGTTGCCTTGACAGTGAAGTATATCTACCCCACTTTTGTTGCCCCTGTATATCCTCCTTATCTTCATTGTCTCTATAGTCTTTTTTATTGGTCAAAGAGGGCACTATTTTGTGAGATCAATATCCTAATTGTTGTGTGAGACAGTATGAAGAGAATTATGACACTAACATCCACGAAAATCTAATGATCGCATCAGTCATTATTTTTTTTTAGTTAGCTTGTTTTCATATTAGCATCTGAAATTTGCAGAAATCAGAACAGCTGTTGAGAAAAAAACCCTGCACTGCGAGAAATGAGAATTTATGGATTCCATGTAGATGGGCTCATAGAGGAAGATTGGATCAAATATTAAATTAACATGTGATTTATTCACACAAAAATTTCCCATTTGGTGTGAAAAGGCCTCTAGTATTTATACTGCCATCTAGCACTGAGGATTACAGATTTCAACCAGCTGCAACCTCTCCTGTTTGCCAAGCGTGAACTCCTGGTTAGGATTCCTTCAGAGTTCATTGTTCAGGAGGTTTTTACCAGGAGCTGAATTATCTGCAGAGGTCTCCTCCTCTCCAGGTGACCCAAACCAGTAAAAATACTGGATAAAGCAGCATCATTTTAAAAATCCATGTTTTCCCAGTGATGATCAGCTCAATGTGGAGGGGCTGCTTGCTACGGTGGCTGATGCGGAAATGCAAAAATGCAAAGGGCCCTATCTAGAGCCAGTGTTTGGTTTGTCCATTCTGGGTTACTGTAGAAACATGGCAGTGCAACATGGCAGACTCCGTTGACAAGGACCTGCTCCCTATGTAAATATAAACGGCTCATTCTTAGGAAATGAAAACACAACAATTCTTATTATCAGGCGATTATACAATAGAGAAAAAATACTTGTTATATTCCATCTCTGCCAGTAAAGCCCCCTTAATCCTACACACTGGACCTCTAAGTCAGTGCCCCTTTAATTAGAATAAACACATGGGTACTAGTGTTTTTTGTAACTGTAGCCTGTGATGATAAAATGATAAATGTTTTATTTGAAGAGAAGCAGTTATTTATGTTTCCTACTTGAATGCCCTGGATCAAAGTAAAAATGATTACCACTAAAAATGTAGTTACAAACCATCTCAGAAGAACCTCTACAGTAACTCAGTAATATCTTTGGGTTTTCCCATCCCGAGGGCCCTCAGACGACAGCCCTCTTGCATCTGTGTGGACTCGGGGTCAAAATATTCAAATTATTCAACACTATCTTTAAGGGTTCTTGAAATTGGCCCTGTTTGCTCTTAGGTGTAATTTTGTGCCCTGTCTGAGACATTAATATGGAGAATAGTTTTTATAACAGTGTCTATTTTAAGAGCCAGAGCAGGAATAAAATGTCCAAAGAAAAAGCTCGTTGTGCTCTGTGTTCTGACCAGCGAGCTGCTCACGATGACTGGTTGTTCCAAGGTTTCTTAAACTGTACATGGTGGAGCAATAATAGCGGTTGACTTAATACCACCAGGGCCCACTAACTCCATTAGCAGCACTCGTGTTTTTCTATTGCGCTTCGTTAGCCGCTGAGACTCTGTGCCATTTAAGGCTTTGTGTCCATTGTGTGGTTGGTTTTATTCAAAGGAGATCATCATTCAAAGAAGAGGCACAACACTTAGAGGAACACAAACCCAGAGTTTAAATGTCGTTAACCTCGAGTGCTGCCAATAAAAGGCTCAGCTACCCACAGTGAAGCTCCACCAGGTACACCACAGAGAGGTCTTGTGGGATCTGTTTCTATCTGCCCTTGACATCCAACATAATATGGTGTATAGCATAATTAAGCCCACTCTCATATCAACATCTTTACTTTTTTAAGCCATCACAATCAAGCGCAACAGCAAAGGGAGCTCATGACTAAAACAGGTCAGTTTACTTGTTTGGATACCCAGCCTTAACCAATATGTTGGGTTACATAACACAAACTTATTTTAGTTGCAAAGCTTTCACTGTAGCCCAAGTTGTTTTTATGACGTGATTGTGGTTTACTGCAGTGATTGGCCTATGTAAGTGTAGAATAAAGTGTGTGAAGCATGTAATTATGTGTTAATTTACATAATTGCATCAGTTAATATACTTCTCAATCATGGCAGAATTATAGAAGTTGAAAAAAATATCATCTGTGTTTTACCCTAATAGAGCTCAAACACTGAGGCCAGTGTCCTCTGCAACACTCACTTTTCATTCTGACTTAGTGAGTTGTTATTTTACTTGTTGATCTCTTATTGTTTCCTCAATTTCGTGGAAAACACCATAACTGTTTGGAAAAAACCCAGTGTAAAATATTAAGAAGTGATTGTAGGTTTTTGTATCATAAGCCCCTTTTTGACTACAGGAACTTTTGCCAGAGACAAGGAACCTTTGAAAGAAATGGGTAGCACAGCAAAACAGTTATTTATCAGCATTAATACATTTAATATAGTGTAACCTAGGCTACATGAGCCACAACCCTGAAGTATAGCCTACTTGTTGAAATTCAATGGATGTGTTTTGGGTCTCTATTAGTTAGTTAGTTCATTTTTTAGTAGGCTAGATAATAAAAACACTCTCACCTCAAGATCCAAGGTTGCTGTTGTGGAGCTTTTCATCATATCACATGATCTTCATCAGCAGATGGATTTCACCCAGTTGCCATGTGATCTAATTGAAAGCTGCAGGAAAGCAATTAAGTGGACCTGGAGGTGAGATTGTTTCCCCAATTAGTTCATGAGAAGTTAATAAGTTTACATTGTCATGGCTGATATTGTGCAGTACTGTACATTTGATAGCTTAGATATTAAATCCATACAGGTTGTTGAGTTTAATGTCGTTTTTATTGTGCTGTATTATCAGTATTAGACTAAAACATGCACCAGGTTGCTCCTTGTCTTTGTTTGGCCTTTTTAAGGAACTTTATCTAAGGAAACAAATAAAAGCAAAAGATATCTGTCTGAATAATAGACCCAAGCATGGTTAAACTCGTGCAAAAAAAGCCCTCCAATATTGTCCATATCCACACACCACAGTGGAGGCTGAATGGAGCCTACACGTGCGGGTATTGGATTCTTGGAGACGCCACATCATGTAGGCTACAACCCACTTTGTTCGTCATTTACAACTAAACATCGGTGTAAGCTGTTCAGGTGAAAAATCGAGATAATGATGCGGACTTTGGTTTTGGCTTAGTGTGTGTGTGTGTGTGTGTGTGTGAGTGTGGAGGTGGAGGAGGTGGAGGCGTGCCTGGGAGATGGAGAGAGGCTTGTAGTTTAAAATGCGATGTGACAGCTCAGGAAAAAAAGGGGGATGATAAAGGCGCTGTTATTGGATCAATCTGGCCCTGAATGCCCCCTGTAAAACACTTACACACACGCGCGCGCGCGCGCGCGATGCAGGAGCGCGCACGTGAGAGGAGACGTGGAGAAAGGAAAGAGTAGTCGCTTCTTAAAGTTACCAGAAAACATAATACATTTATATAAATACAGGTTATATTCCTGAGAATTTAATGGAGTCGGTCCATCAATCACTCGGCTGTTTCCACGCGCCAGCTTAGCCTCGTCCTCATTGTTTTGACAGGGCTGAATTAAAGGACCGCGCCAGGTGTAATTAGCGATCGATCCGGAAAGAAGAAAAAAAGCAACGCTCTCTCCCTCTCTCTCTTTCTCATTTTTCCTCGTGCTCTGCCTTCCGTTACTCCATTAACCGCGTCTCTGACGTCACAGGGCGATTAACGTTTCTTATTGGTCCCGCGAGCAGATGGAGGAGTCCTAATGAGCTGCCTCGCGGAGAGAAAGAGCTGGGTTGACATCTCGGCTGGACCGTAAACGCGACATACCTCGTATAGCCCGGTCTCCGCCGCTCCTCTACAGACCATACCGTGGCCGCGGGAGACGGTCCGTCCGCCTGGGTTCCCTTCTCTCCCCCCCGCCGCCTTCACCTCCTCTTCCTCCTCGCAGCTTCTTCCTCCTCTCCCAGACTTTTTTTTTTCTTGACTGCATGTTCAGCCACACTGCCTCCCTCTGCATCTTCACTTCGGCCCCGCCGCAGCCCGGGCGAGCATGGACAGTCGGGTACTCGAGCATCCTCACGCCCAGTTCGGAGGCTCCTTGGGCGGGCTGGTGGGCTTCCCGTACGCGCTCGGCCCCCATCACCACCACCACCACCATCACCAGCACGTCTACGCGAGCGGACACCAGCTGCAGTCCGCGGCCGCCGGCCCCTTCTCTATAGACGGATTACTTAACGGCTCCTGCTCGGCCTCGGTGGTCAGCTCCAACCCGCTGCTCTCCCCCGACAGCCAGCAGTTCAAACTCTCAGGTAGGCCTGGCTCTTTATGTCTCATAACAAACCTGTGTGGAGACAATGTATTGTTACGGCAAGTATGACAGAAGTAGGCTTGCTTTGTGTCCAAATAAGATAATTTTAGTGAACTTTGAGGCTAAATTAAACATTTTTAAAGGTTTTGGAGACTTTAATTTTAAACTAGAAACTCAGTCTGCAGGGAAAACCATGTTGTTTAAAAGTTTTGGAGCTTGATGAATTTAAAACGAAAATAAAAAAGTTTATGTGCAGGCTCATTTTAATAACTTAAACACCTGCACTTGAGGTTAAGATAAAGGTAACAATTCTCCTTAACCTCACTCAGATTGGTATTGTGAGCTGGTTGTTGAGTATTAAATGGTCAAAACTAATTTTTGCAGTTCCTGGGAATGCTTTAAAATATCAAATATGGCAGTAAGGTGTGTTTCCTTTGGACCAAAATTTTGTGACCTGATTTATCTGAGTTCAAGAGCAACACAATTATTAAAAAGCAAGGTGTGCTGTGACAGAGGTAAGTTTCACATTAAACTGGTGCTTTACAAGTAAATCCTGCCATGACAGTCCCCTCTCTCTCCTCTCTCTCACTCACACACACACTCATACACACACACACACACACACACACACACACATACATATAAACACACACTTGTACAAACACACACGTCGACCAATGCAGATTCTGGGGACCCGGATAAGGATAGTCCCGGTTGTAAACGGAGACGCACGAGGACGAATTTCACCGGGTGGCAGCTGGAGGAGCTCGAGAAGGCTTTCAACGAGAGTCACTATCCGGATGTGTTCATGCGGGAGGCGCTCGCGCTCAGGCTTGACCTCGTGGAGTCCAGGGTTCAGGTAAAGACACACGAGTCACATATTTTCAGGAGCATTAATTCATTTATTAAGTTGATGGAGGAAAACAGATAGGTGTGAGTTGTTGGTTTTTTTTTTTGTTTTTTGTTTTTTTTTTTAAAAAAAAACAACATTTCTATCTTACTCGCGTTTTAAAATCTACCAAACATTAAAAATAAACTGTCAGAGGGGCGTTTGTTTTGTGAAGGCCTCCCCCATACTGGGATAGCTATTTGTCAATTATCAAAGCACCAATAAAGGGTCTCTTTTGAATTATGCATGGAGGCAACCTATTGATTTATGGGTTAATAAAAACAAGGCTATTTACTGAGCAAACCAAGGGGTTAAAATGGTAACTAGTATTATTCCCTTTCCTCCAGTTATAGGCTAATATATAATTTCTAATTATGCCACAGTTTATTCACAATTTTACACTTATTTTTAATCTATTAGTATTTTTTTAGGTGGCTCAATTTAAAGAACATTAAAGCTAAATCTGTTATTATCCTATTATTATTATTGTTATTATTATTATTATAATTTTTATTAATAATAATAATAATAATAATAATAAAGACAAAACACAGAAAGAAATAGCAACTGTATGATAATTTAAGATTATGCTATTTTGTAGTGGTAGAAATTTAATAAAAACACTATTTACACTGTAAATTAATAATAATAATAATCATAATAATAATAATAATAATAATAATAATAATAAATTATTATTATATATTATTATTATTAAACAATATGCAAGAACTTAAGGTGATGTCTTTCTCAGGAATAAAATACAAAATAACCTACATATAATTTTGTTAAAGGTGACGCTCATTTCTCATTAGGTGCTTATTTAATTTGCTAATAATAGCCTAATAGCATAACAGCAATAACAGTGGCATGATAATACTAATAATAACAATAATAATAATAATAATAATAATACAAGAAATACATATAGGTTTTTGTACGTATTATTTGCTCAGCAAAGGAGCTGAGTATCCATTTATGACACTCTGTGTAGTTTAACGTATATCCATGTATTTTCAAATGAGCCACATATAATTCGCTAGCACGGTTGGATGCAGTAAAAGCGGGACAGAAGCAGGGCTCTCCGTTGCTGTATGTTGTTTAGGGATTTCGCTCCTAAACCTCAGATTATTGTTCCCTCAAGCTGCTTAACGCTCCTTTATCACCAGGTTTGCGGGGGAAAGATATAACCAACATTAACAATTCATAAGAAGCGCCATTGTCGCACATGATGTTGGTGTCCCGTCCTTATTATGCAATGTACGCGGATCCTACTTCTGCATGCTAAACTCCTGGCGTTATCAGCGCCGAACATACGGCCCTGAGCGCGCCCAGAGGCCGGGCAGCGAGGGCTCTCAGGCGGGGGAAGCTCCCTGGTTTGGCTCGGTATGGAGGGAGGAGAGCCGGGGATTGCCGTGCAAGTGTTAAGCCCCACATGAGCGGAGGGCTGGGTGTGAAAGAACTACAGAGACGGGATATGGCCGATTTAGCCACGGTGCAATTAATTGGCGGAGTTACCCATTACACAGACTCATTGGTAATTAACACCGGCACATCTGTGCATCTGCTGGTCCACCGCTGTGACCTATTAACCTAATGTACTCTTTAGACGCTTAAAGCTGCAGTAAACAAAGACACAGACCGGCAGAGATGCAGAGGACAGTGCTTTCACTTGTTTCAGGGCTTTGTGGAATTTGTTTGGATTTGTAGGCAATATGGTTTTGTCCTTACCATCTGATAACCACTGTGACACTGATTTATCACTATTGTCATGGCAGGTGTGAGGTCTGGTGTTGTTTAAACACACATCAGAAGGAGCATTTTGGCAAATTTAACCCTCTTCAGTGTATTCATTTTCTTGAGAGGGATAAATTATTAGGAACACCTACATCCAAGATACAGAAATGACCACATACTATAATCAAATCATTTTGGATACACTCTCGAACAGTGAACATTATAGTGTACATACAGGAAGTACTTATTGCACGGATACTGGACTGAATTGCATCAGATTGTGGAGGTGGTCATGTTAATGGCATACAAGTTGTAGACTTATAAGTCCGGCCTAAAATAACTGAATGCACTGTTTTATAAAACTTATGTAACCATTGTCCAAAGTGATGCTGCGACTAACAAATATGTTGTCGAGTTTAATTGATGCTTTGTTTTTATGATAATTTAGTCTTTAAAATGTCAGAAAAATTCTCCAAAGCTCAAGATAATGTCTTTAATTTGCTTTTTCTTTTCCAACCAATGTTACAAAACGCAGAGATATTTAATTTACAATGATGCAAATCAGGAAAATCAGAAGAATCTAAAACAAGCACATTTCTGGCATTTCTCTTATATAAATGATTAGATAATTGGCAAAATTGTTGACACGAAATTATTTGGTAATGGACCAATCCATTAATCAACTAATTCCAGAACAAATAAAACTATAAAACCAAATTAATTTGAATATAATGAACCAATATAAAGATGGTGTTTAACAGATGGAGAGAAACTACCCTCAAACAGTGATCATCTCCTGTGTCAGTTCTCCACCTGTGTATTTCACGTGTGTGTGTTTTGGTTCATAGGTTTGGTTCCAAAACCGACGAGCTAAATGGAGAAAAAAGGAGAACACAAAGAAAGGGCCGGGGCGGCCTGCTCACAACTCCCACCCAACCACGTGCAGCGGCGAGCCCATGGACCCCGAGGAGATCGCACGCAGGGACCGAGAGCGGGCCGAGAAGAAGAAACGGAAGCAGGAGAGGAAGCTGCTGAAGTCACAGAACAAACTTCTCGCAGGTGACAGCTTCCACACGCCTGGAGGTTCAGAGAGTGACAGCGGGGTCTCCCAGTTCACCGACAGCGAGCAGCAGTCTTCGAGCGTTTCTGGGACTATTCACATTGAACTGCCAGCATCAAAGGGTGCAGGAGGACACCAAACTGAATCCAGCTGTGACCAAACACGACATGACTTCAGCCAACTACAAAACCACCAAAACCAAAGAACCACAGGAGAAGCGGAGCAGGTTTCCCCAGGCAGCACGCACAGCTCCAGTCCAGGAGGCCCGAGGTCCTCGACCCTCCAGAAACGCAACCCTTTCAGCGTGGAGAGCCTCCTCTCTGACGCCACGCCTCGACGGAAATCTCAGCTGGACTTCCCCTCGTTGCCCAGTCAGAGGACACTGGTGGGTAAAGGTCACTTCTTGCTTTACCCCATTACCCATCAGCCCTTGGGCTTTCTAGTGCCCCAAACAGCCCTGAAGGCCTCACCCTGTCAGGACAACAGCATTAACAGGCTCAGCCTGGGACAGAGGTGTGTGCCAAGTGAAGGGAGCCCTGCCCCCTCTGAACTTTCCAGCTTTGTCACTAAGCCTCTAAACTCGGATCATATGGAGCATAACACGCAGCATCACCACAATCACATTAGCAATAGAGTGGATGGAACAGACATGGAGGAGTGTGGTGGTGGTGACTGCAGCAATGGAAGATTCCCCGTTTCTCCTCCAGCAAACAGTGTGGCTCAGACGGCTGCGGCCAGGCTGAGCTCAACACAGTCCAGTGACAGTGGCGAGGAGAGGAGTTTGAAAGTTCTAACGGAGGCAGTGACCAACGGCTGCCAAGCTGCCGAGCCGTGTGCTAAAGAGAAGGGTGCAAGAGAGGAGCGAGCGTCTCCAGACCTCTCCGAGTGTCTCAAGGCAAACACAGACTGTCAAGAAACACCCGGAACAGATGGAGAGGATGTCGATATGGACTAACACTTGCAAGGAGCAAACATAAACAAAGGACCAGGAACACTGCTCAGACTATTCAAACATTCCCAAAGCTCTGCTGAGACACTCGAAAAACATATCAGGAATCAGGAGACTTAATTCTCATCTATTTTTTAATCATAACGTGTGATCAATCCAGATGGCCCCCAAAAGCTGTGGCTGTCCTCACATTCAGGCTTTAGGCCTACACACCTTTAGAAGCAGGTTCTTTCTCTCTTTTTTGGTGACCAACTTGTAACAAAAACTAGGCTACAATAAACATCTTACACACAACAAAAATCCTCAGATATTGTAAAAACGAGAAAATGATATTTATATGTAAACATTTTGATAAATAAAGTTATTGTTTAAATTGAATCACTGTCTTTCCAGGGCGATGTTGAAGTGGGGGGGGGGGGGGGGGGGGGTAAAGATGGAGAGGTTGCTGTGTGGCAGAACCTTGGATCATGGTGGCTGGAGTTTTGTCGTGTTACAGCAGATAAATCCCCCCTTTTCTCTGTGTAGTGAGCCGGAGCTGGGGCTCAAGTCCGTCTGGCTGTTTGTATTTATTGCTTTAACAAATTTATTCATTTGAAAGGCCGAGCTGGAATGAGGTTAGTGGCCGCGGGCTATAGGACCCTGCGCCTCCTGCTGAGTTTTGATATGAAAGTAATTATTTTCCCACTGGCTGCCGCGGGTCTCGAGGCAGTTTTTTTTCCTCCTTTCAGCCCAAAGGGTTATTAGACATTACCGATTTCTAGTGATATGGAATCACATAAACTTCCTACAATAATAGAATTAGCATGAAAGGCAGGGGTGTCAAATTGAAATGGGAAAATAATAGCCGCGCCAGCTGCATCGTGGATGTGTGCGTGCTTGCAGGCGTGCGCGTGTGTGCGTGAGTGCGCATAGTCTATTGAGCGCGAGGAGGAGGAGGATGAGATGGTGGTAGATTCGTGGGGCGGAATTTTCATGAGCTGCCGCGGTTGTCAGACGGCCCTTGTAGTCGGCTATATTAAGATAGATGTTCGATGATATCCCTCATTGTTCTGTCGCTTATATTGATGTTGCTGCGTTATCGCCCTATTGATCATGTGTCGCACATAATAGGACAGGCGCGCGCCCGCCTGCCTGCGCCTTTTTACAAAAGCGCCTGGGCCCCTCGTCATTTGTTCTAATAGGACTGTGAGTCCCTCGGGGGGAGACAGATAAAGATATAGGAGAGGAAGAGGGAGAGAGGAGGCGAGTGATGCGCTATTGCATTAATAATTTTTTGACCAATTGTTGGCTGAGCTCAAAAAAGAAAGTAAAAGTAAAGAATGGCTGAATTAAAGATGTTTAGGGACAGATGCTCCTAAATGTGCAGGTGTGTGCCCACGTGCACTGACTGGACCTGCCCGTTTAGGAAAGAGTGTGTTTAGCTTATGAAGTGTAAACGCCACCAATTCCCCGGAAACTGAAATCCCAATTATTAAAACCATTAATTCTGGCGAGCCAGTGCGCGGAGGAGCCGTGTTGACAGCCCGGCTAAATATCCCTGATCCCTCCCGGTCACCTCGCCTTTATTTGCAAATAAATTGAGGGGGATCCGAGGGACAGAGCTTTACTTTGCTGCGCCGACCTAAAATGAATTTCCGTGCCTGAGTCCCTTTAATAATATTTACATAATTTTCGCTCAGTGACTCTGCTATTTGCGCTGTAGGAAGCGGGGGGCTTATAGAAAAATAATTAGACAAGGGGACGAGGAGGGAGCGAGAGTGAAAAACAGCAGGAGGAGGATGGGTTAAGACCGAAGCTGAACACTAAATTCCCAGACAGCTAAAATCAATGAAAGTAATAACCCTATTATTTAATTCATAAGGACATTATTTTCCCATAAGGCCTCAGGAAACGTCCCCTTCGACCGAAACAATCACATTAAATCGTTCATTCCGCGTGCGCTGTGTGAAATTTCTACTTTTATTCTCTCCTCTTTTTTTTGGGGAGGGGAAACGCTTTATTATAATCGGTTAGTTTCAAGAGTGCGATTAATTAGAAAATATAGGTCTGATCTGCCTTCAGCAAGGCCTTTATACTAGCTCATGTGTGTGTGGGTGCGTGTGTGCACAGACAACGAGCCCATAAAATGCGCCTTTGTTGCACATTATGGGCAATTGTCCCAAATAATTAAAGAAATAAACTGAAAAATAGGTTTGAAATTTTACTGTGAAACAACTTTGGACATAGAGGAGGCCTCTGTATTATCAGAGACAACATATCTGATCCTTCACAAGCACTTTTAAGATCCAACTGTGAATGTAAATAATTATTAACCTAAGTATCTTACATGTTTAATTGGAGCTGTTTATTAAATGCCTTACAATCAGGGAGGAGCAGCCTGTAATGATGATCTCATTACCCCAAACTGCATTATAGAGGTAAAGATGTACCATTATAGTGGCAGCCTGGTGCACATTACCTGTGCAAACATCATGTGATTTTAGCTGTTTTTGTACATTGTTTTTATATTTCCGTTTTTTAAGACTTTAAAATAGATACATAAAATGTCACCTAGCTGCTTCTGCAGGTCAAAACAAGGAAAAAAATTCTACTTTTTATGTTAATTTTGGGTACAAGAGGCCTCTGTGTCTGTGTCTGTGGGGCTACATCATGAAACACTGGCTGAACTCAGAGAGAGAGAGAGAGAGAGAGAGAGAGAGAGAGAGAGAGAGAGAGAGAGAGAGAGAGAGACGTTTCGGTGGCACCAACACAAACGACCAATCGATCAGCCCGGACCGGACAGGCCCTCCCGCTGTGTCCGTGCCGCTCATGCATCACACTTTATGAATTCAATTTCAACCGGGAGAAATTTTCAATTTGAACGCGCGATCATTACGGCGTGGGGGGATAGCGTAAATTGTTTTTGCTCTATTATGCATTCGGACGCCATCATTTTTCTTTCTAATTACCGAGGTGTCAGTGCGGCCTGTCACCCGGGCGCTGATTTTCAATTTAACTGATCATCATACATTCATTTTCCCATTTGATAAATCTGCTATCTAGACGCGCCCGACATGCCCGGAATATTAAGCGGCGCTGGGGCGCAGTAATAGGGGGATGTGTATGCGGCAATGAGCGCGGATCAGCCAGCTAATTTAGCACCTTCCACATTCCCCGTCTCCATCCCCCATTTCCAATTCTCAAGAGGAGGCAAGGGGGAAAAAGGCAGGAGAGGAGAGAGTCCAATGCCTGCCTGTAACCTCCAAGAGTGAAGAAGAAGAAAGAAAAAAACCCTGAGGTTAGAATGAATCAGAGAAATAGCGCCAGAGAAGAAGAGAAAGTCCTCCAATCTTACGCAATTTAGAGGCAGGATTAATGAACGCTAATTGAGTTCTCCAATACGTGTTATTTTTATTTAATAGAAACAAATTTGCACAATTAATTATCAACGTAATTTCAAGAACCTATTATAACGCCCTCCTCCTCCTCTACCCCTCTCTGACTCTCCATCACCTCCCTCCCTCTGACACGGAGTAAATTAGCAGCTTTTGTCATTAGGTTTAGGCGTCTTTGATCCGGACTGGATGGGCCTGCAGCCAACATCAGGCAGCAAGGATCCTCTGTTTGGCCTGCTGGATTTAGAAACTAGTGATGTACTGATATATAGTGGGCCTAAACCCCCTCTGTGCAGACTGCACTGGGCCTTAGAGAACCCAGGCTGTGAAGAGTATGTGTCATTTTAATTATGGCAGGTCTGTAGTACAGATCTTCATAGACCTGATGCTATATTACACCTTATTTGTTGTTCAGACAGATCAGCCTTATTAAAAATTATAGATTTAATCTCATGCAAAACAAAACAATCAAAATAATAATAAAAAAAACTCAGTGTCTGCTTACTATAGTTTATTTGTTTTTGAATGATGCTGTATAATTAAATCTATTATTATTATTATTCAGTGGCTCACTTGAAGAAGACCATGAGATGTGGACAAAAGCTCTGGAAAAGTTAATCTAAAGTTAAGCTTTTTTGGGTCAAAGTCAACAATGATCTTTCATTTTTATAAAGGTGACTCATTCAACAAATAATTTAGCAAGCTTTCCCCCAAAATGAAATCACTCATTTATTTTAAACCACAATTCAATTCAGCACCTGAGCTTGTTCCAAATCAATTTACACTTCACGTTCAAGATAATCTTAAAACTACACAAACTAATTAGAGTTATTAAATTAAAGTTAGTTAGAGGTATTAGAGAACTTGTCAGCTAATAGCTTGTCAGACAAAGTTTTTTTTTATTTTTTTCTTTTACATCCAGAAGTGCACTGCAGCTGGTTTATTTTTAATCCTGATGTTCTGTGTGGTCTCCTGGAGACTCTTTAATGGCTCAGAAAAAAATACTTAAGGTTTTATCACCTTGATACTTCATGAGTTTCCCTAATCTTATGATAATTGCTTATAAACATGACTTTAGCCCACAGTCACCATGGAGAAAATGCCACATGACTTCTGTTCAGGGTCTCAGAGGCTCCAGTTGTAGGGTTAAAATGGATTTTCATAAGCTTTATGATTGGTGTTGACAGTAAGCAGTAAGTCTATTTGGATTTTTGAGTTTTATAACACTTTAACAGGGAGTTAGGTTTCTGTGGAGACTGGTTGACGCCCAAAATGAGTGAAAACACACCAGGCCTTTATTTATTGTCTGTGAAAGAAAAGCTTTTTAGCAAAAAAATAAAAAAATTGTTCATGTGTAGCCCATATAATATGTAAAACATTAAATATTTCTTCATCTGGTGTAGTATTAATGCTTTGTGATGTTTAATGTGCAAGGCTCAGTTTGTGGATTATGTTTTTTTCTATATATTAGGTTTAAATAAGGTCAGAAGCAAAGTAATAATGTTTGATTTTGCAGCTATTAGTATTATTATTAATTTTACACATACCTACAGCTTTGTAATCTCAAACAAAGAGGAAGTAAAACCAAAGTTAACAAACACAAGGCTTATTTTTGCACCTAATAGTTTCTCAAATCCCCTTTGGTGTTAGGTGCTGACTGAGACACACACATCCCAATAAGCCCACCTTGTTTAGATGCCAATAAGTACAGTCAGGAGCGTGCCTGTGTATGTGTGTGTGTGTGTGTGTGTGAGTGTGTGTTGTAGTGTAATGAACGTTTATGGGCACAAAGCAGCTTTGGTTTTGTCGTGTTCTTTGTTTCATTAGCCCAGTGGTTGTAATAAATGCCAGCGAGCCAACGGGATAGATTTTAATTAAGTCAGTGAGAGATGAGTGGAGTGACACAGAAAGCGGGCCAGGGCGGGGAGATGGAAGTGGAGGGGGACAGCTTTTCAATAAATCGGTTCGCTCAGGGGTTAGTCGGTGATTTCCTCGGCAAAGTGTTGGGGCCGAGCAGGACTCGCAGTAATTTGGTTGATAAATCAGCGGTGTTAGGGGCATGAAGCTTGCCGCTCGACCGGTTGGTTCTGCGTGTGATTTATGTGTTACCCGGGGGTCGTACACAAGCCCATGACAGTCCAGGATGAATTAACCAGGAGCCCGCGCGCTCCTAATGAGCGGGTATTATTTCACTCACACCCCTTCCTTAAAAAAAAAAAAAAAAAAAAAAAAAGTGTGAAGAACGAGCCTGGCATACAACCCTCCCCTCCTCTTCCTCACCCCACACCCCCCTCCTCCACTGTGCCATCCCTGAGGTGTCGCATTGATTCAGCATCAGAGAGTTAAACACACACACACACACACACACACCTATATATATGGTGTTATTTATTTACAGTGAGACAAATTGCTCAATGGAGGTCTGCCAACACCTGATTAGGGTTAAGTGAAGTGTAGAAGTGACAGACACAAGTCCTGACAAAAGATTCAACACAAACACAACAACACACAACACAACACAAAACAATTTCATTAGATATCAATCATCAGCGCTAACCATCTATTTTAAGCCTAGCCTTTAAAAATGCTCCACATTGGACCAACGGTGCAGTGATGTGATGGAGGAAGTACTTAGATCCTGTGCTTGAGTGCCACACTGTAGAAATACTCCCTTACTGTATTTGAAATGAGACTTAAGTAGAAAAACACAAGTCATCAGCATAAATGTACACTGTTAAAATGATGAGGGCAGAAAAATGGGCCTGACTGTTGTCTGTTTTCAACCAGGTCTCACTCCCAACTTGCTGACACTTAGTCAGTGGCCCTCAGCATCAGATACCGAGGTGTGCTTTAGTGGCAGTGTGAGACATTTTGAAAAGACACAATGCATGTAATGAGCGTAAATTGACACACTGTCCATCAGTGTCGAAACTGATGCTGGAGGGTACCTGGAGTATCATAGTTTGACACATAGGGCCACTGACCAAGTGTCAGTAGTCAAGCTGGGAGTGAGAGTGTGTTGGTATTTTATGTAACTGAGTGGTGGAGGAAGTTCTCAGATGTTTTACTGAACTGAAAGCAGTAATACCACAGTGTATGAGTAAATCCTGCATTCAAAATGGTACAGATTTTCTTAGAAAAATACATAAAGTATCAAAAGTAAAAGTACTCATTTTGCAAAAACACATTATATAAGCTATTATACATGAAACAATTGTGCTATTATAACTGACGCATTCATGTGTAAATAGCATTTTACGGTTGTAGCGGATGGAGGTGGAGCTGATTTTAACTACTGTTTGGTATTTTATTATAATTACCTAGTTTTGCATGTAAAAGTGTACTTTCCACCACTGCTTTATCTACTGAATTATTATTTCTGATGCATTAATTATCTGTAAGTAGCCTTCTACTGTTGCAGTTGGTTGAGGTGGAGCTAAATTTTAGTGTTTTATATACCACTGGGTCTACGTAACACAATGCTTCATATAATTTGTTGATTTTGGATCTAAAATCTGAATCTGCAAAGTAACAAAAGCTGTCAGATAAATCAATAGAAAGTATGAAGTAGCATTTAATTGCTCTTAAGTGCAGTACTAGAAAATGTAGTTAGTTACTTTCCACCACTGAATATAATCTTATTACGGATTCTATAATGTGTAAGCAGTAACTGATGCAGCAGGGGAAGTGGGGTATCACATTTTATTATCTCATTATATATTATAATATTTGAATGTGAAATCTTAATTTCTAAAGTACATATACTGGTCAAAGATGTAGTTGGCTAAAATGTAGTTGACAGTATTAATTATAGTTAAGTAGAAGTGTATAAAATCAAAATACTCAAGTGAAGTACAAGAGCCTCAAATTCATGCATACTAAGGCGCAGTATACTGAGTAAATGTGGGCACTGACTCTGTGGTCAGCCCAGTGACCAGAGAATTTTTTGGCATTGAACGTTTCCTCAAACCACAGATTACAGATTACATTCATACATGATTATGTAGCGGATATGTTGACACTAATGTGCGGTTAGAGTTAGGCACAAAGAAAAAAGGATCATGTTTTGGCCTCCCAGCAGGAGAAGTGATGATGTCTCAGTAAAAAAAACAACAGCTTTTTGTGGCACTATTCTCACTGACAGGCCGCTACAAAACAGTCATGTTTGGAACCTTAAAAGTCGCAAAAACGAAACTAAAAAGTTGCTAAAACTCAACCAGTTTCAGTCTCAGACAGTAATGCGCAGTAGTTTACAGCTTGACAGCCATCTTGCCTGGGTGACACACTATCTGCTGTCCTCAATACATCACAGTGACAAAGTCTACGTCCAAGGGCGTAAATATAGACAGTGCAGGGAGTGCAGATGCACTGAGGCCCATGGGGTGGAGGGGCCCTATTGCCACCTGGAAACATGTCTGTGTCTGTGTTCAAAGAAGAACTCACATTAAATAAAAAAAAAGGTGTAATTTTCTGTATATGCCCTCAAGGCAAACCCATCTCCATCATGGCTTTATGTTTTTGTCAAAACTAGTAACTAGGGTGCACTGGGGCCCATCGCAACTACCTCACGCCACTGTTTGTCATTTTAGAGACGTTAATTTGATAAATATAAAATGTGCAAATGTAATGAATTCATGGTGCCAACATCTTCTGCTTGCGATGGGGCAGCTGAGGTGACTACTTCCTCTACCCCAACATGCTCAACTCAGCATTGGGACAACCCAGTGGTCATATTTGACATAAATGGGTGATTTATTGAACCCCAGTAAAACATTTTTAAATGCATAATTGGATAGTAATGTGTCCTCAGTTGCCAAAGAAGAATGTGTAGTGAATCAGAACCCAGCAGTCAATCAGTGCTGACTCAGTTTTTAGCCCATATGCTTATGAACCTGTATCTGAATGGCCTCTTAACCTGGAAATTGGATTATTGGGATTGAATGACAAAATACAAGTATTCACACTGTATGATCACCTTGCCTTAGTTGAGCTGAATGTTTTGCGGGAATAAAGTGGTTTTATATTTTTAGCTTATTTTATTTACACAGCAGTTAAGACAATGGCTTTAGGATGTGAAAGGAAAACAACTCTTAAAATGTCTCACATGATCATTTTCAGGGTGGTGTGTTATGAATGCTGTATGTAGGCAACTACTGGATTCATGATGACATTTAGCATGATAGACAGGGTCATTTGCAATGCTACAAACAGTGAGCCTGGACCTCAAGGAGGAAGATTCAGTGTCAAAGTAAGAGAGCAACCAAATATTGTATTTTTTCTGCAGCTTTTGACTAAATTATTGAGTACTTTATTCATGCTCCAAACAATCACTGTCATTGTGATCAGAATATTGGTTTAGGCCTGATTATTGATGCTTCTTGCCTGATACTTCAACAGAAGTATCAACTTGCTCTGTTTCCATCTTACACTCTACCAGATATCCATGGGGGAGGCAGGTTTCATTTTCTCAAACCAATCAAAATCCATACTGATGCCATACTGATGCCTTGAAAGCAGCATCTATCTTGTCTACAGCGCTCGCCATTGTTGTTATTACTCCTCAATGGTTCCGGCAAACCGCTTGACAATAGCATTAGTGCTGCCCATGGCGCTGATTGGCTGATCATTAGTGCCCCCATGGTGCTCACTGGATTGTCTTTTATTTCAACCAAGAAACCACTGTTACATGTCACGATGCCAGACGAATCAGCCAAGTCAAACTCAATGAAGCAGGCAGATTCAAAGGTCTGGATCCAGACAATGATGCCTCCTCACAGAATACTTTGCTTGCTGTCTTTGAATTGGATCTATCGTAAACTACAATAATCTAGAAATTAAGTATGCAGCAAATTAATGTACAGAGTGACAAAGGTAGTTTAACTGTGGTAGGGAAGGAAAGGTTTGTATGTTTTGTATGTTTCATGAGTGCAGTGTGGAAGGTGCATTTCCTTGAAGTTGCATATAATGCTAATACAGTGATCAACCGCTTATTGGATCAGACTTTTTTTTATGCAAATGCTGTTTAAATATTTCACTTAAAGTAATCAAGTGTCTGCATTTGAGGTCTTTTCCTACATGACAATACATGGAAAACAAACAAACAAACAAACAAAAGAACCGATGGCAATTCTATTTCTTTTTAAACTCCCATTACAGTTTGACTTGTAACCCCTCTGCTACCTGAGGCTGGTGCTGAAAGTCATTTTTTGTCAATGACAAACATAATCTACAGGCAGGAGGCTTATGACAAACTGCCAAAAACCAGCCTACATGATGCAGCAGCAAAACTTGTTTCTCAGGCTACGTTGTGTAGTCTACTACTAGTGATATAGACAGAAAACCAATGTGCACCAGTAAAGAATCTGTGGATTGATAATGCCTGGTCAAGTAATGTCCCCTTGAATGGGCCCTTGGTGGGGGGAAAACAGTCACAAAACTTCAGTAAATGGCGAAGCTGTCAGTCTCATTACTTTTTATTCATGAATTACACATGCAAACATACTGTAATCAGTTATAATAATAATAATCTGCTTACAGTGGTCAGTTGACCTGGACAGATATGATCACTAAGCGGTTTCCACTGTAAAACTTTCAAAACAACACCAACAACCCTCCATTATGGCAAAAGTAGATTAGAAAGTATTTAGCCAAGCTTAACAAAACTGCCAGTGTAGCTAGTTTGGTTGGTTGAAAGTTTGTCACACTTTTTGGGGGGGAAAAAATCATGCTCTTTTTGGAAATGCAGTTTTCTTAATTTGGGGACCCTTGGGATGTAAACAGGACGTACAATGTTACCAGTTAGCTATGGGCTACAATTTGAGCTCTGTTTTTTTGACCATATTTTGTCAAAAGGATCTCTTTACAAACAATTTTATTTTAATGTAAAAAAGAGCCCATTAGTGTTGTTTTAAGCAGCTCTGTCTCCTAGAAGTTCCATTTATATACAACTGATCTGATGCAACAAATATGTTTTGAGGGAAGCACAATGCCGAGCACATTATATTTTCTATGAACATAATGAGGAAAAGTTGCAAAAATGTTGACACTGAGCGAATCACTAAAATGTTAACTGACAGTATTTTTTTATATTATTTTTTTTATTTGTTTTCCAGCAAACTTGCAATACACTATCCACTCATAGTGACTACAGCATTATTTCTTATTAGCTTTTTTTTAATAATCATTTAACTGAAATCACAAATCTTTCCCTAACCTTAACCAAGTTGCTTTTGTTGCATGAACCTAACCACAGACAGGAGTTTGGATGATAACACAGGACTCTGGTGTAACAGTCCTGCACTTTGTAAGCCTGCCATCCAGCCTTCACACCTCCCTGAGAATCCACAGCATTACATAAATATAGTATTTCATTAACCTAAAGAAATGTTGTCTCTGAACACAATCCAGGCAACACAAATGTAATTTAAAGGCGACAGAGGAGGTCTCAAGACAGACTTGAGAAAATGTGAACCTGTCCTTTAACTGTACGACGGCTGGTAGTTCACACTTAAACTAGTGTCAAGTACAGTTGCAGTATCAAAGTCATGGTTCTCAACACACCTGTCTATATGAATATAAAACAGTCCCAAACAAAACAGATACTGTAAGACTAAAAGAAGATAGGCCCAATCAGCCAAACACATTATATACAGCAGTCACTCCTTTTTGTGTTACCTGTTGTACTTAAATGTGTGTGATGCTTTCATGTGACCTGGTGCTGTAGGAGCAGCTCCATAAACTGTTTCCTCTCAAGAGTTAGAAGCTCATAACTCCACAAAGTCGCACAGCACAGTTTTTTGTTTCATTGAGTCTAACCACAATCTGCATACGACAATGTTCCCAACTCCAACCCTAAATGTGCATCTTCAGTTCCCCTGACTAAGCAAACAAATCCCAGTTATCCCTGCAAAATATGAGTACGTTTGTTCAGTGCCCCTGCTGCAATTTGATAAAAATCATAAATTAAATATAGGGGATTCTTGGCTATGGCTGTTTGCACCATAGATATATAGATAGATTGCGACAAAGAGAAAGATGGAAATGGAGATCAATCTTTGCATGAGTCAGAGACCACATTTGAAACTTGCTCCTTGCTGCTCCATGTGGGGAAAAGGCCAAAAGTCCAGCAACAATTATAATGTATGATGAACTTTAACATCAGACCAATGAATCCTAGCTTTGGACCCTCCTCAGGATCATTCTTACCACTCCATTGTCAGCATGTGAGAACATACACTGTAAAAATATAACAAAATTGCATCAATGATATTTGGTGTCCAGCCATTAAAGCCCTTCCAACCTTTTCACAAAACTCTACCAGATGAATCATCAGCAACCTTTGTTGAAAAATATGATTCATCGATAAAAAAGTTAAAAGAGGTAAAAGAGTGGGTTAAAAAAAGTTTAGGAAGTAACCGCAAGTGTCAATGAGCATTAAATCACTGAACCTAAAAGTCACGTTGCCCACGCCGCTAACTGTGGGCTGAGAACTCAATAATTCAACAATTTAACAATCAGTTCCCTTGAACCTGCAGCTGAACTCATCAAAGAGTCTGTGCTGTGGGCTTAGGTTGGAAATCTCAGACATGGTTGCCTTGTTTGAGCTTTAAAATGAACCAATGGGAGACTGAAATGCTCTTTTGCCTTCAGTAGACTGTATGAGCAGGGATGGAGCCAGATGTTGTAAACACCTGGGGCACAGCCCAAACCTAGGGGGTCCAGGGGGGATGCTCCACCATGGAGATTTTTTTCCCATTTGTCGCATTTACCTTAACGTTTAAAGCTTTTTCTTTGGTTGCATCCGGTTGCTATGATATGGTATAGCCATGCAAGAAAAAGTGAGGGGCAAGATAGAGTACTTGCTCTGGATGGAGCAAGGACTGACCTGTCGATGGGTTCATGAGAGGATATATATACAGCATGTTGTTGTTGTTCAGCACTTAAAAAGTGACAGTGACCAGGTTTTCAGGCTCATGAAAAAAAATATTTGCAGTGCTCAGCGCAGAGTAGATGCTTGGCACCTGGTCACGCTGCTGGCTTTTGTAGCATAACCTCTGTAGCGTAGTGTAAATACATGAAGCTCCCATTGCAAAGCTTCAGTGGCTTTCATGCTTTTAAAACAAGCATGGCACAGATATGTCCGTATTTGCTCCACTTCCAATTCCATCATAATCATCTGTGTCTTTGAAGCTGCTAATTCAGTTGTGAAGAAATGTGCAAGTGTTTGAGGACCATACAAATATCTGAGTTGGTATGTATTGGCATGTCTGTCCGACCGTGCAGATTATAGCAGTGTTAATTCTTCTTGTGTCAGTGATGGGGTTAGGCCCGTATATAGATGACTTGTCTGGGCACAGATTCTACATGTTTTCCATTAACTTATGATTAGTCATTTTATGTATGCATATGGTTTGGTTTCTCCCCACAGTGTTGGTCTTCAGCAGTATAAACTCTTAGTACAGATTCTGACATCAGATTTAATCCCCCAGAAAGAGTAATGTAACGATAGAGAAGATGTAAAATAGTAGGCCTATCTATTATGCTTAAGTGGACATGCTCTTACTGTAAGCAATGAGATCAAATATTTTATTTTATAGAGTATGTTATGGAGGACTGGGATCACCAGTGTTATAAATGATGTAAGTGGAGCAACACACTGTGCACAAATAATGTCAAGGGGGACCTGTTGTGCTCATTGTCAGGTTCATTTTTGTATTTTGGGTTGCAACAAGATCTTGTTGACATGCTTTAATGATCAAAAAACACCTTTGTGCTGGAACACCTGTATCCACCCTGTTTAAAACCCCCGTCTTCTGAAAAAGCCCAGTCTGTTCTGATTGGTCAGATTCTGTGTCTTCTAACCAGACATGCTCCAGCAGGAACAATCAGGGGGAAATCAGCAACATTAGCAATCAACATTACATGTTTCCCTGATGTTAGCATTTAGCTATATGTAACAGTGTACATCGATATTTGCAGTAGCATGCCTAGAGCAGATGACCATACAAAGAAATCCATCACGAGCTGATGTCGGCTTGTCTTGAAGGCTGGAAAAAAGTTGGAAACAGAGAATTCAGACCGGTGTGAAGCCTGAGCTTTTTGCTCTAAGGGATTACTTTTACATCCATTTACCTCATTATCTGAAATGTTGGCCACACGTCTGACATAGTAATATTATGTATGTGACAGAAAATAGGGAAAAGCATAATAGCTCCCCTTTAAAGTCTCTTTATTGAGGGCTTACCATGTGTTCTTGTATCCTGTCGTTAAGAAGAGTGCAGTATGAGACTTCGAGTCACTCACAGTGACGTCAACTTGATGGTAATTTACATGTCCAGATTTTTCAGCATTTGTCATTTGTTTGTTGACATAAATGTTCCCGCATGTCAGGCAGTGATGTTTACATGTAGATTTCACAGGATAGAAAATAACACAATACATACATTAATCCCACCAGTTTCTGCATTTACATCACAGATATGGCATCCCTTCAGGAGCAGCTTCTCTAGTATGGTCCTGGAAATTTCATTTGATATGGCTGTTGGTCATTTTTAATCTTTTATATGCTGTATCTTATATTTTTTGAGGTCCAAAATAAAGTGAATAGATTGTTTGAACCAAATAATAACTGACAGTTAATATATCATTATTCATCCAATAGGCTTGGGTTGTTTGGGTGCTCAGTAACAATAACATTTTGATTAAAAGTTAACAGGTAAATGTAGATCAATTGATAGAAATACCTACATTATTGAAAAACATATTTTCTAGACTATCCCTGATGTGCTACTATGAACGCACAGCACAATAAACATAACATGGCACAACATCTTCCTCATATATGTTTACAAGCTGTTAAATACCACATTGACAGACACTCTGAGGTGGTTTGGTCCTGTCTGATTCTTTCAGGAGACATACAGGAAACTTTAAGTGTCTCTTTTCATTTAGTGGCTGCTGGCGTCTAACCTGCACTCCACAAAAGTGGAGGGGCTAATTTCAGATGAAAGGCATCATCATCCAACTATAATTGGCAAGATGACAAGTGGGCTTTCATTCGCCCTGCTCGTGGATTCAAAGGAACAACATGTACATCTCGTTGGTTACCAATAAACTGAATTACACTGTATTTTAAAAGGTACTGCACCTAATTTTTATATTTGGTTGACTGGTTCTTTTACAATACATTGGTGGCTGTTAGATTTGTTTCACATTAAAGTAGTAGCCTCTCACGTTTTTCTGTGCAGACGTGGTTATTCTTATGGAAATGCTCCTATAATATTTGATGTAGCAGCCTCCCTGCACACAATGGAACAATTGTTGGTCAAATATTCTTGAAATCTGAATCATCCTAAAAGTCTCATGTTTTTTAATTTAACATATCTCATCTATATACTGGAATTTATTAAAATTAGTGAACTTTTAAAAGCATATGACTTGCACTCCACATGCAACACTTTCTGCTTTCACATTTATTTAGAGCAGTACAAATATTTTCATAATAAACAGAGGAACAGGTGAGCTGAAAACCTACTGACGTGTCTTTTTTCTTAGATTTATTTCTGTATATTCAGGGGCGTTTAGCACCAAGCCCACTTCAAGAGACACGCCTTGATTCCTTTGTTTAAAGACATCTTTTATGTTCATATCATGTACAAAAGGCAAAACGTGATGAAGAAAAGAAAAAAATATGCTTAAATTTAATGCTGTGGGTTGGGAGGGTGTGTGGGGGTATGATTTCATCACATGTGAAACACCATGAGATAATGTGACGTGAAAAATTCACAAATAGGCACTGTGGTTTGGGCCATGATGTAAACACTAATCATTACATTTCTGAAAATCAATGTATGTAATATCAAATGTGAGACAGCATCTCTTTTGTAATGAAGTCCTGTATAGGCAGGGGTAAGACATTTTACATGTGAAAAATCATATTTCATATGTGAAAACATGAATTTCACATGAACTTTTGTCCTTATAAATGCAAATAACATCCAATTTGTGTACAGTGAAAACAAGCCAATACAGGGTGTCTGGTAGCTGCGTGGTTAAGATGCATACCACATAACCACAATGGTCATGGTTTAATTCCTGTCTGTGTTGCTGCTTGCTTTCAAAGGTTAAAAAACAAATCTTAAAAACTGGTACCATGATGAAAAGTATTTAAAACAGATTCTAATCTCAGGAATCTACAAAAGATTTTCAGGACATCACCCATACACAGTGGCGTTAGACCCCACATGTGAAGTCTTTTTTTGTCGCGCCTCATTCAAACCATCTACAATGATAACTGCTAAGATAGTATATCCATACCAAAGCATGGATGGGTGATGATAACATAGCAAAACCAGGGAACCCATATGGTCTATATGCACCCCAAAATGACATATACTGTTGGTGTAGACAGAAAATTGTAAATTCAAATGATTGATTTGGTTTATATTTTAAACAGCATCATACATTTGCTCTTTAGCTCAGTGTGTCTTATGTGTTTTCCTTGTGGAATAGGAGTACAGTGGCTTAAAAAGCTGCTGATATGGTGCTAAAATACTTTAATTTTCTCTTTTTGCATTACATACAAAAATTTTGTAGAGAAGTATTATTTCTGTCAGTAAGGTGTGAAACCAGTACGGTACAAGGTATGGATAGTCATGTACCAAATCCCAGAGGGTGGTAATCCTTGAATTTTAAAAGAGTTTTGAACAGGCAGCTAAAGCCACCCTTAAGTAGAGTCTCCAGATGCTACTGTTTGTAAATCTGCCAGTTGGAAAACATTATGGATGTCTATAGAAATTACGGAAGACTCAAAATCTCATCAACACAGAGAGCAGGACAAACAGAGAGATTTGCTTACACCATGTGGAAGAGTCTGCGCGCGCTAAAGGAGCAAGGGCATTTCCATATTTCCAAAGAGGCGAAAAAATCTATTAAACCTAAGAATTAAATACTTCATCTGCCAGATCCCAGCACGCACATGCCAGGAGTTTGTATTATAAACGCACCGGTAGTTGAAACTTTTGTTTTACTCATGTGCGTTAATCTCCACCCTATCCTGCTCCTACTATAATTTTGTTAGACTTTTTCATATTTATTTAATAAATGCCCACAGTGCAAATTGTAACTTTGTGTGTCGAGAATTAATGGGAAAAGCCCCAACTGTTAAATCGTAAAATTTGAATTAGAAAGTTCCCATGTAATGCATATCAAACATTTATTAAAGCCACGCAGAATAATTGAATTGTTCTGCTGGTCTAGGTCTGATTTGTTTAACTAAATTCTTTGGCTGTCGAAGTGTGATACAAGATTTCCTGCAAATTCCATTAAAGACACAGGTATCTCTTTGTGTATTTGTGCATCTCCAATACATATCGCAAATTTTTCATCTTTCTTTTCCTCTCCTCGCCCTATCTAAGCCCCAGCTCTGTCACTGCTTATCCACATCTTCACTGCTTATCTGCATCGAGCCCCTCAGTGAGATTTCAACCACTGTGACATGTAGTGAAAGCAGAGGCTGTCAGTCAGCTGTACCAAAGAGATTGAAATCAGGGGAGGGAAAAAGGGAAGAACAAACCAAAGGGAGAGGAGAAAAAACACGGTAAAGTTAATATAATTTCATTTTTGACCCTGAGTGACAGGAAGCAGCCTTGATATACAGTAAGCGTATAGAAAGTGAATGCATTAAATAAGCTCATGTAAATGTCAGCTCGTGTATCCCTGCAAAAGAAAAATACAAACACATCTGGGAGAAGGTCTGCTCTAACTTATTGGGCTGATTATTAAGCATAGCTTATAATGTCAGGCTCCCGTACACACAGTATGAAAGCATCTCTCCCAAATACACATGCGCACACACACACACACACACACACACACACACACACACACACACACACACACACACACACACACACACACACAGAGTAGCCTGGGAGGAACTTTGTGTTTTAGTAAGCTAAGTTTCACACATTGACTGGAGGTGTCCTTGCTTTCTACTGGTGTAATTATCACTCCGGGAAAAGTGTTTCATTAGGAAAGCTCCTCTTTCAGACACATTACTCACAGAGGGCTGGACACAGACACCCTGGACAACACACACACGCATGCACACATACAGGCGCACACACACACAATCCAGTCTCTGTCTCATCACCCCTCAGTCTTGTCCTCAGTCCGATCTGTTTTTCTGGACTTCTTCGCACCTCCTCCCGTTCGTCTCCCATTGTCATTCTTTCACATTTACCCCTCTAACTCAAAGATCCTTTTTATTCTTATTAAAACTGTCAGTGTTTTAAACTGCCACCAACCAATTAAATAAGATATTTTTTACTTGTCTGGTGAATCGAGCACATTTTGGTGTCTAAATGTGCTAACTTTAACTTTGGCTGAGCTTGAGCGCTTAATTTTCCTTGCTTTAAAACTATCCTTCAACCCCTCCTCCATCATCTCTCCTTCCGTCCTGTATCCAACTCATCATCCCCCTATCTGTCCCTCCCCCTCCTCCTCCTCCACCACCACTCACTTCCCCCGCTGCCCTCTCTCTTGCTTGGGAGGCCTGCAGGTCTGCAGGTTAATGAGTCGTGAAGTGTGAAAACTTCCTGAGACTCAACCGGAGCTAAATGCTGTTTCCAGATGTGAGTCTACAAACGTCTGGATGTCCGCTTGAAATGAGTTAGAGAGGTATGGGTGGGGCACTTTGAGGGGTGGGGGGCTGAAGAGGAGAACAGAGTGGCACAGAGGGGCAGCGCTTTAGAAAGATGGGAGACAGAAGGAGAGAAAAAGGTAGAAACAAAGAGACTACAGGATTATTAAACTATTTCACATACACACTGCACTTGTGTTGAACATCACATCATGTACTTGTCACTACCTCTGCAAGCAACTAATAAAAGATAGTGTGTGCACTCAGCACGATGGTGCTCGTGAGGATTTTATTTCTTTAGCAATGATTAAAATGTCATTTTTCCTTTGTCTGATTTACAGCACACAAAACACGCCGTAACCTTTCAAAAACTAAACACTGTTTTAACCAAAGTGAAAGGAACTGAACACACCAGAGGAGCTACGCACATGTTCATCCTGACTTAGTTTTCCTGGGAATGTGCCAATAAATAAAAGATAATATGAATACAGCCACAGATAACTTTTACTTTAAAAACAATAATGTCAGAGCTGCAGATGACCTACAGCATCCATCATATGATTAAAAAACATTTCCTAACAACTGCTAGTTTGTTATTTATTTCACAACTCAGGGCTAATCTGATGCTAACCAGTGTCCCATGCTAGTATGAAACAAGACTAATGCTGTGTCTCAAATCGCGTACTTCTGTACTTAGACTTAATATTTTGAGTGCATAAGTGTGTTCACACTGAGAAGTATGGAAAAATGCAGTGCACTATGAGTACCCGGATGGTGCACTCAAAACGGTCAAGAAGTTGAGTGTGGAACTATGGACACTTCTCGTCCTCAATGGCCGCCATCTTGGCTATGTAGTGGAACAAAATGGCGGCCGAGGACTGTGCGACCGTGAACGTCACTGCATTGTACAAATACATGTGTTTTTGCACTAAGCACCACTATACTGTTGTCGGGTATAAGCCAGCAGTATGTTTATTGGGTTAATTTAGAAGTCTGTAATGATTTGGCACTGCGAACGATACCGCGAATGCTAATGCTAGTTTGCTAACTAGCTAACAGCTGCACATTAGTCATTAAAAGAAGAAGAAGAGGTCAAAATTGGCGGTCGTCATTTCTGGTAAGTGCACAACTGCCGCGTGTGGTTTGACACACACTACCTTGTCGAAATCCGCGCACTACGCCAATGAGTACATAGTGCACATAGCTATACTACATGGAAGTGTACTAACGGAAGTATGTGATTTGAGACACAGTATAAGAGTCTACAGTTAGTCAAGGTGTAGATTTTGGGGTGGACGCAGGGGACGCCTCCCCTACGATATTTAGAACGTGTGTATTTGTCATCCCCAATAAAACATGAAGGTAGCAGATGACATTAAGGACATTTTTACACCATAAATGATGTTGAGAAGGCACCATACTTTAAGCTAAATGCTAACATCAGCATGCTAACATTCTCATAATGACAGTGCTAACATGCTGATGTTTAGATGGGTATGTTAACCAAACATAAGTGTACAAAACGTCATGGCAGTCCATCCTGTAATTGTTGAGATATTGTAGTCTAGACCGTCACAGACCACCATCACCTTCCCTCATGCCGTGGCCGAATGTGGCTAAAAAATGGAGGACAACTTCAAAGACCAACCTCAAACAGTGAAAATCTACGGTGTGTGAAGTGGACTCACTGCTCTGTAAATCTGATGCATCTACAGGCACCTGCCAAATCAAAAGCTGATCGTCACCCACTGCACATCTGCAAGCACATCAGTGTGAATATGTATATGTATGCATGTGTGAGTCAGTGTGTGCATGTGTCTATAATCTGGCGTAAATAATGACATCTCTGTCCCCTGTCTTCTCCAGTGCCAACTCCACTAATTATTTATTCTTGGACGCTGCGAGGGTGTCAAACCTCACACTCCTGGCTCTAAAAAACAGCCTTCCCCTCTGCCTTACTGGCAGTGAGGGGTAGCATTGTTTGTGTGTTTGTGTATAGTGCAACTCTATCATATTTAAGTGTAAACTACAATTACTCATCATGTTTGGTTTCCATGCCAGTTCCTTACATATTTCCTGAATGTTTTGGCTTCAGCGGCTGAGATATTGAGATCTCCGTCCCGGAGGTTTCTGCCCCAGTACAGTGAAGGTGTTTGTGGTGCTGGGAGTATCCGAAAATACATTTCAGACATTAATGTGTCTGACCAGAAACAATGTCCCTGTTACTTTGGACAGTTTTTCATGTGGGAATATTTCTCTGCTAGACAGAAGTTCCAAAGGAAATTGTACATAGCGAGGCCTGTGGAGTATTCAGAGAAACACTGCTTTAGGAAACACATGCTGTTGGTGTATTTTTCAAATATAGGCCTAACTTATCTCCATTGTGGTGAAGGCAGAAATCTCAGAGACAGATATCTCAGAATCTCACCAGATAAAGCAAAAAAACTGCATCGCTAGATACCGCTTTTGTAATTTGGGTGAGCTGACCCATAAACCTCACAATTGAAATAATCATCATCCATCTGTCTCTCCATCTCTCTGTCGCTTTTGCTTTCTCTCTCTAAGAATAATACTTTAGGACATACAGCCTCCCTCATGACTCATCCTGTGTGTATTTCTACCTGTGCAGAGGACAGTTAATTCTTTTAATATAACTTCATATACAGAATATAGAAATAAATACCCCAGAAACACTAAGATTGATTTAATAATAGTATCACCTGACAATTCATGTAAAATCCTGTTATGTCACATTCCTATATTTTTAAAATTCCTGCTTTCTACAATGTCTGCACATGGCAAATACAGAATTATTGAAGTTAATTCTGTTTTTTTTTTATACATGTTCATGTCTGTACATAGTAGTCAAATGATTATGTTTATATTGTTAAGCTTTTCTGTCCTTGTTTTTATCTGCATGTCTATTTCTGTGTGAGAGTAACAAAAACATGAAACTGAGTCACACTCCTTGTATGAGTACACATTGGCCAGTGGACCCTGTTCATATCACTCCTAACAGTGACAATAACATTTTACACTCCAAGTTAATTGCTGAGACCTGTGGAAACACTGAAATCAAACAGGGGCAACGACTACAGATGGTCAGACAAACACAGAGCATGTTTAAAACAGATTTCTGTAATTATCTTGGCGAGGAAAAAGCAACGTAACTACAGCCAAACTGCAAAAATGAGAACCAGGTTGTAAATACTGACATTTCTTTTAATTAGGACCCTATAGTAATGCAAGGAATTATTATATTCTCTTAAATGAATTACATTTTTGGGGGCTAGAGGTGCTTGAAAACTCATTGAACTTGGTACACATATTAAACATGGCGAAAACTTACATCTAATATGGGTCTCAAGCTTGGGTTTGGCAAACTGGTTCAAAAGTGCCCCCTAAATTAAAGCCCCCATCTTTAAATTTGACAACCCGGTCTCACTCTGAAGTCCAATACCAGTGGTTGAGCAGTGACTTCCGGTGTCAGACACAGACTAAAAAAAATCCATTGTTTCACATTGGTGTGATGCTTGGCCAGCCGCTGTTATTGTGTAACAGTGTTTGGTGGCATCAGGGGGAAATGCAGCGGGTCAACAATGTAAGGCCCCGTTTATACAACAACGATTTCAACTGAAAACGGTAAACTTTAGTTGCGTTTTGGCCGATCGTTTACATGACAGCAGCATTTTGGGTGGCTGAAAACGCAACGTTTTGAAAACGGGTTCCAGAGTGCAACTTTTTGGAAACGGCAGCGTCTCCATTGTCATGTAAACTTGCAATATGCAGTTCCTCTGAAAACGAAGACTTTTTGCACATGCACATTACGGTTCCAGTCACTAGGCATGCCGACCGTCACAACAACAACAATACCGAGCTCTGTTTGTGCTGCTCACCCTGTTGATTTGAAGTGAAGTGTAGATCTGTTACTGTAGCAACTCCACCTCGTTGTCCATCCAGACAAAGTTATCTGTGCATGCTTTCGCCATTGTGTCTTCTTTGTTTTGGTTGTTGTAAAGGAAGGTGCTTCAGCGCAGGCGCATGGCGTCATGCCGTGGTGTTGTTTTGCAAATTTACACTGCCACCCATTGGCCTAGCGTGCATACTACAGCATTTCCAGTAGATTTTGCGGCTCCGTGTGAACAGAGATCGTTTCAATAACGTCGGCATATAAAGGCAGAAGTTTTTTAAAACGCAAAGGACAGACTTTTCCGTTTTTAGAGAACCCGTTGTCGTCTAAACAGGGCCTAAGTTAAGGGGGCGAAAGTCTGAGTAGGGTGGCCTGGTGGGGTGGTGGATGAGTACAACAACCACCAACTTCCACCTGTACGATTGTAAAGCCAAACCCTGTTCTCTTTTCCAAAACCAAACTCATGCTTTTGTTGCCTAAACCCAACCATGTGGCTGCTTTGGCAAAATGTTACCACATGTGTCTGTTGTTGAAGGAAACAAACATCAATTCGCAGTGTTACTACCAATGTAGTGCATTTATTTTGAATGAGACTACGCAAACTGCGTATTTCCTGTGAAAACGGAAGTGTATTTTGAAAACGGATAATGCATGTAACAGGCTGAAGTTGGCATGGCATCCCAGAACGTCAACAACCAACGCACCCAGGGTACCTCGCATATCAAATCTTGGCATAGAAAGTCCATTATCAAATGTTGATATTTGACGAGGTCGGAGTGAGAATGTCTTACATTTGACGTAGATGACTAAAATTTGGTAGGCATACAGTATGTATCATCTCCAGACATAAAACAAAAGTCTCTAGCTATACCTGAGACCCAACAGGAAGTCAGTCATTTTTAATTCAAAGTGCATTTTTTGCCATTTAAAACTCCTCCTTTACATTTAAACACATAAAATTGTAGATTTGGTACAATCTGGAGACCTTAATGATGAAAAGTTGTTTTGCCATGAGACAGGAAGTTGTAATTTGAGCAATCTGTCCCAAATTTCTCAAGCATGATTACAGTCCTGGCCTGAAGACAAATACATGCCGATATTGAGTTATGGTTGTTGCGCCACCTACTGGCAACAGGAAGTGAGACTTGTGATTTATGAAATTTACGTTGTGTGGTCTAAACTTGACATAAAGCAACATAATGTGTGTAGCATTTGTTCTCTAGTGCCACACAGTGGACACAGGATGAAAAATAAAATTTGTGATGCGTCATTTCCAACACTATGCACTCCACACAGGAAATAACATCTAACTTGTGCACACAGTTTCAGATGGATGCGGAAATGCCCAGCTGCGTCAACCGGCGTCCAGCCAGTACCGCAGCGTACAGTGAGATGCAAGGTCGCATTCGTCACTGCATGCAGCTTTAATTTGAAATATCTTTTTTATTTATTGCCAGGTTCAAATACAAACACTAAATAGGAGCGAACACATGACCAGTGATATGTTTCAGCTGATACAAGCATCACTGTAGTGGGTGGTATTCAAGCAGCTCAAACTTAAACCAATTAAATCGGGTCGACACAACACTGATCGACTGGAGGCAAAGACAGTATGTCGCCTCGTGAGAGTGGCTTTAGAAGTAAATGATTCAAGTCATCAGTGGAAATTTTCTATCATCTATTTTTCATTTGGGTCAACAAAATGGCATTTACAACAGCGCTGTTGTCTCTCTGCTGGTGTTGGCACTTATGAATAAATGTTTGTGTTTGCATGTGGGTGTGATTTAAGAGACTCTCCATGCTCGTCAGTGAGTGTGATTGAGCTCTGAGGGGTTATAGGGAAAATAAGTTGAAAACAGGACAGAATCAATACTGTTTACCCAATAGCCTCGTAGCGTGTGTGTGCGAGTATTGTGTGTGTATCTGTGAGCCCGCCTGTGTGTGTTTACCTGAAGTGTGACTGCATTTAACGTGTCAAGTTGAGGAAAAACAACCAATTGCCTCTTAGCACACGCTTTATTGACCAGTGGAACACACACACACACACACACACACACACACACACTGCAGGCGTATTGACTGGTTGAAGGGAGAAACAGGTTTAAGGCAATTAGAGTAGTGTACTTTCTGCCAGAAACCCACTATGATCCTTTTCACTGCAGTTAGCCTAAAGTGTGACTAATATTACATCAATGGAAGAAAGTAAAACAAGCCACTTTGTTTAACACAGCTGCTGTATCGCTGTCATTATCTCAACTGCATCACACCAGAGAAGTTAAGCTTTACAACCTCTTCCTACAGATTATGTGGACTAAAAAACAAAACACTAATTTCAGCTAAAATTGTTTTCCTACACTGAGAACATTGGTGCACAGTGTGTTAAGTGTGTTGTGTACCGATCCACTGTAAAGTGCTTTGTGGTTTTGAAGGTACAGGGATATGCTTTTGGGAAATCATCTACTGTTAATGTTTATCAAAGCCGAACATTTCTATCTTTTAAACACAAATTCACTGGTGAGTTTGTAGTGTGGTGAAACCAATTAGTAATGTGCAAACATAATTTCCAGGAGACAAGGTTGCATCACATTACATCAGAACAGTGTTGCCTTTTTTATTTAATTGGGCAGGTAAAAGTTGGCTTGCATTAATTTGTGCTGTACCATTCAGACAGTTTCCTTCGATGAAAATTTAGGCTACATTTCAATGAGTCAGTGCCAGTGATACTACTCATCCACCAGCCCAGTCACCAGAAAAAGACGTTGGTATTGTGGTTCTTTTGGAAACCTTGGATACGTTACATTTGTATGTTTCAGAGGTATTATATCAAAGGTTCTAAAGGGAGGTAGTCTGAGCTGACTGCCATCAGGAGGTGGAGAAGAAAGTGGTTGGCATGTCACCTAAGCGAGAAGCCTGCCAAGCTGCGGACCACCATTTGAGACCAAAAACCAGCAAAACTGGTTGTTTTTTAGGGAGTCATTGCTGCGTCTTCCAACAGCTCTTTAGCCACGAAACATGAGTTTTCTGTAGCGACTTGTCATTTAGTTTCCACCAGGGACAGTGCCAAGAAAAGTGTTTGTTTTTACCAAGACATTTTTGTAGTTCCAGGCGGGATTTGGTCACAAAAACAGTTATTTTAAGCCAAAACACAATCTTTTCCTGACCATAACCAAGTGGTTTTTGTGCCTGCTGAAATGTGAAGTTTCAATGTAGCCACTACCTAATAACATACAAACCTTAACATATTTGTGCTTTTCAGAAACAACAACAATGCCAACATTTATTCTGGCAATCAGGTTGCATTCAAGTACGGCTGAGAGGCAGTTAATTCAATAGGCTCAGCTCGACACACAGTGATCAGTAACTGATGACAAACCAAAATATTATTCTAGTTTATGTAAGTTAGATTGAAAGTTTTTTTTCACATTTAAGTTATTATTCAGTTGTAGCTCTGTAAAAAATACAGTCAAGAGGTTTTATATTTAATGTGACGTCACCGAAAATCAAAAGGAGATGCATTTTTATTATTGTAATCATATGTTTGGACTTACCAAATTATTCAATTAGAAACTGGAAGAGCATTTCAGGACCAAACATTTCACATAAATGTATATAGAAAAAAAATGACAACAATACTGCACTAGAATAAGTTTAACTTAATCACAGTTAAATGTTGTTGTTTTTTTGTTGTTGTTTTTTTTACATGTGTTTCAATATATTAGCGTTTGGTTTTTGTAGCATTCAAGACTTTAAATTATGTTAATTTGCCTTCAGTGTACCTTTTTTTTATACGGGATAGAGCTAATAAAGGTGTTTTTGAAGAGACTGAATATTTGTGAATGATTCATGTTTCATCAGGAACAGAAAATGTATGAAGAAGCAAACAGTAAATCCAAATTATATGATGAGCAAACAAAAACTGCCTTTACCATACTACTGTATGATACATACTTCATGACATTTACATAAATAGCAAACTGGAGAGTAAAGATGTTGCTTCCTCACATCCAGCACAGGTTTACCCACTGTGATCGTGTGGTCATCAGTAGTCAATCTATATGGCCTACAGGGTTGACAGGAAGTCCCCCTACAAAATAAAGAATCCTTTAACATCACTGCTTTAGGAACCCTCTTTATTTTTTATTGTTCCTTCAGTAATAGCAACATACAGTATAAGCTTAATTATTTCATCTTGTGTCAAGTCAGCAACAAAGGCCCTCTCCGATTCGGTTCCTAACCTCATGTTAACACCACAAACACAATCAACAAGTCACAGTGAGTCCATTAATTGCCAACTGAGCTGAGCGACTGATGCGTGGAAGGTCAGGGGGTTAACAAGCATGTTGGCTGAGAAAAGTTTGTCGACAAGTTGGCTGAACATTTAGTATTTCGGAGCGTTTAGCTGGGAATCAACAGCCAATCAAATTTTCATGTTTTCTTTTTTTTCTGAGATTTAATTTTATGATACAGTTGTTCTGCTTATTCAGAGTTAGACGTTAAAAGTTTATTTTTCGAATTTGAAAAACAAAAGAGGGAGCAGATGCATGCATGCAGTTTATCACCCTTTGTCAGATTACAGCACTCTATAGAAGACCATACGATTGTGTGAGGCTGTACCACTGCTGTAAAAACACTGACCTGCACTCGACCACTACGCTGTTAAAATCAGAGCCTCTCACGCCGGCTACAACTGGTCAGAACAGAGCAACCCATCAACCAGGTTGCTGACATTATGAATGTGGGGTAAGGACACAAACTTATCAAAAGGGGGTCCGTGATCAAATACAGAACTATTTGGGGTGCTTGACATAAAACGGTCTGGGAGCTCTTCACGTGGAGTGCTGCGAGTGGTACACAATCATTTCTCCTCCTCTTTCATTTTCATCTCTCCATCTGACAGCACGTTCAAGTAGCTTTATATTACTCAGCGATGTTCACTGCTCACTTAGAAACACACACACACACACACACACACACACACAAGCAAAGACAGGGAGGGGAAGAGGGAGACAGAAAGGCAACCACAGACAGCTACATACAAATACAAGCGCTTACTGCTGTAATCCTATCAGACAGGGCTTGTTGGCTTCGTGCGGCCTGTGAGAGGTCAACATAAACCGTGCGAACATGAAACAGGGAGAGGAGAGACACAGATGGCTGCGGGAATTTGAAAATTTGACTGGGAAAATGTGCACAATTTTGTACAATATGTGCTTTGTATACAGAAACTAACCCTGTCTATTAAAAATTAACTGAATTGTTTTCTCAATTATGTTGTGGGGACATTTGTAATCGCCGCATAAATTGTGTTCACAGGCAAGAATGAAATGCTACAAGTACTGTAACTGTCAGGTAGGTGGTCGGGATTGATGGCAAACAAATGCAGGACTTTGACATTAGAGATCGAGTATGTTTTTTCAGTATTAAACAAAGACCTCAATCTTCCCTTTAACTCAACCAAGTACTGCCAGTGACTGGACATAACCATGAAAGAGTTTAATAATGCTTTAGACACTACAAACACATATTGTACAGATTAGTAATATTGGAGGGAAAAAATTAAACACACCTTTAATGAACATTTTACCCATTTTGCTAGGTTCAGCATCAACACATTATTTTTGTCAGTAAAAAATGTATACCAGTAGGCATTATGTTTCCTTCAAAATATATTTACTGATGCAAATTAGTTGTATATAAAACATATTTTTGGGAAACAGAGTTGAATGAAAATACCCAGTCCCTGTACAACACTTGCATTGTGGTGCTGTTCCTTTACTAAACCTGATGAAGGTCTGATGATGAAAATGTTGTTTATTTAATAAAGTTTATTACAAGTAAGTAGACAATGTGCGGGACTTTCTTTTTCTTCACCTATGGAGAACTTCCTCTGGACGCATCTGTCCACAGGTTTTTGAAGGTGTGCGTGAGCTTTCACATTCTGGTATTAATATCAAAATAATAGTTTTTTTCAATACCTTATTTCTTTTTCTCATAGACTGTATGAATTAATGGATGTATAGTTACCATGGATACCGTGGCATTTCAGCTGTCAGCAACTTGACCATATTTGGACAAGAGGTTGAAGCTGTGAAGGAGTGAGGGATGGATGTGAATGATAACCTAAGGTGAGGCCACGCAGACAGCCTGTCACTCAAGCACCCACGCCTTTAATTATGCGTACCTTTAAGACTTAATTAAATTGTCAACGAGTGAGTGTAAAAACATTCACCCCCATACAGTTATCATCAGCAAGTAAATTAGCTACAGGTTGTACCAGGTTGTAAACATGTTTATTTCTGCTGTAAAGTCAGGGATTTTAAAATGGGGGTCTATGGGGACTGACTCGCCTCTGGAGCCAGCCTCAAGTGGCCATTAGAGGAACTGCTGTTTTTGGCACATCCGCATTGGCTCCATTTCTCAGCCACCGAGGCTGCTGCTTGGTTTTTCTGCAAAACCTTTTTGAACAACTTAACTTTTTAATGTATCTGTGTTTAATGTTATCTGTAGATACAGGGCTGTGCAAAACATTTGCCTAAATGAAAAACATACTTAATCCAAAGTGACTGAGGCCATGTTCAGACATTAGCACTGCATGTAGAAAGACTGCCTCCTCATTCATTTGTGACACCACTGCACTAAAAAAAGTTTAGCCTGGCTCCACTTATGCAGCAACACAATGCAATATAATACATGCAATCCGCTGGCCAATAAAAATACATGTAAGCCTGTATTCCTGACAGATTACTTTGTGAGTTATTTACTGTTTATGTCACAGTTGTTGTTACGGAGAATTTTCCCCATAAAAAAACCTTCCAGTTGTGAGTTGTAAAATCCTTACTTATAGTACTATAAACTGCTGGGCACTGTATTTGTGTACACTAAGTCATCAAACTCCTGGATCTATCACTTGAATCAGCCTTCCTGGGTCGTATTTTGAGCAACAAGAGGACATTAATACAGCCTCTTGCTAAGAATCTGACCAAGTCACGATTTTATACATGAAAGTTGTTGATTCTTTATTTTTCAGCGGTTGTCACTTGGAACCATGACTCTGTTTGCTTTTCCTCTACCACTCCTCAAAGTGTCAGGAGTTGGGAAAACCTGGCAGCCTGGTCCTCATGGCTGAAATTATTGGGAAGCATTTTGTGACAAGAAAGTTTTACATATGTCTCATTCATTTTTAGCAATCAAAGAAACAACTGATTTGAGGTTGTTGGCATTGTGTTAGTTAGGCTAAAGACACTAGCAAAGCAACACAGTAGGCCTACATAAAATAAGACAGCAGAAACGTCTGATAGGTCTGACCACCGTGTTTAACTATATATTTTTAAATATTGCAGTTACAGCATGAAGTCACGGTAATTCGGTCTGTATAGCTGCTTCCTCCTGAGACCCTGTGTCCTTACATGAGGACATCACATTTCGGGTTTACTTGACCTTATACTTCACTGTACTTAACTTAGACCTGTTGTCCTAGATTGTGGACACTTTTTTGGTGCCATCTAGTGGCAGTAAGAGCACAATACACTAATCCATGTAAAAACAAAATTGCAGCCATCTCTGCCAAGTCAGTCTGCAGCCAGTCCCAACACAAAAGAGGACGAGGTCCAAAACCTGATCAGATTTTATGGTTGGAACTTGTTTATTTATGATTTATAATGTTTGTAGTTTGATAGGGCAACATATTTGACCAATTGTATCAACAGTAACAAGCTATATATAAATAAGTTGTTGTTGATTAGTAAATACTCGTTTGAAGACATTGGGACTTTATTATCATTGACGATGTTTCGTTTTTTATACTTATCAGGTCCTACTGATCCAAGATAGCTAGGAGAAATTAAAAATGCATACCGAACAAAAGTTTAGGTCTCAGAAGGATATACCTATATACCTGTACATGTACACACACAGAAAGTATGTGGGCTAGAGTGTGTGCAGTGTCAATGTAATATGACGGTTTTAAATTGTAGAACAAAGAAAAGACTTGGAGTTTTTACACAATAAGTCGTGACAATAACATACATGGCTATTATTGCACAGAGCCATTTTCTCAATAACTAATTATATTTTACAAGTAGAACAGCATCGCTCAGAATGACAGTCATTTTCCTTCACTCTGTCTTTTCTTTCCTCTCTGCTCGTCTCCTTCTGTGTATAACGTGTGTTCCAGTGGGAGTACTTGGTTCAGTTTGTGTTTTATAAACATTTGAGAACGCCCACAGCTCCCATGTGTAGGCGGATCCCCGTGCCCTCACCGTGACTCTGTAGACATCTCTATATCAACAACTCCAGAGCACACACACGCACACACACATGCACACACACAGAGGATTCATGCCTGTCGGCCCCATTGGAAACTGTGCATGCATGCTCGCATAAACACATCGTTGTCACACATGCACACACTCACACACACTAACCTGTCAGTTGTCAGGAGGAAAGAAAAGCCAACTGAGACTTAGAAGTGCAGGCAAACATTTCATCCTTATTACCCTGTTATTCTCTCTCTCACACACACTATGTATTTCTGTATTTAGGCATTATCATTCTCACCTTTTCTCATATTTCTTTCTCACGAGGGGTTTCTCCCTGCCTCCCCTCCCTCCGCAACTTAATCTCTCTCTCGGTCTCTCTCCCTTTTCTCTTCCTCAGTCTTTTCCCCCCTCAAGGTGTCTAAGCTGTGAGACATTTAATCGCGGCGGTAACGGTTTCATATCTCGAACAGAAATCAAATAATGCCAGATGATTTACTCCCCCTAGCAACCAGGGAGCACAGCCCTAGCAACCGACCCAGCCAGCAGGCCAGACCTAATCAGGTTGAAAATATTTCAATTATTGTGTTGATTCTAGGAGTGTGTGTGCGTGTGTGTGTGTGTGTGTGTGCAGGCAAGTGTGTGTGAGTAAAGATCGGCCTGCTGCATTTTAATGATGTCAGCCACTATTGATCTGAATGACAGAGGAGAACAGGGAGGACATTAGAAAAGAAAAGAAACCGAGTGGTGTCACAGAAGAAGTGCTATTAGAAGCGCTGCTGTTATGATGGAGACATTCGAAGGATACAACAACACATGGTCATTCTGGCTTGGATAGTGTAACAGTTGGCATGCTCTGTATGTGTGTGTGCGTGTGTGTGTGTGTGTGCGCGCGTGTGTGTGCGTAAGACAGAGTTGGCAAGGCCGAAATGACAGAGGATAGCCAAAGAGCGGGGACAGGATCCAAACTCCAGGGTGCCAAAGGACCAAATCGAGCTTTACTCCTCACTCTATCAAACACAGTCGCACTACGCTTGTTTATGGTTGTGTTGGAGCTTTAGAGAAAGTGTGTTTGGGTGTGTGTGTGTGTGTGTGTCTGGAGGAGGTTAGACAGCTGCAGAGGGGGGCGCTTTATTGAAGATTTGCCCAGTCAATCAATAAGTGTGTTTGTGTCTTTATGTGTGCGCACATAAAGTGTCTATACTTAGACTATTTACAGTCAGTTGCTAGTTTATTAGGTAGGTACACCTTGCTAACAGTAATGTAGTCTAATACAACTGTCCTGTAAGAAATAATGGAGGTAATATTGTTCAGTTATTCTTAAAACAGTTAAAGAGAGGTGTTGATGTAACTGCGTGGCATCTTTGGAGGCTGCAGTTTGTGGCACTGTTGAACTGTATTGCATTATATTGAGAGGTGATTTTGTTATTTAATCTACCCTCACTGATATTAATGGGTTGGACAAAATTAAACTGTTAATCTGGCCAACACACCACTTAAAATGACTCAACACTGAAGACAAAGGAGAAGAATCGCCGCTGGGTCTTAGTAGTAGTCACATACAGGTGCTCTTTGGATACTTCAGGTGTACTGTGCTTATTCCATCTTCTGAAGAGCTCATTGCAAAACGTTATAACCATCCAAGGCACACTGTAAGAAGTGTGCAAGAATTAACATGTCTTTATTTTACATGGCAATATAGATTAAAAGGACCAATGCGTTGTGACTCATAGGTCCTCATCAGGGTCATTGTCTCCAATATTGGTGAATCACTTCCTTGTTTTTGACCAATAGGCTTGCACATTGGAGGAGAGTTATCTTCTCACTCAGCTCATTAGTGTAACACAACACAGGTGTGTAAGCTACAGAAGACCATGACCCTGATGAAGATCTGTAAGTATAACGGTATTGCCATGCAAAATAAAGGCATTTTATTTTTTGCACAAACCCTACAGTGTGTCTTGGATTGTTTTTGATGGAGACTTGCATTTTGTATTTTTTTTGTTTTTTGTTTTGGATTGACAGTATACTTTCGTCATGCAATGAGCCCTTCACAATATGGAATAGACTTTGACTTTTGGTTTCACATGGGACACAAAGCGCAGGCTCCTGGGTCAAAGTCCTGTGCTTGTTTGCTACCATTCTCATCACTTCCCTACGCGGGTCTCGTCTCTCCTCACCCGACTTCCTTCTTTGCTCCTGTCTTATGACAAAGGACCTGCATAGTCACATGATCCTGAGGTTGGAGTAAAGCCCAGTTCAGACCAAGTTGAACCAGATAACTACTTGCAATGCGGTGTTCTGCAATGTTCTAAAAATTTGCCGATTCACACCAATGCAACTATGAGACAGGGTATCATCCCTATGCAACAACTCTCTGTACTTCTGTTCTTATTTCCAGCTTTTCAGATGTATTTTGTAGCTGAAAATAATTTGTAGCTTCTTAAAATATGAATGAGGATCATGATAGTGAGATACTGGCCTCAGTTGCATGTGTAGTGATGAAACGACAACAAACAAACAAAATGAGTATCAGATGGACTGTAGGCTATTCATAATAAATACACCACAATGATATAAATAACCAGACCCAATTAATCAGTGAGAATGTATGTGTGTGTGTGTGTGTGGGGAGGCATAAGCACATACAGCAAGCAGCAGCACAAGTGAGCTAATAACACACATTCATGTACCTCTTTTGTTGTGGGTTGATGAAGTTGGATGTTGTAATGGTCATGTCACTAATTTCTGAGCAGGAGATCTTGCATACCACTGGTCTGTTTTCACAACCATCACGGACAACATACAGTAATGCTCAAATCTAAATATTAATAATTTTGGACTATCACTCTTTATGATAGCTGCCTCTTAGTTGGTCTTATCTGCTGGTCTGCGGCATCCTAATAGGTTGCCAGGTTTGCACGCATTGCACCAAATATCACCCAATCATTTTTCATAAACAAAACTTTTCACTCTAGAAAAATGCAAATATTTAATCAAAAAAATGTCAGGTCCTTTAAAGTCATCTCTCAAATCTAAGTCAAGTTTCAAGTCATAAATACCAAGTCAAAGTCGAGTCTTTCATCAATGTTAGCTGAGCGAGTCTCAAGTCCTCAAATTTGCAACAAGTCTGATTCAGGTCAATTCATGTGACTGAAGCCCCCCACCTCTGCTGCGATCACAGCCTCCTGGCTCACTGTGATGTGGGTTATATACAAATTACAGTGCATTACTCTTTGTAGGTTTTAGTACGAACTCTGAATGAGAGCAGCCTGAATTAGCAGCTAAATCTAACTTTAATGCAAACAGGTGCTGAAATGATTAAGTGACTGCAAAAACAGAAAAATAATAGTTTTGGTTGTTAATGAATCGTTTAAGCCATTAATCAATAAAACATGCTGTGTTTCTTGCTTCCCCAATGTGAGGATTTGCTGCTGTTCACTGTGATCTATCATATTAAATTAAATATCTATTGGCTATGGCTTGTTAGTGGGACAAAAGAGGCATTTAAAGATGTTGCCTTTAGCTCTAGAGAAGTGTTAAGAGGCATTTTTCACAATTTTATTCTATTTTTTTTTACACCAAACAAATAACAGTAAAATAATTTACAAATTAATTGGTTATAAAAGTAATTGTTACCTGCAGCCTTGATGCAAATTAATATTTTTCTGTTGCAGATTTTTTTTTCATTCCAACATTGGGGTTTTTTTGCACTCTTTAATTTTCTATTTCTTTCTTCTTTAATTCTATAATAATGAGAAAAATAAAGAGTGCAGAGGAACAATGCAAAAAGAAGAGGAAAGGGGAGAAAAAAATGAAACACACGCCCTAATCTAATCTGCTTTTTCAACCTCTAATTCTCTGATGGTAATTATGCCTGACAATTGGCCTTTAGGGACGAGACAAGTCTCCTCCACTGCCGTTTGCTGTTTGGATGGAGGCAGAGGGGAGAGGACAGACATACAAACCACAAGACAGAGGCGGAAAACGAAGGGAAAGGCTCGACAGAAGGAGAGAATGAAAGCTGCTTGAATGACAGACAGAAATGGATGTAAAAATGGGTATTTGAGAGATTATGAATTTACATATCTTAATAGAGAAATGCATGCTACGGCTCTCCAACAAAAAAAAAAGAAGCTGCACAGCTCATCTTCAGAATTACAGAATGTATGTGGCGTGTGTCTCTATCTGTGTGCGCACGTGCATGTGTGTGTTTGTGTGCGCACGTGCCCATGTGTGTTGGAGAGAGACATTTTGTGAATCATAACAGACCTGTATTTTAAGGGTTGCTCTCCTCTCAAGTTGTTATCTATGATCAAAATTGTTTGAGTGATTTCACACTAAATGTCATTTCTTTTTTAACCATTCTGAAGAGCTTTTCACTCAAAACTCACTGAGGCCTCAGCAGAGGTGGGAGACAGTTCAGCACCAACACCAGCTTGTTTTCACCAAACTGAAGAGTTTTGTTCTGAAATATTAACAATTAACATTTAAAAATGTGACATGTAGTTTTAAAAAAAAATCAAAATGCTTTTCCAACCTCTCAACCACCCACAGCTCAGATTTTGACAATGATTCAAATAGGTTTGGTGTTGTTCTGCAGAATAATTGTTGCTACACACATCTACACATTTTTCAGCATTTCCAGCAATAGGGTGTTGTATTTATTAGTTATTAACAGTTGTTTCCTCTGTTATACCAAGCTAATTGCAACACTGTGGGGCCAATAAGTGGGCACGTACTTTGTGATCTCCTGTGCCAGAGATGGAAAAATAGTGACTCTAAAATTCCCACAAAATGGCTACAAGTGCAGATGAAACTACTCCAAGTAAAAGCTGCTGCAACCTCAGTGTCAACAGAAACATATCTAACATAAACACAGAGTGATTGAATAATGGAGTAAAGCTTAAAGGGAAATTTCGGTATATTTCAACCTGTCTCCTATCGTCCTAAATTTGTTTCAAGTGACTAGTGACATAAAAATAATAGTTAGCATGTTAACTGTTAGCCTAGATACAGACGGGGCGCATAGTAGCGTCAGACCTGTTAAAACGTAAGTGAACGGGCATACTTCAAGTGCAAAGTTAGTCCACTAAACAAGCACACAAAGACTGCCTCATATCGTTAGGATAAATGTCAAAGAACATATAGAAAACGACATGTAAACGTGTTGTCTTACCTTACCGGTGTGGTGCCATGTTTGTTTACCATTTAACTCTGCTTTCCAAAGTGTAACCGAAATATCGCGAGAATAAGCAGCGATCTCATACCGTGCCCGAAATCTCGCGAGAACAAGCAGCAACAGCTGGAAGGCAGAACCGGAAAGTAGCCTGAAAGGTTCATTCATTTATTTTATGAAAGATTTATAGAATAATGGCTGACTTTTTGCCAGACTTCGACTTTGTGGAGGAGGAATTTGATTTTGCATTTGATTTTTTTGAGTTTGATGGCCGCCCTTATTTATTTGAGCCAGAATACACTGACGAAGAGCTTCGTGAAATTGAAGAACGGAGGAGGAGAGAGAGAGAGGCGCAACAGGTAGAGGACGAGAGAGGAAGAATGGCTGCTGCAAGGCTGCGTAGCTCTGGAGATTGTTGGTGTACTTGTGGATGCTGTGCCCCAGTGCCCACAGAAGAGGAATGCCTCTGTTGCAAGGGATGGGACCAGTTGCAGCCTTCTTTTCAAGGTCTGGATGTGACAAGACACCTCCACCGGGAGTAGTATCCAGCTGGGCTTTATCTAGAGCTCGCGAGATTTCAGGCACGGTATAAGATCGCTGCTTGTTCTTGCAATATTTCGGCCGCGCTTTGGAAAGCAGAGCTAAATGGTAAACAAACATGGCACCATACCGGTAAGGTAAGACAACACGTTTACATGTCATTTTCTATATGTTCTCTGACATTTATCCTAATGACATGAGGCGGTCTTTGTGGAAAAAAAGCTTGTTTAGTGGACTAACTTTGCACTTGAAGAGTATGCCTGTTCACTTACGTTTTAACAGGTCTGACGCTACTATGCGCCCCGCCTGTATCTAGGCTAACGGCTAACATGCTAACTATTATTTTTATGTCACTAGCCACTTGAAACAAATTTAGGACGATAGGAGACGGGTTGAAATAAACCGAAATTTCCCTTTAATGACAATTCATTCAGATTTTCTGGACATTCCAAATATATATTAACAGTTCAATCATTGTCCTAAACCACTGCTTATAATATATCAAACTGCCAGAAATTCACCATACTTTATCTCAGTATTTTCTATGAGAGGGTTGTTTGAGGTTCAGGTTCAGGACCCCAAATGTATGGGGTCAAGGAGACTTTCTTCCCCATTTACGGTAGCTATAAACACTATTTTTCAAGTCATTTAAGTTAATAGGATGCTAAAAAATCTGTACATCATTTAGGAAAAACATGATAGTTTCCAAAGAAAAAAATATCCTGTAGAGCCTGCATCTTATTTTTTATCTGTTTGTTCTCAAACTGTCTTCATCATTCTGAAACCACAACACAGTAAATGTTGAGGATGACTACTTTTTGCTCCCGCCACCTAAAAACAGGCCCAAATTGTCTGATGTAACTATTTTTAAGTTATGTAAAATAGGTAGGGTTGGAGCATTAATAGTCCTATTTTTGTTATACTATGCTGGAGCAGAGTTCAAAGAACGGTTAGGTCTTTTTACTTAAAGATCGCGCTATAGGGTCGCTACAAAGTCCCTTCATTATGTCTCCTTTGCATTTTTACACACAACCAAATGACGGCAGCATCATTCCAATCCAGTGTGGGATTGTACACTGCATCCCACAATCAAAAGAGGCATGACATGTAACACAAAAGCGTCGGCCACTAGTGTGACATATCATGTATGCGTCAACAGCGCTTTCTAAACAAAAACACTGGCATTGCATGTCAATCACGATCATTTACCTTCTCTGTTATATGCTGGCTGATATCGTTCTGTGCTCGGAGGGTAAGGAGCGCCTGAATCTCATTGTTTTCACAATTCTTCATCTTTGAGTTAGCTGCAAACTGCTAACAGCTGCTATTTAAATCCACACCAAACGTAATCAAAATGTCACACCTGTTCAACCCGTGGTCAAGCCTTTTTTTTTTTTTTTGTTTACGCAGACTTTGTTTCAGGGCTTTTGGTACCTCCGTTCCTAGCTCAGAGGCAAGATAACTCTGTCCCCTGTTCCTGGGATTGTACCTTATATACAAAATGACACGATATTCCCACCTTGGACAGGCAGTGTAAAAGTAGTTAACGTTAATCTGACAAATCTGCTACATTTAAATCCATGCCATAACAATATGGGCTGCTCTAATTGAAAGAAGAATCCCCAACAGTTCCAAGTAAATGTAGTCTAAACTGAATATTTGACCAACAGAAGAACTTTGTGTTCAATTATATTACATTTCGTGAGGGAACAGCTTAGATTTGGGGCATTTGAGAAAATATTCAGGGGTGGAATCCCAGAAGCCACTTCCCCACTACACCCCTGCTAGCTATGTTTGTTTACTACCAGTTGTTAACAGGCTGTACTAGCTGACAAGTGAGCCACTGTTGAGCTATATTTTTCCTCAGGTTATCACAGTAAACCTTTGGTAAAATGCATATTCCTGGTCAGAAGGAGGTGGAAACATAAGAAAATTATTGAATAAATGTGAGAGCCAGTCTTATTACTATAAGCTATTAAGTTAACAAAACTATGATGAAGCTAGGCTGTAAATCTGCCAAAAAGACAACACACATTGGGCAGATAGATCTAATCAAACACAAGTTTACTTTTTTTCTTCAAATTTCCATTTTTAAAAAGCACAGAAAAACTTGGACTTAGTAAAGCACATCTTATTTCCATTGTAAAAACCTTTAACGCTGCCTCAGTATTTTTCCCATTTGGACATCTTATCACAAAATATTTGACCAGCAAATTTTCTTCATAGTAACACCTTAAGTCTCTCTGAAAACTGGCAAACACAGCTGCTGTGACGACTGAAAATGACATTGGATCAGCTGAATGTGATGTATTCTTTCTTTTTTTTTTTGTAGGCAAAACATTACAATGGGCAGACTCCTCTTCACTTTGTTAATATAAAAACCCAGCTTCAGCAGATCCCCCTTATTCGTCCAGTGCAGTTTTTCTTCATGCTAATAATTTGGCAAATGTTGGAAAAAAAAATGTGGGACCAAGAGGTGACACAGAAAGCGATAAAAGGCCATAAAAAGAGTTACATGTCAGAGGTTTTTGTCAGATAATGGAGAGGTCAAAAAGAAGAACAAAGTGTTGATGAGGAGACAGAAAAGTCTGAGAGAAGACTCTTCTGCCAATCAGAACCGTAATCACACTTTTCCAATTTCCTCTTTACGTCACAAAGACTACCACCCAGCTATAGGTGGGACTGCCTCAGTATTTAAGTGTGTGTGTGTGTGTGTGTGTATGTGTGTGTGTGTATGTGTGTGTGTGTGTGTGTGTGTGAGAGAGAGGGAGAGAGAGAGAGAGAGAGAGAGGGAGTGTGTGTGTCAGTTGGAAGGGCAGCTAGGCGTAAAATTGAGTCCAGATTCATTAGGTTCTGTGAGCTGAGCTGCAGTTGGTTTAAGTGATACATTTCCTCTGGAAGTGGAGGTGTGGAGGTGTGTGGGTGGATGGGTGTTGTGAGGGGGGTCAGTCGTACGTTACGGGTCTCTCTCCCTGTCTCACACCTGTGCACAGACACACATATATGCACATGCACGCACACACACACAGAGGATCAGACAATTTAGAGGCCTTTATTCTATTTTCTCCCTCCTCTGTCTCGGTGGTGACACTGTAAATCTGAGCCAATTTCCTCCTCTAATCATCATTAAAAAGCGCAAATTACTCCACTCTCCATTAAACACTCCCACATGCCTGCTGCTATTACTTGCTCTGCAGCCTTTTCCATACACACCAGACTGAGGCCAGCCTTCTGCGTAGCTTTATTCTAAACCTCACTTTATTCATGAGATAAGACACCAGCATATGTCATCAAACAGGAAACAACACGCTGTACTTTGTTTTACCGAACAGCAGGAAGGAGCATTTCATTCTCATGCCTCTCAATTATTTTTGAGTGAGCGTCGTTGTGCCTCTTTTAATGCTGAAATAGTCACTCACAGCAGATGCAGACCTCACATGAGAGGATGATTTTAATACAAAAACGAGACACACATTCATCAAAAGCTAAATACCAGCCCAATGTAACATACAATGGTTCATCATTCATCAAAATATAAAGCTGCACTGAGTATTGTGGTTCAAGGGTGATGGTGAAACAGTGGCGGTTCTAGGCCAGTTTCAATGGGGGGGCCAAGCTAGGGCCAGTCCTTTTGATACAGGGGCACATACAAGTAGGGTCAAATATCTAAGTCTGAACAATAAGATATATACATATACAGTACAGGCCAAAAGTTTGGACACACCTTCTCATTCAATGCGTTTTCTTTATTTTCATGACTATTTACATTGTAGATTCTCACTGAAGGCATCAAAACTATGAATGAACACATGTGGAGTTATGTACTTAACAAAAAAAGGTGAAATAACTGAAAACATGTTTTATATTCTAGTTTCTTCAAAATAGCCACCCTTTGCTCTGATTACTGCTTTGCACACTCTTGGCATTCTCTCCATGAGCTTCTAGAGGTAGTCACCTGAAATGGTTTCCACTTCACAGGTGTGCCTTATCAGGGTTAATTAGTGGAATTTCTTGCTTTATCAATGGGGTTGGGACCATCAGTTGTGTTGTGCAGAAGTCAGGTTAATACACAGCCGACAGCCCTATTGGACAACTGTTAAAATTCATATTATGGCAAGAACCAATCAGCTAACTAAAGAAAAACGAGTGGCCATCATTACTTTAAGAAATGAAGGTCAGTCAGTCCGGAAAATTGCAAAAACTTTAAATGTGACCCCAAGTGGAGTCGCAAAAACCATCAAGCGCTACAACGAAACTGGCACACATGAGGACCGACCTAGGAAAGGAAGACCAAGAGTCACCTCTGCTTCTGAGGATAAGTTCATCCGAGTCACCAGCCTCAGAAATGGCAAGTTAACAGCAGCTCAGATCAAAGACCAGATGAATGCCACACAGAGTTCTAGCAGCAGACCCATCTCTAGAACAACTGTTAAGAGGAGACTGCGCGAATCAGGCCTTCATGGTCAAATAGCTGCTAGGAAACCACTGCTAAGGAGAGGCAACAAGCAGAAGAGATTTGTTTGGGCCAAGAAACACAAGGAATGGACATTAGACCAGTGGAAATCTGTGCTTTGGTCTGATGAGTCCAAATTTGAGATCTTTGGTTCCAACCGCCGTGTCTTTGTGAGACGCAGAAAAGGTGAACGGATTGATTCCACATGCCTGGTTCCCACTGTGAAGCATGGAGGAGGAGGTGTGATGGTGTGGGGGTGTTTTGCTGGTGACACTGTTGGGGATTTATTCAAAATTGAAGGCACACTGAACCAGCATGGCTACCACAGCATCCTGCAGCGACATGCCATCCCATCCGGTTTGCGTTTAGTTGGACGATCATTTATTTTTCAACAGGACAATGACCCCAAACACACCCCCAGGCTGTGTAAGGGCTATTTGACCAAGAAGGAGAGTGATGGAGTGCTGCGGCAGATGACCTGGCCTCCACAGTCACCGGACCTGAACCCAATCGAGATGGTTTGGGGTGAGCTGGACCGCAGAGTGAAGGCAAAGGGGCCAACAAGTGCTAAACACCTCTGGGAACTCCTTCAAGACTGTTGGAAAACCATTTCAGGTGACTACCTCTTGAAGCTCATGGAGAGAATGCCAAGAGTGTGCAAAGCAGTAATCAGAGCAAAGGGTGGCTATTTTGAAGAAACTAGAATATAAAACATGTTTTCAGTTATTTCACCTTTTTTTGTTAAGTACATAACTCCACATGTGTTCATTCATAGTTTTGATGCCTTCAGTGAGAATCTACAATGTAAATAGTCATGAAAATAAAGAAAACGCATTGAATGAGAAGGTGTGTCCAAACTTTTGGCCTGTACTGTATATATATATATATATACACACACATACATACATACATACATACATACATACATACATATATATATATATATATATATATATATATATATACAGTACAGGCCAAAAGTTTGGACACACCTTCTCATTCAATGCGTTTTCTTTATTTTCATGACTATTTACATTGTAGATTCTCACTGAAGGCATCAAAACTATGAATGAACACATGTGGAGTTATGTACTTAACAAAAAAAGGTGAAATAACTGAAAACATGTTTTATATTCTAGTTTCTTCAAAATAGCCACCCTTTGCTCTGATTACTGCTTTGCACACTCTTGGCATTCTCTCAATGAGCTTCAAGAGGTAGTCACCTGAAATGGTTTTCCAACAGTCTTGAAGGAGTTCCCAGAGGTGTTTAGCACTTGTTGGCCCCTTTGCCTTCACTCTGCGGTCCAGCTCACCCCAAACCATCTCGATTGGGTTCAGGTCCGGTGACTGTGGAGGCCAGGTCATCTGCCGCAGCACTCCATCACTCTCCTTCTTGGTCAAATAGCCCTTACGCAGCCTGGAGGTGTGTTTGGGGTCATTGTCCTGTTGAAAAATAAATGATCGTCCAACTAAACGCAAACCGGATGGGATGGCATGTCGCTGCAGGATGCTGTGGTAGCCATGCTGGTTCAGTGTGCCTTCAATTTTGAATAAATCCCCAACAGTGTCACCAGCAAAACACCCCCACACCATCACACCTCCTCCTCCATGTTTCACAGTGGGAACCAGGCATGTGGAATCCATCCGTTCACCTTTTCTGCGTCTCACAAAGACACGGCGGTTGGAACCAAAGATCTCAAATTTGGACTCATCAGACCAAAGCACAGATTTCCACTGGTCTAATGTCCATTCCTTGTGTTTCTTGGCCCAAACAAATCTCTTCTGCTTGTTGCCTCTCCTTAGCAGTGGTTTCCTAGCAGCTATTTGACCATGAAGGCCTGATTTGCGCAGTCTCCTCTTAACAGTTATTCTAGAGATGGGTCTGCTGCTAGAACTCTGTGTGGCATTCATCTGGTCTCTGATCTGAGCTGCTGTTAACTTGCGATTTCTGAGGCTGGTGACTCGGATGAACTTATCCTCAGAAGCAGAGGTGACTCTTGGTCTTCCTTTCCTGGGTCGGTCCTCATGTGTGCCAGTTTCGTTGTAGCGCTTGATGGTTTTTGCGACTCCACTTGGGGACACATTTAAAGTTTTTGCAATTTTCCGGGCTGACTGACCTTCATTTCTTAAAGTAATGATGGCCACTCGTTTTTCTTTAGTTAGCTGATTGGTTCTTGCCATAATATGAATTTTAACAGTTGTCCAATAGGGCTGTCGGCTGTGTATTAACCTGACTTCTGCACAACACAATTGATGGTCCCAACCCCATTGATAAAGCAAGAAATTCCATTAATTAACCCTGATAAGGCACACCTGTGAAGTGGAAACCATTTCAGGTGACTACCTCTTGAAGCTCATGGAGAGAATGCCAAGAGTGTGCAAAGCAGTAATCAGAGCAAAGGGTGGCTATTTTGAAGAAACTAGAATATAAAGCATGTTTTCAGTTATTTCACCTTTTTTTGTTAAGTACATAACTCCACATGTGTTCATTCATAGTTTTGATGCCTTCAGTGAGAATCTACAATGTAAATAGTCATGAAAATAAAGAAAACGCATTGAATGAGAAGGTGTGTCCAAACTTTTGGCCTGTACTGTATATATATATATACACACACACACATACATACATACATACATACATACATATATATATATATATATATATATATATATATATATATATATATATATATATATATATAAATACATATATGTGTGTGTGTGTGTGTGTGTGTGTGTGTGTGTGTGTGTGTGTGTACAGATATACAGATATACAAAGGATTTTTGGAGACTACATCCAATCCTGTAGGGGGGTCGGGGGGCATGCTCCCCCGGGAGAAAATTTTGTATATATTTGATTTAAAGGCATCAGTCTGGTGAATTCTGAGAGCCAAGTTACAATGGTAGAATATGCCTAGATTTCAACATCTTTGTGCTTGTTATGTGTGAAAAATATTCTATTTTTACTGATAAAAACACTAGTGGTATGTTATGGTGAAGGGTCACACTTAAATTACGGCTAAGGATTAGTGGTTAAACATTTCAGTAATCAAAAGAAAAATGACTGACCTACTGATCTGCCTCTGGAGGGCTATTTTTTTATATTTTAAATCATGTGCAGACAAAATATTCTTTTAAAACTCTCTCACTCACAAACACAGTTACAGATACGCAAAACAATACAAAATATGCAATACAAAAAGAAAACAAAAGATAAGACTGAAATTATTGACGCACAAACAGAAGCAAATTTCTGCTTCCCTCCCTCATGATTTGCAAGTACGGCACCCTGAATCAGAGCATTTAATTTTACGCGGCTTCGAAAAGAAGATTTCAAAAGCCCTCTGGTCGTTGAATGCCTCTGGGACAGGCCCATTTATGGCAACCCACCAGTGTGCGTGATCAAGCCGAGGTGCGGTTGCTATGCATGTGCAGACCTAATAGTGGTCATTAAAGTCCATGTAAGCTGGTCCACCAGCTGCGGCCTAGAAGCAGCTCAGCGTTCCGCTCCGCTAAAAACACGCGCCGGGTCTATTTCTGACGGATGCCGTGCGACGGCACGTCAATTTGTGCAGCCCAAATGAGTCAAACAGGAAGTCAGGCGCAGAAAAGACGAGAGTATCCGGTCAATTTTCACAATAAAACGCCCATGAAAACTCCGGATCGTATTTCACATGGCTACATCAACATGATGTGACATTTAACTACCAAGAGCCAAATGAGACAGAAAAAGTTTTCAGAGCTTACTTCAATGGTGCTGTGTGTTGCCATGCAGGCTCAGAGTTGTCTTAAATACAGCTACACAATTCTCTACTGATGTTTTCGGTGGGTGCGCCGCTTTAGGTGGTCCGACCGGCAACCTGTTGAGACGATTTAGTTCCGCGTTCTGCGTTGCCCCTCCGACTCTTCGGCAGGGGGGCCACAGGGGGGGCCGGACTCAGATTTACGGAGGCACTGGCCCCTGCTGGCCCCCCACTAAAACCGCCATTGTGGCGAAAGGCCTTTAGACTCCCATATACCCTTTTTACACAGAGATCCTGCGATCGGGCCGCGACAAAGACTCCTCATTATGCTGGTTTTGCCTCTTTATACAGAACCAAACAGCGCAGGCATCATGCTGCCCCAGTGTGAGGTTTTAGATTGTAGACCACAATGGGTGTGACTGTAACACAACAGCGTCGGCCTCTAGTGTGACGTATAACATACGTGTCAGGCAGTGCTTTATAAACAATAACGATGGCATAACATGGCAATAACAATTATTTACTGTCCCTGTTACATGGCAGCTGATCTCATCCTCTGCTTGAAGGGTGAGGAGCTCCTGGACCTCATTGTCTCTCTTACTTCTAAATCTCCTGGCAGAGGTTTGCACACATAACACAAAGTCATAACGTCACACCCTCAAGAATGGTGAGGCCACATTCCCACCTTGTACAGGCAGTGCACAGGCAATAGACTCTAAAAGAGGTGCTCAAATAAAAAAAATGCCCAAATTTAGTTTTCTTCTAATTTTCCCAAACCAACAATCCTGTCTGATTATTTCAGCAGTCCCAATATGGTTTGGTGTTGTGCCCACTGAAAGATGTTTCCCCAGTTAGACAAACAACAACTGATCAATGCTTTGAAGGGGCATCATCATCCTACGTAGCTAACCAAATTCATGAAAAATAGCAACAGAAAAATTGCGACAAGCACGTATGAAATTGCATGAAATGCAGCTGTACAAGTCGTTTTAAATCGACATATTTCTTTGATTATAATGAAAAATGTTGAGTTAACTCAGCTGAAAATGATTCAACAGGAAGGACACATTACTTGCTACGCATTGGTTCAGGCAAAACAAAAATATACCCTGCTGCTAACAACAAATTGTCTAACATGAACAAAATGTCAGGCTGAATGAATTAAAACAAAATGGTCATTCAACAGCGGTGGCAGAAATATTCAGATTCTTTATTTAGATAAGCAACAGTAGAACTACAACACTATAAGAATACTCCATTAGAAGTATCAGCCCTGCATTAAAATATTACATTATTAAATCATTAGATGATTATTATTGATGCACTGACATTAGCAAAATATAATGTTGTACTTGGTCAAGGTACAGCCAATGTGAATTACTTTGTTAAATAGTGTATTTCTATTATTATAAACTTTTTGGTAATTAATCTATAGTGCTGCCTTGTAATTTATTAACTAATTATATGGTTTGTATGAAATCTGAAATGTAACTTTAGCTTTTGATCCAAAATGAATTGGTGTGTAAAGACCAGTATTTCCCTCTGAAGTGTAGCACAGCTGAGGTATGACATAGCTTTAAAAGGAAATAATCAAGTAAAGGGAAATATAGTACCTCAAAATTATACTTTTGTACAGCACTTGAGTAAATGTATTCTGATATTTAGGCTTCATCAATCCAACTGTCATGCAATTTTGCAGCCATTTGCTGAGTGTGCACTGGTGCGGGAAGGTGGGAGCTGAGGGGTGGAACAACACAGTCTGTAACTAGTTGGCTATTTTACCATAATTAATGGGCTATCTGAACATTTTTTAAAATTCTGAACAGCATATGATAAAGCGCCTGTCAGTTAACGTATGTAAAAAGATGTTTAAAATGTGCAAATTTAATTAATTCCTTCAATCTGATGTGACAACATCCTCACGTCAGGTTAAAGTGCAAGGGTCAGGGTCAGCTCATGGGTCAGATAAACTTGGGGAGAAATTTGCTGTAGTGGCAGCTAATTAATAGGGCGGACAGGCTGAGAAAGCAAGGCATTCTTACCTACTTCAGTTTTCACAGGAAATTAATTGATGTTATTTACCTTCAACAACCCGCCCTACTCAGACTATTCTCCCTTTTGACTTACGTTGTTGTCCAGAGGCATTTCTCTGTGACACCATCCAGGCCCAGTTTTACGAGGGTGCATAAGCATGCATTGCACCCTTATTTTATGTGTCGGCATTCTCAGTTGAAAAGAGTGAAAAAAAAAAAAAATTAATGTTGACATAACAATATAGAACACATTGATAGTGAAGTGCGTATTCTATTTGTCACTTTAGTTTTAATTCAATGGTAATTAAATAAAATTCCTGCCTTTCTTCAGTAACGTCACTGTCAGCACTGTCTGTCATGACAAATGCGCGTGACTACACATCACTCATTTGCGTCCAGCGCAGTTACCAGCCCGACAGCTGCTGCACCAGCCGGACGCAGCTTTCTGCTGTACCGTTAACAGCCTGTAACACAAATAACGTTAACGAGATCGCCATGGATATTCGAATATGGTTCAAGCAAAACACGACCAGCAACAATTCAGACAACGTAAGGATGGTGAGACAGAGACTCGACCTCGACGTGAAGTTAGCCTAGCTGCTGGGGAGCAAGCAGTAGCTTCGTCCTGCTCACTCCCGCCCGAGCCACTGCCTTCACCCCCAGCCCCAGAGCAGGCGCCTGGCTCATCCAAAGCACCGCCACCCGACGACCTAGGTAAAGAGGAGCCATAAGACTCTATAAAACCTGCACCTTTTGTTGTGGTATGGCGGTTCCTGCTGGATGAAATGGACCACGCAGGTTATTATTATTTATTATTTTATTTGAGCTTTTTTTTTTTTTTTTTTTTTTTAAATTCAACTTTACTAAACATGTTTTAAAAAAAGACACAGAAAAACAAATAACAAAAATAGGGCATATAAACAATACAATAAATTAGTTGTTGAGTAAGTTAGATGGTATGTGTCATGTTCAAAGGGGTAGGAAGAAGTTAAGAATGTTTCTATGTCCTATCACATTATACTGTTTGTGCAATTTTGAAATAAAAAATAAAATAAAAAACTAGAAATTCAAACTAGTAATTCTATCTATAACAATCAGAGATGGTTTTGAGCTGACAACACTGATTGTTATAGATAGAATTCCTAGTTTGAATTTCTATGTTTTATTTTCAGGGTAAGAAACATCTGTTGCTAGATGGACTGATGGGTGAGGTAGCCCAGACTAAATGTAGCCTTTTCTTTGTTCTGCTACAATATTGCTGCAATAAAGCACTTGAAAGCCACTTTAAATATTCTTGCTTGGCTGGTATCATCCAACTTGAAATGACTGGAAAATGCATAATTTAGTGTTGAATAACGTGCCGGGCATGTGCACCCCCTCTGATCTAAGATGCACCTCTAGTCATTATTTTCTGGAACCGGCCCTGACACCATCAGGCACCGTTACACACTGGTACCTGGCCACGTACCATGCCAAACAGCTTTTTTTGTCAGTGTCAGAAAAGGTATTCAACGACTTCAAAATGAGAACGGTTAGAAGGAGACCAAAACTTTGTCGGGACAGATTTGGAGCTGCTTTTTCGATCCATAAAATATATTGGATGCAAGGAGCTTCCCCATGGCGGGGGGGAAAGCCAGTGGGATGGAGTATATAATACACACTTTTGGTGTCACAGTGGCTGGAAATGCCATAAAACAGCCAGTTTTGTTGTTTGTTGGTCTCAAACACTGATCTGCAGCTGGCAGCCATCTCACCTATAAGCCTGTGCACATACATAGTCATGCACACAATGCACACACATTTAATCTGTGCAGCACCCCTCAGCGAAAGCATGTTCCAGCGTGCTTGATAGTCAGGTGTGAAAAAGACCAAACCCTGACGGCTTCACAAACTCTTTTCTCCATATTCCTCTCATCCTTTATTTCTAAATCAGTTCAGATGTTGGCAACAATTAAGAGAAGTTTGTTTTCAAAGGGAGAGAATAAAAAAATAAATCTAGATGAACTTCTGATCAACCTTTGGAGAAGACTTTCCACCTCCACTCTATGTTTTTGAATTAGCATTCACCACATGAACAGCATGTACAAATATCAGTGTGCTACTTGTAAAATGCAACAACTACTCCAGCTTTATACTACCACCTCAATTTAGTGTTTTTTCTCCAGGTCCACATCCTAATTGTCTGTGCTCCTATTGCTCTGTAACTACTGTTGGTGTTTATGTAATTACTTTTTGTTTGAAGTGCCAGTGGTCAGAAATGAATTTGATAAGCATGCCTTCCCATGCTCCTAATGGCAAACTCAACAAAATGATTTAACTACTGGTTGAAAATGCTAATCTGGCATCACATTAACAAGAATATGTCTTTGCTATATATAAATATGTATTTGATTTAGCCAATGAGGCTGCGAATTACATATTGGACCACTCTCTAGTGGAGTGCCTACAGTATATCTGACTTCTGTTTTGCATGATTTGTATTTTGACTGTTATCCTTGTGCTACTTTAGTTCACAGTCACAACTGGAAGACACAAGTCTGAAGAATCTGTGCTCCTTTGGCAGCATACTTTCATAAAGTATAAATAATGCACACTCTGACCTCACCAAATAAGCACTGAAAGACGTCACCTCTCCGCAAATCATTTCTTCAACTTCAGGAAGTGTCAGTGGCTGACTGGCATAGTTTTAGGGCAGGCCCGCAGTAGAGGATGATGGGATTTCGTTATTGAATATTGTACGTGTGACAGTCTCATTCCTTGCCCCTGGCCTGAGTACAGCACAGCAATATTCTTACCCACAAAATTCATTTCAGACTGACGTTTTAGCCCCAAATATAGCCCCGGCATTTTATTGGTGAATCCAGACTGAAATATTAATGTCCTAAAGGGTGGATTGTTTTTCGACCACTGATGGAGGAAAAAGCTGGCCGAGTGCATCAGCGCTCTGTTTTACACTCTTACACATCTTTGTCCCAATCAACCGCCCTCTCCTGCTTCTGAACAGAGCTGAGGGCTTCACTGTGTCGCTGCAAATGGTTTCTTTGGTCATGCTCTCGTGCTGCTGGGAGTCTGAATATTTATAGTTGTCAGTAAGTCGTTCACTGCAGAGCTCTGTGGAATGAACTTTGAATTTTATGCACTTTTCTGTACTAGTTCTAGCTTAAATATATGATGAGAAAAATAAATACATGGGAAACATAAGCAAAAAAGCTAAAACAACTTATAATTGGTTCAACAAAAGTTTCAAAAACTGCACATTTCACAGTATTCTCCAAGCAGGTGACAACTGTGCACTCTGCCTGGTGTATTTTCCTTCTTTTAGTGCAGGTTTAAGTGTGTATATCTACAGCCTTCTTTAAAACAGAGGAAACAGGAGAATTGATGCAGACTGGTGCCGCATTGAATGCTGAGGTGTTACCTCTCTCTCTCACTCCCTGACACAACTCCTGCAGGAGAGGTCATAAAGAAGCATTTAACTAATGGAGAGAACCCCGGTGAGCAGAGCGCAGCTGTCCTGTCATTAGCCCGCGTTTGTTTTCACAGTTTGTTTGTTTGTTTATCAGTGTGTTTTTGCACCTGCGGCGTAGACATGTAGGGTCGTGAGAAAGGCTCAGAGAGAGGATACGGTTGTGTTTAACAAACTCTGACGGGAACAGAGACTCTTGGGATCTTCTGCGACCTGACCCTCATCATGTGGGCTGATGTTTGGCAGGTGTAATGTTTACCATGCTCACCATAATTTAGCATGTTAGCATGTTAACAGCACTCAGACAGCTGAGGCTGATGCAAATGTTACTAGTTTTGCAGGTATTTGTTCATAAAGCAAAGTATTGGACAAATTAAAATTTTGACTCAATGGTGGCGCTACATACCCTGGGAACCAGACGAACCTGTGAGCTCATGTTTTATTTGCTCTGGCAGATTTTAAGTTTAACTGATGTTTTTATTTTATCATTATTATTTTTCAAATTTCCCGTTGAGATCAATGATCTCTTTTACAAAGGAGACGTGGCCAAGACAGCAGAACACAAAAAGTTACCGCCAAACAACCACACAATAAAAAACATAAAAGATATACAGTAATATGCAGAAATATTAGAACAGCTACGACAATAACAAGACCCAACCGACTCATTCATCCTTGTACTTATTAGAGCTTTAAATTCAGGCAGGCACCAGTTCACATAGTTTCAAATATTTTTAGAGGTTATTCCAAGTGAGAGGAGCAGAGCTCATAAAGCTTTCTTTCCCAGCTCAGTCAGCGCACCAGGAACAGACAACAAAACTAAATCTTGTAATCTCAGACTGAAGCTACAGTCAGATCTCTGTTCAATCAAAGTACCAATGTACAAAGGGAGTTTACCCAATATGGCTTTTTAAATGAATAAATACCAGTGACTGAGCCTACAAAAGGTCAAGGATTTGCAGAGCTGTCATTCTTAACGCAAAATTCATGATGATGTCATTTTTGGCTCAGTCACCCTCACGCCACGGACACCAATGCGCAGCTTGTGGAACTTTCTGTCGAAGTACTATTTTCAATTTCTGATGGCATAAGCAGCAGCACTCATTCACAGATATATTGACGCGGTGCCATCACGGCTCGTCTCTGAACGCTGCAATCTGTTTACACTTGTCGTTCAGTGTTACGTCACATTTCATTGCTTGATTGTAGGTCTGCATCCAGAAACATGTTTGTTGAAACCACTGATAACATGCCTTGAAAGTCAAAAATGAAGTGAGAGTCATATTTGCGAATTGGTCTGGCCATGCCAGGCTAGGCACTACGTGAAAAGGGATCACCAATAATTACGATTCATCCTGATGGGGACATCAACATCTGGAACAAATTCCTTGGCAAACCATCCAAGAATGATCAAGATATTTCACTTAAACCACAAACGCCAACCTCATGGTGGCACCAGAGAAGAAAGTCAGGGACCACAATCATTAGGGTTCATCCCCTGGGGAAGATGAAATGCAGTTTTTCAGGCCAATCCATCCAACAGTTGTTGAGATTCAGTCTGGACTCAAGTGGCGGACCAACCAACAAACTTTCATCCATACAACTAGCTTGGCTAACGATGGGAAAGTATGTCAAGGGGATTCTTAAATGGTAAAGTCTCATAAGATATTAGCATTCATATGCAATATTTCAAAGGAAGTTTGGCTCGTCTTTAATTATTCTTTTACTTGAAAAAACAACATTGATTACATCTGAATCACAGTGATATGATACTGCTTTGTCAAATCTAAATACAGGTGAAGAACAAAGAAACATTGCAGGTTTATTGAGTCCTACTCATGTGTAGGGCCAGATATGTTACGTGTTATTGGTTATTTACACTTTCAGTCAACAGCTACCAAGGCTACCAAAAAGTAACCTGCTGCCACCTTCCGTCTGTCATGTGACGCTGTGCATAGCAGGTCGTAGCAGTCCCTCGAGAATCTCCTGTTGGGAAACAGCACAGTATGTTTGAGTGTGTGTTTGTGCATGTTTGTGCAACACAAGTAGGGACGAGAGAAGATTAAGAAGTTCTAATCTCCTCTGGGTTGGTGGCAAGGCCCAGTGTGTGTGTGTGTGTGTGTGTGTATGTGTGTGTGTACTCTCAGTGCAATGATAACAGCTACTACTAGATAAGCAGTAGCTGGTCCCTCTAGTATGTCTAGATGGGCTGTGTTAAAACACTGTTGTGGCTCACTACAGTGTGTGTGCGCGCTCCTACAGCAAACAGTAGTCGCAACAGTCAGAGTTCAACATCAGAAGAACCACGGGCTGATGATGTTACAGAGAGGCAACATGACACACACAACAATAAGTGATGGGAGATGAATGACTTGTTTCTTCCCCCTCCTCCCTGTCTCTCTCTCTGGCTTCCTCACCGTCTTACTCTTTATATCCCCTCCCTCTTCGTCCTGTAATCACTCCCCTCTGAATCCTCCGTATATAATTCAGCAGCAATTCTGTTCCTCTATTCCCTCTGCCCCCCCCCCCCTCCTCACAGGGAGACACAATGAGATATGACATTTCATTTGAGGTTCTCGCCACCCGGCGCCCTCGCTCTGAGAAATAAATAAATATTTCATTAGCAGGCTGAGAGGGAGACGAAATAAAGATGCACGCGCGCACACACACACAAACATGCACGCTTCAGAGGCAGAGGGAAAAGCAATATAAATGCATTTATACATTCATGCTCACATACAGGCCTCAGTCATTACACATGCAGCCCTCAACACCTACTCTACACACACGCATACAGTACATACACATGGGTTTTGGTACATGGAGGACCAGCGCACACATACTTATAGAAGGTGATAATGTAATCTCATGCCTAGAAATAGACAAGATAGATAAGTAATGAAGATAATGTATCTCCCTCTGTAACTCCTATCATCCTGCGTCTCTCGTTAGACTACTTTATCATCTCCCTCCCTCCCTCCCATCCTCCCTCCCTCTCTCTTTCTCTCTCAGTCTCTCTCAGGTCTTACCTAGAGACCCCCGGCTTTATTGTCTTAATTAAAACAGAGCCTGTTTAATTATTTTAATCCACACTACTGCACAACAGGGACTCCTGAGGAGAGGGAGTGCGGCAGGGAAGAGGGAGGCGAGAGGATGATGGGGGAGGGGGGGGGGGGGGGGGTTAGCCCTGACATTTCAAATTAAGCTCTTCAAGTTCAAAAGCAAGAGTTCTTATCGCTTTTCCTCTCATTCATTTTCCCATTTCTGCCCTCCTCTCCCTCCATCTCTCCACGAGTCTGGCCTCCTTCTCACTGATCTCCTCTTCCACCACCGCTCTCCATCCTCCTCCATCCTCCTCCTCCTCTCTTTCTCCATTCCCTTCCTCGCCTCTACTCGTTCCTTTCTTCCTCCTGCCTCTCCTCCTCTTCACTACCTTTGAGAGATTAGCAGTTTGGAGAACAGCCCTGTTGAGAGCCTTTTTCAAGTCAGGGACATCAAAAGAATCTGTGATTATTACAATACCACGTTTAGTCATGTGTGCATCTTAAAAAAAAAAAAAAAAAAAAAAAGCTTTTCTTATCTTAATACACACCCACATGCATACAGATACCTTCACATACTAAACCACAATTCATTCTTGAGGGTGCAATCATGCCAAGCTTGTTTTGAGTGGTTTATTTGAGCTCTGGAGTGTTGATGTGTCTGGTTTGGCTTGTTGGGGCTGGAGAGAACAATTGCTGCTTGAACCCAGGGTCAAAAAGTTCCTGCACTGAGGTCATGTTCACAATACTGCAGACAAATTTTGAAATAGCACCTGTTTCTCTCTGTTTTGGCATTCAGTCTGCTTAAGCTGGCATTTTCCTCTACCAAATATGCTGCCTGTTGAAAATAAAGAAATAGCTTTTCAAACCCACACGTATGTTAGGTTGAGGACGAGGTTGTAGGAGCAAATTTATATTGCAAACTGTCATAATACTATCTTATATGCTTACAATGTCAGATTAAATCACTGGTATATACCCAAATAGTCATCTGACTACAGACTGTAGTAAAACACGTAAGTGGTCACATAAAGATTAAAAAAAACAACTGCAACCAAACACTGAGCACTCTTCTGTCTAAAAGGCGGATCCTTTCAATGTTGTTCACCAGATATTGAGGTTAAGCACAATATAGGTGTTCTCTACCCCCCAAACAATGGGATGAAGAATAGATATATCTGTTTTTCTATTGATTTTTTTCAGTGTGGACAAAAAGATTTTTAGATCTCACCTGAAAACACACAAGAATACAAAATTTTGAGACCAAACTCTATTATCACGTTTACAATTTAGCCATATTAGTGTAATCGTGGCCGGAGACTGTCACACAAGCAAAGTGTGATGTTGAATTACAATATTGTCTACAAAGTGTGCAGCATGACTCCAAACACTCATGTGCTAACATAAGCTTCTTTTTTTTTCCTTGTAAAGATATTTTTTGGGGGCATTTTTGGCCTTTAATTGATAGGACAGACAAGCATGAAAGGGGGAGAGAGAGAGAGGGAGTGACATGCAGCAAAGGGCCACAGGCTGGAGTCGAACCCAGGCCGCTGCAGCAACAGCCTTGTACATGGGGCACCTGCTCTACCACTAAGCCACCGACGCCCCGAACGGAAGCTTTTTTGCTAACCTACAGTACTTCCTAGTTGTGACTCTAACCAGAAGACATACAGCCATATGTGGTCTACACTACCACAAAAATCAAATGGACTTCATGTATCGATGCTCGCATTCACATCATAAAGTACAATACATACAACAGTCCCATGGGGGTTAGAACAGAAGCCATGTGATTGGCTGGGGGGTTGGCTTTATAGGCCCAAGATTAAAGATTGTGATGCTCACCCATCAGCCTTGGAGTGGTTACATTTAGGTAAACAGTTGAATATAATGTACAGGTAGGTCAAGAAGTAGGTTAAGAAAATACATGATTAATCATTAACATCATTAATGTAACTCTGTGATTATTTGCTATAAATGATAAACTCCTTAAATTTAGGGTTAAATGGACTGCATTTACACATCTTGACCTTGATCTAGGAGCTCACCTAGTATTTTTTTATTATTAACCTTTATTTAACCAGGTAAAGCTTTTTGAGATATAGAATCTCTTTTTCAAAAGCGACCTGGCCAAGAGGCAGCAGAATTTTATAGTACAAACAGTAATACAAATAAATAACAATCGTACAATAAATAAAAATGAAATTGTCAGGGATAGATTAAAAGAAGTGTAACATCTGATTTAAAAACAGTGACAAAGCCCAATGCTTTTGAGTTCCTTAGTTTTAAGAATTTTAACAAAGCTCTCCAGAGGGATCAGGTCCGACAATTTTAATTCATCTTGCAGAGAGTTCCATGCTGTATAGCAGTATACACTAAACTAAACACTAGACACTCTCCCTTAAGCAAGACACTCTTGCTTAAGGACTCTTCGACATGAGGACAGAAAGAACCAGGGATCAAACTGTCAGCCTTTGTAATGTTAGATGGCACCCCATACGGGTCAGAGGGCTTCTGACTGAGTTATGCTTGTTATGACTTACATTTCTACTAATTTGATAGCTAATATGTCTATCTGAAGTTGTCACGAACAGTTTCATGGGAAAATGCCATTTCTATGCTTTCAGGTAGAATTTCTCACTTTTGGTGTGCAAAATGTAAACCTATAATCAACCATCACACACAAACACAACAACGCAAAATATATTTCCTGTGGCTCTGACCAACAAAAACAAGTGTATAGATATATGCAACAAATTAGGTTTTGCTGAGTTCTGGCCAATGCTTCAGACAAATTGAGGATATACGTACACAGACATACAAACAACTGTCATTCTCCAAAGCAGAGTTTGTCAGTCTCCATCAGGGGAAGTGGGGTGGCGGTTTGAAGAGTTCTGCTCCCTGTGGACCACGGAGCGGGGAGAGGAGGGGCGAGGAGCACCAGAGACAGATAGGAAATGGCAAGGATGGAGGGGCAAGAGCAGCAGAGAGGATACATTACATAATTTGTGTTCCCTCTTCTGTCTTTCTTCCTATTCGCTCGTCTGATTAGTCTGACCTTGATGCAGCCGCAGCTCAGCCTGCTCCTGTTGAACTCTGGGTAATGAAGCCAGCGTTTACAAATAGAGAAATAAACACCTGGCTCCCTGGGAATGGTAATAAGCTCCCTCTCTGTATCTTTATCTCTGCTTCATGCCCATTCACATTTCCTCTGTCCTCCTCCCTTTGTTATCCTCTATCTCGCTCACTCACTTACTTTTCTCCTCTCCTTTCTCCCCCCTCCTCCTCCTCCTCCTCACCCTCCTCCTCTATCTGTTTCAGCAGGGAGTCTAAACTCCCCAGATTTCCAGTTTACCTTCTGATTAAGGAGTGAGTTGAGCGTTTCTATTCCCTCTGTCTCCCTCCTCCGTTCCATCCCTCATTCATGTGCTGCCACGGTAACTAGCCTATTATCTGACAGTTCCACTCCACTGACCTGCCCAATAACAGCTTTCACATCCCTATAAATGCCCCGGAGAGAGCGAGAGAGAGAGAGAGACAGAGAGGGAAAGACACAGGAGGGAAAAAAAAAGAAAAAAAAGAAAGTGTGTGTGTATGACTGGACGTGCACGTGTGCATGTGCATCAACGTATAAAACCCTGGAGATTGCCCCGTGTTATAAACATTTACGCCAGGCTAACAGATCATCTCCGAGATCCGGGATTGGTCTGACTCCCCCTGTCCCCCCGGCGAATTGAAAGCCCAAGATTAGCGAGATGATAGCTTTTCAGATTGGCGAGGAAACACAGAAATGAGTTTCACCGGGTGAGTTTACGGAGGTTAGATTGGAGCAGTTAAGCGGTGGATAAATTGATGGTTCTCTCATTGTCTCTCCGCCAGTATAGTGGCTAAATCTATTAACCGTCAACGACCTGTTTCGGCTGCCAGAGAAAGGAGAGGCGACGGGTGAGGAGAGCGGGGGACCATGGGAGGAGAGGTTTCAGTAAAGAAAAAATATTTGTGGAGAGCCGAGGAAGGTGAGAAGAGGAGGAGGACTAGAGGCCTCTGTTATTAAAAGATACTGTTTGACTTTATTATAGACAGTCATGTTGTAATGCAATTTAAAAAGCACTTAAAGTCAAGGTATGGCATTTATGTATTAAACAGATTAAGAGTCCACAGCCATGCTAGCAGCTCTGTGAGGCTACACATGGCCACAGCAGTGCTTTGAGCTAATGCTAGTGTCGGCATGCTAACATGCTCATAATGATATGCTAACATGTGGATATTTAGCAGGTATAAATGTTTACAACATTCACCATCTTAGCATGCTCACATTTGCTAGTGAGCACAAACAAAAAGTACAGCTATAAGGCTGATGGGAAGCTTTGCAGGTAGTCTGACATAAAGGTAGCCTATTGAAGAAATAGCTGATGGTGGTGCTGGAGAAATCACCAAAGTTATTACATCCTGAGGGGAACATGAACGTCTGTACTAAAAATCACTGCAGTCCATAATAGTCAAAAATGTAATAACTGTGTAATAACCAAAAATGTCGACCTCATGGAAAAACCAGAGGCTCCTCAAAGTCTTCATAGGTCTTTATGGTAGGCCTAAATCCTCTGGGGACATTTCCAAAAGTGGTTGAAATATTTCAGACTGGACCAAAGCAGTAGACTTATCAACTGACTGACAGCTGTACAGATGTTGTCAGAGCCACATGCACAGCTTAAAATCACACATAACAAAATTTAAATAACTTCCTTCGAACTGTCACCAACTTTCAGAGCACTTGAGGGGAGCTATTATACCTTTCCTTATTTTCTGTCTTATATAATGTTAGGTAAAGTTTCAAATGATGGGTTAAACACATGTAAAAATAATCCATGTGAGCAAAAGCCTCAGGCTTCAGACTGTTCTGAATTTCCTGTTTTCCCATGTTTTTTCTACTTTCAAGACAAGCTGACGTCAACTTGTGACGGATTTCTTTATATGGTCATCTGCACAAGGCACACCACTGCACAAGTGTTAACATTACATAGCCTACACTGCTACGTGTAGCTACATGCTAACATCAGGGAAACATGTAAACTTGGTTGGCGATGTTAATTTTTCCTGAATTGCGGATCATATTCCTGCTGGAATATGTCCGGTTGTGAAAAGTTTAGAAGTTTAGAAGCATTTATTGGTAGAAAGTGCCACTATTCTCAGTTACAGTCATTCACTGGCTGCGATGACAGTGCAGAGGCCCTGAGAACGTAAATGCAGAAAAGTTATCATGACCAATCAGAGCAGAATGGGCTTTTTCTAGAGTGGGGCTTAAACAGAGAGGTGTTAAAATGGAGCCCTATCAGACAGAAGGTGATTACAGGTGTTCAAGCACGGACAGTAGGAGTTAAATAAGGTGTTTTTTGAACACTGAAGCATGTCAACATGTTCTAGTAGAAACCCAAAATACAAGTATGAACCCGAGATTGAGCCTTATAAGTCCCATTTAGGGCCTTTACTCACCGAGGGCATGAAGGACAAACAACACGAAAATGTGAAATACTTGCCCGCACTAGGACTACTCATATCATTCAGCAGCAATGCAAATTTGCAACAGGTCCACCACTGTCGTAATGTTGTGACAGTTGGAGCCTTTATTTGCAGTCTGACAGCCAAGAAAAATCAACCTTGTTCCCCCCCAAAATTACATCGACTTTCCACCATGCGATATTCGCTGTGTGAAGGAACTTGTGACAAAAACAACTTAAAAAAATATACGGATGTGCGAACTAGCACAAAACAAACAAACAAGCAAAAAATACCTCTGGTGTTCGAGGGCCTTTAGTTTTTAATTTCATTTGATCACTCACACAAAAAAAAGTGTGTGTGCAAGACATTTTCATGCTGCTATCCAAAAAAACTGTGGCACACACTTGTGCTCTGTGGATTGTAACATTCAATTTCTTAAAGGTTCAACCAAAAAAACACATTTCATAAATCTACAGTTGCACACCAAAGGAACATGCCCTTTTCACTTCAGCACACAACCCACAACAGCACTAGCGCACACACACACCCACACACACACACAGGCATACGCACACACATAGATACTGTACACTCAGAGACACAAAACTAATCTTTCTTGGAGAATTAACTGCATCACAAGTCCTGGTCGCATTAGAAAGTTGATAAATTACATTTGATAAGTGTCTTCAATGGACTGGGTCAGCGCAGTGTGTCTGTGTATTTGAATGTGTGTGCACACAACCCATCAAAGCCAGGGAGTTTGAAGGGAAACACTTTAGAGGAGGAATTTAATGAGTCCATTTAGTTATGATTAAACAGAATGACAGTCAAATGATGAGGACTCAGTTTTAATAGGAGCTATCTTCCTAATCCCTCAATCTGTAAATATCTGCTCCAGCCGCTTCAGAAGTCCACACGGAGCTGGATTTAAAGTTTCACAATGATTCTGCAGTCACATGAAAGAAAGGAAAAGCCCTGTCTTCACTGGCCTTAAAGGGCAACTACACCCTCAAATTCTAGTAGAAAAAGCTTGTTCATGTACAACGTTGTTTTCTCATAGCGTTTATCAGGTTTGTTAATGCTACTGTAAGCTACATATGAGACGCAGTGTTGTGCTTGTTATACATATTAGCACATATGAAAAAGACCTCAAAGTCTTGCCTATTTCATCACAGTTACAGGACGAGAGACTTCAGCTAACAAAAATCCAAGCGGTCACACATGAGCTAATTTTGAGCAAAGAAAGCCATTTTTAGACACTAAGCATTTGTAAAAACATCACCTATATCAATGTGATGACAAGAATATATAAGAAAACTTTATTGTATATTATTTGCTTTTCCATTCGACCCATAAATTCGCCTACTGGCGAACTTTACAACCATTCATGCTTCTTTACGGAACTTCCAAAATAGGTTTTTGGAAATAGCCTTGAGCATTACCAGGAAGTGCATAGCACTGACGTGGAAGTCTGATTCCCATCTTCCCATAGCCAGATGGTTTCTGGAAATGAACAGCTGCATTCCTCTTGAAAAGATCATGCATACTCTCAGAAACACCTGTCTGAAGATTTGGGAGCCCTACTAGAGGTATATTGATACTTTACCCACACCTCTGTCAGATTTGTTAGAAAAATGATACCAGATTAATACACCATTAGTCCTCTGATTAGGCCAGGATTATTTTTCATTGCTTTATGTTGTGTTTATTTATTTTATTTTTAATTTTAATATTATTAAGGGGATTATGAGGGGATTTAGAGCCATGTTTGTGTGTGTGTTGTGTATGTTTTGTCTATTTTGTCTATTAAATTATATGAAATGGAAATTTGCCTTCCACATTCTGGCAACACAGTGTAAAAACAGACAGTAAAGGGCTATTTGATCATGGTGCTAAAGAAAAAATACTTTAGTGTGGACTCTTTGTTTTTATTCAATTTATGGTTAACTGTAGCTAATTCATGTTTTAGTCAAAGGCAATTTATTCTTGTTTTAGAAAAAAAGTACCTATATATATATATATATGAAATAACACAATAAAAATTGTAAACGGTAATACAGTAGTGCAATGTTGCAGAATGCAAAGGGCACTAGAATAAATATGGAATGATTAATGTCACAGGTTGCTTTATATTCATGAGGTAGGTGCATATGGCCGTATATACAGTGTACGCAGTGTGCTAATGTTTATGTTTGACACTGATCATACTGACATTTTAAAAAACTATCTTAACTATAAAATATAATCTACAGGTACAGTGGGTGCTTGGGGTTTCACTGGGATCGTTCTTGACACTATTAGTCTTTTTGTCTGGTTTTAATAAAGACTTAAACAGCCTAAACATGCATGTGTCATGTTAAAACATGAAAATCCCTCTCATTACAGCACCGCGACACTTTCCTGTGTTGTTTCAGAGCTGTGAAAAAAAACAAAGGCTTGACTTGAAAGTGTGTGAGAGATCATGTGTGAGAAGACAGAGGAAGAGAAGGAGGGCAGAGAGCACAATGTCTGGGATGTTTTTGAGACGCTCTGAGATGAAAAAGGTGAGAAGGGCCACAGGAATGGTTTCCCATGATCCCGCTTGACCTGACCTGGGCCGGGCTAGACTCGGGTGGTTGTGGTGGTGTGTGTGTGTGTGTGTGTGTGTGTAAGTGCATGTGTTGGGGGTGTTTTTGGTTTTGGCTCACTGCTGTAAACAGTGGGCAGAGGTTAGTATCCACCTTAAAAAATCTGGTGTCTTCCCTCACATCTGCACACTGTTGAAATAAATCACGTTGGTAAAGGCAGATTCACAGCACCACCGTATCACGTCCCAAACTAAAAAGAAAAGAAAAAAATCACACCAGTTTAAGATTACCAAATCTAATCTGTGACTGTGTATGTGAGAGTGCGTCTGAGTGTATTAAAGAGGCAATGATAGCTCAGCGAGCATAATAAACCCTGAACCAATCACATATCAGTTTCATCAGGGGAGTTTCCAACATCCTTCGCTCTAATTGGCTATCATGTAATCCGCTGTCCCTGAAGACTTCTGTCTTTCTATCCATCCATTACTCCCCTCTTTCTCACTCCACACCATCTCCTCCCTCAGCCCTCCTTCGCCACCTCCTCCTATTTCCTTCTCTTTCACTTGAACTTGTTTTATTCATTTATCTGACTCTCACTTCTCATTCTCTTCTCTTTTCCACATTTTTAAATCCACACATTTTACTTTGCAAATGAAAAACTTGACACCCTCCACCTCTTTCTCTTCTCTCCTCATACATCCCACACCTCTCATGCATTGATCTGCTCCCACCCTCTTTACCTTCCCTTTGCCCCCATCTCTTCCCTCAGTCCCTCTTCCCCACTTCTTTTTCTCTCCATCTTCTCCCCCCTGTCCCCCTCTCCCTCTCTCTCTCTCTCTCCCTCTCTTCAGGGGGAGTCATTGAGTGTGTAATCGCTTGGTTACGGTGTGTCAGTCTGCGTCTGAACCCACCATCTGTCCTCTGGGCTTCCGTCTGGGACTGCAGACACACACACACACACACACTCACACAGCAAATACACAGACGAGCCAAGCTCATTCACACCACAATATGATGACAGCTGTATCACCCACCTATTGACATGAGCTGTCAGAGGGGCAGTGACTAACATAACACATTATGACATATCACACACACCCAGGTGGTGACTACAGTGCACACTCATTGTTATGGGGTATAATTGTTCTTCCATTATGGACCTCTCTTTGGTAAATGGCAGTATTAGGACTTGTAAAACTCAAGGTTCAGTGACCGATATTTGGACTCAAGACCTGGTTCATAAAAACAATAGATTCATATAGAAACATGCTTTGTGACTTCGCTCACCTATTTTTTACAGTTTGGACTACTGCTGTTCTTACCAGAAAAAACAGCATCATTGTTGGTTCTTTCAACCGTTTAAATGACCCATGCTTTCATTCTCCTGACAAGCAACCTTTTGCAATAATTCGTATCTCTTCTAGAAAGGGGGTGTAGCATGATGTTGTTATACAGCTGCAAAACATCCTAAAGGATAGGTTAACATCTTTTGAGGGCTGTATTGAAGAAATAGTCATGTGCCCACTTTAACATTCATTGTTTCTGCTCACTGTTATAATCCCTCCTGTTCATATTGAACATTAAAGAGGCTCTGCGCCAAAGTCAGTGTTTGAGTTGTCTGGACACAATTCTCAGCATGGAGGTGGCTGAGCTGGCAGCTTGCAGCTAACAGTGCTAATTCCATGGACAGCACTAAACAGCAGCAACAGTGCTACAGACAGACAGAGCTCAGGCATGACTTCATTCTCTGCTAAGGACACCATTACTCTACTATATCTTTACATAGCAAATAGTGATTTGCTGCTACATTGACGCCCTGAATGTCCCACATAGAACCTTTTAACTGATGGTGGACAAAAACCAAAGTTATCAATCTGTGTAAAAACACACTGCAAAGTTTATCTGGGGTTCATGAGGCTTCAGCTGTCTGTTTGATACTAAAAAGAATGCAACTGTGGAAGATACTGACTTGACTTGTCTAATTCAGAGTGCTGAAGCCTCAAATTGACTTGAGATAAACTTTTGAAAGTGTTTTTGCGCAAATTGAGCATGGCTTATGTCCCACATCACCCACATTCTAGGAGAGGATCTCTTAATAGAACAGAAAGAATGACTACAGCAAGCAAAACCCATTTCAGCCAGGTCACTATTAAAGATATAGGTAGGATTATCCTAGAAAATAATGTATAGACTCATACAGTAAGTAAGCTCTCTCAGTCATCACTTATGACCCACTAGAAGTGTGTGTGGCAGTGCGTTTTTCTGCAGAGACTCTACCCTTTGCATGTCTTTTCTTATTTACTGTGTCTGGGACATTTATGGGTGTGTTCCCCCACAGTGCTCAGATGAGGTTGTGGCTTGAGCATAGTACATCCCCTTTAAGGCCTTAAGGTAGCGACTGGGTGCCAGACACAGCATCGAAAAAATGCTAATATAGTGAGGTAAAAGCCAAACAAGAGTGAATCTGGAGTTGTGCTGCGGAAGGTGTTTACAAATTGTGAATTATCCTTTAAGGCCTGGTCGCACCAGAAAGTGGCAGAACAACGTTCATCCGTGCATCCTGGCAAAATATGTTTTGTCAGAGTCTCGGTGACAGTGAATACCTGCAGGGCTAGTCAACAAACTAGCTTTAACTGGCAAGTAACAACTAACTAAGCAACTGACAAAAAGCCAGCTAACTTGTTCACTAACTGCACAAGAAGCTACTGTTTGTACTATCAACTCATAATTGTGTGGAGGTGTTTACATTGCAAGGCCACCTTAAACTGGATAGTAAAACACAACTAATAATCCACAACAGCTTCCACCATTTTGGACTTTCATGCTGTCTGATCCTTCAAAGGTCAACACTATGAACGTGGTTTGTGATTTACAGTAGCAATGGGGCAAATGAACAGGTAAAACTTCACCAAGGTTTAACTCAGTGTGAATGATTTGCATGAATTGACTTTAAAAGTATTTTGGTTACCTAAATTTAACCAGGCTGCAACAAAAATAAAGCAGACAAGAAAATACTTGTGGCTCCTTTAATGAACGTTTTAGGGGTTGTTTCTGAAAGCAAGCGTAAAATACCCATTTTGTTGTTTATGTATGACGACATAATAGTGGGCTGCAAATGTGTGTAATATTACAAAAAAGATGTAAGAATGAAGAATGTGGTCATGCACAGTATGTGTTAATGCTTGTGCAACAAAGGAGAATTTGTCAGTTGCAGTACTTGGCAGCCATAAGAGTTAGTCCTCCATAAAGCATGAAACAAATGATGAGTTGGATCTGCACAACATGCAGGTACTATTTGATGCTAAATTTCAATGTATGTATCTGTGTAGTGACTCACCTTTGCTCCTCACCTGCCTCCTGGTCTTTAGGCCAAACTTTCAGCAGAGGATACCATGTGTTTTTACACTTCCTGGTTGTACCATGTTTGAGGAGCAGCGGGGGGAGAGGGTGTCTGTTGTGTGTTTTCCTGAAGCTGATGGTAACATATTTATTTGATCCACAATTGCTTATTGATTTATCAAAACTGTATGACATACAGTCGTACAGTTTTGCACAAATGTATACTGTGTTTATAAAGTAAAATCCTCCACTGGTGGTACAGGCCATTACAATTAGTTAGGCTACCTGTAAGGTATGGAAGGAGGTGTTGGTTGCTACCGCTGTTTAAGTTGCTGCACATGATGTAATATCTATCTCGCTGTGTGTGACTCATGTGTAAGATGTTTATTTAATGTATTATATGTTGTTTTATTCATTTATTTATTCTGGAAAACATAATTCATTCCTAATCAAAGTAGGATGAGAAAAGCAAATTAAGTTGCTGCATTTTAATCTACAGAGAAGATTTTAAGTATCTAAGTCCTAATAGTGTCTCTCTTTGGGAAAGAAAATCAAGAAATCTTGAAATTACTCATGAAATCTTGAGGCATTCAAGTCTCAAGTTTTGTTTTTGTTTGTTTGTTTGCTTTTTTGACACAATTCAAGCCCAGGACTCAAATCTGCAGCTACATTTTGATACAAAGGCTTGCATTAGGTTTTTTCATAAGTCTGGGAGGTAAGGGCTATAAAGTTGGTGTTTATGATCTCAACCACTTCACTGATTCTCAGTGGATGTTTTTCAGACTAATCTCTCTACAGAATAACATTTGGGGGTATTTAGGGTTAAATTTTACATGGAAACTCTGGGTGAGGAGGGAGAAGAAAAACTGAAGTGGCAAAGAAGTAAAAGCAGAAACAATAGCCCCTTTAACACTGCCTGCTCAAGGTGACAATGTCTCACCGTTATTCTGTTTCGCTGTCTTTATAAAAGGTACGATCGTGAAATTTGGGGACAGAGTTTTCTTGCCTTTAAGCCAGCAGCCACAGTAACAGCGCCAAAATGACATCTATGTAAAAGAGACAGCTGGCAGGATGGGACCATAGATGGCACAGGTGTGTTGTGTGTCAAAGTGTTATGTGTGCGACTCATCACCAGGAGATTTAAAAAGCAGTTAGCAGCTAACTCAAAGAAGAAGAACAGCAACCAAAAATGTCTGCAAATTTGGGAGACAATGAGTCTGGATGCTTCTTACCCTGTGAGCAGAGTATGAGATCAACCACCATATAACAGGGACACGGTAAATGATTATTACTGCCATGTCATGCCACTGGTACTGTTTAGAAAGTTCTAACCCATGCATATTTTATATGTCACACTAAAGACAGACTTTTTTGTGTTACTCACCTCTTTTGTTTCCGTCCCTTGGCTGCTGACATTGTTTGGTTCTCTACAAAAAAACAAAGCTGTCATAATGAAAAGTCTTCGCTGAGGCACTATTGCGATATCTCTGTGTAAAAAGAGCTAATGTGGCACTGCAGGGTACAACTTGACTCCAACTGCTTTGTGAGGCTTACCGGGGCAGCTAAACCCCCGAGATTCACTCTCACACAGAAAGAGTTAAGAAACGATTGAAAAACATGAAGCCAGAACAGTTGCTGTATTTCTTACTCTATTCTGACATTTGAGGCTTTATTTAAAGGTGAAGTAGGTAAGATTTAGGGGGATTTGGTGGCGTTAGCGGTGAATTGCAGATTGCAACCTGCTAAAAACTTCTGCCAGACAGAATTCCTTCACTCTGAGGCTTTTATCGGGAGCCTAATTATTCACAGAGGTCTCTTCTTCGCATAACGCAGTTTCACTTTACAAATCCAAGTATTTCCAATGCACTTTGTCATGTCACCGTCATCTTTTTTTCTCTGATAACATACGATCCAAACATTCAGAGGGTTTCCACCAGAAGTCAAATTATCCACAAAGGTCTTTTCCTCTCTAAACAAACAGACCAGGTTATTTAAACCACTAGAAACACAGTATAAAGCAGTTTTACGTTACATATCAGTGTAACTCTGGCACTACATATTGCAGTTAGGCTTATTACAATGGGCAACGCAAAAATGCAAAAATCTGGAGTTAGTGTTTGGTTTGTCTGTCCTGGGCTACTGTGGGAACATGGCGATGCAACGTGGCAATCCCCATGAATGAAGACCCGCTCCTTATGGAGATATAAAAAGCTCATTCTAAGGTAGGGAGAACACAGCAATTCATATTTTCAGCTTACTATACACTAAAGAAAACATATTTAGTATTGTTCAATTTCTGCCAGTATATCCCCCTAAATCCTACACACTGGACCTTTAATACTAAGTCACTAAATACTAAGTGTTTTTAATCCAGATTCTCTCCTAACTAAAAAAATTTTGCCTGGTAGATTCATCGATAGAAAACCCAAAGACATCATATCACAGCACGCGTGCATGTGTTGACTGTGTGTTTGAGATTAGAAGAGACAGCAGTTGCGCTCCAGTGGACAATCATCAGTGATCACCCCACTGCAACAACTATTAACCTTTGGTGTGTGTGTGTGTGTGTGTGTGTGTGTGTGTGTGCATGTACATGTGTGTTTAAAGATACAGCAAGAAAGAAGTAGGCCAGTTTCAACAACAGTGAAAGTACAAAAGAGAAGAAAAGGCAACAGGAGAAAACACAATAAAATTCTGTCCGCTGCACGGTGAGGCAGCCTGAGAATATGTGCATAACAAACCAATTATACCTCATCACAGCTGCACGGGAGTAAAAAGGCATCAGTGCATGAAATAGTCTATTATGATAAGAATTAAAATAGTCTATCAAGATCAGATCTAGAATAGTGTGGAATGATAAGAGCTAAACAGTCAGAATGTGAATATGGTACATGATCACATCCCCTGATATGTCCTCCAGGTTTCACAGCCAGGCCCATTTAAAACAGTTAAAATGCAGCTTTGATCACATTAATGCAGCAGAGAGCCATAACTTTTACTGTTTAGTGAGTTTGCGCTATTTTCACCACACCAAGCAGAGAGACAGGAACAGGAAAAAGCGGGAAGACAATCTGAATATCAAGTCCTCATAACTAAAGTTGTTCCAAAAAAGACCCTAATGGGCATTAAAAAGATGACTTATATGGTTGTTCTGTGACCAGAAATACTGGGATACTCAAATACTGTAGGCTCAATAGGTGAAAGGTTTGTAGCTTGCCCCAAGAATGACAGCTGTAGACGGGCTGGATTCACCCAAACCACTCCTACAACATAATCTACTCTTCTGCAGTTAATCTTAATGTTTGGTATCTTCAGAACACTCATTTAGTCACCAACAGATCCTTAAGTATGAGGGGATCTTTTTCCTTAAGATTTCTCCTTAGTCATTTGTTCAAGGTCCACATAGTCTAATATATTTAGCAGCGTCATACCTGCATTTGGCCATGTAGTCGAGCTAGTTTGCTGTGTCTTTTAGCTGTCCATTGTTCACTCACTCCACAGCAGGAAATTGCACTTCAGAATAAAAGCTTTGATTGATAAATTTGCTGTACTGCCGTGTGACTAAAGTATTGAAGCTTTACTTCAAGCTTTACTACAGCAGAAGAGTAGATTATTGTCGCCCAAGACAAATTTCCCTCCGGGGACAATAAAGTCTAACCTTAACCTTAGCCTTTACATTTGTATAGTGCCACTGTTGTGTCTATTTATCTTTTAAACTAAAACTTTAAACACAAGAATGTCAGAAACCCTAAGATGCTGTAACATTAGTAACTAAAGTAGATATAAGTAGTGGAGACAGAAATGGTTGACAATGCTATTCAGATGTGTTTGTGTGTGTATCTGCCATGCACATACCATATGACACCCCTACATGAGTCAGCGCCCCTCGGGTCCATGTCATTGGTCCGACAGCCCACTGGTCCGACATCCCATTAGTCCGACGGTCCGCGGTGCTGAACGGCTCCCGGCAGGTGTATTTCTACCTTGATGGTGCACCGCGACCGGCTCTGGGTCAGCTGGGAAAGGCTTGAGGCGAAGCAGGCTCACGGCTTATGTGTTTGTCACTTTCTTTTTCATTTTAACCCACACCATGATCTTTTCCTGACCCTAACCAAGTGTTTTTTGTGCCTAAACCTAACCAGACCTTAACCACAGGGCATCATGATGATTTCGGAACAACGGGACTTTGGAACAATGGGTTTAATATGGTCGGAACAATGGACTGTCGGACCAATGGGCTGTCGGACCAATGGGCAGTTCCCGCACCTCTCTTGGGCTGCCACAGTCAAGAAAGTCTTGACACCAGAGGAGCTTATATGAACTTCAATAAATGTCCAGAGAATCAGGTCTTGATATTGTCTGGAGTTTTCATTTTATACGCATGTAGCACACAAGAGGAGACTGTATGTGTCAGAAGAGTCCCCACCTACTGGAAAAACTCTGTTTGGTGAGACTGGTTTAGGAGAGGGGTAGCGCCTGGGTAGGGCATGCGGGAGGCAGGACATGACCCACATTACACCTGCATGACCGAAACATCATCAACATGGCCACTCATTTGCAATCGATACTCTGGACAATTACCTAGTCCATTCACACATGGGATAAATCAGACATTACACAGACTTTGTGCTGGGGAGCTGGCAGGGTAAAATCCGTTTAATGTCCAATCCAACTGATGCAGACATTTGCGTTCTCACATTCAGCTCCTCTAAGTAATGTCTAGATATTTTCAGGTTTTCAGTGCACATGCGAAAGAGGCTCAGGGCAAGAATTTCATCGGTAGCCACAATAGCCATTGCCCTCTTTGTGGCCTCAATGCCCTTCTGAAAACCATATTCCCTTCAGCCACTGTGGCCTTGGTGCTCCATTCTCTGCCTGTTTGTTTTCCTTCTTTCCCCATCCTGCCTCTCTGCCTGCTCCTCTCAAGACCGCCTTGGCAACATAATGTAAATACATGTGCTTGATTGGTCAACAGTAGTGTATCAACACTATGTGTGACCAAAAACTATACATGTCTGAAAGAGCTCTTGTTTTGAAGTTTTTGACAGGGCAATCTGTTGCTGCTGCGCGGGTGCAACTCTCGACAGAGATGGGGAGGAAGCAAGATGGCTCACTCATTATACTTCCATCATCAGCTCTGGAAAAAAACGAATCCAGAATGTTTTGATTAGATGTTATTTATAGTGTTAATTAATGTTATTGACTATTTCTCCATAGGGAACAATACCATACATCAATCTGAAATATTACAAAATATGTAAAAAAAACCCATAAACTTTAATTCGCACATATTCCACATAATCATGAGCCAGTAATTCGTGCATAACCAGCGTATTTTGGTAGGCTGCAATCATGTGACCAACGCGCTGACAGGAGCAAACAATGAAGTAGTTTGTAGTGTTGTAAGGGGGGAGGTTAGGGTGGTGGATGGGTCACAAAACACAGGACTTTCCCCAGGAATTAGCATCGGAGACCGGTGTCCAGTACTGTGTAAACTTTGATTGATTTTTTAGTCATTTTAAGGTAGCCTACATCCTCACTATGCTTTTTCTCATAAACCTAACAACAGTAAATTTAATTTAATTAAGGACGTGATGTCATTCATGGGGCGCTAATTCGTGGGATATCATTCGAACTGTTCTACGAGGGTGTTCTTCCAAGCAGGGAAACGTAGCTCCATAACCACTTGAATTGCTACAAAAATCTGGGATGTGAATGCTGGTATAGAGGCTTGGAAAGTGATTTAGATCTCTGGATAAAATCAGATGCGTCGTAAAATCAAAAAATCCACCCCAGCCTTTTCTTTTTGCTGCTGATTGAACACAAACTAATGAAGACAATCTGAAACTGGAGGAAAGAGAAAGAGAGAGGAGCCGCTGGATAATTTACGCTGACATCGTATCCCTGTTATACTGAAAATTTGTGTGAGAGACACACTAGATATGTGTGTGTGATAGATGGCCTCTCTAGCTCTGACAGATGCTGTAGAATCACTCAGCCATGCCAGCCCGGCTGGTTACCGGGGGCAACCCTGTAAATCTGACATTATGGGCTGTTGACAGGAGAAACGGTTGTTATCATAACCCACAGTGAGTTACAGGAAACACACACATCTCTCAAGTTTTTCAGCATGACGGGAATATAGCATTACACACACACACAGATAGACTGAAAGTGAGAGTATGAACGAGGTATTTGGAGATAATTTGGATTTACAGCTCAGCAGCATAGAGGTTTGGGAAGTGTGTGATGTAACGCTGTGTGTGTGTATGTGTTTCTCTGTGTCTGTGTGTGTGTTGTGGGTCAGAGGGAACAATGTCTATATGTTTTATATCTCAGTAAGAGGGATGTGATAGAGTGAAGTGATGAGTGTGGGAAACCTCACAATGAGCAGGTCACAGGAAACATGATATCTTACCTGGCCTTGGCTAATCCTCACCATGAAATGATCCACACACACACACACACATCCACGCACCATACACACATGTTGCTATGCTTCTATGTCATGATTATACTTTTGAAAACCAAAATATTCCCTCTTTCTCTCTCAATCGTCTTTCTTTCTCCTCTCTTGCTCCGTCTGTCGCTCTCCGTCTGGGTGTTCCAGCAGTAATGGTGTGTGCTGTGGGAGCAGCAGGAATGGCCATTACCGTCCATGGATCACTGGCAAAGGCCTGCACACAGTGGACTCAGATGAGAGAGGGAGAGGGAGAAGGAAGGAGCAAGGGGGAGGTCAAAAAGGTACCATTGAGAGAGAGAGAGAAAAAAACCCAAATGGGGGGAAAGGAGAAGGGAATGAAGAGAAAAGATGGCAGAAGGAGGGGGATATTATTTCACGCAGTTATTATAATGAAGTCATTCCACAGCATTTGTGATGATGGAGGATTTCTAAGTAGTAGCTACGTTAAACCACTTGATGGATTCGATGTAAATATAATCACACACACATGCATTTTTCTAGTTATGACAGATTTTGAATGGAAACGTGCCTCAAACCCACAGAATTATGGGTACTAAAATAAGGAAGGATTCATGGATGTGGCTTTACTTCATTTGGGAATTCAACTTGACTTCAAACATGTTTCACATTTTATCTGTTCAGCTTCTGACTGATGAGATGAGGATGGATGGATGAGGGAAATATTTAAAACAACAGCTTGATGTTGAAAAGTCATTGATAGAGGACAAAGGGGCTGTCACTATATAATAAGCCAATAGACCTGCAGTGAGGGATGTTAGTGAATGATTGCAGATATTGATAAATGATTTTTGGTCTCGATGCTCTGTAATTCTTCTTCAGAACATAAGCAGGGGTGATGAGTAACACGTTACAAGTGACACACATAGGCTTAAAAAAAGTAGTTTCACTGAGGAATTGATATTCAAGTATAATTTTGAGCCAGTAATCTACTTCATCTTTGCAACATTTCCCATTTATATCTTTGTTACAATGGGTAGAGTAGTCAAGCTGTCAATCCAGTCTGACGCTCTACACTAAAATGAGAGTGCTGTTGTTTGAAGACATAAAGTGTTTTATTTCTATATAAATTAATGAACGGATAAGTTACTGCATTTGGCGCTCTGCTGCTCCAAGAGACTGGTGCTCTGAATAAATGAAGGTATTCCACCTGTGCTCCTAATTTACGAACCATATAGTTATTGCCGGAGTGCAGTCATTACAAAAATGGCCGTCTTAACAAAGCTCGCACTACAAAGATAAACATATTTCCACAAATGTCATTTGAGTTAATTATGACTGGTCGTCTGAAGGAGAGAAGCCTGAAGACATCACTGTTCATATGATGAGGATGAGTAGGAAGGATCATCAGATGCCAGGACACTCAGCAGCAGTATAACACTCTGAAAAAGGATTTTACAGCTCTGGAAACTTATCAAAGTGATTCTGTCTTTTGGGGTGCCCACTAGCTCACCTGGTAGAGCAGTTGCCCCATGTACAAAGACCCTGTCCTTGCTGCAGTTGCGAGTATGATTCAAACTCTGGCCCTTTGCTGCATGTCATCCCCTCTCTCTCCACATTTCACACTAGACTTTCCTATCTAATAAAAAAGCAAAAATGGTAAATGGTAAAAGTAACCATGTTCATGATACAAAGCAAATACACAAGATTTGTGCAATTTCATGTGTGTGATTTGCCAGCGCAGCAAGTTGCCAGATGGCGTCACATTTCCTTGCAGCAAAAGTTGAGCCTTGACGACCCTGCATATTTTTTAGGGAGCCTGCTGCATTGGAGCCTGCTGCGTCACATTCAAATGAACCAGAGGGCTGTGTTTTTTCATACAGAGCATAAGTCCCTTGTGTTGCAGCGCTGCATGAAAAAAAAAAAACTCACTTATTTATTTTAATAAGACCACTACAAGGGATCTGATTTGAAAAAAAAAGGCAGGGTCTTCCAACAAAAATTAGAATCTGGCTAAACTTTTGTCATCCAGCAAGGCACTGTACTGGCCAACTGTATTTTATCTTGACTACCAGACAACTCATGCCACCACCATTTTTTTTACATTAGAATAAATAAATTGATTTTACCACTGCTCAAAGTACTGTGCTTTGTACACCACACACCACACCACATCATTATCACCCATATATTTAACAAACCAAAATAGTTTAAAAACATCTGTTGAAGATAGAGATGTTAAATTAAAAAAAATAAATTATGCTGGAGGTAGATATGTACCAGCCAAGTGGATTTTCACAATCAAAAGTTGTCATTCTATTTGGTTACTTCTACTAATCTACTGCAGTAATACATTATTTATTAACCATTAATAAAGCTGCTTGTTACAGCTTATAAACCTCATAATTTCTTAAGAAAGTGATACAGACATAAAGACAAAACATCGAAACACAAATCAAAGCAAGACATGGTGAACACACCTCTTGAGGACTATGCAGTTGTCGTCACTCTGGGTCTTGTGTGCGGCGCAGCAGTGTGGCAGGTTGTACCGGCGCTGACCTTTCTGTTGTAACAACCCCGGTATAAAGGGAAGTGCCACACAAAGAGCTCTATTAACAGAGAAACCAGATATAATGGGGAAACAAGATGGGCCTTTAATGGGGACAGGCAGGCCTGTCAGCATGCATAATGTAACAGTCGTGTTAAAACAACACTGGGCTCTATGTGCTCCCCCTCTACACACACACACACACACACACACATACACACACGAACACATAGAGACAACCTTATATGAGAGACCCAAGTTATTAATTCACACATTGGTCTTCATCTATGAAATATTCTCCATGCACGGCGCACATTTCTCTTGCAAGGATGGGAATCATTGTTGTGTGTAATTATGAAGACAATGTTCGGAGGGATTATCAAAGAAGTAAGGGGGAAGATAAGAAAGCGGCAGATGAAGAGGGTGCGGGGACAAGAAGAAAGGGAAGTAGAGGGGGATAGCGAGAACGGAGAACAGAGGAGGTGGTGAGAATGAAGGGACGAGGATGGAGAGAGGAGGGGAAAGATTGCCCCCTTCTCTCTGTTTGTCGAGCTATCGTTCCCTCTCCCTTTTCCCTCCTCCCCTCGCCCTCCTCCCTCGTTCCTTCTTTCTCTGTATTAGCATGATAAAGACGTGGTGGAATAGGGCAGCCGGCAGGTCTTTGGACATGGAGACAATGCTATCGCCAGAACAGGCGTCTACAGCAGGGGAACAGCCACCGAGGGACTATACACCAACAACACACACACGGCTGCATACATGAACACACACACACACACACACACACACACATGTACCCACTGATACAAACCCATGTAGACAGACAAACATGTAAACACACACACAGAACTGTGGATTATAATGCCCAGGAGGACTCGAACAATAAGAGGTAACATGCAATCAAAGACAGCAGAGTCTCCAAAACTGCATGACACAGAGAGATGGAAGCGTAGTATCAGTTGGAATATCCCTTTAATGGTCATCTTAAGCAGGGCTGGACGAAATGGAGAAAATCAAATATTATGATATTTTGGACCAAATACCTCAATATCAGTTGCAACAAATTCTAGGGTTGACTTGACTTGGTTGACTATTGTTTCTTTCACAAAACACAATGAGACTTTTAAATAACCATCAGCAATATGGGTATAATGACAAAGTGGGTAAAGGCAAATAATAGAACAGCTAGAACAGTCTGGTAACTTTAAAAAATGACATCACTTTACTGTAATGCAGCTTCAAAACCAGGAAAATGCAAGACTTACGATATGAAGATACTCAAAATCTAAGACAATATCTAATCTCATATCACGATAACGATATTATATCAGTATATTTCCCGGCCCTTTTCTCAAGCACAAGGATAAAACAGTGTCTGTATAAACAGTACAGCCGTCAGGACAGAGCCACATGCAGAACAGACATGACGGACTGATGGCATGTTATGCGTGCAACCCACTGAGGGAGATTTTGAAAGCGGCTGTCAGCAGTTAGCGGCTAACTCACAGAAGAAGCACAGCTAAGAACGCTAATGTCCCAAAATTGGGAGACCAATGAGATTTGGGAGCTCCTCTCCTTCTGAGCAGAGGACGAGATCAGCAGCCATATAACCGGGACAGTAATGATTGTTGTTGCCATATTTTGCCATGGTTATTGTTTATAAAATGCTGCTGATGTGTATGTTTTATGTCACACTAGAGGCTGATGCTGTGCTGTTATGTGTCATGCCTGTCACACCTCTTTTGATTCTGAAATGATGGGATGCTGTATATGATTGCACACTGGAGCAGAATGATGCCGTCATTTGGTTCAGTGTGAAAATACAAAGGCAGCACGAAGAAGTGGTGACTTTGTGGTGACCTATAGTGCGATCTCTGTGTAAAAAGGGCTTAAAAGATGTTTTCAAATGGTTTCTTTCAGGCAGTTAGTGGCGGACTCTCTGCTGTGTGGCATAATTTTTATGTGTAAATTTGTTGATGTACTTAAGTTTCAAGTGCTTACTGAACAGAATGATGTAGCTCCATACCATAGAGAAAGTATGAAAGTATGATATATACACTATGAACTTATTTAAAAAAAGGCTCAACCAATCAGCATTGACTATGTTACATTTACAAAATATTCATTTTTGCTTGAATTTCAATTTAATATTCCTACTAAACTGTGTTAAATGCAGCTGTGCATACTCCGATTAACGTGCCCTAATGTGTAGTTTGTCATTTGCTTCTTTACATCAACACAGGATTTTTCCTACCGTTGGCGGACTTGTTCTACTGTGCATCTTTCATACCTTCACCAACCTTCTTGAAAAGTTCAGCTTTGCAATATTTGTGCATATAAAAAACACAAACCTGTTGATATCAAAGTCTTTCATACTGTTTAAAAGAAGATGTGTTTCTCCATCCGACCAGAGCGGCTCGCAACTCTACCACAGTCTTAAAAACAGTTGACTAGTTGTTTTGTGTACAACGCACACAGCTGACCATAAACAGGCAAGACGCCATGTGTCACAAACTACAGTAAAAACACAGATTCAGATGACATTCCAAATGTGCATTTCAAAGACCGCTCCTAAAACCTGACTACTGCATATCCCACATCTTGCTACATTCGGATTGACGCCTAATTTGGAATATCTAGATAAAATATGCTGTTTACATGACCTGTATCGCATTCAGAGTATTGTCATATTCAGAATAATAGTGGAATATTAGTTTGTCTGTAAATGTGGTCAGTGATAGACTGCAACAAAGTACTGTCTGTCTGTGTTGTTCTGGGAACATCATTAATCAGCACATCAGTAAGCAGCTACTCAGGCTAATCACTGAGATGCACACACAAACCCACACACATACACAAACCTATCCTCAATGGATGACGCATCTTTGCAGATCTGGAACGTTCTCCAGGTCAGACCTGGAGCGTCCCTGCGGGACGCCTGTTCACCCCACCAGAGGACCTCCAAACTGGGGCACAACTCTCAGTTCACCTCCCCTCTTTTTCTAAAGGAAAAAAAAACAAAACATTATGGGTCATGGCAAATATACACACACACACATTTACACTCACACACATACTGTACCATGTGTAAACTGTACGCACCAGCATGGATCACGGCCAGCTCATGAGCCTGTGACGGTCGTCCAACCATAACACACACACAGGCCACACGCGACACACACTTTCTGTAAAAACATACAGAACTGTACAAACACTGCAAACACATGAGCAGGAACGAACGCACACGAGAAAATTCCATCTTATGCTTTCAAAGGCCCCATTCAGTGACCATCATCAGTGATTTTCAATCTGTAGCTTGACTGATGCAATGTTTGTAGAGTCAGTCGCCAACAAAACGGCAAAAAGCTGCTGAAAAGTAGTTTGATGGTGAGATGTTTGAGGCTGGAGAAACAAATGTGCCAAACAACTTGAGAGGAAAATGCTTTTATTTATTACTGACCACTAATTTTACCTAAATGCAGCAGTATAAAAATGTTTTGATTTAAATGACAAATTGATAAAAACAGATGACACAGGTCACCAGGCTGGCTCAGAATATTAATGCCTATCCACAGTGACACATTCATTGTCAGCAGATTATAATAATCAAAAAGACAAAGCTATCCACAAATCATCCACTGCCTTTATGATCCTGATCACCTTTGCATATGCACAAATATCCTATTTATGCAGCTAAACCAACTTGCAGAAAAATTAATCCTGCAACCAAACCAAAGCTGTAGCAAAAATTCCAAATTAGGGCAACGGAGCAGGTAATAGTGAATAATATGCTCTCATTTTCCAAATTCAGTGTTGAGAGAGATGAATGACTCCTCTGTGATTACACTGTACGTCTGCCTGGTGTTCACAGGGCACTCCAACAGATGGGAACAAAAAACAGTGAACCAGTGTTAAGATGAGTTGTTTTAAGATATTAAAATGATAATTACAAAGGACAATGACAAACATCTGATGAGATACACAGAAACGTCTGTTGAGGAACAAAACGTGGACAGAAAACTGGAAAATTAATCAAATGATAAACAAACTTGTTATGATTAAAATTAAACTAAAGCCCTGCTCATGTTGGACTGTCCATGGTAATTTATTCAGTTTTTATTTCCAGAATTCTACAGTTTATATGCAGCTTTTTAAGTTATAGCCTCTTGTGATTAACAGTGCTTTTCCACATTTTTATTGTGCATTTATTTTTACTGAACTGTGCTGTTGTTGATTTGTAAGTGATATTGAAATTAATTTAAATTATTCTACTTTCAGTTAATGTTAATCATTCAGGAAAAAAAGAACAAACTGCCTGTACAGGAGATTAACAAATAAATAAATGAGATTTAACAGCAAATGCCTTTTATTTTTGCTTATTGAATTTTCTATGATTTTGAGTGCGAAAAGTGAATTGCACACTCCTGGCTCCTACTGCACACATGTTCTTTAACAAACACTGAACCCAAGGTTGGCTACTCCTAATATAATTTATGTGTATGGAAAAATGTGAGTAACTTTGGACAAAAGCTTAATTTAAGCTGCAGTAGGTAGAAAGCCTGAAAACAGTTGATTTTTGAGTCTCATCTGAGTTAGGTTTCGTTCCTCTCCGCCCTGAGCCCCTCCTACCAGACGAGCTTGCAAGTATTTTATCCTACTTGGTTCTATTTCTCCCTCTCTGGGAGCCTCAGCTCACCCTCACCGCGCAGCAGCCCTCCCCATCCCTCCCTCGCGGCCCCGCACATACTTCTGAGCCTTGCTCTCCCTCACCACACAGCAGCCCGCCCCATCCCTCCCTCGCGGCCCCGCACATACCCCCTTGGCTCGGCTCTTGCTCTCTGCGGAGAGCCCTTGGCTCCACTCCCATGGCCAACCCTTGCGCCCTCCGGCCAGGCCCGGCCCTACCTCACCCTTCCCCTCCCTCCGGGGAACCGAGTTCTGTCTTCCTTTTTTTGGGTTTAGCCATGTAGGCAGTTGTGTGCTGGAATAGCTATTTTATCTGGTGCACTGTTCGCCATTTCCGCTTGCTCTCCCCTTCTGCCAGCGGCACAGGAACACGCATATGCAGTAGAACAGCCAATAGGAATGCAGTGGTCTGAGCTGACCTTTGATTGGTTGATGCACATCGGCACAATACTAATTCTTTAGAGGCTGAACACAGAGCCATGGTGAGGTGCAGAAACCTATTGTTTGTCTCAGACCACTTGATTTACTTTATGCTTAGAGGATATTATAAAATTTTTACTCAATTATACCAAAACAATGTTGCCTACTGCAGCTTTAATTTAATGTATTTTAAAACAAGAACAGACAGTGGAAGAACAACTGGAAATTAAAATCAACCTCTCTACAAGTAATCAAAGAAAATCAAAATTGTAATCAGTTGTTTGTTTGTTTGTGCTAATGTCCGACCAGAATAATAACATTTTTGGTTCGTTTGATCCATGACCTGATGAGGACTCTCCTCCTGGCTCAGTTTGGGAGGTCAGCAGCTCTCAGCTGGATTTTACTGCTGAGTTATGTGCTGTCGGATCATTTCTCTCTGCAGGGAGAGAGGAACATATCCATGTCTGGTATTTCTCAGAAGACCGGTAAATTTTGTATATTGTCATCAAATCTATCTGTGTTTGTTTTTGGCTGTTTATATTTAATCTGCTCACACAATATTTTAATAAGATACATTTTGTTTAAAGACATTATTAAATAATCCGTAAAGAAACAGATTTTCAGCCAGTGTGAAATCGCTCTTTTAAGTGACACAGATTTGGCATCATCACACAAACAAAATGTGAAACATTGCTCATGACTGGGTATGTAAACTGCATTATAGAGACAGCAAGAAAGAACAAATTTGCTCCATATATTAATATATAAACCACTTCCTGTTCAGCGCTAATGAAAATTCAGAGTAACAAATCCAATGTTTTGACACTGTATGAGGATTTATGAAGATTATGAAGTTTCCACTGTATCATGTAGCCTTTATGCAGGCATGCAAAGTTACCCTCTCTGTTTGGTTTGACAGGGGTTGTACACTTAAGAACATTTTTCTTGGGGGAAAAAAAAGAAATTGGTGGAAAGTGGGAAAGCTGCACATCAGGACTTTTAAAAAAGGACCAGCTCAGTTTCAACTCTGAATTTGTGTTATTTTAGGGTCATAGGTTGAAAGATCTAATCTCTAATGTTTATAGAATACATAACACCAATGTGTATATAGCATACTGATGAATATATACTCTCACATTATCTGGTCCATCAATGGTAATTTCACTTCAAAGCAGCAACAACGCCATCATCCCTGGTTCAGTCTCAATGTGCTGAAAGTTAATGTAAACATTGCAGCTTTAAATGTGTGGGTTCAGACTGGCACAGGGTTAGGTCAATAATAAATAGCTGGTCCTCACAAACATAGAAAATCCATCAAACTTGTGTGTGATGGCACGCGGTGGGCAGGGAACACACACCTGTCCGTCAGTCAGTCACAGCTGCAGATAAACACCGCTTTCCTAGAGGGCGGTGATGATGATGGGCAGGCAGAGGATAGTGTCAGTCATCCCACACTGTCTCCTTTAGATGATGTCATTGTGCTGCCTGGCGCCTTGCTGATGCAGCAGATACAGAACGATCAAAAGAGGAAGAGAGAGAAAGTGAAAGGCAGCTTCATAACAGAGAGGGATAGAAGATGACAGGAACGCACGGAGGGCGGCTGAGAAAATGACTGAATGTTGATGATGTCTGCATGCATGTATTTATAAGTACAGACTTAGGTGTTCATCTGTGCAAATGTCTAACAGTAAAAGTACTTATTATGTAAAATGGCCCATTTCAGAATCATTTATATTATATTCTTGGTTTAATTGTTGATACATTAAAGTGTGACTTCAGTATTTTTCAACCTTGACCCCATTTTCCCACATTTTTTGCCCAAGTGACTGATAGAAACAGTAGTTTTTTAAACTGGTCCAGTATGGAGCCAGCAGCAGCAAAACAGGCTGTAATGTAATGCTAAAAAGCAATTGTGCTTCATCAGTTTACACCTGCTAAAATGGCTTGTTTTTGCCACTGACAGGCTCAGATTGACGACAAAAGTTGTCTGACAACATTATAGAAACGATCCCTACTGAGACAAACCTTTTTGTTTAAGAGTAAGATTCTTTTTGTTTTTAACCAGAAACAGCCCCAATATTGCTGACAGCGAACGCACCACACTCCATTTAAATAAAGAGTCATACTGTATGCCAAACCCAGCTTGCGATACCATTTTCACAGTGAATTTATATGTATGTATATACAAAAAAAAGTGCCAGGGGAGGATTCCCTGATCCCCAATAGATGTCTGGGCTAAGCGTTGAAAGTCCTCAAATCTTAGAAATGCCCATACCTACACCTGAACTACGCAGCGCTGCTGTGACTGGCCCCTGGCCCCTGGCCCCTGGCCTCCTGTCTCGCAAAAGTGGCGCCCGTGCAAAGCAAGGTGAGTATCCTTGTCTTAGCTTATAATAATACACTACATTTAATTTGTTTTATTCTCTTTTGTATTATTTACATAAATCTGCAAACCAACCTCTCACTAAAGGTATCAAGAAATGTAGTGGAGAAAAAAATTATAATATTTGTACTTAGGTGGAGTGGAAGTATAAAGTATGGAGATACTCAAGTGAAGTGCAAATACCTCAAAACTGTTGTTAAAGTACAGAACTTGAACTTATGTTCCACCACTGATGAACTGAGTGCCTTTGTCTGCACCAGCACAACATTTAGAGAAACGTAGTCCGTGAAGTTTTACGTCTCCTTTAAGTAGGAATTTAATACTCCAAATTGATGCTTTAAATTCTTAAATGGTGGTGAGGGCTGAATTTTTTTGTAGCTGAGGTGAGGTCTTAATTTGAGACCAGCCATCGTTAAACAAAGTCCTTTTTTATCTCTGTGTTTTTTGTTTTGTTTTTTCTTTTCTTTTTAGACTATATTTCATAAATATATTTTCAGTGTTGGGAAAGTTACTTTTGAAATGTACAGTAATAGGTTACAGATTACTAGTTGCCCTGTTAAAATGTAATAAATGATGTAACTATTTTAATTACATCATCAAAGTAAAATAACTTATTTGGTTTTGATTACTTTTAAACTGGGAAATAAACTACTGCATGGCAAAAAAAAGTGCGAAGCAACAGAATGGATGTTGTACTGTATACAAAAGAATACAGGCCCACTCAGATGTCACCCCTTTTCTAATCACCAAAATTTTGATTTGTAACTGTAATGTAATTATATCTTTTTCTGTGTAACAGATTACAAGCACATTTTTTTGTAATTTAATTACATAACTCCATTACTTGTATCTAATTACTCCCCAACACTGTATTCTATCATATTGTAAGTCTGTCTTTTTTTCTATTCACGTTCAGTCTGTATCTGCTTGCTGCAAACTCATTACTTCCTCCATCTGTTTTACTTTAAAGAAGAACTCAAGTAATTTAGTTTTACGATTCCATAAAGTTCGGGGCTTCACAAGAAAAGGGTTTTAAAAGGAATCGGTCAAAATGGAAGCTACAGAGGTCAAAATATCCCCACTGTTAGCCTCTCATATGGGCTCAGCTCCAATAACAGTAGATCATACATATCCCATAAGGCAATCCAGTAGCATTGTTATTTAGACCCCCCACATTACCAGTTTGTTATGCAGGATTTGTTAAGTCTCAAGCCCAAACCAAGACAACCCTCACAACCTCACCAGGGTTATACATATATTCCCTGGAAATCTTGAGTGAATGTTAAAGAGAAGCTAAACTGTATTCTGTTTTTTTTTTTTCTTTTGGTTTTTTTTAAAAGGTTTCATGCTTATAAGATTCCTCCTGTAAGAGTGTAAACTGTAATAAGCAATAATACACACAAAGGTGTTCTGAAATTAAAAAATGGTGGAGGAGGTGCGGAACACCACAATCCACCAAAGCAGAAAAGTGTTTCCGCCTCCTTAACTCAGTCTATTATTTTCACAGCATCAAGTAAAACCCTCTGTTACTATGGTTACCCACATTAATATATGTTGCTCTCAGTGTTTAATTTTTTTTGGAGGTCCTTTCATAAGATTTTAACAGATACTTGCCAGCCAGTCGGTAATTTATGTTTTCTATGTCATAAAAGACATTCAACTGGGTATGAGCAATTTATTTTTCTCCACTTTTTTGAGTGTATCTGGGACCAACCTTTATTTGTTTGACAACAATTTGAGATCTAGAATTTAAAACAGTACATTTATTATAGCTCAGCAATGATAAAAACATTTTGGTTCACACGCACACGCACACACACACACACACACACACACACTCTCTCTCTCTTTTTTGGACTCTCACTACATTTTCGCTTCTTCCTGAATCGCCCCTCCACTCTGAGGTGTGTTTATATGTGAACAGGAAAAAAGGTATTAAAGTGTGATAATTGGAGATCTCATCCCCAACACCTGTCATATCACACAGTGTTCCCCTCTGCGCACACGCACACACAGACACACACACACACGTTCCAGATTATCCCTCTCTGATACGTTACCGTGTTCACACAAAGAGCGTTTAAAGCATGTCTATCCCAAGTGCATGTCTCAGGTCCTTGAACACATACACACACATTCACATACAAACAGATGCAAACATGCAACTGAAGTCCCAGAGCTGAGTAGATATCAGACAGGCATTACAGCTGTCATTATCACATGTAAGGGGGTTTGCACACACACACACACACACACACACACACACACACACGCAGACAGAGATAAGTATGTTGGGTAAGAAGGCTTTCTCCCTCTGAGACATGGAGAACAGCAGGCTGCAGGAAAAACACTAACAAATACAGTCGCACATCTCTCAGCTTACTGTTCTTGCTAAACACATACACACTAAACGCACACATGCAGCACATACAAACCGCTCCTGCCAATCTGAAACACAACCTTAATCCATCTTTTATCCTTCTACCCATCTCCCCCTTTTTCCTCCAGCCCCCATCTCTCCCTCTCTCTCTCTGTCTCCCCGTTTGTGTTGACGTATCTATTTCACATGGCTTTCGGAAATGGGATTGTCGCCTCAGTTTGATGTAGTTTGTGTGTGAAGGGAGGCCACCTATTTCATCTGCGGCAGAGCCTCGTTAATGCAAAAATCTTCAGCAGCGCAGGACGTTGAGGGGAATGAATCATACTGAAATGCACCGAGAGAAGCTCATTGGTAATATAAAATAAATGTGTTTTCAGATGCTCTGTAAAGTCTAATTTCCAGTTTAAATGATATTATACTTAGATGCTTCAAAGAAATTCCAATAATGCATACAGGAAATAAGATTGTAAGGCAACATTTTTTCATTTATTGTACATTTTCCATGCTCAGAAATGTCTCTCCTAATTAAACAATATTTAGCTGAAGCTCTAAGTATAGCAGAGCCTATTCTCAGTCAGTCTCATACAAAAAAATCATTCTGTATAAACCTGCAGGTGGCTTTAAGAGAAGGAAAAGAAGGAAAAGGGGGGCAAGGCCTTAAACTCTCTTGTTAAGACGTTAATTTCTCAGCCAAGTTTCAAGTTTCTCATGTAATAACCCTGTGCTCTTTCTTTTTCCCTCCGTCTCTCTCCTGGGATAAGGCCCTCCTGACAACTATTTATCTGACCTCTGAACTATGGGTTCCTGATCATGAGACCACAATGCTCCGGCAGCAGATGTAGGCACACAAACGCAGATGGAAATGAGCGAAAAAGCAGAGGGTGGCCTTCCATGAACGTTGAGGAAAGAGGTGGTAAGAACAACAGAGGACACACAGTATATGTAGACGGAAGATAAAGGATAGAACAGAGAGGAAAGCAGAAAAGACAAGAGGAGAAAAAGACAAGTATAGTGAGGGTGAAAGATGGATACATTATGGAGAAGGAAAGAAAGAAACAGCTGTTCTTTAGTGTCCCTGTGAGGACATAATCAATTGTTTTCACCTGGGGAGCAATAAGTCAATGTCTCTCAGTAAAAGACTGCTTAACACATGAATGAAACATGGTTTACTCTGAAAACAATGCAACATGATATGACAACATATGGACAAACAGTAAAAGATAGAGTGTGATGCCATGTTGATAATATAGTATAGGATTATATGAATATGATACAACATGATTTTATATGTGACAAAACATGTCAGGCATGATATGGGAAAATACAAGAGGATAAAATGTGATACAATATAATATGACATGGTGTAATTCAATATGATATGATGTGACACAACAACATAGGTAGGATATGACATATACAACATAACAAAATATAGCAGGATGACAATAAGATACCATGTCTGAGTGAAAATGCATAACAAGGTGTCCTAATGTATGTAAATAATGAAAATGAGATGAGTCCATTATTTTCTAAATAAGGAAACGTCAGAGTTCTTTTTTTAAAGTAAAACAAGGAAGGCTACAAACAAGTCATCATCCACAAAGTTACTTTGCAGTCAGTTTATTGATGGTTTGAGTCTGTGGCTGTCGCGTAGTTCTGCATTACCAGTGTTAATTTCGTTGATGAAAACTATGACGAAAACTTTTTGTCAACGACCTTTTCCCCACGACAAAAACATGACAATAATGAGCTAAAAATAAATCTTGCTGATAAAAACTATGACAAACTCTATGCTTTATTTTTATTGACAAGACGAGACTTGATGAAAATGTTAGTGGGGGACTATCAGACATTGAAAGCCAAGAACAGCCGTGCTTGTAATTATCTTCAAATGCCACATGTGCGACAGGCTGGTGAACTCCAGTAAGTAGTCTGCACCAGGATGTTTTGCTAGCCAGCAAAGACACTCCCACTGGTGCAGCATCAGCCGTTGGTGCGAGTTGTGTGCTGTAATCCAGCAGTAGATAATCAGACGTGTGTTTCTGACTGTGGATGGTGGAGCTGCTGAATGGATTTGTGGAGTTCATTAGTTGCAGTGGTAGCTGTTAGCAGTTAGCTCCACTTGTTAGCCGCTGAACGGCAGCAGAGCAAGCAGCCGGCCACCAGACTTCACATGTGATCCCTGTGGGACTGCACTCAGTACTGCTGTTTGCTGTATGTGCGCATGCACACTAATAGCCTTTTGACTGACAAATGGGCGCTGAATTGTTTATATATGGGCGGCACAGTGTTACAGTGGCTAGTATTGTCGCCTCACAGCAAGAGGGTTCCTGGTCCGAATGCCCCTCTGTGCGGAGTTTGCATGTTCTCCCTGTGTCAGCATGGGTTTTCTTTGGGTACTCCGGCTTCCTCCCACAGTCCAACGACATGCAGGTTAATTGGTGACTCTAAAATAGGCCGTAGGTGTGAATGTGAGTGTGAATGGTTGTCTGTCTCTATGTGTCAGCCCTGTGATAGTCTGGCAACCTGTCCAGGGTGTACCCTGCCTCTCACCCAATGTCAGCTGGGATAGCCCCCCCTCCCCACGTGATTACAGAAAATAGATGAATGATGGTGTATTTATCCTGAATTCGGTCCATCTGAAGCTGAGGTTTTGAGTATGTTTTTGCCATTTCATCACTACTTGAGATGCAACTGTTGCAAGTACCTGTATCTCACTATCTCTATCCTCATTTATATTTAAAGAAGCTACAAATGATATTCAGTGATGAAATGAACCAAAAAAGCCGCCAGTTAGAATGGAAGTACAAAGAGTTGTTGCGATGGAGGTGATACACCGTCTCTTTCATTGCATTGCTCTGAACTGGTTTGAGTTTCAGCTCATCTTGTCGTGACTCTTTGGTCTGAACTGGGCATTATTCTCTGGTTTATGGCTTTAAAAGAGAGAGGAGCTCATGTTCACTAATATTGGTTGAACTTTTCCAGGCCATGGAAATAACATATTGGAATTCTTAATTTAAGTTCTATTCCCCTTTAAACTTATTCCAGATTTTGTTTTAATTGATTGTCAATGCTTTTAACTTGGCATCTGCTCCAAAACATGTTTATAATAGGCTACTGCATTTTGATTATTTTAACTAGCTAGTATACATTGTTATTGTTTGTTATGTTGTGTGATTTTGACTGGTTTCATATTGATTGTCTGTTTACTTTAACTTATTTTAGGTTTGCTGGTTTGTCTGTTCATGCTCGGCATCACTGAAAATGAGAATCTCTTAACTGATTCCTCAGGTCTTAATTAAAGGTTTGAACTGAACTGATTACGTTATGTTAGGAAAAGATACTATAGATACTGATACAATAGGATACAATAGAATAGGATATGATAAGATGGCACAACACAAAATAAAATAACATGCTACAATTTCATTTTGATACTTTTGCACATTTGTGTAAACAGGAAAATAATCCACCCTTACAGTACGTACAGGTAGTTGCTGGATGCCACCTGAATCACTTGAAACTTAAACACATACTTTACTAACTGGACCCAAAAGTGCTTTCTTAAATCCTTCACTGAGCTGCCATGGCAGGGCAGCAGGGTCTTCCTATTGCTTTTCCCCCTTCACTCCTCTGCTTCCCCTCGTCTCTCATCCTCACAGCTGAAGGTGAGAGGTCACCAGGTCTTCGGAAGCATCCTGTTTGGTGACGTTAGAGGGCAACGTTACGCTTGCCCAGCGGGACAACACCACACACACACACATATCTCAAACATGACTGGTCAGTCAGTCTTCTTGGGGGAACTAATTGTTTTTAGATGAGGCAACTTGAGGAGAGGCTCCGGAAGGGAGGACAGGAGCAAAAGGACTGAGGGAGAAGAGGAGGAAAGCAGGGGGCTATAAATTAACAATGTGCCGGATATTCAGTTTCCACATGGGTTCTGGTGAGAAAACTGCAGACACTTTATCTCTTTTTTTCTGTCTCTCGGTGCCTCTTAACTGGGCCACACACACACTTCAGCCCAAAATGTATTGTGATGCATTTTCTAAAGTGTCCAGTTGTCCATCTAGGGAAATTTCAATGATACCCACCTCTAAGAGCCACTCTGCAAAACAAACCACTCAATAAGCTGGAGGTAATGGAGACTGCAGGTCAGGCTTTACAGCAATATCATTACCATACACACACTCACACACACGCACACACAATCCCATTGTCTGGGCAGTACTTATTACTGCCCATGCTAACAGAGTTTGTCCATAAGTGACCTTAATTAAGTGGCTAGCACCATTAGCTGCAGAGCTAAGAGGCTAAGAGCTATCCATCTGCATGTGAATGTGTGTGTTTTTATGGTAATGGCTTTGTTGAGGTGTGTACCGGAATACTAACGACGGGCTGCACACAACCCAAAATGGATAAATAGGCAGTTGAAGTTGAGCGTTGAAGAGGGGATGGTTTAGATAAGTTACTCATTGTGAGAAAGACAAAAATAGGGAGCAATGCCGAGGGCTGCTTTAAATGCAGGTTAGCCCCATTTACAAGCAGAAATGCACTCGCGCACACAGCACTCACCGTTTTAAGCTCCATTCAGATTGCCCTATCATTTTTCATTAGTTATGAAAACAAGGAATCTAATCCCATCAGGTTTTCAGGTACCAAATAATTGTGTCATTGAAATATTAATCATGACACAAAAAGAAGAGCTACTGTATGTAATCACTGCTACTGAACAAATCACTTACTGTTGTTCTCAGATTTAGTGTATTTGGTTTGCGTCTATCCTTCTATCCCATTAACAATAATCACCATTTAATGTGATCATCAATTGTTCCTTACCTGTCTTTAAACTGTGGCTTTATCAATGATTGTAGCAGTATCTTCTGCTTCTTCAGCGTCGCTGTTGTTGATGATGTTGCTGGAGCTAATGGATTCTCACCCTGCTCGCTCGTAAAGCTGGGGACTGGGGTCACAGGGTCAAAGGTCACTGCTTCTCCTTTGATGTGACCCTGACATCCTGGGAGGAAGAGGAAATGGACAAGGAAGAGGATTCTTCATGGATTATTGCTAAAACACCACACACATTCATGTTTGTGAATGGACGTGTAAGCTGTACACACACACACAGTTAGGTGAGGCTCTCAACATGTCTAAATAATCAATCACAATACTTTCCCTCACTCACACACAAGAATTATGGTTTGCACACACACACCCTGAAATTTAATTATATAGGCCTACTCTGCTTAGGTGGAAACTAAAATATTTGTAAAACTGGCTACTGTGTAAATTTTGAAGAATTAAAGAAGCTATACAACACATGAGGATGAAATTGTATTTATGTTATTGTGTCATTCCCCAGCTCACAAGTACTCACTTGACACCACAGATAAACATAAATTAATATAATTAATATAAACCAGTTCCATGGTACAGTTCCCACTGTATAAAGCACATTTCCCACATTTTCAATCAATAAAACAAAGATTATAAAAAATAAGAAAAGCTAATTCAACTAAAAGGAGCAAGCATGCGTAGTGCATATTACCAGTAGGCAAAAGCGTCATTCTTATCTCACAAAATATAATGCTAGCAAAGCAGCGGGTAGTCATGGAGGGCTGTCATGCTGCACTGATTGATAAAAAAGAACTGATCAATAAAAGGTTGATTGACCCACACTCTGAGGAGATGATAAGTAGTTGCTTGTGGGCTAAACACGGGCAGCACTAACAATGATACACAAGAAAATACGAATGGATGAACAGCTGTGAAAAGGAGGACGAATATGAGATGATCATATTGACAGGACACATTTCATTTCAGGTATGTAACGTCAGCTAACAAATGAATCATTATCAAGCTTCATAATGAAATGTCTTCATCAATAACGTTAGTCAGTGTTGTTGAGTCAAGTTGGTTGCAGACATGTTTAGCTAGCTGACGTTGCCAGAAAGCTGTCAAGTATTGCATGTAATGGCTCATTTTATCTGTTTTCCCATCTTTGTGCTAAGCTAAATTAGCTCGCTGCTGGCTGGAGTTTCACAGGGTACAGTTAAAAGTAATACAAATCTTCCAATCTAACTCTTAGCAAGGAAATAATGTATTTTCCAAAATATTGGACTTTTCCTTTAAGCATGTTACCATATTCAACAACTTAGTTTAGCATACTAACATTTGATAATTACTGCTAAACACAAAGTGCAGCTTCAAATTTGTTGTTTTTGTCATTATTTTTTTTTCGTATTTTACATGAAAATGAAACTGTGCAGGCCTAGAAAGTTAAATGGATAACCAATTAGACTATTGAAGTCTACTGCAGTTACACTACTATATACTTCTATAGTCTGCTACTACTCTAATAAGAAAATTTTAGGGGGAAAAGTTGACTGTGTATCAATATTATTTTACTATTATTTTTACTGTTTATAGGTGTTAAAAAGTAAATATTTTTATTTAAACAAGTATTTAATAACAAAATAAAATAAATAACAGTTTACAACACTTTAAAGTTTTTAACATTTTTTCTGAAAGTTCAAAATAAGTGTTCATAAAATACTGTTTACTATATATCATGTTTTCGTATTGTGTTTGCCATGTTCACCGCCTAAGTTTAGAATTTTACCGTGCAAATCTTTGCTAATGAGACATGTAATTTAAAAAATGTATATTTTAAACAAGCCTATAAACATTTAAGACAAAACATTCACAGGAAACAAGCAGGAGCGCGTGAACTTTCTCTCGGCGGAGGATGAGAGGATGGAGATTGAAAGGTGTGCAATGTGTTTTTCTCATTGCGGGGCTCCTCTCAGCTGGAGCTTCTAAACATAGAAACACTGTTGCTTCAACTGCTTAAACAGCCTCTGTGCAGCACTTCACACACGTTCTCGGCTCACCTCTCACCTTCTTCTTAAAACTAATTCAGCATATTTAAATTCATTAGTGGAGCAACAGAAAAAAAACTCAGAGTGCTTTACATTACACAGAAACAGATGCACATGGGTTCAGACACACACACACACACACACACACACACACACACACACACACACACCCTAAAACACACACACACACACACACGCTAAGTGGGGCAGATTACATTCTCCCCAGGACTTGACTTGCATTAAAGTTTAAATGTGTTCAATTTGGACGGTCCCAATATTAGAGTGGAGTATCATTACCCACCTTATTGGATGAGTCTGAGCAGAATAGATTTCTACTGATGAGATGAAGAGGCCTCGGGCACACACACACATACACCCTACCTCTCGCTCTCTCTCACACACATACAGACACATGGACATGTGGAGGGATGAGCTAAACTGTGTCCTTTGTGGTGCTATTTTTGATTCTTTTGCACACCGGAGTGATTTTACAAAATTTTGCAACATGATTTTGAAAAATCCTGACACTGACCTTAACTGGCTAAAAAGAAAAAAAAAAAAGAATAAGAACCATCACAGTTTAGAAGATTTCTTAACCTGAATATATATATACTTGCATATTAATAGTTAATATTTAATTAAATAGCAACAAATGTCACTTTTTGAATGGTATAATGTGACATTTCTTTGACTTTTTAACACTTGAGGATACAATTTCTATGATTGTGTCAGAACTATACATTAATACAATGCAGTTGCACTTTCACCAAGGCCCACCACCTTACAAAAACTTAGACACCCTACCCATCAATTATCAATGATTATCAATTAACAATTTAATCAGAACATCACTCACAAGTGCCACAGAGGCATCCATCCCTGCAAACCTCACTGAATCTGACCTCTGTTACAACTGCGGATGCTGATGTTAATAATTAAGCCAGATATATACAAGGCCGTAAACATGGAGTCAACATGGGTGGGGACCAAAAGTTACAGGAGTTGGGTTTGATTAGCATTCACAGTTCAACTCATTTTTACAAAAAGCAGGCAAACCACATGCAATAATAATGGCAATTTATTTAGTTTTTTCATGATTATAATGACATTTGCGAATGATTATTTCAGATGTAGCATAGCTTTTTTTTTTTAAATTATATTTTCTATCATTATACTGGGGGGACATTTTGAGCATATTTGAAAAGGGGGCGCAAATATTATAATTACTGCCTTTATAATATATGTTCAAATAACACATCCAGATCAATTATTTTGTTGTCTACATCAACTTTTTATTGCTTGTTCGATCTGTCATTGAGTCAAAGCATCACTCTTTTGCGTATTGTCACTCACCTCACCACCACTATCCACTCTCCTACCTGAAGCTTTGTCTTCTTTATCCCAATAAATAAGATGCCTTTGGACCCAACTCTCCGAGCTGTCCCAACCTGAACAGATGTACACACAAACAGACACCAAATTATATAGACTAGAATATCAAACCATGTATTTTGTGAGTACAGAAAGACTTTCTATGGTACTTCTCGTTGCCGGGGCTCATACCTACACCCTATTATAATTTTTTTGGCTCTTCACAGCAGTGAACAATAGAATATGCCCTCTCTTTTTATCCCAAAAATCACAGTGTTGCCTCTCCAGTTCCTGTCTTTCCACTTTCACAGATTTTGTATTTGTGGGTTTAATGAGGAGAAGTGTTGCACTATAATGTCAGTGTTTCTGTGGTTGGCTTGTTACTTGTTGTTACTGCCCCACTAATTAAAAGTGCCATTTGAGTTTATTGGAACGCCAAAAACTTTGGTCTTATAATAAATTATTCACCAGAGTTTTAATGCTTATGCTGCTGTACTTTTATCTTCTTGTGTTTTAGACTTAGAGAGTGAGGATCTTTTTGGAAAATTAAGACTGTTCTGACTGAAAGTCCTCAAGTTTAGAGTTTTGTTTGCTTATTAGGATTAGGGCTGAGGTAAGGGTCATTAGTGCAGGTATTACTGATGACAAAGTGATCAACTAAAGTACAGAAATATAGAACAGGAAAACATACTTATGTTTGTATTGTTTTAGTTTAGTCCTATTCAGTGAACAAAAGTCAAAAATGCATGTTTCAGACACAGAAATAACAATATAACTCATGACATTTAAACATCAGTTTATAGTAATCCTCTGGTGTTTTTATTCTCAAGCTATTTACAACAAATGCAGGTGCCATTTATCCAGGAATTCTCCCAGGTGTGAAAGTAGCGACGATTTCACAGCTGCTCCAGTGGTCATAAAAATAAAAACACATGCTTTTCCTCAAAGTCATTTGCACCAAAAAGCATCCATGGTAACACAACAAAATCAAGCACACAGGCCCTTGAGATGGCTAACAGCCCGTCATTAAAGCAGTAAAACACTGCAGCTCCTGGACAGCACTGTAAACCTGAGAGTAAAGTCAATACAGCGAGGTGTAATATGCATGTTAAATGCATGTCTGTGTGTTCACACCATCTTGCAGTTTCTGTGCTTTAATACTTTAGTTGAGAAGGAGCTGACTGTTAATAAAAATGTTAATACCGTAAGATTTGGAAGGGAAGGATCCATGCAGCTGTGAGAACTGATCTCCCCAGTGAACACACACATGAACATAAAATCTTAGTTAAATCAGCAATTCCAAAAGCTCCAAGACATGAAAAGGCAGTTAGTTAGCAAGATGGAGGACACTGCTGCAACAAACAGTGGCCATTTTTTAACAGAGATCATGCTGTAGGGTTGCTACGAAGTCCCTTTTCATGCACAGCGTAGGCCTCAAGTGTGACATATACACATTGGCAGCACTTTATAAACAGTTACAATGGCATTAACATGACAATAACATCTTGTCCTTTGCTCAGAGGAGAAGGAGCACCCAAACAGAGCATCCTCCTGGCCACAGTTCTTCTTTGAGTTAGCCCCTAACTGCTAACAGCTACTTTTTAAATGTCTCAGAGGTGTGTCACTCTGTCCCCCCCTTCCGCGATCGTATCGTATATTCAGAACAGCAAGGCAGCATACAGCGTGATATTCCTGCCGTGAAAGGCAATGTAAAAGGGGCTAATGTTAGCATGAAAGCATCAGCAGGGTAGCTGATGTCTAAGCTAGCCCTTCCACTAGCTTCTGTAACTCAGTGCAATCTATTTCCTTTTCCACCCCCAAAAAAAAGGCGTGTTCCTGGGGTTTACTTTCCTTTTTTAGGACTAATTGGCACCAACTACAGCCCATTATAAAAGTTGAAACCTTTTTGATTTTTAACCAAGTTAAATAACTTTTTTTCTTTTGGCATGCAACAGCTTACTTTCGTCATTCTAACTTGGGTTTGGCAACAGGATGGTGGTCCCAACAGTCCAACAAATCCAAGAGGGCATGGCTGGTGAGCAGATCAGGAACAGGCCGAAACCCAGGAACAGTTAACAGGAAACAGAATCAGGTACAGGTGCAGGTTCAGGTACAGAAGGTTGAAAAGCAAAGGTATAAGCAACATTGACAATGTGGGAATGAGTGGATATGGGCCGGTTATATGTATACTACAGGGCTGATGAGTGAAAGTGGAAACAGGTGAGCAGGTGGACAGGGAAGCAGCATGGGGGGAGGCTGAATCTGCAATGACAGGAGAGTTAGTGAGGTGACAGGCCAAATACAAAGAAGACAACAGGATGGACACTGGGAGCTGACTGAAGTTGTGACAGTCTGGCTGTAATCGGAAACATGACAAAACAAACCACAACCCCTCAACTCGTCCACAGACTCACATCTTCTGTCCTTTAAGCTGCAGTGGTTTAGGGCTTGTAGGAAATGGGGTTTTTAGGCAGCTAAAGAGACAATGTTGGATGAACATACATATATTACTTTCCTTATCAAAACATATGAGTAAACACTGAAACGTAGTGTTGAGAAAAGGTTTTCGTGCATCTGCCTCTTTGGCTCTCAGTGCATCATAATGAAAATGATGGGACGCTATTAGTCAGCCAAGCAGCTGATTAATGAGGCATTAATTGTGAAGTGTAAATGAGGAAGCTGATGATGATCAGCAGGACTTTGTGCTCTGCCTTAACTAAGTATGTATTTTTTTTAAGTGTCACTTTCTTTGCCTATATAAAGAATGTATGTTTAAATGTGAAATCCATAATTATTATGACCATACAGTTTAATATATGTTCAAGAGCGTCATGTATTTGTTGATGAAAAGAAAACATTTTTTGTGTTGCTCAGCTTAAAACATTATTATTTGTAAACAAACCTTCAAAAACAACTGTGTTGCTGTCGTCTTCTGTCTTTTAATATTAAAGAACAGTCAATCGTTTTGACAGGTATAACAGTTGTTTATATTTTGGTTCACAGATTGTGCCTTTTGATATAATATAATATAAAAACAACAGTGTCAATGATTTTAATCAGTCAACATCTGTGAAATTAGGAAAATGAAAACAAGCAATGGATGACAACAATGACTACCATTCCTTCATAGGTGCAGATTTTGGGGGGACCCAGGGGACCCGTCCCTCTCAATATTCATAACCCAAAATCTACCCCCAATAAAAACATAAAAGCACTTAAAAAATGACGTTTATTTTGACAAAATTAAAGACATTTACATCCTAAATTGATGCACAAGAGACAAACTTGAAGCTGAAATTACAGGACGAATTCAGGAAATTAAGTGTTTGTGTTTGACATTCAAAATTTCCTGGGGGAGGACCCTGAACCCCTCGCTTCATATGTCTCTCCTCCAGTGTTGAAACAGAACCCATGCCCTTGCTGCAATGAATATAAATAACAATAATAACAGTAAAATTAATGTCAGTTCATACAAACTATATTTACACACACATTTCAAATTGTAATGTGTTCGACAGTATAAACATTTTTATTTTACTATCTTTAAATATACTATTCTATACTATTTAAATGTGCTAATATATGACTGTGTAATATGTATGCATAAATACAGATGTATTTAGGACTGTAGGCTGGGAGTCAGTGTTACAAGAAGAGATCACAGTGAAAGAAACACTGTGACAGATCAGTGAGGACTGGATAATACAGGCAGGAAGTCTTTACTAGGACAGAAAAATGAACTGTTCTCCGCCGTCTCTTTTGCTTTTTATCCACTTAGGACGGCAGTGAGGCTCTTCACCCTCCACCGCCAGTTTTGTCCTTCCCTCACCTCCGCCGCCTCCTCCACTGTCTCACACTCCACCTTTTGAAATAATATCTCCTTCATTCTCTGTTTCTTCCTCCCTACGCTCTCTCCTCCTCCCCCTCACCATTATCTTTTGGTCACCTGTCCCCCCACTCCTCTTCTCCTTCCCCTCCTCCTCCGTCTGTCTTCCCTCTTTCATTTGTTCTCCACTCTTTCGTTCCCTCTCCTCACTTTGAGCGAAATAGATTTTCAATTACGTGCTGAGTGCCTGGAAGCTTCTATATTTCCCAACCTGACCCCAATACAGCCGAAGTGACACCCCACGCAACAGAAACACACGCACACACATATATATATATCGACGCAACACACACACACACAGACACACACACACAGACACACACACACATCCGATACACTTCCGCCTCCACTTACAGCCTAATGGAGTGGAGGAGAGGCTGGAGAATGTCTTCAGTGTCCCGGACAAACCCAGTTAACTACCTGACACACACAACTCTCCAAGACACACACAAAAATGAAACAACACAAAGGGAAGTCTTTATTGACAAGACAAGACACTTTAAAGATAAAATATGAAAAGACAGAACTTTATTTGCCCAAAAGCAGAGGAAAAAAAGCAACAAAGCAAAGTTGTAAAATACGAGTCATTCACATTAAAGGCAAAAGTATTGTCGGACAATGTCTCATGCAAAAATGTCAATAAGTTCTCACTCCCAATGATGTAAATGTATGTCACATGATGCTAAATACTTTACATAGTTAAAAAAAAATCAATGCTGACTTTGGGTTTTACACAGGACATGAACAGCAGTGTCCTGGGTGGAAGTCCTGTGCATGTTGATCCATCCACCAACCCTCTTACCTGCCCTGCACAGATGTTTTCACCCTCTATCTGTGCGTCTCACACAGATGCTAAGAAGCTGCCTTGTGTGTCAGTATCACACACTGACGGCCACAGACCAAGCTGCTGCATTTGAAGCCCTGGGGATAAGAGCAGGTTGAAAATGCTTATACCTGTTCTAAATGGCCAAATTGGTCAAAAGAAGGGCGAGATGCAGTGAAGGGTGCAAATAGTGATGAGGGAGTGAACTTTTCAGCAAGTTTTTCTTTAAAGACGTGGATAATACTTGATTGTACGAGCAAAATGCAACAGAAATAGTTCAGTTTAAAATGAAAAAAGATGGCCGGGGAAAAAAAAGTTCAGATTCCCTCTTCTTTCTTATCCGGCCAATCACTGAGCTAATCTGCATCCGTTTTTCAAAAAGTTACAAAAATTGAGGAACAATGACATCCTCAGTGCCTCAACGAAAATGACTTTTCTTATCCAGTATTTCAACCAAAAGGTCCTCAAGAGAGAGGACGTCAACATGATCACGAAACATTTGACACAATTCCTACATCTAAATTGGGCATATTTCCAGTAAAGCCATGCATGACTGATTCATATGACATTCAAACCAATGACAAGATATGAGAGGGAAGGGGGTATTTTTGTTCTTTATTTTTTTGTTTTTTAAAGTGCACAGTAAAGAGGAAACATGAGATGTAGGGAGAGGGAAAGAAAGGTGACTTGCAGCACAGGTCCCTAACTTACAGTATGTGGGAGGGTTCTTAGACCACCAGCCTAGTGATGGGTGAAAACAAGTATTTTTGAACGACTCCTTGTAGTGTCCAGTATGTGCCGCGTCAGCCTGATGAATGTCCGAGTGCTCATCAACCCCTGACTTTTCCCACTCGCCCACTTGCTGTTGTCATAGGGTACTGCTCATGTTTCCAGCCTGTGAGCGATGAGAACCAACTGAATCGGATTTCATTCAAGCAGTAGCAGTAGCAGTAGCTCAGTCCATAGGGACTTGGGTTGGGAACCGGAGGGTCGCCTGTTCGAGTCCCCGTCCAGACCAAAATATGGAGCGTGGACTGGTAGCTGGAGAGGGGCCAGTTCACCTCCTGGGCACTGCTGAGGTGCCCTTGAGCAAGGCACTGAACCCCCCAACCGCTCGGGGCGCCTCACCAAGGGCAGCCCCCTCACTCTGACATCTCTCCACTTTGTGCATGTCCTGTTTGTGCATGTGTGTGTCTTTCGGACCTGTGTGTAATTGACAAGCAAGAGTGAAAACATTGAATTTCTCCTCAGGGGGATTAATAAAGTAAATAAACTTATAAACTTAAACTAACTGGGACATCTGTTACATGCCCCTCGTAGAATCAGATCATTGGTCAGTGACATTTCTGTAACATTGTATTGAGCTTACTGTACATAGCCTACCTACATACAAGTGGGATGCTGAAACAGTGCATTATAATGAATAGTTTTTATTATCTTTATTAATGTAAACTGAAACATGACGACTGGTAATGCATTGACGAGAGGTTTTGTGGGGCGGCAGCACTGACTGTCAAACATGCATGCACTATAATGAAGTGTCGCAGTGAAACTGACACCATATTTTGTAAGAATTATGAAAAACTTGAAAGGTTTGATATATTCAGTATCAAATATCAACTTGAAGGAACTGATACTGAGTGCTGAACTGGTCTGCCCATCTCTGCACCAGGCTACTGAGGGACCAAAGTGGCAGATTTGACTCTGGGCTTTTTATCCAGTGTCAAAACTAGGCAACTACTCCCCCACTGCACCAGAAAAGACATAATAAGACAGTGGCTTGTTCTTCAAAACCAATCTGTGGGCAGTTTCCTCCATGCAGATCACAATGATTCTCTCTTGCTAACATATAACTGTTCAGGGCTCTCATGGATGGCCAAATGTACAGTTTGTTTTAATCAGTGTAACTTGGAAATAAACTCTTGTAAAGCGTCTTTTTGCATACAATACACACACAGTAACTTCCTTTGTTCTTTGATTTTGTGTGCAAAACATTACAGCTCTATTTGCAATGATCCCATAGTGTTTGTACAAGTTCTTTTGTCTGTAAAGTCGCCAAAAAAACCACATGAAAACATAAATTAACCAACAAATGTCACAGTTTCTCTGTCTGTAAGAGGTCTTTCAGGACAGCCACAGATTCTGAGCAACAATAAATGCTGCAGCGTGCTGAGTGGCGCAACTGCTGTCAAGAGGTAACAAAACAGTGACAGCTGACGTTTTTTTTCCCCCATTGTTAAAAACTTGATTTAATCGTCTTCAAACACCTCATTTATTAAAGCTAATTCTGAATGCAAGACAACACTTTAAATACAGCTGCTTTATAAAGCTGGCTCAATTACCACACACACACACACATACACACACAAACTGATTTCATTAAGCAGTTTGCGCCTCTTAAACATGGCCTCTCCTGGGTGTTAGTGACCGGTTTTCCGTATTAAACAGAGCTAGAGGTCAGAGGTCAACAGCCTAATGCCTTATCTCTGATGCACCATGGCCAACCTTATTACTGAAGGCTTAGAGAACAAATACACAATCACACACACACACACACACACACACACACAGAGGCATAAATGCATATATTGTTCACAGGCACACAGTAAGCGCTCCACATTAAGAGTGCCGTAGGTGAAATGAGGACCTCAGGGCATGTTAAGCGTGTGGAGCGGCACACGCCAGTCATGGACATCACACACACACACATACACACACATACACACAGCAAGTTCCTCCTGTGCCTCATACTACCAGAGTTTCTCTGTAAAAGCAGGCAGGATACCACATAGGTTAGCACATAAAAAGCTTCCATTATAGCGAGTTAGAGTCTATTAAAAGAGCTTGTTCCCTTTACAGATCTCTGACGTGACCTTTACAACCAGAATGAGAAAAAAGTGGAAGACACATGAAAATGCGTTACTGATGGTTCTCGTCAGAGAATCAGCCAAAAAACTACAAAAAATGACTGCAACAGTAAAATATTTATCCATATGAACTGCAATAAAAAAAGACTGCAGCAGTAATGGCAAAATATAAATGCTCTGACAATTTAACATGTTTAACATTTTTAAACAGTAAATTTTAATGATCAATCCATGTGCTCCAGACCACAAAAAAATGTAACATTTGGATTTTCATTCATGATTCTTAGCATGAATTAAAGCAGTTATGTTTCCTGTAAATGCACTTAGAAGACTTTTGTGTTTGATGATTACAACATTTATACATTTGGTGTATTTGTGAGTCATGTGAGAATCACACAAAGAGGAGATCACACTGAAATGTTAAAACTGTTTTTCTAATGATTCCTATGTGGGAATTAATCTATAAAGTCAACACTGACTGGGCTGCACAGTTGTTTAAAATGTGTGTGTGTGTGTGTGTGTGTGTGTGTGTGTGTGTGTGCGCGTGTGTGTGTGAGTGTGGGTAGGCGTGGTGCTGCTTTGTTAAGGCCTGAATGAGTTGTTGATGGGTACAGCAGCTTGGGTCTCTCAGGGGATGAAGGGGGAGGAGGCGGAGGAGGAGGAGAGGGGAGGATGGGTAAGTTGATAATTGCAGGGGAACTTGGACTCAGTCTGTCCATGTGCAAGCCACCCAGCCTCCCCCTGCCTGAACACACACACACACACACACAAACACACACACACACGCACCAGCTCTCTCTTTGAAGGGGTGGTCCCTTGATTAGGCCACTTAAACACAGTGTCCCCCCTCTTTTTGTCTGTCTGGCTCTCTGTGCGTCTGTCACCCACAACTCTCCCTCTCCACATCCAGCTCTCTGACTTCCTCTCTGTCCACTTTCATTTTTTTACTCTCTTTTCCACCTCTTATTTCTTTCTTTCCCCTCAGACTTCTTTATGTGTGCGTGTGTGTGTGTGTGTGTGTGTGTGTGTGTGTGTGTGTGTGTTGGGGGGGTGGGGCTCCTCTCAGGTCTCAGCTGCCGTTGTGTGTGAGGGTGAATTACACGCTGTAGCGAAGTGTTGACAGGAGCAGCTGGACATCAGTGGGCCGTAGCACCCGGCTTTGTATGTGTGTGCGTGCATTTGTGTGTGTGTGTGTGTGTGTGAGCATGTGTATTGTGTGTAGCTGCAGACCACTACCCAACACAGAGCTGACACCTTCTGGCCAGCGAGGACAAAAACAGCCTGCTAGGTCTTGTTTTGTTATCTTGTTGTCAGAAAAGCCACAAAATAAAAGTGTCACAGTAAAATTAAAACTTTATTAATTTTCTCTGAAAGGCACGGACTGTAATTTTTATAGTTTGTTCACTGGCTGAAATATTACAAGTATAAACAACAATTACACATGATCAAAATAAAACCAAAGGTCCAAATGAATAAAATATTCCATAGACAACACAGTTCTGTAAACACATTATTAAAGTCTGTATTTAAGATAAAAATAAATGCTTATCATGTGCTCTTAACTAAAAATGTTTGGCCTGCTCTGGTCCTGTGTAGACCTTGAAAATATTAAAAAATCTGGTTTAGTTGTTGTTTGTGTATTTAAGTGTTTTAATGATTTGATAATTGCACATTTTTGAGGTATTTTTAATTATTTTTTAATAAATAATTTAATTTTAAGCTTTCAGAATTAGTGAACTTGACGCAGATCCTAATTATTTTTGTAAGTCAGTGCTATTGCTATTATTTTTTGTCGTTGTTGTGAGAGGTGAAGGGCTCTTTTGGATACCTTCAAGCATAATAACAGAAAAATTGTGCCAAAATATGGAATGAATCTGACAACAAACTGTACTTGAAATATTTTAAATATGAGTCTGAATTGATGTGTGATGGAATAAAGATAATATAATGTTTTTTTAAAAGGGGAAGGTGGGATGAAAACATTTCAAAGAGGAGAGAGGAAGAAAAACACAGAGAAGAGAGGAACAGAGAGGAAAGGTGGAGGTATGAAGTAATGAGTGTGGAGAAGCGTGCTGGTCTCTGGCTGGTCGTGAGGCCATGAGACAGAGTTTTGTCACTGCAATCTCACACTCTGCTTCTGTAATGACTCGCCTGGAGGCACAAATGATTTCCTCCACTGGTGTTCCTATTGCTGGAGTCACCACAAATTCAAGAGAAAGGTTTTGGCAGGGTGGGGTTGGGGTGGGTGCGGGGGGTGGGCGTGATATTACAGCTAAAACAAATGAATGACCTTTTTCATCTTCTTGTCTTCAGTATGAGTTTCTGGAATGACTCCAACTGAATTTGAATATTTTCTTTTTCTAATTCAGCAAATTTAGTTTTCATTTCACGTTCAGTTTGTCGGCTGGTCGTGCCGTAGCCGCGGTCCAACTGCAATCAATGTGCCACAATTTTCCATTCTCAAACCGTAAAAATAACACCTCATTCCACCTCTCTCTCTTTCCACCCGCCTCTTCTTGGCTCCTTCTCCTCTATCCCTCCTCTTGCCCAGGGATGTGTCATAAAGACATCATCATCACTGTTTGAGGGCAGAGGAAGAAAAGCAGTGACACAATGATCTATCCGCCAGTCACTTCTCTGTGGAGGAGCTGGTTGGAGGTGAATCGACACAACAGACAAAGCTGTGGAGGATGATGACGCGAAAACCAAATGGTGACCTCACCTCTCATTTGTTTATGCCTACTAACAGGAAACGTTAAAAAATATACATAGTGTTTGTTTTCTTATACCTGCCAGGAAGGTATTTCATTTTTTAAATTGTTCCCAAGGAGCTCTTTCAGTTTCCTGTTGTGTTGCATTAACATACAGTAAAAAGCACACTCAAAAAGTGTGGATTATTTTTGCATACTAATTGAGTGCTATGGAACGGTATAGTTTTGGAGCCAGATTATTGTCTTAATTCAGAAATATCAGTATTGTTGTTTATGTTGATTGATAAGGAAAAAGAAATTGTAGTGCAAAAGTGCCAAGAATATACCATTTATAAGTTCGTCTGCCAGAGAGCACTGAAAAATGTAAAAAAATAAATAAATAAAATAAAATAAAATAAAATGTAATTATTTAAGTAGTCATTAAGTGTTTATTTGTGCTTTGAGTTTATGTAAAAAAATAATAATAATAAAAGTTTGATTTTAAAATCTCTCACATGTCAATACTGGTATCATCCTCTGTATCACTCGGGCTATATTTACAGTATTATGGGTCCAGCAGTACATTTTAAACAGTTTACAGTTTAAATCAGTGAACATCACCTATTGCTGGTGCATTGCTTACATGCACCAAAAATTTACATTAGTCTCTGCATTCGGCAGGAATGTGTATCACGGTGCCATGCCATAGTTCCAATTGTCCAAATTGCCAAAGCTCCATTAGTCTGAAAATTTTCCACCAAACTGCAAACCCACTATTCCAAAAACAAACACCCATTGCTCTGAAGTCCTGTTTCTCTGAAAATACAAACTGCCTGCAGTTTCCCAGCGCCATTTCAGCCACCAAATGTGGGTTTTTAAACCCAAAACATTATCTTTTCTTAACCTCAACCAAGTGCATTTTGTGCCTAAACCCAAGCACACATTTAACCCAGCGTTGTTGACAATATTTGTTGTTTGCAGAAACATCATGCAAACATTTTTTCAGGCAATTGGGTTGTCTAACTACAGGGAGTGCACATTTTCTGAGAAACGGGACTTTGGAGCAATGGCCGTTTTTTTTTTTTTGGCTGTCAGAGAAATGGGCTTTTGGTCCATTTGAACACTTACAGACCAATGGGGCTTCAGAAATTCGGACCATCAGAGCAATGGGCAGTCCCGGTGTATAACATCTCCTGCATGCTCACAGATGTTATGACAGCATGAGAAACAAAAACGGTGGGAATTTGCTCATTGAAACATTGCTACACCACTAGTGGTCCACAATTCTTGTCTGTGAAAGACAAGGTTTGCAATATTCTACAGAACAATGAATTGATCTGACTAACATTAGTATTGTCTGTGTAGCCAAAGCCTGATATACCTTCTTCCTCTGAGGCTAAGAGCTTGATTGTTGTCCAAAAACTATTAGAAACACATGAATAAGCCACATTGTTGCACTGTAGTTCACTCTGAGTCAATCCCACACAAACTTTCCTGCTGCCATAAATACCATGGACTGTATGAACTAGTGGACGTAGCTCTGCGACGTCATCCATTGGTTTGTTTGTCCTGTTTTGAAACATTGAGTTCAGTATTTTGGTCGTCGCCATTTTGGTTTATTGGAGCCAGAAATGACCATATTTGACCAAAGCAGAGAGCCTGCCACTCAGTGCAGCCACACCCTTAAATATGTGTAACTTTAAGCCTTAGTAAAATGTAAACCGGTGAGTTATATCAAAATTCATCCCCATACAGTCAACTTAAATGTTGAATTTAGCCATAGAGACCAAAATTGTTTTAGTACCAGGCTGTAAACATGTTTATTTCTGTTGTAAAGTTGGGCATTTTAACATGGGGGTCTATGGAGATTGATTCTGTTTTGGAGCCAGCCTCAAGTGGCCATTAAAGGAACTACAGTTTTTGGCACTTACGCATTGGCTTTATTTGTTAGCCCCAGAGGTTGCTGCTTGGTAAGCAAATGTGTATTAATCCACATCTTAAAATATTCCCCAATATATGCACTATTGAATTCTGTTAGAGAAATGTTTGCTTAAAACTTTTTAAATTTTTTAAAAATAAAACCAAATAAATGACCTTGGGGCTGAGAGCGACGTGACAGGGAAGTGAGAAAGTATTGCCAGCCTCATAATTTAACATACCCCAATATTTCACTATAAAACAGTCTGAATTAACCCCAACATAATCCTCCATATTTAGGACGAGTACCACTCTGCTGAAAGATCACTGAAGCATGTGGTAAACACAATGTGTGATGCCCCACATTTATTCTGGATATTTACTGTCTATAGCTCCAGCATATGATTTGGCAGGTGGGCAGGGAGGGAGGGAGACAGAGAGGGAGGAGGAGGAGGAGGAGGAGGAGGAGGAGGAGGAGGAGGAGGAGCAGGGGTTGGGGGAGAGAAACAGAGAGCGGGAGAGAGAGCATATACATCACTTCATCCTTAATTAGCTGTCATCAGCTTCTCTCCTCAGAGGAACCAGAGACTAATAATTAATGATCAAACTCTAAAGTAGAGCCACTCTTATCCTCTCCCTCTCTCTCGCTCCCTCTATCACAGGAAGAAGAATTAACAAAGAAAAAAAGATAACAGCCGATTTGGTTAGAGAGTAATGAAATCTGACTAGAGGAAAAGCAGTGTTTGTCTCACAGTGAGCCAACAGGGGATGTTGTAGATTGAAAAAAATGACTCATCGAAAACCAACAAAAATGAGGTAAAAGGCATTTCTCCACCCTCAGGTTACCAAGGTAACCATTGCTCCCTGCCCTCCAGATTATCATTGCTTGTTTCATGTTTGAAAAAAGAGCTGTGAGCATCCTCTTTATTAGTCCAGTGTGCAGGATTAATGAGCCCCCCTTATCGTCCCATGATGTGAGGAGGATTCACTTTTACAAGACGAGAACATGCCAGGAAAGGCATAGCGATGTTTTAACAAAGCCTGTGTGCCTGTGTAGACAAGAGCAGCTAATTAGAGAGGGAACACAGTGTAAGTGGGCATATGTGCACTAGGGGACCAGTCAGCCAACACACGACAGGAAAGCGCCGCAGGGGGGGGACGCAGGCAGGCAGGCGACTGACCAGCTCTGGCGCCAATGCAGAGCCGCCATGGAGGCATGTTATGGTCTCAGCGCCCCAAGCCCCTGGCACACTTTCCTGAAGCCCTGTTTGTAGTGGCAGGGAGGGGTGGAAACTGCAGGCTTTACAGACCCCACCACAACCTGTCCTCTCTCCAAGACTGGACCCTCTCTGAGATGTGTTTGTGTGTATGTGTATGTGTATGTGTGTGTGTGTGTGTGTGTGTGTGTGTGTGTGTGTGTGTGTACGCTTTTTCTTAAGCTCCTCTTAAGTGCTTTAATTGGATTATCCTTAATGAGTAAACAAACAACTACAGCAGCAAAAATAATAAGCAAATGAATAAACGTGTCAGGAAGCACTTCCTCATTCCTCTCACTGTCCTGCCCCCTTTTTACTCAACCCTTCGCTCATTTAGTTCCTCTCATGTGTAATTATCCTGATTAAGAATGATTCAAAAACACTGCTGCTGGTGTGTGTGTGTGTGTGTGTGTGTGTGTGTGTCACACTAGAATAAGACAGGCGTTCTTAAGTGGCTGCTTTGAAGTCCGCGATGAGCCTGTGATTAGTCCTGTGATTCATTGACAAGACGACAAGAGAAAGAAAAGGAGCTGAAAACGACAGAGGAGCTCGCGAGCTCCGGGGGAGATGGAGAGCAAAAATAAACAAATGGAGAATTTTGAAATGACATCTGTGAATATTATTAGAACATTAATCTGCACTGATGACACAGATGCTTAAGCCATCTCTCTCTGTTATTGCACGGAAAAGAGGAGAGGAGAGGAGAGGAGAGGAGAGGAGAGGAGAGGAGAGGGAAAAATTAAGATGGAGAGAAACATGAAGAAGAAATGAGAAAAGAGAGGAGAGCAGAGAAAAGGGGAGCAGAGAGGAGATGAAAAGCGGAGGAAAGACAACAGGAGATGAGAGGTGAGGAGAGGAGTGGTGGAAGCACAGTGACAAAGGAGAGAAAATTAGGATAAAGGAGGAGAGGAAGCAAAGAAGAAGAGCAGAGACAAGAGGTGATATAATGAAAGTAGAGTAAAGGAGGGGAGGAAGGAAGAGAGGAGGAAAAGGGTGAAGAGAGGGGAGGAGGAGAGGAGAAAAAAAGGGTGAGAAACATGAAGAAGACATGAGAAAAGGGAGGGAGACAAAGGAAAGAGGGAGTAAGGAGAAGATGAGAAAGGAGGAAAAGCTAGTAGGAAGAGAAGGGGAGAGGAAATAGGGTACAGAGACGAGAGGAGGAAAAGAGAAATGAGGAGACAAGAGGTAAGGAGATGAGCGGACGAAGCACAGCGAAAGAGGAGAGTAAATGAGGATAGAGTAAAAGAGGAGAGGACACAAAGAAGGAGAGGTGAGATAAGAGGAGATGTGATGTGATGTAAGGAGAGGAGAGGAGGAAGTAGAGTTAAGGGGCAGAGATAAGAAAGAGGAGAAAAGGTAGAGAGGAAGGAATAAGGACAGAAAAAGGAGGAGAAAAGAAGAGAGGAGACAAGAGGAAACGTGAGATGGGATGAAAAAGGAAGGAGTAGGATATGAGAAGAGAGCAAAAGAAGAAAGGAGGCAAACAAAAAAGAGGAGACGAGGAAGACACTAAAGAAGAACAGGTAGAGAGGAGACAGGAGGAGAGGAGGAAAACAGAGGCTAGGATACTAGAAAAGACAGAATCGGGAGAGGAGAAGAGCTGACCAGAGAGGAGATGAGATAGGAGGAAAGTGGGAGAAAGAGAGGAACAGAGCGGAAAAGGGAGTAGGGAAGAAGGAAATAGCAGAAGAGTAGAGGAAAAGATAGAAGAGGAGGGAAAAAGGAAATCAGAGAGAAAGGCATCAAAGAGAGGAGGGAATGAGGAAAGAGCTGAGGGAGGAGGAGAGGCGAAGGAGATGAAGGAGTGAAAGGTAGAGGATAGATGAAGGAAAGCAAAAATAGGAGAGGAGAGAAGGGTGTAGGAGGAAAAAAGAGGAACAAAAAGGAGAGGAAATAAGGGGAAAAGAAGGAGGAGAGGAGATATAGCCAGTGTGGGGCAGAGAGGAAAGGAGAGGCTAAAGCACTTTACTCTTTTAATTCCACTTTATGGTGCTATAAAAAGGCCCATTTCCTAAAAAAAATCTATACAAAAAAATCTAAGCCAAATCATTTCATCACTTGCTCTGCCCTAATTGCAGCCATATGCAATTTAAAGGCTATTCTACCTTCTAATGGTTCCCCAGAGGAACAAGGGGTTAATTGCTGCAGCTGGTGATGTAGCTCCTCTGTACTAAAGAGGTGAGGTTTCTCTCTTTGTCGATCACTCTCTCTTTCTCTTTCTCCTCCTCCTCTGGGAGAAGCTGCCCAATACGGTGTTAAGGAGACAGGCTCGGACTTTTAGGGACAGTCCGTAGTTTATTTGAGTGGTTTTGCTAATTATCTCTATTTGTTATGATAAACACAAACTGAATTTATTAACAAGCTCAACTGTAAACATCCAACACAGTTTACAGACCAACTTCCTGGTTCAACTTTAATTTACCGTACTGCCTGTAGTTGTGTGCACACAGCTTTCTGGTGCTATGAGTGGATTGGTGCCAACATTTTGGGTGAGCTCACGATGTAACCTGATAGACTGAACTGCCATTCATCAGACAGTAGTTGGACAGTAATGAGAAGTGTCAGGGACTATAATTTCCAGTCATAGCATTCGGTCATCAATCCTGTGATTTGCGACTTTGATTTAATGAGTTTACTGAGGCAGTATCTTTGGTTCTGGGTTAGTTTTCAGGGAGCTACTTGCTCCTGCTGAGGCTGGGCGCCTATTATCGTCCACTGGGAAGGGTTCTTTTCAACATGTACATATTAACACTTGTGCTCTTGGGTGTGCCTTTAGAGAAAGTCTTAATTTTAAAATGTTGACTCCCTTAACAGCTATCTGAAGGCAGGTGTCTGTTCCATCTGCAGTAAATGGAGTAATGTTTTCCACTGTCAAGCACTGTCAAAAAATGCACTGCAGATGTGCTGTAAAATCACCACAGAACACCCCCTGCTTATGTGCACATCAGACATTTTGTTTAATGAATTATTCTACACAGTTTCTTTTGCACATAAACGCTCATATTGGACAGTAAATTTAATATTTAATACAGAATATGAGTGTACAGATTAACAGATGATTTGTGCTGATTAAGATTTAACATAAGTCTTTGGTGCTTGGACACCAGAGGGAGATATTTTGTGATTGAGGGACATCTGAGCGGCAGCAGAGTAAACCCCCCCCCCCCCCCCCCCCCCCCAGAGTCCAGACACTGGTGGTGGTGATGGCTGATGACTCTGAGGCAGATGAGGCTGATGAATCCATGAAAACTAGGTGGTGATTAGGAGGTGGAGGGTGTGCATGACAGCAGCAAGAAAGAACAACAGCTGAGAAAGAATCATGTTTAAAATGAGGAGCAGTAAGATGATAGGCTAACAGAGAAGGTGTGTCGCTGTGCTATTGGTTGATTGTGCATCAGCTGATGACTCAATTGACCTGCCCAGACAATGTCACCTAGATAGTGAGTGAGCATGTGTGCAAAGAGCTAATGACAGGGTGATAAAGAAAATTACAGCCTGAGCATGAAAATATTGTCTTCCTGACTGAACTCATTTAATACAGGTAGATGTGTGGCTGTGATGAGCAACATGATGAGGCAGAGATTGTTTGGGATCAAAACTCAACTTTCCTGTCCAATTTTCTGCTTGGCTGACAATATTAGAGCCCACTGTGCCCTCTGCTGTGCACAGAGCCTCCATGCCCAACAGATTACTACTTTATTACCAAAACAACTGAAAGTGGGAGGACATGCTATGTTAGAAAAGAGGCCAGGTTCAGCAGTAGCAGAGAATTACTCTCCAGTCATTATGTACATGTGCATACTAGCTAAGATACACAAACTGCCTAGCTGGTAGGGGTGTAACGGTTCATAGAAATCCCGGTTTGGTTTATACCATGATTTAGAAGTCATGGTTCTGTGCGAGTTTGATATGCAAGACTAAAAAAACTGCATAAAGTAGTGATGTAATGTTTGTGAACAAGCCGAGTCTTTGAACCGGCTCTTGGAAGTGAACAAGCTAGTTCCTAATTTCTTTGCTTTTTGATTTAATTAACTCTGTATCCATTAATTTCAGATTATTTGATGTTTGTGAGGGAGAAAGACAGTGCAGCCACTCACTCATTCACTTCAAAGAGCCAGTTCAAAGACTCTGCTCGTTCGCAAACGTCACATCACTAGTTAGAAACTAACGGTAGGAAGTTAACCCACTATCCACTAGCACTTGCTTGTATTGACAGGCTTGTTGTTGATGAAGGGCGTTGCTATGGCTACACCAAACTTCATATCTGCGGAGTCTATTCTGGGTGCACGTTACAATATCCAGATCACATGATGCGATAAATCAGCAATGCGATTCGTAGTTGAACCCACTAACACTTTGCCCCCCCCCCAACACACACACACACACACACACACACACACACACACACAGCAACAAAAACAAAAAACGAACGAACTGCATCTTTGAACGAGTGAACGAGACCCAAAGAACCGGCTCTCCCATCGCTAGCGTAAAGATTTGTTTCTTTTCATTTGTTTTGACCAGACAGTAGTGCAAGTGTCAAAGACGGACAGAATTTTCTTGCTGGGGACTGAGGTAACATTTTGCCCACTGGCAACTTAAGTATTTTTATCATAAAAATAAGGATCATTTTAAGCACTTCTGTAGTTGAAGTCCTGTGCTTGATGGACCCATCCACCTCGACTTCCAGACTATCTCACTCTTCATACATCTGTTGCTCTGAACGTCTAACAATGAGGTAGATAGGTTTACAATGGAGACAGCTGAAAGCCAGGTGGATCTCACACAGACGCCAAAGGGGGCATTGTGCATCCATATACGACTCCAAGGGTCACTGCCCAAGCAACACTTTTTGATGCCCTGGCAGTGAGACCAGGCTTATAGCAAGTTGGCTGTAGTTTCATTCACATACCCTACAATGGTGGAGCAACGTCAACACACCGTCATATCCTTTATACAACTCTCTCTCCTGCAGGCGGGTCTTCCAGGTCTGGTGTTTCATTGGTGCTTGCCATAGAGTGACTGACTGGCATACCAATCCACTTGTGCTAATCTCAGCATATGTTGCTAACAATGTATGTGGCTAAACAAACTTGCGCTTCTGAACTTTTGTTCCACATTGTGTATGTACGTGAGTCTACATACTGTGTTGTCTGCATGCGGTTGCGTGCACTGGACTGTGACAGCTCTGTACGGATACACAAACAGTTTCAGCCCTCCTATTTTTGCAGGTCAGTCTCAAAAGGAGATGGATGTGGGGTTGATGTCGGCGTTGTGTGTTTAGTGAAAAGAGGCTGGAGGTGATGGGAGGCTCTGACAAAAAAGACTACGGATACACCTCCCAGTAACTCCAAAGTTGTCGAAGGTTGCATGTGATACATTCTTTACTGATTTGCAGAACACAAGCTTCATATTTTTCAAACTGTCGGGTGGTGAGAAACAAATTCAGCATTAAGACTAATATGAGTACATGAGCATAATAAATGAGAGTATTTGATCCAGTGGTCTGAGGTTTGGCCGGATTGATCCAGACAGGTGGGTAGTACCGAGGGGGCGGTGGTGAAAACATAGGAAGTAGGGATAAAGTGAACAGGAGGGGGGAGGCGGCTTGTGAGGTTTGTGAAGGTCAGTGAAAGTCAGGCACCAGAAAAGACAGGCCGAGGATGGAGAAGCGTTTCAAGGCGGAGGTCCCGCGTGCTACCAGGCCAACCATTCCCGCGACTGATTACAAGACAAACAGAGACAGATGAAGCAGAGGGGCAGCGGTGGCGAGGGGAGACAGCGGCGAAAATAGAGAGCGATTACACAGATAGACGGAGGGAGAACAAAGAGCAGGAAGGAGCAGGAAATACAATGTCAGAGAGAAGGAGAGAGAGACCAAGGGTTGAACCCGACTCAGCTGTGAGGGGCACCTGTTCACGGTTGGACCACCTCCTCCCGCCAGCCTTAATCAAATTTACCACAGAGACAGACTGTGACGACACCCCCCTCTAACAAGAAACCCACTGTGTGTTACATCCAAATAATCCCCACCTCTAGCCAGGCTCACACTGCGTGCCACTTCCAAAGGTGTCCCACCTCTAACTACACACCCACGCCAGGTTGCACCAGAATAATCCTCCAAACTCTAATTAACTGGCCAGTGTTCTCAGGTATGCCTGCATGGGGAGATTTGCACTGTGTGAACATTTGATGACATGTCACAATGCAACCCAATCGCCAGAAGAAATGTCGGCACTGTGCTTTTCTGCAAATCATTACACTTGTATATTTCATATGTAGTATGTTAAAAGAGTATGCTTCCTTTCATTTCAGTTTTCAGTTTTTTGGCTTAAGATACCTGATTGTTGTCCCCAGATCTACCTCGAGTTATGTACCAACCTCGCCTTAAAAAATACCAGTTTGTTATCACTACAAATACCGCTGTAAATGTCACGATGTGTCAATAAAAAACACGACTGGTCTTGAACAGTGGTCTGTAGCTTGGCGTCTCACGGTCTCATGCCATCCACCAACTCTTCCTACTGCTGATTAGAAACTCAGCTCATATGTATGTTATCTGAACTACATCACTGTGGTAACACTGATATGAAACATACAAATGTAACGTATCCATGGTTTGCAGAAAAGTACAATGCACAATGTAGAGTTTAACTGCGTCTCACATTACAAAAGTCAACTGTCTGTGAAGTATTACATTTTGTTGGTAGAGCTCTTAAATGTGTTTGGAAAAAGATTTACCAGGCCAAACGCCAGAGCGAAATGTTGGCATTGTACATTTCTGCAAACCACAGATACATTATATTTGCATGTTTCATATGTTTCATATCAACATTTCTAAAGTGACATAATATATAAGCTGACTTTGTCATCAGCAGGTGGAGGGGACAGTGGATGGAGTGTCATCTACATGTCCTAAGCTGCAGACTGCGAACTGCTGGTGAAGACAAACAAAAAGAACAGTTGTGATTTAGTGAGTAGTTGCTGTTTTCCCAGCAGCTATTAAGGCATCAAACTTGGGTGTTTTGCAGCGGCCTGTTACTGTTTTTCCAGCAGCTTTTTAGGTACAGAAAGCTGTTGTTTGAACTGAGAAATCGTTGCTTTTGCTCCGGGGGTAGTGGCCTGAAAAGCATTTCTTTAATACCGAGACATTCCTCCTTTCCTGGCGGGATTTTTCACCTCAAGCAAGGTACTTTAAGACAAAACATGATCTTTACCTAACCCTTACTAGGTGTTTTTGTGCCTAAACCTAACCACAAATTACCACATGATGTTATCTGCTACATAGTAAGAGCAGAAACGTTCAGTGCCAACATTTTTTCTGCTGATTGGGTTGCATTTACAGATGGTGTATCAAAGGATGAACTTGGCTGGGTTTAAAATCTTTCAATACTTGTGCCAATACATATCTGAAGTCCGGTGCTGATGCCAAAACAATATTTTCTTCAATACTTTACCTACATAAATGTGGTTTTGTACAAGACCCTTTTTTCATTAATGAGAAAAGGGCAACATTTTCAAATATTAAGTGTTGTCAAAACACAAGCAGCCAGACAAGAATTATGACTGAAATCAGGACCCAGCTGTTTAAAAAAAAGTGTAAAAGGAAATTAGATGTTTCATTTCAGTTTCAGTGTTTTCTGTGCCACAGATGCATTTCGATATCCATCCCGAATGGAATGTTAAATGTTTAGAGTGATGCTTATACCATGTAACATTTCACAGTACTGTCACTACTGGTCTATCATTAGAGATATAGTTCTGCTTTAAGAAGCACTGTGGATGTGGTTTTCTGTTACACTGAAGATGTTCAAAACTGGATTTTAGAAGGCTGTAAAGTAAAAATCTGTGTTTGCTAAGTCACTTAAAGACTCAGACCAGACACCAAAATTATTCTGAATAGCCCCCCTAACAGAGATGAGTGGCAGTTGGGTTAGTTTGCTTCGTATTTAGAGGACAGATGTATAAAAGGGCAGAAAAAACTGTGCTCACCTGGAAGAACAATGAGCTCCATGTGGTATTTACGCTTTTGTAGTTTTTCCCAGAATTACATTGTTTTGTTTTCTTTTTCTTCTTCTCTTTCGGTGTATTTTGGCTGATTCCTCTTGTTAACGAGATTGCGTGGGGTGGGCAGAGTGCACTGAAGCTGACAGTATATTTTCTTTAACATTGTTGATGTAAATGACAGCATCAACTGTTTGTCCAAATTCAAACTGACCGACACAGACCTCTACTGGTAAGCGAATTATGACTTTTATCTTTCAGGAGCAAAGGAAGAAGTCGGGTGACAATGTTGGAGTAGCGCTGTAGTGGTTTCCTCACTTCCGTTTCTCTCACTGAGCTAAACTGCCAATCACATTGATTTCACACACTGACTCTCACGGCAATTCAACATGGGGAATCTACCAAAAAGAAAAAACAGGCAACAGGGGCCAACTAGTGCCAGTGGACACACTGCAAATAAACTAGGGTGACAGCCGCTCACCAACAGCCCGACACCGACCAATGGCTGACCGTTGAGGGTATCATCTGAAAAATTAAGATACCAGTACCAACACCAGTACCTTTAAAGTGATACAGATACCAATAGAGTACTTCACTTGATACCCATGATGTGAACAGATTGGCATGTATACCTTTAAACTTATATTAATAGCCTGAGCTTTTACTTGGTTTAATCACTAGAGAGACAGAGAGAAAGAAAGAGAGAGCACATTACAAAACTTGTTTTACAGTTTTCAGCTGGCTTCCAACATTGTTAATATTTTGTTTGTTTGAGTTTGTGATGTCTCCTGACCAATGAAAGAGAAGCTGTCGCTGTGGCTGCTGAGTGTGAGCTTCGCACTGGGGCTAACTGTTAGCATCACACAGCTTTTCATCAATGGGTAAGCGACAGAGTCAAGCCGTGTCAGTGTTGGTGTGAATTCATTGGGACCACTTAACGGCATGGTGTTGGATGTTAGCTGCTGCTACAGTTGTGTAGCTCGAGCTTAGCGGGCAGATGTTGAACTGACTGATAGAGGCTCTGGAGATGACGAGCAGAAAGTCTGCTGGTCCAGCAGGGATACAGGACGGTCTGGGATCAGATCACTGGTGCAAAAAGGATTGAATGCAGGTATCATTTGACTGGAGATGTTTCAACTTGGTACCAATGCCAATGATAGACTATTGTCATTTGTGTGTTTTGGTTGTTTTGGAAAAAAAAAACAGTTCATAACCTGTGCTGTCTTTTTATTGTTTCCTCCATAAACTCTGCAGTGATTAGTCACAGAAGGTCTCACCTCTCAAATGACTGCATAAAAACCCTCAGAGAACCAACTTTCTATCTTGGTTCTCTTTCTTCAACAGCCATTATCTGCGCCCCTGTGCTCCCTCTTACCCTCCATTTCTCTTCCATATTTCCGACATAACAGATTGACTCTACTCACCGCAGCTGACAAAATGTATTAATAGTATTTTTCTTGTAGATATGATTCAATCCATCATCATGCTCCCCCTCTCCATCTCCTCTTCTATCTCCGTTTCTCATTCAATCTGTCGCTCCCTCTCCTCCCACTCTCTCTTATACGAGAGAGAGGTGTCAGTTTCAGTGAAACAACTTAATTCTGATGTCAATGAATTAATTAGATGTGTTAATGAGCTAGCGACAGCTAACCCAAATTAAATTAATACCGTAATGGCCTCAGACAGCGAGAATTAGCTCCCATTTCAGTAAACGCTTTCTGGAGTGTACACAGCCGCCAAGGATAGACACACACACACACACACTCTCATACACATTCGCACTCACACACAGCTCAAACAACATCCATCCCCCCGAGCAGATCATCATCCAGATGTAATTAACTGACTAATTACAGGAGCTCTCACTCGCTCCCCCTCCCCTCTCTGTCTCTCTTCTCTTTCTAACACTTTGACTGTCTGCCTCTCCGCGCCGACTTCCTCCTGCTCTGTTATTTGACCCCTCTGAGACACAAGTTTGTCATATTTCCTTACAGTTTAGTTACTTCCTCCCGTGTTTGTTTTGGTTTGCTTATTCATCACCTACATATCGCTCTAAAGAAGCATTAAGTGGTTGTTTAACGTGTTCTTCCTTCCTCTCGCTCCTCTTGTCATCACACTTAAAGTCTCATTACACACAACAGGCCCGACTTACAGGCTGTTTAGTCTGCCATTAGCTCTAATAGTGACTCCTCCACAGTTGCCACGCTCCAGCGGACCTGCTGATGGGAAGCGCTGCCACCAGACTATTAATCTGATCTCAGAGGCACAAAATGGCTGCTGTCTGTGCGTTGGCCGGACGGGATAGAAGATGGTGCCACAAGTGGGGGGATTTCAGTTTTTGGTGTTACTGTAACTTTCTCTTTAATTCTTAGTTTGTTTTTTGCATCCACTTTTTAAAAATGCTGTTATCTTTAAGAGGTTTATAACATGTAACTAATCATTTTCACTTGATTGTTGTAGCAGAAGATCCTGTTTATAACTGCCAGTCTTGCTGTAAGTCTCTCTTGATCACTTACGCTGGGTTCAAATGTAACAAGACAGATGGTAAACGGCAGACAGAAAATACATCCTGGATGGCACAGGAAAAAAACAGTCCAACAAAAGGGCAGAAAAACAAAAACGATGACATGTTACAATAGTGATGCCGTATTGTTTACAAAGAATGGAATAAAATATATTAAATAGAATTATTTTGTGTTTATTATTTTATGTAATTTTTCTGGTAATGTCCAGAAATTGTCCAGGTTGCTCGTGTTTTCACCTGTGTGAAGAAGCTACATAAGATTCGGTTGTAAATTCAGTCAGAGAGGACAGTAAAGAGTTAAAACATTCTAACTTTGATGAGTTAAACAGCTGGTTAAAGAGACAAAGAAAGTTATGTTGCAGAAGAATAGACAGTAGGCATGGATTTTTCTAAATGTTGTCTCTGTTGTAATAATACTTGTTTTTTACAAGCAGTAGCAATGTGAGCAGTATTGGTCTGTACTTTAAATGTGTATTTCTGCTAGCAGCACATCAGAATATCATCCTGGAGGATTTTCAGATTTTGCACAATGAAAACACAACTCAATATGGCAGCACTTGAGAAGTTTGCGATACTGTTATTGTTGGGTTGCTTAGAGAATCAGTTTGCATCATGTGTTGTCCGAGGGTGAGTATGTCCTCATGCATGGATGCAATTAATCTTGCACCGGATACGACAGGATGTCACCAGTGTGTGTATTTACAGGAAACTATATGGATGTTGGGACACTATGTGCTGACTGTGTGTGTTCCCCTTTAAGGGTTAAGAAACAGCACTGTAGGGGCATCAGTGGCTTAGTGGATAGAGCAGGCACCCCATGTATAAGGCTGGTGCCGCAGCGGCACGGGTTCAGGTCTAGCCTGTGGCCCTTTGCTGCATGTCATCCTCTCTCTCTCTCTCTCTCTCTCTCTCTCCCCCCTTCACACTTAGCTGTCCTGTCCATTAAAGGCAAAATGCCCAAAAAATATCTTAAAATTATTTAAAAATCTAATCTAAATCTAAAAATTTTTACCTTTTTTCTTCCAAATTTTCTGCTGACCTGACTTTGCATTCTGATACTGGCCCAACCTTTCGTATTATGCAAGGTGGCCATCATGCATGGATGAACATAGAGCATTAATACATGAAACATCTTTTTATTCTATTAATAAAGCCATTAGATGCAACCTATATACATATAAAGTGGTCTCCTGTGTTTTTTATCATTTCTCGGTTTTTGTAAAAGATGCATATATAGACACCTATTTTTTCCTGCTTGTGTGCACATAGTTATTTGTTTATTTTGACTCATCTTTGTTTAGCTTTGTTGTTCTTGTTTTCAGCCAGATGTTTCCTATGTGTAACAATAAGAGCAACGTACAAACAGAGTCAGATTTCTCGTACATGTACACATACTCGGTCAGTGAAGCCGAGTTTGATGTATTTCGTCTAACCTTCCCAAAACAACAGGCAGTGATGCGATGGCAGCAGTAAATAAACCCACTTGGTTATCATTCCCTCTCCTCTCTATTTGTATCCTTTCCTTTGTGGTCTGTCTCACCTGGTAGTGTTGTGAGACCTTGTAACAGTGTGTTAGTGCTCTGCGCATGTACAAGTACAGTAAGTGTGTGTGTGTGTGTGTGTGTGTGTGTGTGTGTGTGTGTGTACAGTGAGCCTGTCTGCATTAGCATGAGCATTTTCCTGGGGTGAGACTCTGCAGGGAGCAAGCCTCTCTCACAAACACCATCTGTCAACAACAGGCTCACCTGCTAGCAAACATTTAGCTCAGGAACCATCTCTCTCTCACACACACACTCACACACACACTCTCACACACAGCAGCACAATTCAGTAATGTCAAAGCAAAAGATAATGTAATTTCCCACTTAGTCGACTTGACAACCTCACCTGCTTTGCAGCCTCTGCGATCTCCGAAGAATACACATGGATATGTTTGTATGTGTGACAGACAGAGGGATAGAGACACACTGAAGGGATTTTAAAAAAAAAGCACAAAACAGAACATTTGACACCTTGTTTGAACATGAAAATTGTTGGGCTGGAGAGTATAAAGCAATATGCAGAGTGGGAAATGTTTGAGGGAGAGGAAAGGTGAGAAAAGAAGGAGATGAAGACAGAAGAGGTGGGGGGGGGGGGGGGGGGGGGGGGGGGGGACAATTACCTGAGGTGTCTGACTAAATTAACTTCTCATCATCACTAATTAGCCCCTTGTTCCTCTGTTCCCTCCAGGTAAGTGCTACCTATATTATTGTGTTTGTGCCAGAGTGGTGTGTGAATGTGTGTGTGCCTTGTGTTCATTGTTTGACTAGTGAATAGCAGCAAAATCACTCCTTTGTTTCTGTGTCACTGTGTGGGTATGTCACCCTGATAATCCGTGAGAGATCAATATTTATATTTACTGTCATTTAATTCATATTTCTAAGGTGCAGTTATCATTATAATTATACAGAGTATACTGGTATGAAAACACGTTCAGGGCTGTAGCTGTGGCCATTTCACCATATTCCAAGCTCCAAAGTCACTCAGTCAGCTTAGCTTCTCTTCATGTTTAACTTTCTGGTGAATTAATCCAGTTTACTCTCAAGGCAGTGTTGAACGATTTTTTTAAGAGTTGATAAAACATGTAAAAAGCTTCACACAATCAAATATGAGGACTTTAACATTAGTAGCACCACAGTTTCCTAAACATGCATACTAGAACATCTTATGGCACTATGACATGTCATAAATATAATTAAAATATATGTAGGCTGCCTGTATTCTCAGTAAGGGATCAAATCAAATATAAAGCTCACTTCCATCCTCCTAAAAGTCATTACTTAAAATAGGCAATAAAGCTAGTGTGTGAGCTTTAATGATAACATGTAGGCTATAATATTTAATAACATAAACAATACAGATATGTACTTAAGAGGCTATTACAATTAAGAAATATAGGGATAGTCATGTAAGCTGCCCTGTGAGGCTGCACTTTAGGCACATCTGTGATTTGAGCTACATGCTAACATCAGCATGCTAACATGCTCAACGCTAATGTCAGTGTATCAGAATTATCTGCTGTTGCTGCAATAGAAACACGTTGGTATTACCAAAACAACCAGACCGAGACCACCTCTTCAAGAAGAAGAGAAGAAGCACCCTAACACAGTGTGATGTCAACTTCACAGTCTCCATTACTGTCTAATGATATTACATTAACACAGCATTAGACAAATTGTTCCTTTGTGCTAAATGCTAACGCCATTATGCTAACATGCTCACTATAACAATGCCAACCTGCTGATATTTAGAGGATATAATGTTTATCCTACCATGCTCAGTTTAGCATGTTAGAATGCTCACAGTAGTTAATTAACACGAAACACAAGTTGCATGAGACTGATAAAAAAAAGGTTAAAGTGTTGCAGTATGGATTGCTTAGTGGGCCTACTGGGCACAGGCCCAGGGTCCCAAAGTGTCAGGGCACACCCTGGACTTCCACCTGCAAAAAATCACTCATCATGAGGAAGGGACTCAAAATGACCACAAGGAGACACAAAAAACAACCAGGAAGACACATGATAATTATAAAGAGACATGAAATGACCAAAAAGACACAAAATTACCTCAAAGAGACACAAAACCACAAAAGATGCATAACGACAGACAAAGAGATGCAAAGAAACAACTCCAAAAGAGACAAAACCACCACAAAGATTGTTTGTGTTCTTCCTATAGGAGAGGTCTTGGGATCTATTGCATATCTGTGACCATAGACCCATCGTCTCGTAATCCACCCATGGCTATTGGTCAGCAAATTTAAAATGTGACCCACAGATTGTGCAAGATATGAAGTCCTGGGAAGTGATTAAAATCCACCCTGATGGGGAGGTGAATGTTTAGCATTATATGGTAATCAAAATATAAAACCAGTAGTCTCTGTCTTACTCAAAACCACAAATTTTAACCTTTAAAGTGTTAAAGGAAAAGTCAGGGATCACCAAAGTCAGTAGGATTCATCCTCAGTGCACCATGGATATCTGCCCAAATGTCATGACAATCCACCCAATCATCAATGAGTTATTTTAGTCTGGTTCAAAACTGTGGACTGACCCACAGACCGATATTAAAGCCATGCAGATATCACAGCCCCAGTCTGGAGTTTTTCAGACTTAGTCAAAGAATAATGAAAATATATAGTAATATGTATCAGTAAAATAAGAATGCAAGACAAAATCTGAAATCAGCCAAGTCCTCACATGAAATTTCCGTGTAGGAAACCCATCCAGCAATAAACCCCTTAATTAGTTTGCTACATCTCTCTGTAAAAAGAGGTTTAACATTAAGTATTTCTCATATTACCCTTAGTGTATTAGCGCGCAATGACAAAAGAAATATTCCTGCTCTATATCCCTGCTTCCTCGCCAGCCACATTTCAAGAATGTAGAATAATCTGATTATTCAAATAGATGTTAATTAGAGCTGTTTCCTCAAAAGATGGCATTATTCACTTGAATAAAAGCGAGTCATCTCTGAAGATTCCTCTAATGCCACAGAAGAACCTGCGTGGACATAAAAAGAACAGCTCCGTCATTTTTTTTGTTTTTGTTACATTTTTATTTGCCCAATTTTCCTTTGTGTTCCCGCAGTGTTCCTCTGGTGGGACATAATTTGAAGTGGAACAATGGCGCCGGATGAATAACCTGATATAATACATATTCATGGCGTTTGAGAAGCAGTTGAGTTGATCCACTTGTTTGAGAGACAACAAAGGTAGCTTCCGCTCCTCTGTTATCCTCTCTGCTCCCAATCCCTCCTCCGTGCCTCTTTCAATAGTTTGCCTGTTCGTTCCTCCTTAATTATCTTTTGAAATCCCCCCTCTGTTTAAACCTTTGTCCTTTTCCCATGTGGAACCTATAAACAGACAGTAGCAGCTTTCTGGGGGAAGTAAAAGGAGGAGGGAGACAGAAGAAAACATTTCTCAGGTTAATCTTCCTGCTGCTAAAATAGAGGAAGCATCTGTAGCTTTATAGCTCTGTAGCCATACTGTTTTTGTACTCTGACGTTTACCTGCAACATGCAAAAGATGTCGGCACTGCAAATTAAGGTCTCCTGCATGTATAAAACGTGACTAGCAGAACAAACACACAAACACTAGCCACTATATTAGCCACGCAGTGTAAAATAACAACAGACAAGAATAGCTTCAACAGTCTCATTGGTAGAACAATTGTAATTACAATAACATTGTGTGGTAATCCTTCTAAATAGAAGCCAGGAACTAAATCGGTTTCATGACGGTGGTGCTCAGCTTAGTTGCCTTTCACCGGTTTGTACGGTAATCCTCATTAACAAAACACTAATCCCGCCTTCCATGTTGCCATGTTCAGTCCTATCCCCCCCTCTCTGACATATAAAACTTCACCAAACTTCTCGCCCCACTTTAACAGAGACACTCTAATCACCCCAGTCCGATCACAATCCTGTAAACTCTTCATGTGGTGTATTGACTCTGAAAGGATTCAACAGTTTGCGAACATTTGCTCGGTTGTTTACAACAGGCTCACAGATGTCAGAATCAGCTTCTGCAAATGTTTGTACATTCATGGTAAATTATAAATCGTGGCTATTATGTTCCTATACTCAGTCTATGAAACATGAATGTCTGTGTTGAACAAAGGATTGAGAGAGCTCTCCGCTTGTCACTTGGCTTTCAGCACTTGGGAAACAAGTTGAATTTGAATGGACTGTGCAGTAATTAACAAAGTCAGCTCCCGTTTTTTTCTTTGTTTGCAGCTGTTGATGGACAATATTCCTCACTGTGACTCGAAATTAATTCATGTGCGATCAAATGTCAAGCATAAACATTAACACTTTACATATAAATATCAAAACAGGCTGTCAGCATGTAGCTCTTATTCTCTTACTTTCATATTAAAAGATAATCTCAGCCAATTAACAATTAACAGGGTTTTGTTTTGGGAGAAGAGCTCATAAACCACCCTCTATCTGTTTGTAATATCCAGTCCAGGTGATGATCTCTACTGCTTTATCATAATTTTAAACATCCTGGGTAACTGAGCAGAAACCAGGAACCAGTTAATCCATTGAACCAACCTTATTTAGTTATGATGAAGAAGAAAAAAGAAAATATATTTTGACCAAATCATCACGGATTGTTGAGACATTCCTGGTCCCCAGAAGATGAATCCTAATGACAGTGATCCCCTGACATTTTATCCAGTCTTTTCACCCTAATATATCTAATGCTGGCCCCACACTACAGGACAGTTGGGTAGAGTTTGGATCAGATTCACGTCTTTCGACAGCCGCGGGGTAATGACATAATCTTAATTTTACGGACTGGACTGGCATCTCAAACAAACATGTTTGACATTTAGGACTTGAAATCCTGTAGCATCAAAGGAACAGCACTTGAATATTGAACTAAAACCCCCACTAGCCAATGAGAGTGAACTGACAAGGAAGCATCAACAACACGTTTGAGATTGACAATAAAACTTTATTTCCAATTCACCTCCAGCTCACACTGCAAAATGTAACCTGTTATGATTCCATCTTCTCAGCGGTGACTTCTTCCACAGCTCTCATTCTTTTTTGTGTATTGGTGCAAAACAGCACACACAAGAGCAACCAGCTTCTGAAGTGTGATCATACAAGTTCCTGTGAGATCCCAAGTCCCTTGTATTGTCACTCTGAAATCATGTCGTGAAATGTGGTCCTTTGCCTTGACAGAATCATCTGGTGTGTACGTTGCAATTAAAATATTAAAAACTAGTTGAATCTGTCGTTACATCTGTGGTGTGTGTGATCTGTGTGCATAAGGCATTTCCTCTGATTATAACAAGTGAAAATTATTCACTCCTCTGCCCAGTCTTTGTTATAAATTTGATTTGTCACGAACTGGTTCATGGAATGTGACGAAGAGAGAGTGAAGGGCTATAAAGATACAAACCTAATTTAACAAACTAAGGTCAATACAAAACAAACAATGGAGTAGAATAGATCAGTGATAAAAGCAGCACATGGGTGTGTGTCATGCACATGTTGGAAGCCTTAAAGGATGCAAAACCAAAAGACAGTGATGCTGAATGGACGCTAGCTGTTGGAAGAAAAAGACAGACTGAGCACAAAGACCAGCTTGCCTACCAACTCCCATGTCCTGCAAAGTAAAATTATTGTTTTTGTCAATGGCAACACACCCAACTCATCAAAAACCAACGCTTGGTCACTGACCCTACATGTCAAACTTTCATGCTCTGGTACTCTTCTAGTGTACGTTTTAGGCATTCAGGGACGGTGTTTCAATTTATGCTCATTACACTGTGTCTCATGACATCACTAGCGTAGTATGCTACACATATTAACACGCAACATTACTCGTAAAAATATCTCGATTGACTTTTGGTCTCACACGAGACGCAAACTGTGGTCTACCCTGTGAAAGTCTGGAATTTGTTAAACCTATCCACCTCCTTTCCCACCTGCATTATGCAGACTTTCTCACCTTTTATACTACGGCAAAAATGCTGCCACCCAGTGCATCCCAAACTTTTCCAAAAGGCTGCCTCTGTGCATCAGTATCTGCTGCCAAGGGCCACTGACCAAGCAACAGAATTTTAGTTGAGAGTGAGACGGGGTTGTCAGTGAAAGCCCAGTAGCTTCAGTTCCCTGTCAGAAAGAGCTGTCTGACAACACAACAAAACAGCTAAAATATTCAAAAAATAGCTTACACTTACGCTGATATAATTTTTTTTAGGTGGGCTTTCTTTTAGGTGGCTAAAAACTACCCAACAGAGGCAGCATTTGCTAGCGCGTTTCATTTTCTACACATGAGGCGCTGGGTTTCTACCCGGATGTTATTGAAAACAAGCATTGTGATTCGGTCTAAAGGCTTTAAAAAGCTATTTATGCTGCAATCACCTTAAACATCTTGCATCCGTGCTGCATCTTTCCTCAGTACTCCTGTCACTTCTACAGCAAGAGGATATTAATTTCAAATTAAGCAGTGAGGTATTCAGTCTGTCATTAGCTACTCGATCTGTGTGTGCTGTTGCAACTTACATAGTAAAAAATATTAAGAGTGTCTGAGGAGATGTTCAAGGAGATAAAAGCTGATGTGTGTTATAATTTTCAAATGTTTGACCTACTTAGATCCTCACCTTTACTTTCATCATGATATCAAGTTATTGGTAACTCTTTTAGTTATAACACTGATAGCAAGAATACAGTATACCAAAAGTTCCCTCTTTACTTACAGCAAACTGAGATGAGCAGAAGGCATTAATATCATTAAGACTTGCAGAATAAAGTATTTTACTGTCAAACCTTTTCACTAAATCTGTCACTGGCTTCTCACAGCCACACCATGCAGAATAATATAAGATATTTAAAGTTTTGAAGGACATTTACTGTCTTTATGTGACAGCCATTCATTCATCTGGAAGAATCTTCTCTAATAAATTTCCAGGCTACACAAACTGTTCCTGACCCACCTACAGCTGCAGGCTCCTCGCCCACAATCCTTTGCTTTCTAATTATTCAAATAACAGACAGGACCGAGAGCTGTGATTCGCCAGCCCTCTTCAATTAGTGTTGTGTTAATTAAAGAGCATCATCAGGTTCTCGTTAGTGATTAAACACCCGAGTGTGATTACTTAACTCAGCAGGACTCCTGACGAATCATCTGCCCCCTGATCCCTCCGATGGGTGTACGCGAGCAAGTGTGTGGGTGGGTGTGTGTGGGTGGGTGTGTGTGTGTGTGGTTGAACATGTGTGTGTATGTGCATTTGAAATCTAGCGATGCTAAGGCGCTAGCAATGGGAAAAGATTCTCCCGCTCACGCTGCATATCAATGCTTCAATGAACACTGCATATGCAAAGCTGCGAGTACGTGTGCGTGTTTGTGTGTCCGATTAAAGGGGGATTTTTGTTCACTTGCTGATGAGGTGTCTGAAGTAAGTTAATTGCCTATCAAGAGAGCAAGCCAGCTCTGCCTCTTGTGTGTGTGTATATGTGTGTCTGTGTACTTGTTTTTGTGTATTTGTCAGAGGCTCTACGTGCATGTCTATGTCACTTCACAAGCTAATTGCCTATCAGAGGACTGCTCAGGTCCCTGTCCTTTGCCTGGATCAAGTCTGTGTTTAAGTGTGTGTGTTGGCATATGCATGAGCCTGTGTGCATAAATATGAATATTTTATTTAGTAGTTGGAAGTAACGAAGTACATCTGCTCAGATTCCGTTCCTAAAGACTAACACTGGTGTTATTATAATTTTTTATTAGTGTTAAAAATAGGCTAAAACTTGTAATGAATTTATCCTGCTAACATGTTTCTGATATAACCTATGTCTGTGTATAATAGAACTCCACAGTTGCCCCAAAACTAACTAAACGAACAAATACTGCACTGCTTCCATTAGTTGAAACTTTGCATCATTGCATTCAATACTGTTAATGCTGTTCTTCTAAAACAACTTCCCGACTTCCCTTTTCTAGTTTTGACAGGAGTTTAGTGTTAGGAGGACATCATGCTGAGGTAAACTTAAATTTTTCAACCCAGACACCAGAAAAATATGGGCATTAAATGGTTCTCCAAAGCTCAGATATGTAACATTTTCACATTATTATCATATAGCAGATACTTTAAGTCTAAAAAATGCTGTGGATAATGTGTGGTTAGGTTTAGCCACAAAAACTCTTTGTTATGGTTAGGAAAAGATCCTGGCTCAAAATTTTGGCTTAAAATACATCATCTACAGGGCACAATCCTGGTAGGAAAAGCAGCAACATCTCAATAAAAAAAACGACCAATTTTCAGGCTACAAACCTGGGAGAAAAAGCAGCGATGTCCAGAACAACCACTCTGTGGGCCACTTTTCCAGGACTTAAAGCAGAAATGTCTGAGGCAAAAAACAACCACTTTTTGGGCCACTATCTTGGGAGGAACAGTAGCGATGCCTGGGCAAAACAACAACTACTTTTGGTGCCTAAAAAGCCGCTGGACAGCAATGACTTGGTAAATGACTGGCTGTTTTTTTGTTGGTCTCTGCAGCTTGGCAGACATCTCACCAAGGTAACACCAATCCATCCTCCCCTACACCTCCCGAAACATTGAACTTTTTACTCTCCTACATGTATTCCAAAACTATATTTTCTTGTGACTTTGCAGATTGTTTGACTTGCAAAATATACATTATAAACATCGTAGAATATGTTATATATGATAGAAAATATGATGCTCCGTTACCAGAAGCCAACAATGTATAAAGTAGGTGGAATTAGCCACTTGAGGCTGACTTCAGAGGGGATTCAATCCCCGCAGAGCCCCATGTTATCATGTCCAAATTTACAGCAGAAATAAACATGTTAACAGCCTGGTACAAACAACGGTTTGGGTCTCTATAAATAATTTAACTGTACTGGGGGGCTTTTTTATTATTCATCGGTTTAAATGTTATTAAGACATAAAGGTGTGCCTCTTTGAGTGATAGGCTGTTCGTGAGGCATCATAACAGTCTATAACCCCGTTTCCACCACCTTTGAAACCAAAAGTAAACCTTCAAACATGGTACCTAGACCCTAGGACCACTTAGTGTTTCCATCGCAAACAGCACTCTAAAGACTCATTCACACTGGCGCTATTTGTTCCGCTTTAAACAAACTTCCACAGATAGTTCGCTTCATTTGGAGCTGTGTGAACGCTCATTCGAACTCTGGTGCACACCAAATGAGCAAACCCTGGTCCGCTTGAAAATTGGGGGTCTCGGTTCACTTGCAAGTTCACTTGCAAGTGAACCCTGGTGTGGTTCACTTATGGTGGGGAAATGCAAACGGACTATCCAGTGAACTAAAGAGAGGAAGTGAACCAAAGAGAGGAAGTGAAGTAGAGTGCAGTGCATTTTGGGTAGAAAAAAAAACAAAACAAAAAGCACAAAACGGGAGAAGCAGAGGTAAAAAAAAAAAAAAAAAAAAAGAAAAAGCTGGAAAATGTCTCATGGGCAGACGTGGAGTAGTGAGGAGGTGCAGGCGCTTACTGATATATGGTCAGAGGACTATATATCGCAGTTGCTTGTGGCTACCCACAATAGATTTCTGTTTTCGGTCCTGGCCAATCAACGAGCCGGGTTTTCTTCGTCCTCATGCTTTTTTTCTTCCTGGTTAGTGGTCGTATCGAGCAATACCACCCCCAAACAAGCAGCTGTTGTAACTGCATGACGTTATCCAGGCGGTTTGGTCTGCCTTAAAAAGTGCAGTGTGAAAGTGAACTGAACCAAATGAAGGTGTGAAATTTTTGGGCATTCCCCGCCCAATCGAACCGAGTCCCCCAGACTATCCTGGTGTGAATGCACCCTTAAATGTGGGCGAGGTTGTTGTCACTCACTTCTCTGTCCAGCACTCACTCTACTTCCTCCTTTATCAGCCTGCACCTTGTTTATTGTCCACAGAACAGGGTTGCATACCAACATTTTTGAGGATTGCAGTTCGCATAATCCGGTCAATGTATTATTATTTTTTCAACGCTTTAAGATTCACTCATTACTAAAAGTCTGTGTCATCCAAGAGAGACAATAAAAACTAAAGTAATGGTCAAAGTTCTCAAACTGAAATTCAAGGTTTCCTGGTGGATTCGTATCGTCAACTCATAATTCAGTAACATAACAAGTTAACATTCCACCTTAAAAGTCGCCAGCAGTCGACCCAGCGACTTAAATTATTTTTTTCTCAGTCTACAACTGCTGCAAGAGCCAGCAAAACATCCTTTCATTTTATAGTTACAGTTTACTAATAAAACTCTCCAGCCTAAAACCAGCCACAACTCAGCCCTGAGCAGAGTGACCGTCCTCTATTGACCAATCAACAGACTGCAGTGTTCACAGCTCTGCCTTTTAGTACCAGACCTGGGTGCTAGGTACCAAAAATGGGGATGGTATGGAACGGTTCCATTGGTACCATCCACAACTTTCCACAGTGGAAACAGAAAAAATGCATACCGAACTGAACTGAACCGTACCGTACTGCTTGGTGGAAACGGGTCTTATGAGTCAGTTCTACCCCTCCATCTAAATATAGTCACTTCCAGCCAAAATGTCAAACTTGAGGCTTTAAAAGGGGTCTCCACAAACCAATAGGTGATGTAGCTACGTCCATGATTTTTATACAGTCTATGGTAATGATCCAATAATATTTAATAGAATATGACTATGAAAGTGGCCATTCTGCATATTTTAATACGTAAGTAAAATGTGTTAATAATGCTGCACAAGTACAGTGCAGTACTTGTCGTTGTAATGGAGTATTTTTACAGCGTGGTGTTGCTACTTTTACTTAATTATAGTCCAAGTGTATCCTCCTTTGCCTGTGTGTGCATGTTGTTTGTCTGTGTGTGTGTGTGTGTGTGTGTGTGTGTGTGTGTGTGTTCCCAGCAGAGTAGTTTACCTCCAGAGGACCAGAATGCTAATTAAGATGAATCCACCTCCAGCCCTCCTGGCCCCGCCTCCCTCTAACACATTCATCAGTGTTATGCAAATGTATGTGTGTGTGTGTGTGTGTATGTGTGTGTGTGTGTGTGTGTGTACGTGTGTGTGCAAAATCACATCACAGGCCACACAGATCACAGCTACCACCATCCCATCTGACTCATAGTAATATATAGCATTTAATAACCCTGTGTACACACACAAACACACACACATATACACACAAAGACAAAATCAATATCCATGATTTAATAATGCAATGTACCAATCCAACTGGTTTCGCGGGCCTTATTCCTGGCCACAAGAGCATCGCCACGACAACAGGAACCAGAATAACAGATCTACTGCTAGTGTGCTAATTGAATGCGTTTACATGTGTGTGTCTGTGTGTGTGTGTGCACGTGCAGTGAGAACACAGGCAGCACATTCTTCATCTTTGGAGTGATGAAGTAGGATTTAATAAACTAGCAAAAACACACTCATAAACTCACACACACGCAGATATCCTCAGCAGGTGAGCGAAGCTGAGTTGACACTTTGTCAGCACAGTGTAATTTGACATAATGAATGCAAGCATCGTTACTGCTGTTAATTGGCCAGACTAATTATACTCCGAGGACGTCATTAGAGAGAACCTGCCGCTCCAACTGTGTGTGTGTGTAAGTGGATGTGTGTGTTTGCGTGTGAGTGTGTTTACGAGTCAGGTCTGGGCAGACGGTGGGAAAAGTGCAGGAGACTGGAAGAGACTGGAGGTGGGTTTGAGCTCTGGAAGGGAGCGGCGATGAGGAGGAGCAGTGCAGGTGGTGAGGATGGATGCAGGGGGACGAGACAGGGTTGGAGGGGTGAGGAAGGGTCTGGTTTAGGGTAAGACAGTGGGAGGGGAAAGTTTAGGTTTCAGGCCAAAAAGCAGTGATGGAGGAAGGCAGGAGGTTTGAAGAGCGACAGCAGGATGAGGACAAGGGAGCTTGAAAGGTTCATGCTGTCAGGAAAAGTTTGTTATTGTCTCATGCCAAAGTCAGGGCTGCTAATGATTTTCTTATAGTGGAGGTCTAGAAACAAGGAATGAGTGAGCACAAGCAGTTATGACTACGTTAATCCAGGGATGCAAAATACTAAAATCATTGCCGACAAACATTTTCATATGTATTTTAACCCATAACCCACCATTACCTCTCTGTGTCTGGTTTTCACTAGAGGACTTTCTCTATTATACTGTAGCAACAGTGATGCTTGGTTCATAAGTATCTATTTAAACGCTGTTTCCAAATGTCTGCACTCAGTGAGGCACTAAATGACTTAAATAGCACATTTTGTTTCTGCAGCAACCATACACTTGTCACCAGTAGCTTATTTAAAGCTACAGTTGGTAGCAGATACTGATGCACCGAGGCACCTTTTAACCGCAGAGACACACCAGGCAGCTTGTCAATTTACGGTCATTACAGCAATTGTGTCTTTTCAATATAAAGTTCAGCTTATTAAATGCACAGTTTATTGTAGTTCAATGCACACAGTCTCTTTTCAAAATAAACTTAGAACATAGGTTTAAAAAACTGTTTTTAAAGCAACAAATGCACTTAGTCAGGTTTAGAAAAAAAAACGTCATGGTATGGTTTAAAATAAGAACACTTGATATTAATATAACATCACATGACATACATCACGTCACATGACATGCGTTACTAGTGTAGTATGCTACAAATAGCACACTAAAGCCTTTGCACACTGAGTCCATTTTTTTTTTCAGATGCGCTTTTTTAATCCGTCATCTGAAAAAAATCGTCACGCACAGAAACCTTGCACAATGATTCCTATGCATTCTATTCTATTCATTTTGAAAATTTGCAGTGTGTAGCAAAATGAAAAGACACATTTCCTCCTTTGCCTCTCTCCTTGGAGTTACCTATCTGACTGTCACCACTCCCTCCCTGTCTTTCATTTGGCACCGCAGCTGAATGAAGGGACGGAGGTGTCCTTCCTGTCTGTCTCCACATTCTGTGTGCGGTCCACATCCTCCTCCTCATCATCATCATCCACTTGAATATTACTCCTCTGTCTTGTCGCTGCTGTGTCCCGCCTTCACATTTTTCTCTCTGATTCTTGGTCAAACATCTCTGAAGGCTTCTGACAGATGCAAAAAACTTGAACCTGTTCTGAAAATTTTAATGACAAACGAAATATTTGACACAATTTGAGGTTGTTTTTATTTTAAAATGTGTGACAATGTTGGGCAAAAAAACCCTACACTGTGTGCAAAGGTCTTAACACCTCGTTTCCACCCAAATTAGCGTGTGTACACAGATTTTAAAACACAGGTAAACTCCCTAAAAATAGGCTACAGACTCCTTTCCGATCGCCAGTAGAACAGAGCTGTGTACACATCCATGTCATGGACAGGCTGGAGAGCAGGTAAACAGTAGACAGCACTGTGAGACAGCAGCACGGCGGAAAGAAAACTTTAGGTGGTTACACTTTATTATCTCTTACTTTCAAACTCGGTGCAGACTAATTTGGAATGATGTTTGAGCGTTGCTTGGGAAAAGATCGATGCTTTTTGTGACAGCGCATCATAGCATCTCGCCAGTTAAGGGGCTAAAATTAGAGAGTTCACCTGGGTGTTGTGTTACCATCAGTGCCAATGGGAGCCAGAGGTGATAAATACTCATGACTACCGCAGAGTCTTTTGACCTGGGTGTGAATGCCGATTAAAACCATTCCCATTGCATTAAAAGCCAGATGTTAGCAGGTGTTAGGGGCTTATGTTGTTATTCAAATAACTCAACTGACTCTTGGTTTGTAACAGGACACAAACAGCGGTCTCCTGGGTGAAGATCCAGAGTTTGCTTTACCCATCCACATCCCCTGCCATCCACCCTGAGCGAACTTTCTTATTCTATACTACTGCAGTTGCTTGGAGCGCCTACAAATGGGGCCACCTGGTAGGTTTCATACTGCCACTAGAAGGTGTCTTGGTGCATCGGTATCTGAGTCTGAGGGCCATTTGTTAAGTTAGGGGTGAAACCGGGTTTTTCAGACTCAGGAAGTTTCTGTAATAAGCTCAAAAGCTCCCTGCACTTCAGGACAATTTACTGTATTATATCCATTCAAATAAAACCCTCACTGGTAACAGAGTGGAGACAATGCTATTTATTAATGACATTTTAAATCAGAAAAACTACCATGACCAAACAACAACACGCTGATGGTGACCATGCTGATGCCTCTTGACTGAAATGGCATCAGTGGAGTATTTACTTAGTCAGCCATTACAGCCGAGCAATTTGAGCAAATTCTAAGAAACAATATCGGCTCGCAGTCCGCCGGCAAAGCAGAGAGGGAGGGGGTGAGAGTCTGCAACGGGTAAAGCATGTAATTTCCTAATTCTGATCTTGCAAGACAATCCATCCTTATCAGTGTCTGATTCCCACATTGGAGGGAAAGTAGACAGAGAAGCTGCAGGCCATCACACACACACACACACACACACACACACACACAAGAAGAGGCATGAAATTACATAAAGGAAAGGGATACAGATAGAAAGACTGAGAGACTAGTGAGAGAACAAACAGGCCTATCAAGACGACCACAGACCCAGATAACAAGATAAGGCCTAATCAATCAATCCTTGCACACTGAGAGAGATTGCGCTAAGTGGCTCATGAGTCCTGCTGAAAATTAAATCTGCACACTCCTTCAAGTAAGACAGAATGTGGGGAGTGAGAGTTGGAGGGAAAAGGAGAAAGAGAGAGGGGGGATAATAGAGGGTAATTTCATCAGCGTGGCCCATGATGAAGCTTTTACACGGTGGTTTGAGAGGCCAAACTAAAAGGCTGGAGGTTTGGTGATATTGAATATGAGTGGTGTGTCATGATTTGATTTGTAAGACGATAGCCAGGAATGAGATTATAGCGTCTAATGCGGATATCTGAAAGGGTGTCAGATCTTGAGGGTGTATGTGTGTGTGCGTGTGTGTGTCTTGAAATTTTCTTCCTGAGCAGAGGAAGCCTAACACACTGTGATTCACTTTAATTCACTCACTCCATCCTCATCCATCCTCATCACCGCTGTGCGTCCTCTATGTGTGTGTGTTGTTTTAGCTTACATAGACTAACCATCACCAGGCTGCTAAAACAAAAAATGCTTCAGGAAAAAAAGCAAAGCAGCAGAACCAGAAATGAAAAGGAGAAGAAGGAAGCCAAGAAAAGAAATGATTTCAAATCTTGCGTTTGGTGAAACAGAGGTGCCAGTGTTCCACCAGATGATAAATCATTTTCTTGGTTTTCTGTTTTGAAGCCACAGCGCCAAAGTTTATGTTTCATTTGGCCTCACGTAATTTTTCAGACGCTGGAAAAACATCTTCATAAGGCAATATTTAAGACTATTCAAATGTTTACTCTAATGACTTCTCTATTTGTGTGAACACGTGCATCGGCCAACTCCAGCTCTCAGTGTTTATCCAGGGAAAATGGCGAGTCAGCGTAACACAGTACCAAACATTAGAAGAGACAGATCGTCGTGATGATGGACGCATCGAGCCCAAGTGTTGCTGACTCTGTCTCATCTTGTCCTACCACATTATGAGGGGTGAAACTTTTTTTAAGTCAGCTCTGCTGAGAGCTCATTGTTTTGGTTTTGCAACACATAACTTTCTGTTCTGCTTCAGTGTCACTACTCTCATCATTGTTTTCTAGCTGTGGCAGACAGACGTCTCTGGGCTCAGCAGCAGCAGAAGAATTACTTTCCGGTCATTGTTCAAATACCAGCGAAGCTATGCTAACCACGAGGTGATGTTAGTACATTACAAAATGTCTATATTTAACGAAAAGCCAAAGAAACACTTTGTTTCACCAACTGAATCTAATAATTTTGAAATATATTGTCGTTCCACAACCAGTGTCCCTGTTTCTCTGGATAACCCACTGAAACACAGTGTTGACAGTTTCCATTGGACTTTTTACCTTGGCTGACAGATTGTGGATTATTCAGAGTATAAGGGACACTGGACAAAAACAAGAATTTTTCATTGTTTTAGCTCCACATATCAAATTCTTTTCACCTCCGTTGCCTTGAAGTCAAGGCAGGAATATCTTGAGATACCACTCGAGGCGGAAAAATATTTGTTTTTGCTTTTTTAGTTAAAGAAAAGAAGGTAGAGAAGGAAAGAAAAATAACAGAAAGGAAGACAAAACAAACAAGGGAAAGAGGAAAGAATGATGAAAGACAGAAAGTAAGCCAAAAGTGAAAGATATTAAAAATATTACTGACACTTCTTATGCAGTTTTCATCTTAAACTGGAAGGGCACTCAGATAGTGCAGACCTCTGCTAAGGCTAATGGTCCAGTGTCCATGATCCATGATGTGCAGATCTGCAGGCACAACCACTATACATGCTTGTATATATTTCCAAAAAAAAAATAGAATTATTCAGTGCCACAAACAAATGGAAATGCAGCGAAGAATTGCCAAAAGATAACCAGTGTTGTTTAGTCCTGAACGGTGGTCTGCAGCCTGGCAGCCGTCTTGCCTTCGTGCACCGTATCCTCATAGAACGGGTTCGTATGATATCCTACAAATTAGTGCCCCACAAATGAGGTTATGACCTTAATGTAAAGGCATGTAATTAATGCAGTATTACAGAGGTTAGGTTAGGGTTAGGGTTAGGCAAGTAAAGTTACTGTGGTTCGGCTTAGGAAAAGAAACATGGAGAGGACATACCTTTGAATGACTCAAAGTTCACTCAAGGTTCATACAGTTTCGAACACATGTTTCTTGGGGAAAGTTGCAGGGGCATGCCTCCTTACGAGACCACTTGGGCCCGCTTCCTTGTTGAATTCAGCCTCGCATTGGTCATGTGATCACAACAACACAAAATATGTTAGTTATGCTCGAATTACTAGCTCAGGGGTGACATGCAGCGGAGGACCACAGGCTGGGCTCGAGCCCGGGCCACTGCGGCAACAGCCTTGTACATGGGCTGCCTGCTCTATCCACTAATCCACCGACGCCCCATTTATATTGCACCTTTTATGCAAGAAATAGAGCACAAAGTGGTTTGCAATAGTTGCGACCGTGTGGAGTGTAAAAAGAAAGAGTTTCAGATCTGTATCAGGAAGTCCAAGCTAGTTAAAGGCTAAAGTGAACACATATGTTTTACCTGTCTTTAAAAAAGATATTTAGTGAGCTAGCTTCCTGATACCTAAAGGTAGTGTGTTCCATAGCTTTGGGGCATCATTGACAAAGGCTGCATCCCTGATCTCCTTCCGGCTGTTGCTGGGAGCCTCCGATAAACCAGCAGCAGCTGATCGCAGTGTTCTTGGAGGCAAATAGTTAACAAGGGAGTTGCAATGTAGCTTGGTCCGAGCCTTTTAGGGCTTTGTATACAGGGAGTAGGATCTTGAAATCAGTTCTAAATGTAACAGGAAGCCAGTGCAGAGCAGCTCAGACTGGCCTGACATGCTCTCTCCTCTTGGTGCTGGTTAATACAAGAGGTGCAGAGTTTTGAATGAGTCTCTAAATGGTGTCTTTTGGGAGTCCAGTAAAAAGTGCGTTACAGTAGTCAAGTCGGCTTAAAATAGAGGCATGAATCAATTTCTATGCATCTTTTTTTCTTCAGAAATGGTGGTACCTTAGCTACGAAATGTATCCGACGTTTGCAGAGACATATGATGCAAGCATTTTCTTCTGGCTGCTGGGCTGGAAAACATGACCTCTTTGACAGAAGTAATGATCTTCTTAATAACCACAGGCATCAGATACATGAAGTCAGGTTAAAAGTACAACACTGTGTCTTAAATGTAGCAGAAGTCGAAAGTACAGCGCTGCTACCTAAAAAATATCCTCTGTCGCACAGTCCTACATGACCTCACACACACAGCACACACAAACACAACCAACAAATCTGAATTATAAAAAAGGGAACAGTGACGCAAAGCAAAGGCCTCATAACCAAAAATGGATTGGTACACACACACACACACACACACACACACACTAATAAAGTTGTCTGAGTGTTGTTTGGCAGGGAGGGCGGGTGGGAGATTCATGAGTTTTAATATGCAGAGCAACTGCAAAGTGGAAAACCAGACACACTCTCACACACGAACACACCTACACTGTGGCATCAGTTTCAGAGCTCCACACACACTCATACACACTTACAGACACACACACTTCACATGAACTATGAAGATGTTTTTCTATTCATATGGTGACAGACAGCAGCTAACACACAACAGATCGCTCCCAGCAGAGAACACAGAGCCCTCACATCATTAACACCTCCTGCTGCGTACCGCTGGGCTTCAACTGTCTGGGGACACAAAGCCAAGAGGGAAGAAACAAGAGACGAACACTTAGGACACGGACAAAAAGGTGCTATAAATGTGTGTATTTACGTCTGTGTGTGTGTGAGTGTGTACACGCTCTCTATCTCCCAAATGCCTCGACTCATCTACTAATTAGTCAGGAGCAATTAAGTACGCTTAAACTAACCTCACACAGATGCAGCCCAAACACACATCTAGGTAAACAAATAATCACAAACACAGCGAATGACTCATTTTAACTGTATCAGTTAATAATAAAAAAAAAGAGGCAAAATAAGAAACAGAAATAGGATTGTCTGTGAAGAGGAGTGGAAAGAGAATGAGAGAAAGGCAGACACAGAGAAAGAAAGAAAGGAGTAATAAGGAGTGAAGCAAAAAGAGATCATCATAAGTCCCAATGGACAGATTGAAGCAGAGTGGATTCTATCACATGCTATCTCTCATTTATATGCTAATTCACACTATTAACAGAGAAAGAAAGAGAGGGAAGAGAGTCTAATAAATAGCTACTGATTGCTGTTTGTTCATTAGTTAGTGTTTTTTTAAGAAATGCTGTAGTGAGCAACGAGCCAGCTGTTTCTGTTACAAGACAAACTGTCTCATACTGTCTCGAGTGCGAGTGACAACAACAACGCGAAAAATGGATGTTTGAAATGAAATGAGAAAAATATATATATATAAAATAAAGCCAGAAAGAAAGATGTTATCAATGTAATTCAATTTGGATTAACGCTGCAAATCATCTCCTTTCATCCCTCCTCCCCTCCTTCACTTTTGTTCCTTTATGATACTGATAGCCACTTGAGTGCTTCTCTCATTTTCTGCTTTAAGCTTTTTGCCGCTACTGATCTCAATTCGGCTCAATTAACTATAAATATGAGCTCACGTGCACACATACACACAGTGTCGGTGTACTTCACTGACCTTCAGCCATACAAGAGGTAAAAGATCATGCTGAGATGCCACGAAGAGCAAACGCAGGTACAGAGACAGTTTGTCTTTTGACGTAATGTAATTGGGTGTGAATGTGAAGCCAAAATTGTTTAATATTCTTATTCTGCCATATTTTTCATCATGCAAATCCAGCTCTTTCCAATAGGATCTAAAAGTGGGCGGGGCTATTCCAGGCAGGATTCAAGTTTCTTGATTTGAGGAGAAAGAAACCAAGGCCTTGAATGTTTTTTAAAATACACATAAAAAGAAATTTGGTCACTGAATGTGCTTGAATTTACAAATACAAATAAAATACAAATTGTAATTCTTTTGATATTGTCTGCCATCATTGCAACACATGGATAACTGGTGTCGGTGAGCTTCTGTAAATCTGCTAGTTCTCATTATAAAAAATCCCAAATGTTTGTGAGGCTAAACATCAACAAAATGGATTGAAGCTGAATATTCTGAAAAAAAAAACATGTTGCAAATTTTGGAAATAATCACATCTATCCTTTTCTGATAAATTTCGAATTCTTTTCAATACCTACTAGTTAAATGTTATTGGAAATGTTTGGAAACAATCCTACACAGCCACGACTGGACTCCAGGTCCACAAGTAGTACAGTACAACCCCAATTACAAAAATGCAATTATTTTAAAATTGTCTTTGACTGAGATTCAGCTGAATACAGTAAAAAGAAATACATTTAACATTCAAACTTATTAACTTTACTTTCTTTGATAAATATACACTCATTCTGAATTTGATGCCTCCCAAAGAAAGTTTTAAAAAAAATGTATGGTGCAGGAGCACGTTTACCATTGTGTCACATCACCTTTTCTCTTAGCACACTATGTGTTTGGGAAGTGGGACTGAAAAATTTGAAAGTAAACTTTTTCCCTCAAGATTCACAAGCTGGCCCCCTAAAATCTTCAAGCTTTAAAGATTGTCTGTGTGGAAGAATGAGCCAAAATCCCATCTGAACACTGTGAGAGATTAACTTCTTCACAGGGAAGCTGAAACAAATTTCAGTTAGCATGTTTAATACTTTTTCCTGTGTCACTCCACTTTATTGCGTATCATTTTTATGGATGTAAATGTTACAATTTGTTTATCAGTGCAGTGTTATTGAATTAATACTGATGTCTGGTCCAATTGGGTGTGAATGCGAATACACCAAAATTCTTTATTATTCTTATTCCACCACATTTTGCATCATCTAACTCCTTTCACATTTTTCAACATAGAAACTTCATTCAACATTCATACTTTCCAACATCTGCAGCATTTTTTGGGAAATTTTTCCCCATTCAAATGTATGGAGGACTGTCCAAATCTGTCATAAATTCCAATTTTTTCCAAGCATCTCCAAGTCCTCATTCATATATTCACGTTGAAATTCAAACTTTAAAATGTTCCCCGTCTTTCATACATTCTGGCTTGTATTCAACCTTTAAATCCCATTGATACTTTTTGAAATATTCAGACTTGTTTGGAGTATGGTAAAAATGCCCTCCTCAGGTTTTATAATGGGTTTCTATGGGACAGAGCTAGATCACGTGACATCATGGCGAGTGTGTGGAGTATCTGTAAAATCTTATTTAAAATTTCTCTTTAACTCCCTGTCACACTTGCAGTTTTGACTCTACATACACAATTTAAACATCAAAATGTAGTAAAATGTGTGCTGGTTGCAGAAATGTTTTTTTATGGAAGCAAACACACTTGCAAATTTGGCTCAATGAGTCTCCAGTGTATGGGAAACACTGAGTTACTGTATGAAGCATGTGCATACATGCTCATCTGGTGGGAGGGGCTTAGTACAGACAAGGAAGAGATGCAAGAGGAGCATGTGTTTTCAAATGTATTTATTTTTTTCCCTTTTCAAGAAAACTTCCTAGCCCTTCTTTAAAAGAAGCAGCTATTAGAAATGACATTGACACTGTTTCTGGACTCTGCAGATTAGACAAGATAGATGTGAGTTGGAGATTTCATTTTACTTTTGCCCTCTGAGTTCTTGCTTGTTCTTAAACATCTGATTTTATAACTTTTATTTAAATTTTATAAAGCACCATGGTCAGTTTGTGTTGTTTTTAACATAAATAACATGGAACACAATTAATTCTTCATAAATAAAGTGACTTGAGTGGACATTTTTAGTTTTAAGTAGAAAGTTAAAGTAAGTTTAAGTTTAAGTTAAAAAGCCAAAGATCAGTCACTAAGAGAAAATTCAGGGCTTTTCACCTCTTTCCTGTTTTAAAGCCATTTAATCAGAGCAGTATCTGATCTTTAAAAAGCTTGAAAACGTGAGCAAAAATATTCACCCTGATAGATGGCGTTTGTGATTCATTGAGCACAGATCATCTCTGTCTTTTACATTACTCATTCATACAAACACAAGTATCCATCCATAGACGGACTTAATCTGTGTGCACACAAAGCACACACACACACACACACACACACACTGATCATTACCCTCCTGCCTTGTCACAGACACTTGGAAAAACACAAAGAGGGAGACCTGAACTAAAATCCTGAGATGATTTTGCCGCCTGTCACCATCACCATCACCACCATTATGTGTGTGTGTGTGTGTGTGTGTGTGTGTGTGGGTGTGTGTTTGTTCAAGTAGAGACCACATGCAAAGGGTTTCCACGGGCGACATCCAGAGGTTCTTGAGGGGGGTCCTCGGGCTGTGATCGCTTTTCCAGTGCTGTCATCACAAAGACGCACTTATGCTAAAACAGCACTCTGTCAAAGCACAGTGACCGAGACTCAGACACAAAAAACATTTTGTTCCACCTTGTGTACTCATGCACACCGTGATGCATCACACCAACACCAAAATCACTTTGTCATGGATTCCACACACGCCAACCTGCTCCTCCTCAATGCAGAAATCTGTCTTCACTCTAAAATCTGTCGTCACTTTTACACCTGGTTCTGACTGATTCACTTAAGTGGAACATATTGCACTGAAACGTATCCAAGCACAGAGCAAATATCTATACATGAGATTTTTTTAAATAAAGCAGTCTACAAAATAAGGTTGTAACACTTGAAACTTCTTTACGTGGTGTCCAGTTTATGACCTCTCGCTGGTTTATAAGAAACAGTACATTATAGGGCATATAATTTCACACCAACTGGAATACAGATCCTTAACTCAAGTAAGATCAAGAGCAGTGATTCCCAACTGGTCCAATCACAGGGTCCAGATTTCTCCTTAGTCATTTGTTCAAGGTCCACACAGGTCAATGTATTCAGCGTCATACCTGTGTTTGGCCATGTCGTTGGGCTAGTTTGTTGTCTCTACAGCAGGGTACGGCACTCTAAAGTAAAAGCTCTGTGCCAGAAATTCACTGTTCTTCAAAATAAAGTGTGTTTTTTACAAACTTGACATGTTCGCAAGTCACTTGCTGTCCATTCAGAGTGGACTTGGGACCCACTTTTGGACTGGGACCCACCAGTTAGGAACTACTGATCTACAGTGTAAAGTGTTGGTTTAGTTAAGTACAACATTTATTTTAATATATGCAGTTCCAGTAAAGCACCTTGCCATACCAATACAACAGTGGTGGAAGAAGCACTCACATCCTTTAATTCAGTGAAAGTAGTAATACTACAGTCGACCATAGAAATACTTACAAGTCAACATTAAGTAGAAGCACAGAAGTATTGACTTCTAAATACAACTAAGTTTTCATTATGCAGAATGGCCCATTTCAGAATAATGCACATTATTGGACTGCAATTACTGATGCATCTAATGTGTTCATAACTTTAATACTGAAGCTGGTATTCAACTACTATAAATACCTTTCCTAATGAGGAGTTTGTGAGTTTTAGTAGTTTTATCTTAATCTATAATATGAAATATTCATTTGTTTGGTATAGGGTATTAAATAAATGCAGTGCAGTATTCCCTGCTGAAATTTGGTGTATTAGAAGTTAGCAGGAAATGGAAGTAGTCAAGCCACGCACAAGTAATTCATGAATTTAGGAGGATTAACTTTAGTACTAAGTGTGATTTAAAAACAAGAGGGTTTGTCTTTTTCAGAACACATGCAAAAATACATTCTGGACTATAAAGGTAATTATTGAAAGTATTTAGAAATCAGAAGCTGTATCACTGAAGGCCAATTCATTCAAGATAACCCAGTATTCAAGTTTTTGGAGTTATTTGGCATAGCACACAGGGCAGCGATGTTCTACAAAATCTTTAGTGGGTTACCAAAATACATTTGTAAAAATCTGAGGATCACCTGGCAGAAGGACCTAGGGTGGGAATTAAACAATGTGGAATGGTTGAAAATACTATGAAATACTGGGAAATATATAAAGGAGGCAAGGGGGAAATTTACTCAGTATAAATAATTCATAGGTTTTACTTTACTCCTTCTGAGTTGTACAAGATGTGTCTACTGGCTCATAATTTATATTGGAAATGTCAGACAGAAACAGGAACACTTCTACATGCAATCTGGGAATGTAAACTGGTTAATCCATTATGGGAAAAAGTTGAGTATCACATAGAGAAGTGGTCGGGTATGACGACACCTAAATCACCAATATAATGCCTTATTATGGAGGACCACACAGAATTACGGAATGTATCAAAATATGACCTTGTTGTGATAAATGTAGGGGTCGTCACAGCTGCTCGCATGATCCTCAAATTCTTGAGTACATCACCTCCAGATTTTGAAAAATGAAAGAATCAGTGTTAGAAATTGTGTCATATGAACACGTTGGCTAGGGTCAGCAATGAAGTTGAAAGCTTTAAGAGGTCATTGGCAGGCTTTTATGTTTGTAATGATTTTGTGTTTAGTTGTACAGCTGGGTTGCTAAATTACTACTATGGGTATAAGAATGTGTAGGTACCAGGTGCCTGTGGATAGGTTGAGTTCCAATAACAATGCTGTCTGTTTGGTCAGATTTGACTGAATAGATGAATAAATAAAAAATTGGAAAAAAAATAAAAATAAAAAAAGAGCACTTTCTGAATTTTGTACAATAGATTTCATGTTTTCCTGCTGGAGAATAAATTGCCCAAATACATGTTTCTTTACGGCACAAGACACAACTACATGGCTATGTGGACACCAAAAAATCACACCCATATGTGATGGTTCAACATTTCATTTAGTACCATTAATCTGCTGCTTTAACAGCCTCCTCTCTTCTGGTTTCACTCTTTACACAAGGTGTTGGACCCCGGCTGCAGGGCTCTGCACCCATTCAGTTACAAGAGCATTAGTGAGGTCGAACACTGATGTAGGGCAGTAAGACCTGGCTCATAGACGCTGTCACAGCTCATCCCAAAAGTGTCAAATTAGGTTGGGGGGTCTCCGTGCAGGCCAGTCACGTAGTCGCACGCCAAACTGGGAAACACATTTTGGCCCATAGCCCAGTGTACAAGAAACAACCCCTGAACAAACCTGCACAGAGTCAGACGTGTCTACATAGAGGTGGCTCATGAATTTGTGTTTTCTATATTTTGAAGCTGCAAAAATCACAAAGTTTTAGTTCAGTCTCAGCACTCCCATGTCCTTTGCTTAGTTTCAATGAATAAACCCTGGTAAAAATAATTCATAGTTGGTGAACAAGAGCTTCTTTTAGTGTATAATCACCTGAAAATAAGACTAGCTGAGTTTTCATTACCTTAGAATAAGATGTTTATGTCTACATAGGTAGCAGGTCACCACAAGGTGCCACTGAATCTCCCTAAATATTACACACTGTCCTTTAAATGGACGCAAACATGACACCAAACAAATATTAATGTTGCTCCTTGTCTGCTGGATGTGTACATAGACAACTTGCTAAAACATTTTTAGTATATCAGTTCTATAAGGTGATAATTTTGTGTCTTCAGCGTGTGGTTCGTGCTGCCCCCAAGTGGAAAATAAAACAATCGATGCACGTACCAGGAGAAAGAAAATGTTAAACAACTAAAGTGATGAATAAAAACAGGAAGTTAACTTGAGGTGACTTGAAGACACCATAAAATCTGCAGTGTGTGAAAGACCACGCTGAACACTGGTAAAGGGATGAAGAGAAATAGTGGGAAGTGTGCAGTGTGTCAAATTATGAACACAGCTTCCTTTGAAACGTTAAAGCAGTGAGGAGAAGAGTATAAAGGCGTGTGAAACAACAATACAAACAGGTTGAGTGTATGTTAATGTCGACTCTATACTTTTTTTTAACATGGATTTAACAGATATGAGCTGTGAATGGTTGAATCACATTATGTCAGGACGGCGTCGAGCCTCACCGAAAACTCACTAAACTGTTTAAAAGTCTGTGTGAATAATATGTGAGGGCCCACTGTGTTATGTAAATGAACCACCTCAAAGGTATATTTACAGTCTGCGCTGAAACAGCACTCTGCCACATTATAAATGTACCTTACAGAGTCGACTTAAAGGCACGTTTTTGCCCCAAAGATAAACATGTTCCAAAGTTTAGCGGAGACGTGATTGATTCAGACACACAGCGGTGCGGTGATGGAACATTTTATCATGGTTTTAGGAAGGAATCAACAAACACTTTCACACATAACAACAGGAACAGATGTTGCCTTTAGAGAGGGGGAGATTACACAGTTTTGTATTTTCACACCAAAGATATATATAAAAAAAAACAACTTAGAGCTAAAAGTCAATTTTCCTGCTCTTTTCTTCTTTATTGTAGTATTCCTCTCTTTTCCTCTTTGCTACCGTGTATGGATATTTTAAGTGTAGCAGAGAGACAGTGTTGTGTGTGCATGTGTGACACTCAGAGCTCAGTGATTCTGTGGTTGTGTTGCAGGAGATTAACAGCTGCATGCTTATTCTTCACCTGTGACTTTTACAGGTAGGATGACAAGATGATGGACTGCTCGGTTTTTGGTCACAAATCTTCAAATGTTCTAAGTACATGCTTGAAATGTTTTAGACAAACCTATATTTTATACATGCAGAGGTTCAGCGGAAACATATTTATCTAAATTACAGCATTTTCTGTGTCTTGAATCTTAAAAATAAAACAAAAACAAAAAAACTGATTTAATAATTGATTTGTATGGTAAAGGGTTATGGTGATTCTAGGGACTCTCAGCTGTAGTGATGGCAGTAAGATGATTTTTATTAAAAAAGGGGGACCAAAAATGAAATGATATCCAGTTAGGAAACAAATAAGATCTTCTTATTTCTAAGTTATTTTTGTTTCTACTTTCTCCTTTCCTACTTCAGCATCATAACTTTTATATTCTTGCTAAAAAAAAATCTTGTCCCTTTGCAAAAAGGTGTTTTTGATGTGTTATACTTGAGAAACAAAAAGGAAAAAAAGGATAATAGGGCTGTCGTACGCTGTGCAGATTTTAAAGCCCTTTGAGGCAAATTTGTGATTTGTAATTTTAAGCTACCTGACCTGACATGACTTGAAACTGGCTTTGAACATCTGGTTATGAAATTGGCATGTTTCATCCTCACTCTGTTATTGCAGAAGTAAGTATCTGAAGTGCAGAAAATAGGAAGCCTCTGCAGCACACACTTTGCTAAAGCAAAAGAGGACTTAAAGATTATTTCTGATTATTAAAGTCCATCGGATTCTGTGTTTTATTGGAATTTTACTCATTCCTGACACAAGAGAAAAAGAGATATGTGTAACATTACAGTTTGTGTATTATGTAATAGTTTCACTAGAGAAGTGGTAATAAAGTGGGAGAGTGAGGCTTGTGATGCCGTTCTGCATTAGTGAGAATAAAAGGAAAACTTTACTTCTTTTGGGATATACATATAAAATGTATCTATGTGTCTATTATTCTGTGTTCAGATTGGACCTTTAGTGTATTCTCAGCTCTACAGACCAAAAGATACAAAGAGATTTGCACTCTGGGAGCTCCAGTGACATGGAAAGTCTCATGCTGCCTCCTGGTGTTTCCACAGAGAAAATACATTTTCACTGCAACTGCAACTGTTTTCTGAGACCAGTGATGAATCTATATGGGCCAAATATGATCAAAACATTACAGTGCATGAATAAAACTACCAAAATAAAAGCCCTAGTTTAGGCTATCGAACATTTAGGTAATTAATATGACAACCACATGCGACCACCACTGCTCTGCAGGAGCTACTGTCAGGTGAATTGCATTAAATTAAGATAGTTTAACAATAATAACATGCAGCATTAAATTCTACTTCCATATGAGTAAATATCAGAGAGCCATGATCAATTCATGATGTTGTCATTTTATTAAAATTTCAGTAGATTTATTACAGTAATCTGTTAAAACATCCAGGCCTGTTTCTCCATTTAATAATCAGACTGCTGTTAAGTACCAACTTTATACAATATATACAGCTAAGCTAGAGGAGAATAAAAGGGACAAGAACACAAACATATATACAGAGTTACATTTTGTGTTGAAATTGAGCACTTTGGGTCACAACACAGACATTAAAAGTTTGCCTCAGTGCCTCTAGAGTTATAGATTATGACGCAGACAAGCTAAACAGTTAATTCAGCAAAAGAAAGATTTAAAAAATACAAAGATCCAATATGGACCAGATCTTATATTCCTAACACTCACAATCATCCAGTCTACTCAAACTTTTAGTTTGAGTGATTAATCTATTCGAGTCACGTGACGCAGACCAGATATAAAACCACAAACTGCATATTCAAGTCCAACAGAACATGATTGGATAGGACAGTAAAACATGACATGACATCCAGTGACTGCTTTCACTCATAAATGCATTATTTGGAGACACTATAAGCTCAGAGGTGCAGTTATTGATGATTCAGAGCTTTTCGCTTCATTCAGGAAGAATCACAGTCGCTGATTTTCAAACCTAAATATGCAGTTGAAAGCTCTAACTTAGAGAGTAAACCTTCAGGATATATGTTTCCCAAAGGTCAAGAGTGAAATGCTGTGTGCACGAGTGTTTTTCAAGAACTATGGTTTCAAAAAACAAACTTATGCCTGCATACAGGCTGTGACACATTCAGCTGCAGAGTGATTATATCTTAGACTCTAAATTTGAGAGGTGTGGACTCGAGTCACAAATCTGATGACTTTGGACTCAACCAAGTCAAAAAGACTTGCAACTCCACTTGGATTAACACCAATGACTCATATTTTAAATCAGACTTGAGCCTTTTGACCTGAAAATACTTGATCCCCTCCCCCAAGCCTACAGATTAAAAATTATATTACTTAAAAAATGTTTCAAAAATCAATTTATTTCCCCCCGATTTCCTGAATCAACTAAAGCTAATGCTAATCATTTCAAACAAGTCAACACCTCATTCTCCACATCCACTTTGAACCAATCTGACAGGGTCCAATCAAGCTGCAGAGGAGCTGCAGGAAGAACAATCGTCAGCGTCAGCTGAAGAAAATGATACCAAAGCTATTTTGCTCACTCAAAATCTATGCAGTGGTCAACACGAAATGAATTGCAGTGTGCAAAACGTGTGGGTCAAAAATTACAGACGAAGACGGAACAACTTTCATGAAAATAAATACAAATCTTTATAAAAGCCTTAACATTTTTGTAAATCTTATATATTCTTACTCTGTTGTTAAAATGGCATTACATTTGGTGAAGAGCGCATGATGACTTGTTGAAGACTCTTAATTCAAAGATTAGGACTTTAGACATGAATTAGGACTTAAGTGCAAAGACTTGCTTTTGACTTGCAAAACAAAGACTTGTTCCCACCTTGGCTAAATTATCCCATAATAAATAAACCTCAAACTGGAAACCACCGGACTAGATGACGCTATTATAACAAGAAAAGATTTTATAAAAAAAAAAAACAACCTTGTTCTTCTCAAAGGGCCTCTAAGATTAAATGCAATTTACACATGTAATTGACAACATCAGAGTCAGAAAGTGACCCTGAAGTTGTTCTTGTAGTGTGAACTGAAACATGAGCAGAGAGCACGGCGCATCTGTCCGACCTCTGTTCTTTAACCCGTATTAGCATCTGTAGTGGTACTGTATACAACAAACATCTCAATATGTCGCATATGTAAGAAGATATAAGGAGAACGTGTGTGTGTGTGTGTGTGTGTTTGAGAGCATTAAGTAGACAGATTAAGACTAGAAGGGTATTAAAACTAACAAGTGGAGCACTGAACCCAATCACATCACGGCTGGTGAGTCATTAACCCCTCAACATCAGCTGTGTCTGTGCGTTTGTGTGTTTGCATGTGTGTGTGTGGCACTAGCAGGCACGAGTAATGTCAGATCTTGAGTGATGCAGTTGACAGAGGGAAGGGCATTTTTCTAAAAGCGCTTAGAATGATGGATCACACGCACACACACAGACTATCAGTGTTATCCCATGAATCACAGGCTGAGTACACTGACATTAAGACTACAACAAGAGGAGCAAAAAAAAAAAAGCAATAAAATAAAACATCAAAGACTGTAGCAGGCGCGGTGTACGAGGAGCATCATCCCTCCTTCTTGCTCCCCCAGCCAAACAGTTTGGACATCGGAGACTTTTTCTTTGGCTTGTCTTTCTTTATGTCTGAGAGGGAGACAAGCGGGAGGGGAGGTTAGTCAAAAGATGACAGAGGGGAACGTGACACGTGAGATTGGTAATAGTAATTCTGCGACAGCTCAATCAATAAACCCAAACAATTTTTATATTTTCGGCTATTTAAAAATAAAACTGAAAATCTAGACTCAAGCAGAAGTAATCCCTCTCAGTCTTCACTTATGACCCACCTGAAGTGTGTGGCGGTGTCGTCTTATTTTTTGCGTTCAGGACATTTTTGGGCATGTACCCCCACAGCGCCCAGATGAGGTGGGGCCACCACAAGCTGATTCTGATATAATTCATATATGTAATATTGGTACACATCTGTATGTATCATAGGGTTTCTTTCACATTCACTTTACACAAGCAAAAAAAAAGTTGTGTTTAAAAGTTTGTTTCTATTCATTTTGAGTCATAAGCTAGGTCTGTTTCACCAGTGAGGGTTCACATAAGCAGAGGCACTGTTGCCATGGTTACACGCAGTTAAATGTAATTAGCATCCTGTTTCAGGATGTCAGTTAACCTTTGTTTGAGGCAATACAAGTTAAAAAAAAAACACCTGCCAGAAAATGAAAAAGCTGTATTTTCCGTGGCTGTGGTATAAAGCAGCATTTATCTTGCATGATACAACATGTGTGTAAACTATCACATGACTGCACTCAGAGTTGGACTGAACTGTGAAACTTTGGCATTAACTTTATGAATACATTAAAATGAAATGGCTAGTCTTTAGCCCACGGTCGGCATTCACTCGCTGCAACATAACGACCTTTCACTGAAGTTCAATAAATCTCCTCAATTTTCAGCCCTGCTTTCCCGGTCATGAATTGCAAATGAAGGCGGCTTTAACTCTATTCTATCAGAGGGTCAAATTAACCAGCTACATTATCCATTTGTCTAATAGGAAATGCCGCTGACAAAAAGAGGGGGAGCATTTTGTTTGATGCTTTTTCCATTAGCAGTCATTAGATCAAATGAGATGAAAACATCGCCCGGTGGCACCCTTAAAAATGCAACACACTCTCACACGCACACACACACGCACGCACACACACACACACACACACACACTTCCATAAACCACAATGAGAATTCTATCTACTTCAATTAGAGGCACCCATGATGGAAATCCTCAATTGGATAATTTATAAGCCAACTAAGTTGCAGTGACATCGGGGTTGTGATAACTAATGAACAGAGCGGGGGGGGGGGGGGGGGGGGCAGACGGCCTGTGGAGGTGTTGGGAGATACTCACTGAAATTCATCATCATCTTGTTTAGCTGCTCGTCCTCCTCTTCCTCCCTGAGAAAACGCACAAAAAGCAAACAGATTAACATCAGTTCACACCTGTATGAACATACTGTATTCATACATTCAATGGAATATAGGGCTGCCCCCTAATAGTCGACTAAACGTTGGTCGACCAGAAAGGTCATTAGTCGGTAAGATTTCATTGGCTGCTTAGTCGCAGAAAAAAACAAAAAACAAAAGGGAAGCTCTATTAGGAGCTGCACCATGTCAAAATAAATCAAAACCTATATGACTGGACTGTGTGGGAATTTAATTTGAAAGGACAGACACAGGAAGTGGCCACGCTCAGCAGTTAGACAGGAGTCACGTTACAAACCAATCACAGCTGACAGACATCTTTCCCTTCTTCTGTAAATATTCGTCTGATAGATAACGGAAAAGTTGATCATTTTGGTGCAGGGCTACCCAGAGCTTTACATCTGTCCCAAGGACGATAGGCCTACATACTACAAACAGCGCCTGGCAGAAGATCAGCTCTGCACTGACGTGGCGTGGCACGTGTACGGCCCCTAATTTCCAGGGCTGGTACCTGTGGTTATTCCACAGGCTAGTTAATAACATGTTGGGCAGGAAATCCAAAGTGTGGGATCATTTTGAGAAAGTGAAGGACGAACCCAAGGTGATATGTAAAGTCATCTTCATTGATCGACTACAAACATGACGTATCATCTGAAACATGTAAGTAGCTACATGCCCATTAGCCACTTAGCACAATCATTACTGCTTTGCCGACAGCGTCATTAACAGGTAATGTAGCACAGTGTTAACAATGTTACTGATACTATTCTTTCTTACACCTTAAACTCAAACAGTTGTGTTGCCCCGCCCAAAATATATAATTTAATGATTAAATTAATCTCGTAAACATGCAGGCGACTGGTTGACTAATGGCCCTAAATGACAACTATTGGTCGACAAGGAAAATTCTTAGTCGGGGGCAGCCCTAACGTGAGAACTGTGCAGTGACATTTTGTTATGTTGTCTCTACACTCAAGTACACTGGATTTGAAACCAAACAACGACCATGAGATAATGCTGATGCTAATCATTTCTTCTTTATCGATTTAATTGTTTCTTTAGTTTATTTATTCATTTCAATTTCATTCACAATTTCCCAGAGCCAAAGTAATGTCTTTAAACTGCTTGTTTTGTCTCACAAATAGTCCAAAACCCAGAGATATTCAATTTACAGTGATATAAAATTGAGAAAAAGCACTATTCCTCAAATCTGAGAACCTGTAAACACTGAACATTTAGCATTTTTCCTCGATATACAACTTAAATGATTATAAACCTTTGTAACAAATTCATGAAATAATAGTTTGAGCTTTACTGTGAGGGTGAAGTGCCGACGTCCAGCTTTAATTTTAAGGGTTTCAAATCCACATCAGCTGAAAAGTGCAGGCATTCATATTTATCATTTAAGGTAAAATCCTTTGCATTCAACAAGTGTCTAAAGTCTCGGACTCACAGACATCAGCAGGTATTTGGTATCTCCCCTGCTGATGCCCCATTGGGACAACTTTACTTTTAGCTTGTTTCGGAGGCCTTTTCCATTCAGGGTCATTAAGTAAGTAAGTAAAACACATTTTGAGTTAAACTGAGGTCGTGAAAATGTGTATAAAAAAGAGCTAAGAGTCCTGTGTACACTCAATATGGACCCTAAAACCCTGAATTTCATACATTACAAACAATTTTCCACTTAACTTCCTCTTGTCCATGTAACATTATGTCATCCAGAAGAATTCTTAACCATCTAAAATCAACAACATAATCTGTTGCTGTTTTTAGGTAGAAAAAACGGTGGGGCAACAGCTGCTTTGGACCTTGCAAGGCCAGAAAATTATACAATTTTACACAACACGCAATTTCACATTTCCCACACAGTTTAACCAGGTTGATAACCAGACTGAGCACAAACCTCAGTCCCCAAATTTTACTGTGTTGTCTTGCTGCTTTTATGTTTGATAATCCTCTTAATAAAAATGCTTGAGATCCTGAAAGTCTGTTCTCGACCAGGTGGAATCAGCTCTGAATAACACACACAGGAGGCTCAAAAGCGTCTTCTCTGACAAGCTAGCTGTTAGCTAGCACCACTCCAGTCCAATTATTTTTTACTAACATTTTGGATTTTATAACATTATCCTGCAGCTGGTGGGCACCAACGTGTTTAATCAATTTTTACTTCAAAGGGGAGACTTTGAAATTTGTGCTGTTGAAGATAATCCACATAGTTCATGACGAAAGAAATATAACATCTGCTAACCACGAGCAAATGACAACAACAGTACTTTGCAAACTCATACTGTTGCAACCCTAATCATTATAAATAACAGCAGCTTAGCCTCCACTATAGTTGTATACACACCTGAGTCTGTCCTCGTCCAGACCATCTACTATAGCGTTTCTGTCATTGACGATCTCCACCAGTTTGGCCATCAGCTGCTCTTCTCTCTTCCGGTCCCAGGCTGTTTTCAGATGTTCTGTACAAACAGAAACACATTTTAATCTCAGGTCTGTTTCATGTTGTGTCTTGTGTTGAATGAGTTCCCTCAAACTCTCACCTGGTTTGTCCATCAGTCGTCTGAGCTCCTGCTCAACACTGGGCTGCTCTTCCTCCAGGTCCTGGGTCCTTCCACTACACACAAAACAATATATGAATTTAAAATGTTGTATTTGTTACTGTCATGTAGAATTGTATGTCTATTATCTTGTTGTTTGATAAATCTAGTTTTGCCTCAGTTCCGAAAGTATTCAGATGAGCTGTACCATCACTGCCTTAACACATTTTCCATGATCTCTGGTTGAAAGCTTCATTAAGTAGCCTACACTGAGTAGATTAATGACACGGAGTTAAGATCATTTTGCCAAACTTCTATAGCCAAGGTCCGGACTGGACTTTCATGCTCAACTTTTTCCACCATTTTTTTTCTCACAAAATTCACAAATCTATCCAACCTTCACTAAATTTGGTGTTCAGAGGACAGCACAAAAACATTTGCCTGTGATATATTCATTTCATTTTTGTGTAAAATTTGGCCAAAGTCCAAATGGGTGTGGCCTATTCGACATAAATTGCCAGAATTATAAAAAAAAACATACACTGCACCTAATGTATTTACTGATAAGATTTATACACTGATGGAATTCAAACTATAAATGGAAAAAAGACCACATTTATATACTGTAATGCTTTTCTACCTTGCCAGACAAAGCACATTACAATCTTTAGTATGTACTGTACCTCTATCTACCATCTTCCTCCTGAGCCACATATACAGGTGGTAAAACAGCACCCTATCTATGATTTATTTAAACCTGCATTAGCTCACTTGGCCACTTGGGGGCAGCAGAAATAAGCTGTAAACCCAACATTGGTCTAAATTTATAGTTATTGCTCATTTAGATATCCAGCAATTACAGAACAGAAAAAATGTATTTGAAGGTAAGTCCAATATTCACTCAACCTTTAGCTCCATTTTGGTCTGAGAAAAATATCTAGCTCTTGTGCTGCTTGATGCACAATGTTCACTAGACTGTCATTAACTTCACCTGTCTCCCATTTGGTGCTGGGCAGGTATTGTACACTGGGTTTATAGGACTGAAACAATTAAGTTGCAGTGTGTCAAAACCAGAGGTGTGGGTTCAAGTCATATGACTTTGAACTGAATCATAATTGAGTCACAAATCAGATGACTATAGACTCAAATTAACAAAATCAAAAAAGACTTTCAACTAAGTAAGTAAACTAAATACTTGATACTTTCTCTGAGCCCAAAGATTAAATAGTACGTTCTTTAAAAAGTACCACAAATCAATAAATTTTCCTTCAATTATGAAATCTACTAACACTATTAACACTATTTATTCCAAGCAAGTCAGCACTTAATTCATCAGATCCACTTTGTTTAAACCAATCTGACAACATCCGGTCAAGTTGCAGGACAAAACAATGTTACCTTACTGAGTGCTAGTTGGAAAAAACTATACCAATGATAGTTTCGCTTGTGTACAAAAACTACACAGTCATCCACAAAAAAACAAATCGCAATATGCAAAACAGGCAAAGATTACAGATGGAGGCGCAAAAACTTGTTTTGATAAATACTGTAAATACACATTTTAAAAAAAGCATTTTATGTAAATTGAATCTATTTATCTTTTGTTAAAATGCATTACATTTGATGAAGAGCGCATTATGACTTGTTTAGGACTCAAAACTCAAAGTTTAGGACTTGAGACTTAGTTGTGACTCGCAAAACAATGACTTGGTCCCATCCAACCAATAAGCTTAAAGACAGTAAGACACGCAGGTGCAGGTGGGTGATCATTCTCTGTAGGTTTGTCACCATGAGCGACCTCTTTCACACTACACATCAACTCAAATCCATTGATAACATAAACTATCGATTTAATGTCCATTAACTCAGTTCCCCACAAAACTGTCTGTCTGTTTTTCAATGCAAATCTAGATTCAAAAGCAGAAAATGTTCTCAATATTTTTTGTTATATACATAAAATTGCAGGGTTGTGGCCTTGGTAGAGGTTTAACATGAATTTATGAAAGGAATAATTGCGGTGCATGTGTGCTGTTAAATAGCATCCTGCTTCACGCTGCAGCCAGTGGGGCGCTGAGCCGTCTCGTTCCAGGACGCCCTGCTGTGGGACGGGGGAGGGAGGACACTGGGAATTCAAACTGTCAACCTTCTGGCCACAAGTCTGTTTCTCTAATCGCTAAATAGTGGCATGCCCCTTTTCTAAGTGCGTTGTGTGTATGTGGGCGTACTCACATGTAGACCAGTTCAGACTCCCGGCGCATGGCCACCTGCTTGTTCCTGATCAAGTTGAACCACTCGACCATGAGCCCATCCATGAGAGAGTCATCTACGCCCTCTGACACACAAACACACAGAGTTTAATCCCATATACACATCTTCTGCTAAATCCGAGAGGGCTCATACAATAATGAGTGTGTTTATCTCACCTTCTTCAGAGCTGCGGAGCCTCACCTCCAGCTCCACTCCCCTCCTCTCCCACTCGTTCAAATTATCTTCAATCTCCTTCAGTTCCCTTATGATTTCGTCTTTGGGAATGTAGTCTGGTTTAGTCTACAGACGTAACACACATATATGCAAAAATTAAAATGGAGGATGTGAACCAAAACATGGATCAAGAAGGCCGACTGTTGCGTCAACTCTTGTCACCTGTGTCTCGGCTGAAATGTTGCATTGAACACACCACAAAGACTACAGCCCAGAGACAAATATACGTGTATGTTTTGATATCTATGCTCCAGCTAACATCCAACCACATGTACATTCTGCACCTGCGTGAGAGGAAATAACTCTCCATACCAGCAGGTGGAGGTAGTCTGTATTTGTCACTAAAAAAGGAAACCAGACGACCAACAGGACACATTTAGGATGCTAGTTAGCCAGTTAGCTCATTGACAACACATCCCAATGTTAAAACAACAGAGGATATTCACTGTGCACCAGCGAACTATAACTCAAACAAGTATGAACCATTTCTGCTGAATGACTCAATGACTACAAAAATAATCTTACCTTACATAACAAGTTTGTTTCAATCTCACACCCTCTTGACTTTAGCCTTTTTTTTTCTTTCCTCAGTTCAGCGTCTCTTCTTGTGCACTGAGCTGAACGGCCAATCAGAGTAATTTCATCTCTGACACCTATTCAACAAGCCTAATTGGATGAAAACAAGACTGGGCCTACTACCGCCAACGATGCAGGACACACCACAAAAACTAGGGCAGCAGACACTCACAAACAGCCTTACAATGACTGCTGGCTGATAGTGTAAAAGGTTTTCCTATCCTTCAATCAGTTGGTTATAAGAGAAATGTATTTTTTTCTCTTTAACACCAATCAGTAGATTAAATAAATTAAATGTTATTTAATTTTATTATTCTATATGTCTTTCACTAGCTCATTTTATCTATCAACTACTTAGTGTTCCTATTATTTTGGTTTTGGTAATGTTACACACTTAACCACTTCTATGTACTTGCTAATTTGTTAGCGTTAAATGCTTTAGCTATATTAGAGCTTATACAGTGAATAGGTCTATAGCTCAGTCTAACTGAACGATGATGTATGAACTAAAGAATTTTTTTTCCATTGACGGTTCAGGTACCTTGGAAATCTTTGCCTCTGTCTTGGTGCCATTTGCAGTCAGATCTTTTTGACCATTCTGGAATCCTTAAATAAAAAGAGATAAAATACAAAAAATTGATATAAACCCACTAAGAACAAAGACAAAAGAGGGAGGCAACCCTGAGAGGTCTGAATCATGTTTGGCTAATTTTTAGGAAGACCATTTGTGGTATAAACATTGTCCTATCCATATATAATAAAAGAAGATTGGCTACAAGATAGCAATGTACAAATTTTTTTCTTTCTTTTTAGTGGATCATATTTAAGCAGAATAAGGTGTTACCCTTTGATGCAGGTGGAGTGACAGAAATGCTCGGGGTCGAAGGATGCGAGGAGGGAGAAGGCCCAACGGACAGTTCTGAAGTCTGAGGCTTTCCGGCTCCATTAGCCCATGGTTTCGGCGAGGGCTGTGACGGAACAGCCGGTCTGTGGATGGATAGAGGACGAGCAGGAAAAGAGAAAAAGAGAGACAGAATTTAATTAATGGCAATTTATCTGCTCCTACAAGTAGTCCCCTTTTCTACAGTGCTTCCTTTTGATTCATGAGTGTGGGAGGAAAGGTCATCCGGGGGAAAGGAACTGAGCACTGAGCATATGTTGCACCACGGAGGACTCTACTCAGTCTTGACACCATTTGGGGCTCACATGCATGTGGCGGAAGAGGAGAGACTGAAAGCTCTGACTACAAATGATGGCTGAGCCATTTGGAGGAGCAGCAGGTACAGGCTTCCTGAGGGAGGCAAGGTTGGATAGATGGATGAAAGACAGGATCAAAGGATGGATGGATGGACAGGACATCAGGAGAGATAAGAGATGTTGATACGCTGTGAAGCCCGCCCACGTACAGATACTCCCTGCTGGAGGTATGACAGTAGAAACTGAGCCAGTTTCAAGGGCAAGGAATTAACCAGAAACACAGAACATGGAGGAAACACAGAAAAAGATAATGCCAATATAACACATCTTACTTGGAGATGGGTTTCAGCTTTGACCGCCAGTCTGCAGGAGACTCGTTGTTTTCTGATGCTGATGAGAGAAAGGAAATGAAACAAATCTTGAGTGTTTTTCACTTTCGGGTTCAGCTCATGAATCACACCCATCAACTATCCAGTGTCACTTCCTGTTGTTATCGTTTCGTTGATAGAGCTATTTGCCACCGACAGCAGGTCAAATTTAGGGGAAGAACAAAATAAAAAGTCCACATTAACTATAACCTGCTGTGTGTTCTGATTCCAACAGTGACACTTATTGAGCACCATGAAAATAACACGAGAGCTGTCATCGAGGCATCAATGAGTATGTCAACCATTAAAAAATCCCCCCCCCCCCCAAAAAAAAAATCCCATGGAATGCAAATGGACATTTTTCCTAAAGGGATCTATTACACAACACAATGACAAGTTCATTCTTTACCTCTGTGAACAGAATGTGTAAGAAACTAATACAAATTCAAGGTACACTGTGTAGCTTTTCTTTGTGCAAGGTCTTCTTCATGTACAATGTAGAATTTACAGAAGAAGACCATGAGATGTGGGTTAATAGCTCTGGAAAGCTAGTGAACCCTTGAGCCTGTATTACTGTGTTACATCTGAACAACTATTAAAACATGAAGCCAAACTGAACTTGAACAAAATCATGTTGTGTCATTGTTCACTATTAACCTGTTCACAGTTTTTTTTTGCACCTTGCTGTTAATTTTTATCATATATATTTTGTTTTTTTCCATATTTTATATATTTGCACTCCTTCCCACTTTGTATTGCAACCGATGCACAACAATCCCACTCTGGATTAAGTTTATGACTTTATGGTGCTGAGCAAGCTGAACTAATTATTTAACACGACGAGTTTCCTGTCATGTAATTCAACACAGCTCACAGCTTTGAACATTAATTTCACTTAATGTGTGATTTTGCATGCATTTGCCATATCATAATACGACCAGTGCTTTCTGATAGATCATACCGTACACAGATCAGGCTTTCCCACTCACTGCTCCAAAACACACCCACAAGAACACGCATTAAAACAGGTTTAACTACTCTGTGCAGTTATTAAAGTGTGTGAGTTGAACCTGAGGTGTTGGGTGATGCCCTGCCGGGCTTTGGGCTGCCTCTGTCTGGAGTTCTTGCTCTGACTCCACTCTTGCCGGATGGGCTCGGAGTCCGGGTGTCTGTCGGAATCTGAAAGTCGGCGAGGATTGACGGGTCTGGTTTCAGCCTCACTCTCCCTCTGACTCCTTCTGTCTCCTTCTTTGGTGTCTCCACTTGAGAAGGTCTGATTGGAGATGAAGTGTTATTAAATGCTGTTATTCACCAGTAGAGGTCAGGCTGCAGCACGACACCATAAAGTCTAGTCATGTGAGTGTGGTTAGATTACTTACTTGTCAGTTTTCTTTAACACTACATTCGTCCACGATGGCTTGCTGTTGTTATTGTTGTTCTCCTCAGCCAGTTTTTTGGAGATGAAGGCTGCTGCCGTTGCTTTAGCCTTCGAATCTCCACTTACACCTGCTGCTTTAGCTTTCTCCCCACCTGTGTTCAAGCTCTTATTTGCTTCCTTTTGGCCAAGACCACCAACATTTACAACCACAGTGACGGCCTGCCCTGCTGTGGCCTCCTGCACCTTACTAGTCACATTCGTCCCTTTATTTATGTCAAACTTTACAGTTGTCGTCTTTTTCTCTTCATCTTTAGCTGTGTTATCTGACTGTAAGAACTTAAGCTTGGACTGCTGTGTCTTCGCAGCCGTGGTGGAGGTACGGGGAGCAGCAGTGGGCCTGGTGTTGATAGAAGTGGTTGTTGTGGTGAAGGTAGATTCACAAGTAGTCCGTGAAGCTGTGGGTTTGGAGACAACGGATGTCTGAGAGTCTTTAGAAGCAGAGGAGAGACTTGAAGCTGGCTGGGAAGGAGATGGAGTCGAGAAAGTGGAGGAGAAGCTGGGAGGGGTGCTGGGTTTCTCCGTCAGCCATGATGGTCTCGCTCTGGAGGGTGTGTGAGTGGTAGTGGTTGTGTTTGTTTTGGTGGAGTCTGGTAGAGGTGTAAACTTGGAAACAGGGGTGTTTGTGGGTAAATCTTTGAAAGGTGCAGGTGTGTTTGTGGACGACAGTGACCTAGAAGACAGAAAGCACAAGACATATAATTGTTGTAGTGTGTAATACTCGGATTTCTACCATCTGTGGTAGGAAGAACGATAAAGGACTTTCCAAACAGCCTAGAGTTCACTTTTGATTATTTATGCCTTTATATTTCCCACATCACTGTAAACATGATGTTGCCTTGTATTTTCAGGTTATAGAGATTTTCCATATATGTTAACATTCTATGTATCATTTTGTCATATGGATTATTACATTGGTCTGTTCTGTACACACATCTATTGCACCTCTGTCTATCCTGGGAGAGGGATTCCTCCTCAGTTGCTCCTCCTGAGGTTTCTACCATTTTTTCTAATTAAAGGGTTTTTTGGTGGAGGATTTTTCTCTTATCTGCTGCTAAGGGTGTAAGGATGGAGGGTGTCATATGCTGGACTGATTTTTCATGAAATGTAAACTGTAAATGTCACACAAATGGACAATTTTGATTGTGTTCTTCCCTTAATTGTCCATTGTGAGTCAAACACTGTTATAGGAGCGCAATGAAAATCAGTGGTGTACTCTTTTAATGCATAATTTAAATGCAAATTGATTAATCAGTTTATAATTGCTTTTTCAGATTTATCAATTAGTTAACTTTTTTTAACTTTGATTTTAATTGAGAATAAAAGCGTCTCTAATCGTTCTGGTGGCACACTCTCAACTCTATAAGCATCAGTTATAATTAAATTCATCTGTGGGTCCTTACTTTGCACAGCTCCTGTGATAGAGCTTCCCGTCCACTAGATGTCGCTGCACCAGGTGAACGTGCTTGTTGCATGACACACATTTGTTACTCAGGGTGCCTGTCTGATGGGATTTCTCAACCACAACATCCTAAAAGAGGGGAAGAGAGAATGTGTAAATGTTTAGGAGAGTATTACCATACTTACTGAAACTCATCTGAGGCAATGTGGGATTTTTATTTGTTTTGCAATAGCGGTTTTGCACTGACACAACAGAGCAGCGTAGGTATTTGGGTCATCTTTAATGAGTTTGGCTTTGCAAATATTTGTGTAAGATATTCAGGCAGCAAAGATTACCTTTGTAGCATTTCTGGTTTGTCTTGGGGAAGGAGAGGGCTTTGAGATGTTGGAGGAGGGGGGAGGGCTGTTCTCTCTGGCAGGGATGGAAGAGGGAAACACCTTCGCCACCACCGGCTGGTTCTTCTTCCCAGACGGTTCCTCTGTGGGAGCATCAGCTGGGCGCTTTATACCTCCCATACCACCAACTGCAAACACATGGATGAACAGAGTGATAGAGACACATGAGACAGGAAGAAGGGAACAAAGGCAGAGGCGAACACAGCAAGACACTGATACTCACTCGGGGAGCGTCCATGGAAGTAGTTGTAGTACTGTGAGACGTATGTCAGGATACTGAGGCGGTCAGGGACCTTAAGAGCCACCATGTCTTCTGCATCCAGCAGTGCTGGAATTCCCAACTCCCCCTCCGCAACCTTGAAGGCCTGCAAAAAACATCGGCTTTATCCAACAAAACAGATGCAGCTCAGGGTGAATTTTTAGCTTCTAGACCCGGTGGCCAAAGATCGAAATGGACCAATAAATCACATGAAAAGCAGATCTGACTTTCTGAGACCTCAACATGACTTTCTGCATCTTAACACACTTTAAACAAGACTTAAGCTGCTTAGTATTCAAGTGCATGTTTGGCACTGTGAGTGTCCCACAGAAAGTTTTCTGTCAAAAGGAAACTGAAAAGCTTTACTTTAAGTGGGTCTTCTCTTTTTTTTTCTCAAATGAATTCTGGCCAAAATCAGTGTGTTTTGACACTGAGGAAAGCAAGAGCGCAAATACATGTTGGCAGTTTTGAAAAAGTTTCCATTTGTATTCCTAGATGTCCATCCTACCTTTGGATGTGGACGTGTGTTTTGTGTGTTGGAATTAATGTTTTCTATCATCCATATTTGTTTTTTTGCATATCCTAAATAAATTCCCTTTGGTTTGTTGTGGTAAAATTCTGGCCACAGATTGAATCTACACCTTATGTGTTGAGAGAGAAAGTGAGTCAGGAATTTCCAAAGTTCAGCGATTTCATGGAAGCATAAAAGACGACAAGCAGAGGCAGGCCTGAAGAGTACCTACAAGAGGCAAAACTTAATCAGTAATCTGATGATCAGGTGCGCCATAAAAACACTGTTTACTTTGCTGTGCCCTTTAATCTCTTACAGCTTGTTGTTTTTAACCGATCTGTTCCTTTCATTTGTCTCAGCTGATCCTGAATAGTGTCAACCAATGGCTGCTAATTTGGGCTTTTGTTTAATATCACTTCAAAGAGCAACAGATGTTGATCTTGTGTCCGTTTCAGAGCTCAGAGTCAAGTTATGGAGCTCCTCAGAGAAAGTGAAAGTAAAGAAAGCCATAAAGCAGCCACGTCAAAGTGTCCAGACTGAAACACTTTGTATTTGGCAATGACTTCTCCTCTCAGCTATGTTTGAACTCTGATGTTTTAGAAAATTCCCAGTTACCTAACATTAAGTGGTGCTGATGTAATATCCAGAGCCAACACGCACGTAGCAGCAATTTATGCCTGCAAGGTACATTTACTTTTACTAGCAATTCATTCCTCAATAATTTTTGGCTTGATTTAAAGGCACAGTGTGTAGGATTTAGTGACATCTACGTACGGGAGAACTATAGGGGAGAACTATAGTGCCCAGCCATAGACTGTATAAATAATGGACATAGCTTCCATAACAGCACCCACTGGTTTGTGGACTGCCGTTTTGAAGCCTTGAGTTTGGCATTTTAGCCACTGCCATCTTGTTTGGTTTTTTTGGAGCCAGAAGTAACCATATTTGGACGAGAGGCTGGAGCTGCAGAGGAGCAAGGGGTGGGACTGACTCATAAACTGTAGTGACACCTTGAAGCCAGCCTGTCACTCAAGCAGCCCCACCCTTAAATATGCAGAACCTTGAGCCATAATGAAAATGTAAACAGGTAAGATCTATAAAAATTTAACCTCCGTACAGCTGTCATGTAGGGGAAAATAAGCTATAGAGCCCAAAACTGTTTTTCGAACCAGGCTGAAAACGTGTTTATTTCTGCTGTAAAGTTGGGCATTTTAACATGGGGGGCTCTGGGGATTAACTCTGTTTTGGAGTCAGCCTCAAGAGGTCATTCAGTTAACTGCAGTTCTTGACACTTCCAAATTGGCTTCATTTTTCAGCCCCGGAGGATGTCGCTTCTGGCTGACACAGAAACACGAATGGCCCTACTTAGAGCTAGTGTTTGTTTTGGCCATTGTGGGCTACTGTAGGAAACTTGGCAGACTCCGTGGAGAAGGACCCACTCTGCATGTAAATATAGACACTTATTTTAAGGTAAAAAATATATAATTATTCTCATTAGGGCTGCCCCCAAAAATCAAAGATTTGAATCATCAGTCAGAGACCCATCAGTCAGCTGAGACTGCTTTAAGTCGAGCACTCGTGGGGTTTATTTTATGTCGGTTTGATAGTCACTGTGCTGTGCAGTGTACTTCTGTTTTGATCCCCAGATTTTGCTAGTTGTGATTAAGGAGGTTTCTGCAGCGTGAGCGCTCTTGACTTCCATGCTACTCTTTAGTACAGACAGCTACAGATGTGATGCAGCAGCAGGAAGGAAGAGAGACTGCAGTGTAAGGCTCCAAAATAACATTATCTTCTGCCTTCTGTGGTGAATTTACAGCTCACAGCAACGTAATACAACACAGTCTCTGGCTTTTGTTTGATATCTAGTGTCAGCACAAAATGTTGCTGCACATTTCTGATCCTTCGTTAGTGCATTTAGTTTGTTTACTTTATTACGTGAATGCTACTGTCACATTGAACGTCCCGCTGAGCCCCGTCCAAACTTTAAAACTTCATATGGCAAAAACAATTTGTCAAATATTCATATTAAACTGCTGAATCTGATTTGACTGACATAATTCGGAGTCTGGTACAGTCTTTATTCTTATTTTCAGGTCATTATAAACTGACAAAAACTTAGTGATAAATATTATATACCACTTTTGCCCACAGATGCCCCTAAATCCTGCTAGAAGTATTTTATACCCTGCATTGATTACATCCATTTTTAAGAGCTTGTGGTCTTCCTTAATGTCTTTGTTGACACATTGCAACACATCTTAGCATGTTACTGCCACCTGCTGATTAGTGGAATAGTGTGACACCTAGAGCGACTGTATCACTCGAAATAAACAAATCGGGGACCCACTAATGGACAAACAGCTCCATATTGAAACTAGAGGTCTTAAACTCCACAGGGAGCCTTTAAAGGAATACTTCATCCACTAACTGATTATTTGTTCATCATGTACTCATCCCATGTTACGCTGACATCTTGAGGAAAACCTTGTTTTTCTTGCATATCTCCACAGTGAATAAAGAATCCAATGGCCGAGAAAATTCTTGCTGAATTTAAGTCATAGGGGTCCGCGTTTAACAAAAGCAAAATTAAATCAAAACATCTGTTTACAGACTCACAGAACTATAATTCACAACTTATTTAACCAGTTGTATGCTCAGTACTTCCCAAAAACATGCATTTTTGCTAAAACCATTCAAAACATACACACAACCGCATTAACAGTCTCACGCATGGATGAGGAGCGCACTTGTGCTGCGTATGATATGGCTTTGTTGTTGTTAAATACAGACCCCAAAGACTTAAAATAATCAAGAATGTTCCCTGTTTTTTGGATTCTTCGTTCACTGTGGATGTGAATGTGGAAATTCAACACATTGTGAATAAGTAACATACAAATGATCATTTAGGGAGTGATGTATCCCTTTAAGTCAGGTGGATTCCTCTTCTGGAGACCATGAATGTCTGTAGATCTACTATACCAAAAAGCTGTGTGTACTCCAGGTAACAAGAGTTTGTCTGAACAAAAAATCCGAAACAACATCAAATAAAAAGGTCAAAATGCAGCATGTAAACATTTCTTACCAATTTGTTGTTCTCATAAACATCCTCCTTCCTGAGTGAATCAAAGTCACTGCAACAGAGGATGGGAAAAAATTAGTAACAAAACATGTGATCCAACTTCCCTTCCTCATTCGTTTGTTTACCAGCAGTCTGGACCAAAAATGTGTCATTTAGTCATGCACACATATGAACACATATCATGACACTGACAGTGTGACAGATCGATTCATTACACGACCGCTGTGGTGTCATATGATCTCATGTCAGTTTGTCATACAGCTGAACCTTACAGAAAGCTCAGCCTGCATTCATAAAGGCATTACAATGTCTATGTTCAGTAAACCGAAGCAAAGCCTTTAACCAACGTTTAAAGCTTCAGCCCATGTAAACATGAAATGTGCCGCCACGCTCATCTGGCTGCAGCGAAAAAGTGGAATGGAAAGCACTGGAGCAGCTGTGTCTCAACTTAAAATGAAACTACTGTCTGTCTTCCATAATGGCCTGCCTGGAACAAACCCAGGCATCTCTGTGCGAAACTGGCCAAAGCTCAACAAGAGATGGTGAGTCAAGTCTTTGGAATATTCAACCCAAAGCCTAACATGGACAGATCTTATTCAGAATATCTTGTGCTAAAAGACTTTTCAGCTGTCAAGTAAAAAATATTAACCAATAAACCCTGGCGGGAAGTTATCAGGAAATCCTGAAGGAAGGAGGTGGTTTTTTGGAGTGGGTGTGTAACACATTATCAAACTGTAAGACATTCAAAGTAACTTTAATTTTAATCTGTAAGTGCACCCTAGTCCATCCAAATAATAAGTAGCAGGGGCCACAGAGACAGGAAGAGCTGAAATGTTTAGTTGACTAAACGACTCACGTCAATAGGCACAATTTTTGATTGTTACTTACAAGTTTAAGTTATTAACACTCAAAATATCCAAACATACAATAATTTCTGCTTCTCAAATGTCGAAAACCTGCCGCTGTTCTCCATTTCATGAAGTTAAAAACTGAACATATTTGGGTTGCGCACTGTTTGCCAGAAAAGACAAACATTATAAAGACACCACCACCGGCTCTGGGGCGTTCTCCATTACTGTCATATATTTTATGGAATAAGCAAAAAAAAAAAAAAAAAAAGAATCAAGTATGGAGGCTCTGAGAGGTGAGGTGATTTTTTTTTTCATTTTTGCAGCCAATGTTGGCCAAAAAATAATCAAGAGATTATTTAATGATCATAAACATCATTAGCTGTTAGTTTTTGAGCCTTTTGAAGCAATGGCAAGTCGTGTTTTAAGCAATATGCCCATCAACAATAAGTCTGTGATTGCTTAATGATGTTCCAACAACTGGGTTTTTTTTTTTTTAATACATTGCTTGACACCATGATCTTTCCATGTACAGGCCTAATACTTCAGTGTGCAAGATGGGTGGCTGTAATGGAAGAAAATAATGACTAAGGCTCAATTACTCAGCCTTGTTAAGTTCAAGTTGTAAGTTCATATGAAGATGATTTCATCTTGAATTTTACTTTGATGATGCAGATCAGACCATATAAATTCAGATACATGGTTTTTAAAGTAATATATTTTTGTGCTATTAATTCAGTTGCATCTAATTCTCAGTACTGAGTATTCAGAAGTGATTACATTACATTTATGGCTTGATCCTCCAGGATTTTACCAGATCAAAGCCTGAGATCTGAATGTTGCTTACAAGCCTCAGTTCAACTTGTTTTTATGGGAGTTAAGTCTCAAGTCCTTTAAGTCAAGTTTAAGTCTTGAGCTTTAAAGTAACAGTGTGCGAGATCGACGGGAATTTAGTGACATCTGCTGGTGAGGATTGCAGATTGCAACCGGATGAAAGTTCTCCTGGTTAGAATTCCTTCAGTGTTACTTATACAGGAGAAGTACACTCCTTTCCTAAACAAACAAACCTGGTGATTGAAACCCCTAAAAAAACTGAATAAAGTGGTTTCACGCTACAAAAAAAAAATCAGTGTTTTTTCCAACGCTCTTGTTAGGGAGGGGCTGCTTACACACAGTGGCTGACATATAAACGTAAATGGCCCTATCTAGAGCCAGTGTTTGGTTTGTCTATTCTGGGCTACTGTAAAACATGACTATGCAGATTGAAACAGTTCATTCTAAGGTAACAAAAACACAACAATTATTATTTTCAGGTGATTGTACACTAAAGAAAACATACTTATTCTATGGTTATATTCTATTTCTGTCAGTATGTCCTAAATCCTGAGGATAATACTGAGAATCTAAAAAGATGATTATGATGTCCAGTAAAATTAGTCAATAAAGATAATAAAACCCAATCCAAGTGTAAAACATACAGACTCCACTAACACTACATGGTTAGTGGCCCTCGCTGCAGACCTCAGGGGGGCCACTCTGGTTGTATTTTGGCCCTGCTCGGTCACTGAGCTCTTCAGTCCACATCTGAGCTGCTGTTCCTGTTTTTCCAGCAGACCCATGAAGCTGAAGTTTGTTCCCTTCTATTAAAGAACAGCTGAACCCTACCATAAAGCTGGGAAGTAAAACCAATGGACTCCTTCTCCTCTATAGTTTATATATATATAAATAGCCAGAATACATCTGGCACTGCTTGGTGTTTTACAACACTAGGAAAACCACTCAGTCCCTGCGTGTTGTCAAGTCTTCTGGTTTCACTACTCACATGAGATCGGGTCTGTGTTTGTGGATGAGCGCGCAGAAAGCCAAGCCGTCTCTGAAAGACGTGGTCATGTTGGTGATGGACACATCCCGGTAGCCCTCACACCGGAGCTTGCACCACTGCTGCAGCGCCTTGACGGCCGACATCCCCGGAGTTCAGAGCCGAGCTGATCCGTGTGTGAGTGCAGCGGCGACCGCTGTGTTAAGACTCCCGGAGCTCCCCCACTCCTCCTCTTCCTCCCTCCAACACCAAACTTCAGAAAGTTTCCACAGCAGCTTGGACACGCTGGATCCAGGAAATGACAGATAGCAGGACTCTGTGTGAATGTGTGTGTGTGCTGGCGTGTGTGTGTGGGAATCACCTTCTCTCGACTGAGAACATGGAAACAAAGTGGATGTGACACCTGTGAAAGGTCGATAGTGACGCGGTATGGGTGGAGTTCAGTCCGCCTTTTGTGTTTCTGTTAACCCTCTCAGCGTGTGTGTGTGTGTGTGTGTATAACCTACTCATGCAGACTTATCATAGGGCCATAGATAACAATTTAGAGATATGAGTTTATGAGTCCAAATTACTGTAATTTGTTTTACATCTTAAATATTGTTTCACTTGATGTTCTGCTCATTTTATCTGCTGCAGGAGACAATTCTCCAGACTGACAGAAATACCCTTAAATCCTGCTGGAAACTCTTTCACTTTCTCTTTTTTTTTTTGGCACATTCATGCTAAAGATATCTCACAAACAACATCACAGTCATCTCCCTCTAAAAAACCCCACCAGGTGTAATTATGTCACATAAACTCCCCAAGAACCCACCCAGAAACTAAAGTGAGAGTCATGTCCCACTCCCCCCTGTTGAGTCATCTTCCAAATAAGAAGTTGCTGTAAGGAACTTGTAATATGTATTTAAGGGTTGTAATATGGAGCTATAAATGGAGGATAAACTGTGAAACCAGTTAACCAGGACTGGTTGTTGCTTGTTCAAGTCAGCCTGTCCCTGCCTGTCCTCTGGGTGTGTTGAAGGAGGCGGGTAGTATCTGTTCATCTGACACCTGCACACATGCACACAAGCACACAAGCAGAGCAGCACTGTGCAGGTAGGAGACATTTACCTGGAGGGCTTTCTACCAGAAAGCCTGACAGTCTATTGGTTAAGGTTAAAGAAAAAGTTGTGGTTAGGTTTAAAGTGAATAGATTTCTGTCAGAAAGGTCTTCTACAGGGAAAACTCCTCCCATGTGCCCGCATTGTTTGGCTGATTCAGACTTGCAAGGACTTTGTATACTTTGGTTCACCCTCTCCACTGCAGGTTAATGTTTGATTCTGGATTTTTTGTCTGTTTCTAATCTGACTGGTCTGCAGATTACAATTAAATCTGGTAGAAAGGACAGAGGGAAAAAGAAACAAGTTAGTTATTGGTGCTGATAGCAGCAACATGTGTCCATTTATGAAACACCATAAGCTGTCTGTCAGACATCATCAATGAAGTTTTTTCCACTTCCTCAAATTTTAAGAAAATTTGATAAATATTTCAATATCCCCTAAAATGTTTTTCTTTCTCTTTGCTGCACCGATCAAGATTTCACTAATCAAACACTCAACGCTCAAGGCCATTGGAGTACAGTGAACTCATTGTCATGTTCAAGAAACCAGTTTGAGATGATTTGAGCTTTGTGACAGGGTGCGTTATCCTGCTGGAAGTAGCCATCAGAAGATGGGTACACTGTGGTCATAAAGGGATGGACACGGTCGGCAGCAATACTCAGGTAGGCTGTGGTGTTTAAACCACGCTCAGTTGGTACTAAGAAAACATCCCCCACACCATTACACCACCACCAGCACCAGCCTGAACCGTTGATACAAGGCAGGATGGATCCATGCTTTCATGTTGTTTACGCCAAATTCTGACCCTACCATCTGAATGTCGCAGCAGAAATCAAGACTCTCTCTTTTTCCAATCTTCTATTGTCCAGTTTTGGTGAGCCTGTGTGAACTGTAGCCTCAGTTTCCCGTTGTTAGCTGACAGGAGTGGCACCTGGTGTGGTCTTCTGCTGCTGCTGTAGCCCATCTGCTTCAAGGTTGGACGTGTTGTTAGTTCAGAGATGGTCTTCTGCAGACCTTGGTTGTAACCAATGGTTATTTGAGTTACTGTTGCCTTTCTATCATCTTGAACCAGTCTGGCCATTCTCCTCTGACCTCTGGCATCAACAAGGCATTTTCACCCAGAGAACTGCTGCTCACTGGATAGTTTCTCTTTTTGGGACCATCATCTGTAAACCCTAGAGATGGTTATGTGTGAAAATCCCAGTAAATCAGCAGTTTCTGAAATACTCAGACCAGCTCGTCTGGCACCAACAACCATGCCACGTTCAGACTCACTTAAATCACTGTTCTTCTTCGTTGTGATGCTCGGTGTGAACTTCAGCAGGTTGTCTTGACCATGTCTACATGCACTGAGTTGCTGCCATGTGATTGGCTGATTAGCTATTTGCGTTAACAAACAGTTAAACAGGTGCATCTAATAAAGTGGCCGGTGAGCATATATTACTCTGTGTAGGTGGAAGGGATAACTCATAGTGATGGAAATTATCACCCACTTTTGAAGTTCCTCTAAACTTTACAGAGCTTTTTAGCATCTTTCACTTTCTCTCTTATAAACTCTGCTACAGTTTTCAACAATAAAAGTCTGATAAAGCCACTGTACACTACCTGCTCAGCACCACACAGCACACACAAAGCACAGCTGGTGAATGTAGTGGAGCATTTAGCTGCTAAAGAGCCTATAAGATATTTTTCTAAGGGGGTGTGTGGACACAACAACTTACAAGTGATCCTTTACAGTTTCGTTTGCTGCCCCCAGGTGGCCAAATAAGTCAATTAATGCTGCTTAAAAGTGAGTTTGATTCACTTTAAAATGCATCTCTGGTGCTTGAAATTTGGACCTTGCTGCAGTGATGCAGAAGTGCACTGTGACAACACAGTTGGGTTGGCCAGAGGAAGGCAGTGATTTTCAGTTTCACTTTTCACATTTGTGGTTTTATGCAAAATTTAGATGCAAATTTAAACTTGTGGAAACTTTGTTATTAAAATTAAGTACTGGAAGCTTGTGCAGCCATGTAGGAGACATATACTCCTGTTTTTTCTCTCGTTTAACAATTTTATTAATGATGATTTACATGAACTTGTCCCTAGATGTTTTGACAGTGACGTCTTTAAATGACATATTAGTCACCATGATTTGACACATCGTTTCCATCTCTATGTCAGGGGTCAAACTGTTTTTATCTATATTTACACTCATCAAATGACCATCATGACACATGTTAGTTGTCTGCCAGAAGCTAAAGTTTGGGCCTTAAACCATCAATGATGAATTAAAGCTTTAGATTATCAAGATAATCTGACGGCGGAGGGAAATTTACGGGACTTTCAAAACAGAACTGGATTCTGTAACAAGTAGATAATGATTAAAATGTTTTGTTTACATAGCTCACACACACAAACACACACACACACACACACACACACACACACAGGCAGCTTCCTTTAACCATACAGAAGAGAGCAAATAGAAAGGAAAAGTAAGAAAAGTATATCTGATAAGGGGGTAAATATTTGGCTGGTTGTTACACAGGGCATGTCAGCAAGCAGCAGACCTCAGGTGTAAGTGTGGAGGCCAAATACAAAATCATGAGCACTAACTGAACAATCTGTTGTTTTCCTTTATGAACAGTTTTGACTGTCCATGCATAATTCGACTTCACTTAATTGTTACAGAAATCTAACTCTAACAACAAATCTAGTCCTAAATTATCCTCAAAGAAGTGAGGGCTTGCCAAAAATAACTTAGGCTTCAACACTGGTGGTCTTGGTGGAAAGAATATATGTGAATAATGAGGAGCAAACATGTACACCATAAAATGTATGTAGCAGAGGACATCAACAAACCTAGACATTTACACCATAAATTGATGCAGAAAATGCACAAATTGGTGCACAAAAATCGCCTAGAATGCAGGAAATTGTGTGTGATGCTCAAACTTTTCTTGCGGAGGACCCCCAAACCCCGTTTCATATGCCCCCACCCCTCCAAGCTGTAACAAACCTTGACCCTTGTACATTAAAAGAGCTGTAGTTTGTGTTGTGCACAAGTTTGAGACTCACTCGTGTTAAAAAATAAACCCAGACGGACAGAAAGGGAAAGTAACAATGAGGCTGTTTTTAGCCTTTTTATGACCCCCAAGACTCTCTTGCACAATAAACATCTCACAAATTAAATCAAATTAAACCCACTTCATTTTACAACAACATGTAACTGGCATTGTTTTGTTTTCTGAAGCACACTTTGCAGCTTCCTGTATGAATTATGCAATAAACAGGACTCATGTTCAGACTGAAACACTATCTGGCAACAATGGATTGGTCAACATAGAAACCCTGACACTAAATCACTCTTTGCTTTTATACATTTCCATTCCTCCCACATGTGCATTAGGAACACGGTTGCTCAAATCAAACATGTACAGAATCCCTTTATAGTCCTGTGAAGTCCTGTACTTTGTCCCTCTCTCCACATGCCGACCATACAAACACCCCCCACGCACAAATACTTAATCCTCCCAAATCCAGACAGGAAATGCCCTCGTCAGTAGAGCAGAATGCTTTTGACAGACCCCCGTTGCTCTCTCTCCATGCTCTCTCCTCCCCCTCCTCTGAATGATATATGTGCCCTCCACAAACTGCCATCTGGAAACAGTTAGCCTGTGAACGTTTGCACAGAGCCAATAAAAACATGTCTATCTATCGCAAGTCTATCAGTGGTGGAGGATAATTCAGCCCTGCTATCAGAGGGGGGATATGGGACAAGTTGTTTGCTTTCACTTACTGGAGCTGGTGTGTGTGTGCGTGTGTGTGTTTGGGACAATCAAATACTTGTTTAGTGTCATGACTCATGAGATCCAGTCAAACTCTTGGCGTAGCTTCAGTGCTTCTTTCAGAGTTCACAGCTTGTTTTCTGGTTAGTTTCTATGGATGGCAACACATGCGAGGCATTCATTATGCAATGTTCAAGAGACAAGCTAAATTAGTTCAGCCCTCACATAAAGGGTAATCAGTGAAAGAGGATGTGATGAAAAAGAGGCATTAGAATCGCTGATACTGTGAAAACAACAGGAAGAATATTTGAGACATTTATTTATATTAATACTGGACATGTCTGTTCATTTGAGCCGACGCAGACGAGGACTTTAACCTTAGTAATTGCAGTAAAATAGATAAGGTGAACACTAACCACACATCTTGCAGCTGCAATTCACTCTAGAACAATAGGTATTATAAGATAAGATGGCCATATTTCAATATTACGGTAAAACTGACTGTAGTTTAACCCCATGCTCTTGGTTACTAAGCACTTTGGACCTTTTGTGAATTAAATACCTCGTTCAAAGATGCTTTCATTAGAGCAATACAGAGAGGGAAGAGGATTTGTTCTTTTTTCAGCAATAAAATCTGATAAATATCCCATCTTTTGCAGCCTTTGGGGAAAGAACACTATCTGGTATGAGGAATGATAACAGTCATC